>NC_051196.1:36588218-37188218 GCF_015220075.1 Falco rusticolus | reverse complement strand
TGTACCCACAGCAAGCAGGTACTAGACAGGGAATCGCACCAGTGTTCATGAACTGACAGGCTGAGTAACCCTTTGCACCTCAGCAGCTGAAACGCTTCCTCAAGACGGTGCTAGAAGGATTTGGTGAACTTTAGCCGCTTCCCAAACCAGCAGCAGTGTCCAGCTGAGAAAAAAGGAGGGTGGGTTATTTAGAAAATAACAGGCTGACCCTTTCTCATCATTTGGAAAATTGCCTTACTGTTCAGAACACGAAAATCACTGGAAAAGGGACCCTGTCCCTTAAACTGTGTCTACTCAGTCCCAACATCAGCCCCAATCCCCGGCTCCCTCAGCAGATCTGCCCCAGGAGGAGGGTCTCCAGAGTCCGGGCTGCTCCCACCAGGCTCAGTGCTCCCCAGGGTCTCATCAGGAGCTGATGAGAGATACCACCACCCCTGCAGTTTAGGTCCAGCCAAGCCTGAGTGCAAGGCAGCCAGTCCCAGCAGGCACGGGTGATAAATGCCTGGCTGAGGTGCCCATCTCAAGGACTTGCCCAAGTCCATGAACCCGCAGCCGAGCCGCCAGAGCAGTCATCCCCTTGTGCCTCTATGCTGTGGGAAGGATTAATCGGTCAAAGAAATGGTGAGAGTCAACTTCATTCCTGCAGCAAAGAAACTGTGCCATTAAAATCCTCTCTCCTATGACACACACTGAGCCTATTTCAGTAATAGTTTGGCATGGGAATAACATTACTGAGCTTATAAATACCTCGTGGGGTGCTGCTCTGCTGATGGAGCAGTAGGACGTAGCCCTTGCCCACCCCGCTGCCAGCCCCGGCAGCCTCCTGGGGAAGGCACAGCCATCACCACCACTGGAGCTGAGGGTGAAGGGTAGGACACGTTACAGCAGGGCTGTCCCAGGGCAGCCCCACAGGAGAGCTAGGGGCTGGGAGGGGAGCATGGTTGATGGGAATGGGCAAGAACTGGGTCAGCCCTGGAGACACCAGAGGGGATGGAGCTGAGCCAGGGGGAGGATGGAGGTAAGGAGGAGGTGGAAAGCATTAGCATCTAGAGGATGTTTCCAAAGCAAATGGCAAGGGTCACTGTGGCTGCAGCCAAGGCCTTTGTTCTGACTCAAACCAGCCTGAAACATGTGGTCACCCTGTCTCTGTCCTCTTCACAGGGTACCCCAGGTGCAGAGGGGTGTCTCACATGAGAGGAGGTAGGAATTGAGGCTCTTCAGGGCACAAGCTGATGCCCTGAAACATCCCGGGGACATTCACTGTACACCCTTCCCAGCCCACGTGGCACAGAGGGAAGCTGCTCCCTGCGAAGCCCTTGGCCATCAGCCAGGCCATCCTGGGCACTGAATGTGAGAAATCAATGATCCATCTCCAGTGCCTGCTCCTCTATCAAGGCCCTGCGACAATGTGGATGAAGAAAACACCCTGCCACATCTGAAAGGGACAGCAACTGGCGGGGAAAGGGTGGGGAAAGGGTTCCAGCACCCCAGCCATGCCGGCCAGGCCAGCCACCTTCGTAGCACTGCCAGCCAGGGGAATGGCAGGAGCTGCAATGCTGTCACGCGTTTGTCATCTTGCAAGGGAAATCGTGTGGGTGGCCCCTGTCCTGCGAAGACACGTTGAGACAAATAGCTGAGAGATTTGGATATTAAATACTTGATGCAAGGGGACTTTCATGACACTCGTCACAGGTCTCATACTGCTCCTCCTGAGCACAGAGTTAAGCCAGTACAGAGTAGTTTTAATACTCCTGCCTTATACATACTTTATGCACACACCGAGTTGCCACCTACCTTTCCTGCTCACCAGCCAGACCTCTGCCTACCTGCAAGTGTTAACACTGTTCTCCAAAGCTGCTGGGTCCCTCCCACAGAAACAGCACCAAGTCCTCACCAACTGGTCTGTGGGCAGCATGGGGGTGAAAGGGCACACCAAACCCACAGGCACCTGCCGGAGGCCTGAAGGAACAGGGTCCCACAACGTAAGAGTCACCCAAGGGATGCGCAGAAGGGTCTACGCTCCCCCGGGAATGCAGGAGCCAGATGCTGGGGACATCTAAACCATCTCACAGCCAGCAGAGAGTAGGTTTGTGGCTGCTTGTCACAACACACACACACGCCCATCCCCAGAGGCATAAAACCACCAAGATCATCATAACCGCTCTGGAAGTTGTACAGCGCTTCCTTCAAGCAGCTGGAAAGCTCTGCAAAGAGCTGCAGTGAGCCAGGCCTCATTTGGGGAAAGCTCTCAGGAAAGGTAATTTTTCTGACAGCCCATGGTCCAAACCCACCGATAGCCGTTAGAGCTGGGAAAGGCTGACGTCTATGAGAGCCTGCCTGAGCAAAACCTGAGCTGGCATGTTAGGGTTCAGCCTCACAGGAACTTTCCCTGTGCAACGTCTCTGCAAGCAAGAAGGGGCTCAGGACTCCCTTCCTCTTGCACATGTTAAACCATAGCACAAGGTCACACAAGGAGCCCACTGAAAACTCTGTGAATACTTGCACAGTTCTTGTAACCAAAGACACTACCCACAGAGGAACTCGGCTAGGCTTAAAAACAAGACCTGTAAGCAGACACGAATTGTGAAACACAGATTATCTTCTGCAAAGCATCATCACTTTTATGCCATAGACAGTAGGACACACCAAGTCCAAGCTGCAAGAGGTCGGTGCAAGTCTCAGGGAGTGTCATTTTGCCAAAGCTCTGCTATCACGTAGCCAGCTTTCGGCAAGACACAGTGCCCCGAACAGTGGCTCATGCCGAGGGCTTCCCTCGGATCCCCGAGCAGAGGAGCTGAACCTTCACTGGCATTTATTCTGCATAAACCTAAAAACAACCTCCCGACAATCAAGAACAACCAAGCAGACTCCCTGCTCCAAACAGCTCTCTCCAACCACCCCAGCCATGCCCTGCGATCTGCCTACAATCCCTTTGCTTTCAGTAAGTAAAACTGGAGTCCCCCTCACACACAGCCTCCCCATGGGAAGGGTGGGTGGTGTCTCAGCCCAGCCTAGGGTGACTCAGCACACCTCACCATGGTGCAGGAGACCAAAAAGGCTGCCCAGGGCTGCAGAGCTCGGAAGGGACTGCCCGCTGCCTCCAGCCCCAGGCACGGCTGGCCGGAGCGCTCGGCCAGCTGTGGCTTCAGCCCTGGGTGTGACTGAGCCAGGCTGGAAGACGGCGAGAAGAAAAACCATGATGAGCTCTGCGCTCAAAATCAGCACCTTGAACCCTGTCCAAAAACAAATCGGAAGTCAGCACAGCTTCTGGCAACCAGGTGCTGCCTCGCCTGTGGCTGACACTGCTAAGCACAAGCTGACAACTTTGGCCTGAGCCACAGGCAGCAGAACTGGGGACGCAGGTGGCTGCCATGGTACAGGGGTCCTCCCAGGGACACTTTCTTGCAGACTGCTCCCCTCCTCTGCAGATGAGGAAGGGATGATGTGGACACTAAGGAAAGCAGGCTGCCATCTGGATCCAGGACTATTCATCTCTGACAACGGCACTAGCGGCTCAGTGCCTGGGAGAAGTCTGATTGTGGAACAATTAGAGGGGACACAGCACGTTCATTCCTATCCATGCTGCGCCGCTATTACCCAGACAGAAAATAAAGCCTCATTTTTCATGCAAAGATGCACAATGGTTAACATGAGAAAAGCTTGCCTGGGAGGCATGCAGGTATCAAACCAATTTCAAAACGGGTCTCCAATTACTACTCATGTTTATTTGATTTACATTTTTTTCTGGCTTGCCAGATGTGTATGCTCCAAGGGTGAAATTCAGCCCAGCGCCATTGGACTGGCACGAGGGTGCAAGAAGGTGCAAAAGTCTCCTGCTGCAGAGTGGCATGTTTCCCTTGAGCTGCTCTATTCCTTCACCATTTGCAGCCATGCTTGAAACTGTACCGGTACGTCATGTACACCAAGACAGGCGAGGGAGCCGAGCTGCTGCGGAGATCAGAACTCGGTGTGCACACACCAGCTGCCGAGCCTGGATTTGGAAAAGCCCCATTTTCCTGCTGGTGTAAGAAGCAGCCCCATGTCTCAGGAGCAGGAGCGGCGGCTCTGACCAGGCATTAGCTTCCTGCAGGAAGCCTCTGGGCTGGCTCTGCTTTGTGCTTGCTCAGAGGAGAAGCAGTCGGAGGAGGATTCGCGAGGCTCTGAGAGTCCATTTTGCAGGAAGCGTTCCAAGGTGCCCAGGTCCGGTGGGCTGCCAGTCCCCGCGCATCTGCATGGACGCGCCTGCTCATGGCACAGCAGGTGCCAGCCCTGCACCAGGATGGTGGCACGGTAATGGGAAGGTCACCAAGGCTCAGATCCTCAAAGGCAAATTGGTGCCAAACTCCAATTGAAATGACGGCAACAAGGCTCTGAATCCTGCTCCTGCCTGGGCCTCATCCTGGACCAGAGCTTCTTAACTGCGTCATGGCAAAGGACTGTAGGAGAGTTTGTTATGTGGCATCTCTCTCCTGGAGGGAGACTGTCACGTGGGGGGACACTTGTTTGCCCCTCCAAAAGTCTAATGTGAGTTTAATAACCCAACTACCACCTCGGGGCTGATCCACGCCACTGCTGCAGGGAGCCTGCATCCACACAGGAACCGAGGGCACTGCCCTGCCTGGTGCAGCCAGCCGGCTCCATCTCCCTGCAGCCCCTCTGGCTCTGTGCGACCTGGTGCAAAGCAGGAGCACCTTTACACGGGCTGGACCTAGCAGGCAGTGGGGGCGAGGTTCAGCCTCGGCAGGGCAGCTCTGCCAGTGGGCACAGCCTGTGTGTGCAGCACAGCGGGGCCCGTCCCATCCCAGGGAGAGGAGAGGGGGACACTCACGGCCCAAAGGAACGGGGGGACGGGGAGGGGACAGCACACAGCCAGAGGCAGGAGGGCCCTCGCTCAGTGCCAGCAGCTGCTCGGTGAGACAGGGGACAGACACTCAGAGGCGGGCTGGGGGAGGCAGCAGACCCTCTCCCTCGGAGGGGCCAGGCGCTCCCATGGGACACCGTGCCCCTGCCCGGGAGGGAGCGGGCAGCCCCGGCACACGGGTGTGTGCATCGCCGCTTTCCCCACACGTGCCTGCTCCCTCGGCCGCGCTGGCATGTTCCCACACCCACAGCAGCCCCCAACACACACGCACCCCCGGGCTGCACCCGCGTGCACGCGCCCCGCACACGCATGCAGCAAGCGGCGCACACGCAGGCTCGGGCCGGGGATGCTCCCGCACGCGGGCTCAATGCGGCTGGCACGCGCGCGGGGACGGGGACACGCTCCCCCCGCACCCTCGCGCCGGCGGGGCGCCCCCCCGGGCACAGCGCTCCGGCTCCGCAGTGGGTCGCGCACACACGCGCGCCCCCGCAGCCCGGGGCTCTGGCACACGCACGCACCCAGAAGCGAAGCGCGGCTCCCGGGGAGCTCTGCGTGGCTCCGGCCCCCCGGCTGCGCATCCCCCGCACGCCGCAGCCCGCACCGCTCCTCGGCCTCCCGCTGCCCCGTCCTCGCCCTGCGCACGGACACCCGTGGGTGCGGCGGCCACGCCCCCGGTGGGTGCGGGACACGCACACGCACCCGGCTCCGCAGCCGCTGAACTCCTCGTTGGCCGCCCCAGCACATCCAGCCCGGCCCCAGCCCCCCGAGCCCTTCCGCCCCCCGCCCAGCTCGGGCCGGCTCCACGCTGCCCCCCCGGGTCGCGCCCCCTCCCACCTCCCCGCGCTGCGGCGGGGCGGCCGCGGCCCCCAGCCCCGCGGCCCCCAGCCCGGCCCGTCGGTCCGGCCCCGCCGCAGCCCCCCGCGGCCCCCGGCCCGCTCACCTCGGTCCGCGGCGGCAGGAGGCGGCGCCCGGGCCGGAGCGGTCCCGCGGCGGGGCAGCGCCCGCTCCTCGCAGAGCCCCGGCGGCGGCGGCGGGCTCGGCGGGGGGCCCGGCTCGGCTCGGCCCGGCCCGGCCCGGCCCCGGCCGCTGGCCGGCCGCCGCTGCCCCCCTGCCCGCGGCGCGGTCCGGCCGCCTCGCCCCTATGCGGAGGCTCCAGCAGCACCGAGGCGATGCCCATTCATTCAGCTTGTCCCCCGCAGCCCTCCCCTTCCGCCCCGCGCTCCCAGCCTCCTGGATGGAGGTGGCGAGTGATGCTGCAGCGGTACCCAGAGCCCCCGGAGAGTACAGTGCGGAGAGGAGGGAGGGAGAGGAGGAGGAAGGAGAGCAGAAGGAGGGAAGAGGAAAGCGAGGGAGAGGGAGATGGCTGCCCCCAAAACCAGAGCTGGATCTGGAGAAGACTCTGGGATTTCCACGAGGAAATCAGGGCAGGGAGCCGAGCGGGGCTGGCACAGCACCCCAGCACAGCACCCAGGGATGCTGCGAGGGTGGCAAGGGCAAGCAGAAGCCTGGGGACCCAAGGGCGGTGGGCACAGCCCCACACACGACCAGAGCAGTGGCAGGGCTCCCCTGCAAAACCCAAATGTACCCCTCCTGTAAGTCAGGGCTGGCATCAGCCAGAGGGCCACCAGCTCCCCCAGCCAGGAGCTCAGCCTTAAGGACATGTAAAGCTCGGGGGGCACCTTTTGCCCATGTGGTGAACCCGGTGTGCAGAGTCTGCACCCTTGGCCCCACACCTGCCCTTGCAGCCTCCCAGCTTTGCCATCCTCAGATGGGGCTCCTCCACCCCCCTGCGCAGCCAGGGCCCCCTCAAAAGGCACTGGAGTCCACATGTCCTGAGCCCCAAGATAATGCACTGCAAACCACATAAAAATTTCTCAGCTTTTCCTAATCTGGGTCTTGCTTAACCCTCTGGAAAATAATCCACTGACCATCTGCCACAATGATTTTCATTTACAACCTTGCACAAATTAGGCTCAACTGTTCACTTCTCTTTTGCCCGTGGCTTTTGGTCATTCTATTGCACATGTGTCCTCTTCTAGGCACCAGCTCACCATGGGCTGGGGCATAACCTTGCCAGGCCTGGCAGCCAGTACTGAGCTGCAGGCAAGCGTGCTTGCTCCTTACACTTCCTCTGATCTTCTTAGGATGTTTTGCTCCTAACCAGGTGGCAGACATTCCCCGATACCCCTGTCTAGCCTGCCTGACCCCTGTAGTCCTCTCCTGGGGAGAGATGAGGAACCTGTCTTAGGGAACAGCCCCTCCATTCAGATGCCCCTTTGAGGTATGTGCAGGACACGAAAGGAGCTTTGAAGTACTCTGAGCAGATGGGTCCATGCAGGATGCTGAGCAGCAGCTCTTGGACTTCCACCTGCCAGGGAGTCACAGCCTGGCCTCAGGCAATTCAGGTGTCTGTGGTTTCAGAGGTGATTGATTGCTAAATCACGAATGCTGCTCTGAGAGGCCTGACCAGGATTGCTCCATGAGAAAGTGAGGTGTTCAGAGAGGTAAGCGGTGGTCATTTCTAAAAAATAATGCTGCAGCCTCTCTGCATCTCCATTAAAGCTTCGGAGTCAGGCCTGAAGGGATGAGCATAAGATGCTACGAGCAGCTATCATGGTTAGCTTCTCATCACTTTGCCCTAGTGTTTGTGCAAATGGAAAGCTTGGTTTTCCGGGGAGGAGGCTTCATTCTCTAAGGAAAATGGAAATATACAGATTATTTTTTTTCCTTCCTGTAGCAGATTCAGCAAAAGTGCAGCTGCCTTCAGAGCCTTGAATGCAGAACTGACCACTCATTGTGGTTCAGTTCATCCCTAAGGGGAAATGACCAGGCAGAGAGGAACAACAAGCCCCAGTTGCTCTCTGCACCCTCTGAAGTCTTTCACAGCCCAGGCATTTCCCTCTCCCAAGTTTCAGGGATGCCTGGCTCCCTTTGCAGGGCAATGAAGGTTACTCACATGCTTTCAAAACCCCTCCCTCAATGCCTATCAGCTTCAAAATATTTTTTCTTCTTAAATTTAAGTTTGGCAGGTTATTTGTTAATGATGGAGACTGGGGCCCAGAGGCATGGGGACAAAAGAGAGCAGAGGCTGAGAGAATGGCTTGCTTTGAAAGGCACCACACTGCTGCAGAGGCACAGTGCATTTCATCTCTGTCAGAGGCAAGAGGGCTTCTGGATCCCAGTGGCCGGACCAGTCAGTCTTGAATCTTTTGTCTTTGGGGGGCAATGTCTTTTCCATCATCCTGCCTGTTCTACAGTCCTCCTGAGCCTTATGTCAGTCCCAACTGTCTGAAAGGAAATGAAGACAAAGGCATGAATAATGCTGTTTATTGCTGACTTTACCACAAGTGTATGCCTGCTCCTCAGAAAAGCCACTCAGTGTCTGAAGAAGTCTAGAGGCGGGTGCAGCGCCCAGGGTGATGAAGAGTAGCCCTGGCAGGCTGGCATGCTCCCCTGTTGTGTTTTTAGTTAGCAACCCAGCAAAGTGCACGTGGAGGAATAAGATGGTGGGATAAGGAGAGATATCAGGAATGAAGGGCAGCTGGGGAGGTTTGTCAGAAAACAGCCCAAAACCTCACTTCTCATGTGCACAGGAGTCAAGAGGGGACTTGGATGCTAGTAGGAAAGCTGCAGGCAGCTGTAGAGGCTTTTCTGAGTGAAGATAAATGGCTCCCATTCCTGGTGATAAAGGAGGGGGAATCAAGGGGGCATAGAAAGAGGTGACACATTCAAGGCAAAGGGGAAATAATCTTTCCAGGAACCAATATGACAAATATTCGTTAACATGGCTGTTGTTGTCAGGCCAGAGAAAAGAGTGGAGCAGTAACCAAAGGGCAGCACACCTGAGCCCAGGTAAGTATTTTAGCCGGAGGAATCCATGTGAAAGGCTTTATGTGAAAGCAGTGTACGGAGAGAATGTGTGGGACTTGGGCATAGCTGGGACGAGGAAGCTAAGCTCAAGGTGGTGCAGAGCAGTGTGGCATGGAGGTGTTGTCTGCTTGGAGAGATGGGGGAAGGCTTTGGTGAGAGGTGATGAACTCGGCTCGCTGTGCTGAAATTGGGCTGATGGGCTAGACCTCCACCAGGAAACGTCAGCCAGGCTGGCTGACTTTTTTGGAAAGAAAGAGACAAGTCTGGCACAGCACAGTAGATCTGAGAGTCACCATAGAGATAGCGGTTGGAGTTAGTGGGTGGTGGAGATTACCCAGAGACAATGTGTGAGAGAAGAACAGAAAGGGCTGAAGGACAGGATGCTGTGGCCATCCAGCAGAAGAGGGAGGCAGGCGTAAGGAAGAGTCAGAGAAGCAGAGGTGAGAAAGGTAGGCAGAAAACCAGGGAAGAACATCAGAAAAGCTCAGAAGGACCAACCTTCTAAGCCAGTGTGGCTGAATGTGTGAATACCAGGAGAAAAATCAAAGATGAAGGACAAGTGTAGCTTTGAAACTATTGTGAGAAACCTGGACACAGGACTCTGTGCTGAGCAAGTGGGACAAAGGACAGAGGCAGTGTGAGTGTAGAGGGGGAGGAGGAGAAGGCCTGGGAGACGGGGCAGCAATCTGAGGGGATTTCTCCCTGATTAGAGGTGTTTGTGCTGTAAGCCTGAGGGACCCTAGGACAGGTTAGGGAGAGAGCAGAGCAGAGAAGAGGGAGGGTGTGAGGTGGCTCTCTCCACGGGAGGGAGGGGATGGGGTTGCCAGGAGAAACAGAGAAGGGATCCAGGAGAGTCCCACCAAGGTGGCAGGGGAGATCCATTTCCACAGAGCAGCAGAAGAGGATGAGGGTTGAAAAGTCAGGATCTCTTACATCCCTTATGAAGATGGTGGCAGGGTGCTGTGTAGGACGCCAATTCACTGAAATGGAGTCATTTAGGGAGAAGGCAGAACCAGATCCAAAAGGAACTGTTTTGAGTAGAGGAGCTTGCTTGAGTTTGGGACTTGCACTGTGGCACTGTATGAGCAACGGGCACTTGGAGTGTGTGAGAACAAAAGCCACCCTGGTCACACAAAGGCCCTTCTATTTCAAGTTTTAGCTTCCTGGAGGTTTAGCTAGTGAATGGCTTTGCAGCCTCCAGGACAGTCTTTGACTTTTGTTTCAATTCCTCGGGGACTGGATTACTCCAGTCCCCAAGGGTGACATAATTTGTCAAAGATGCCACTGAACATTTCAGTCATACTGGAACCAAATGTTTGCTGCCAACAGGAGAAATGCCAACAGCTTGGCTTTGCATGGGAAGCAAGCAAAGCTGGGGAAGGACTGGAGGACAACATATGAAGAGAGACATCGGAGGAGAAGGAGTAAGTGGGGCGGCAGCATAGAGCGATGGATGCAGTGCTGAGCATGTACAAAGCAATATTGGGGCTTTCGAGTCTATAGAACCCTGAGACAAACAACCAGGACTGACTTAGGACCTGGGTGAATAAGGAGGAGACACAGCGGACCCAGGTGAGGTTGTTGTGGGGGGGCAGCCATCTGTCTGCAGGGTCCAGACCCCAGTGCTCTCAGACACGTGGAGGGACAGAAAAGGGGAGATGCACTGAACACAGGATGGGTTGGCATCCCCCAAGCTCGCGAGGCTCTGAGCTGATGTGGCTCTTCCAGTGAGTGCCTACAACCCCCTGCACATTCGGGGTGCTGCAGATACCTCTGGAGACCACTGAGGTGTGAAAGGCCAGAAAAACTGCAGTGGGCTGTAAAAGATCAGAGGTGCACGCACAGCATGGTGCAGACCTGCACCTCCCAGCCAGGCAGAGGGCAGGCCTGGTTGGCTTTGATCTGTCAACAAATCACTCAGAAGTCAACTCTTCTTCTCTCTGCTCCTTGCTGAAATCAAAGACTGGTGAGTAACAGCCTGTTAACTTAGCCACATGCTCAAATCCTCAGCCCTGATCTGCCTGTGCTCTCTCTGTCCTGCTCACAGAAAACATCTCCCGCTGCCCCTGCCTTGGTCTTAGGTGGCAGCTCTTACAGAGCCTGTCTCACCAAGAAGGAATGGTCTATCAGACCAGCCTCTGCTACCCCGTGTCATTAAATTCCTCCTGACCAGGTAATGGTTCATTCCAGGCAGTGTGCTTCCCTGGAGGCTTGGAGTCCACGCTCTCTCTGAGGACAGATGGGGTGGCGATTTCATGGGCACCTACAGGCAGATTACGGGTCTCTTCTCCTGAACAAGCTGGAGACCATCAGCATATCTGAGGAGAGACATGTTCCCCATAGACAAGGTGCATCACCTGTAGTTGGTGATATCTTGGAATAAAACACATCCCGTGCCCTACCTGTCAGAGAACATACAAAGTAGGGCACATCAAGAACTGAGCACCCAGAAAGGTGAAAGAAAAGTGAAAGACCCACTCAGTCAGGGTCTCGCTCTCATGTCTGCAACGCACCGAATTTGATTCAATACATGATGAGCCGAGCAATACGCACAGCAGGGCTGACAGTATAAGGCCATATCTAGTTATCTGAAGGGATACCAGGGAGGAAGGCTGAGGAGTAATGAGATAAAACTGAAGGAAAGAGCTTAGTAAGATTCAGAAAGAAGCTTAGACACTTATGGAGAAGAGGAGCATCTGCAGTGCCATTAGGCAGAGAGGGAAGCAAACAAGGGACAGCACACCTCCTGCTACAGACCATGAACTTCTGACCAGCCCAGATCCGGCCGCCACAAGACAGGACTGCACAGTTACCCACATTAAGAGCATATAATGACTTCCTTGGGACCATTTGCCATGAGCTGCTGTTGGACACACATTATCAGACCAGACAGGCCATCGATCTACTCCAGTGTAACTGTTGGCACATTTTTACAGCAGGAAACCATGGCTCAGGCACCAGGAAAGAGTTTCTGATACTGTCCAGCTGTTCCTTGAGGGGTACCGATACGCTTAGTACCTGCAAAGCTCTGCATAATATTCTATGAGATACGAGTCTGTACTAGGAAAGGAAGAGGGAAATGAGTACAGCAGCTCCAGCCTTCCTTCCCTCCTGGGAGCCCACCCTGCACCACCGCCAACAGGAGCAGCTTCACCCACGGCCGCTGAGCCAGGCAGCTGCAGCCCCTTCTCCTGCCAGCCCGGGCAGGGGAGGCCAGAGGTGCAAGGGCCGTGCAGGGGGGAACATGCTGCATCTGCCGCACCTCCGACCCGCAGGACGGCCCACAGATGCCAAAGCTTTGCAGGGCTCTGCTCCTAGAGACTCTCTTGCTGCTCTGCTCTGCTGCCAGCCTGGCTGAGGAGTTGTAGGGGAGGTGCTGCAAGCAAGGAAGGACAAAACACTGTTTTGCAAAGAGTGCAGTGAGTCAGTCGGCTAATTCAAGGCAAGAATCTCTTCCAGAAAGGAAAGATAAGGAGGGAGCTGCTTGTTCTGTAAGGATGAGGCCAGGGAGGCGGTATGGCAGCATCTGCAGAGCTGCGCAAGTGTCTCTGTGCTCCCTGCCTCCTGCTGCATTTTGTTCGTGCGGGCTGCAGCTGCACACTGCCATTTGCCCACTGCACAAGGGGCCAAGTCCTCAGGCTGTGGCAAGTCCTGAGCCTGAACCACAGAGAGTAGCCAGGGCTCCATTCAGCCAGGGAGCCCCACTGCAGTTTCAGAGTATCCCATTGGCTCCGATACCGACTTTCATTCCCACATCATTTTACATTCAGTTTCTGCCACTCCAGCAGTGCTGGGGGCTTGCAGGGTCCTGAGTGAGCCACTCTGCCTTGGTTTCCATCTGGCTTAATGGCTAACTTACCCACCAATGAGTGCCTGTGTGTTGAACGGTGAAGTGGCCCTTTCTGAGGCTTTAAATACAGCAGCGAGGATGGACGCTGGGTACCTACATATCACAACTGAGACAATTTTCTAGATGCTTGTTGCTTGGCAGCCAACAGCTTAGAAATGTCAATTTCTAAATAAAACCATGCACCCAAAATCTACACACCCTCCCCAAAACCCAGTATTTTTATACACTGCTCTCAGCTGCAGTGGGCATGGTAATAGCTCTCAGCATGTGAACATCCAGGAATAAGCCACGTTTCTGCCAGGGAGGATGCAGGTGAGATACATGCACCAGCCAAGCAGAAGTGCATTCGATTAAAAAAACAGATGCAACCTGATAAGAAAGGAGGTTGAGGATGTGACCCAGAAATAGAAATGAGGAAGGCTCCACTGGAGCACGCAACAGCCACAGCAAAGCCCGTGTGGTAAGCACAAAAATGACAGCAGCATAATGTCACTTTCTCACGTGCAATGTAAATGCCAGGGCAGGGACCTGGGGACAGGCTGCATGAAGGAGCTGACAGCCTCACCTTGCCAGGGCAGCATCTGCACTCAGAGCCAGCCTGGTAGCGTTCCCTCCCTGCGTACCTGTGTCTTCTGCAGCCAGGATCCTGTGCCGGTGACTGGCCAGTGCTTGCTAAAAATGCAGTTTCCTTATAGGAACTGGTGTTTGCAACACCAGGAAGCTGGGTCCAAGGGCAAGCTGGTATGTCCAAGGTAGCATGTCTCTCACCCAGCCCGGCTCCTGGTTCTGCTTGGGCAGGAGGCACAGTAAAGCCAGACCCCTGTGGCACCAGTCCCCTGGCAGAAGCAGGAGGTAATCCCACAGTAAGGTCTAAGCGGGGAAAAACTCAGCATCACTCACTAAAAAGTACAATAAGACAAATTACTATTTTTTAAATCCAAGTCATTGAACTATAGATTTGGAGAGGTTAAAAATAATAATTGTTAGCAGTTGTATTTGCTTTCTGCTATATAAACCTTTAGAGTTTGTATTTCTAAGCTCTCACTAGATGAGAATAATGCTGAGGGCGTGGAGGGGAAAGGAGGAGAAAGGTGCTGAGACTCCCCTGGCGCTGTGGCTCTGGGCACAAAAATGTGCAGCTCCCGTGAGATGCTCGGTGCAGCCCCGAGCTGACATGCTGCCGGGTGGGCAGCGGCACCAGACTCTGCTGCGGGCAGCGCCGGCCCCGCCACCGGCTGCGGAGAGTGCAGGTGCTTGCAGGAGCAAACCGCCGCACTGGAAAATTTATTTTATTCTTGGACAAAAGTTTGAAGAGCCTCCTTTTAGCATTTTCTCACAGAATAATTCTGGGTTTCTGCTTCTAAGTGACATTCAATTTCAACATCTGAGCTAGGGATAAAATGAGTATTTTTACAACCTGACTGAATTCAAACCAAAATGCTTAGAAATGATGAAACCATCATCCCTGGAGCAAAGCAGAGGTGGGCAGGCATCTACAGCCACGTTTATGGATTTGGAGCTTTATTTCCCCAGTTCAGACTGGAGGAAGCTTTCCCAAGTCGGCCGCTGGCCGCCCGGCAGCCCCCACAGCCCACCCCTCCCAGCCTGCCTGACCAGGGGCTGCCCAGGGGACACTGCTCTGGACACTGAACCCAGCACACACCCTGGGGCAGGGGCTTCCGCTCTTCTGGGCATGTTTTACCGTGACAAATAGCCTTGGTATAAGGCTAATCTTTTCCATCACATTGCCTGCCTCCCTTCATGCTATATTCAGCTGATCTCAGAAGACGTTTGATTGGCAGGTCATACCTAAGACAGTTTCTTTTAACTTTTCCTGTTACCTTGTAAAAGACATCCTTATAAAAAGGACTTTGATACCTTATTTTCCTCAGATAGAGTACACAACCCTGAGATGGGGGCCAGTGTGAGACATTTTTTCATACAGCTACACCGAGAATAACACTTATTTTGTTTTCCTGAGGGGAAGAAGAGTCTAACAACACTTATGCTGTAAAATCATCCTCTAACTAGTGAGGCAATAATGTTCCATGGTTAACAGTGGGACCTTTTTTTTCTGTCATGTGCATAATGGTCAAACTTAGTTAGTTACTAGTTATTGGAATAATTTAAATCCTCTTTTCCTGGTTCAAATACACAATTACCTTATAAATAATGGGTCAGATCCATATCAGCAAACTTGTTCATTGGCTCCATCTCAGCAAGTGGTGGCCCAGGAGGTGAGTGTCTGGCAGGTGGTGGTGACCAGGAGATGTGTGCTGCTGTCCAGGCTAAGCTGTTAAGGCACATGCCTGCTGCTGGCATCGATGCTGCCGGTGAGAGGTGCTTGCATCATGCCACGCCAGCAGGCATGCTGCGGCTGGGGGGCAGAGCTCGGAGCCTGGGAGGTGTTCCACCTTCATGACTCCATGCATGCTCACGTGGCCACGTCCTGGCTTTGATCCACTCTCATCCTTCAGCATCTTTCAGCCTTTCTATAATCTCCAGATCCCATTCCTGGCCAAAGTAAAGACAAAAAAAATCAATTTGCATCCCCTTTTGCAGGGTACTTCTTTAGGAAAATGCAGCTGGGGAAAGAACCAGCTTTTAGCTGGGGACAAGAGAAATGCAGCTTCCAGGTAAGCATCAAGATTTGAGCTCCCTCAAGAAAAACAGGATTTCCAGGAACTGAGAAGCAGCGAACACAACATGTGGGATCACTGAGCTATCACAGAGCAATTAGTTTAATACCAGTGTGGAGAAAAATCTACAAATGTTACGAGGTACTTTGTTAAATGGGTGGAGAGGTGTCCCATGACTAGGGGTGCTTGATGCAGGGTGGGGGAGTACAGCTGGTCTGAAGGTGCAACATCAGCATCGTGTAGGCTAGGACCTATAGTTAATTATGTTAAAAAGCCAACTATAAGCTTCATAAAAGCTATACAAAAGGCTAATAGAAATAGCTGTACTTTATTTTTAAAATCATTTACAACATGGATCATTATTAGTCTTAATTACCTCCCTGCAGTGTGGCGATACCACATTTTTGTGTTGTTTTTTTTTAAAATTTATTTTTCAGACACAGAGAGCACACAAGGCACATTTTAGAGATGAAATAGAAAGGCCATTGTGGAATGCAGGGAAGGCTGTGGTGTCTCAGGAGCTGAATCACTCCCAGCTCCTTCAGACAGGGCATGGCCGCGGTGCAGAGCTCACTACTGCCTTTCTGACTTCAGCATCCCGGGCAGCAAAGCCGCATTGGGTGTTCGTGCCCTGGAACTCCTGCAGCACAGGGCCTGGAGCTGGCTTTAGCTGTAACTGTTCCCAACAGCCGTGATGCAGCTTGGTCCCACTGCTGGTGCCGTGGGAAGCCCGAGATGGCCGTGCAGCTGGGGAACCTGCACACTTTCCAGCAATGCAGCTGGGCCCTGCCCCACATGCAAGAAAGGAGATGGTGGAGCCACCATGCACATTGAAAACCACCTCTCGAACACTGGTGGCAGTTCTGTTCTGCTCAGTGCACACAGGAGTCAGACCTGGAGAGAGCTCACAGCCTCCAACTGAAGCTGACACCGACGAGGTTCAAACGAACCTGGCAGGCTGTGATGAAGTGGAGGCAAGAGCTGTGGTACTCCTTGCTGCAGGATGCTGTAGATGCCAAGGGTCTACAGGAATAGATGGAGACTGGAAAACTGCTTGAAAGAGGAATTTGTGAGGGTTCAACAACAACAAGTGTGAAAAAGAAATAAATGAATATAAATGAAATCATCAGGCAGGTTGTTAAATGTCCAGAGACCAGACCTGGCTTGTGAAGTCCCTGAGCTGCAAACACTGAACCATGAGTCTGGAGCAGTGTGGGGAGGAGCCATTAGCCGGTCTCCAGCATTCCTGGCAGGTACTGAGGCAGACAGCAGCCTGCACGGTCCGCAGCCAGCAGCTGTATGGGAGCAGCTCGGCCAGCTCCCAGTCCTGCCTCGCTCACCAGCAGGGCAGTCCAGGGACATTGCCTTGTACTGACATGCAGAGAGGGACAGCCCTGCCTGTGGCCAGGGGCATGTGGGACAGATTCACAGCAGGGACCCAGCAGCCCAGGCATGCACTACAAGAGTTCTGCATCCCTTTATACCAAATCCATCATTTTGAATCTTCAAAACACACAAAAACCCTTAAATCCACACACTGCATGCAAGGCATTGACACCAACAAGAGACTAAAGCCAAAGGAAGAGAAGCAGATTTTTCTAAATTATCTTGCCATTTTCAGTGACATATACTTTTTTTTTCCACTGACAGCCGATTTTTCTCATTTACTGATCATCTGTACAGTTCCTGATGGTAGCAGCTCCAGCAGAGCCCAGCATCCCTCCTGAGCCTCTTACAGAGAAGCAGCGCCTGGCCAAAGCCCGTGCAAGCTTTTGGAGGGGCCACTGAGCTGCAGGGGGCCCCTAGGTGAGCAGCAAGGCAGCAGTGACTTGGGGCTGGCCAGGCATGTGTCCAAGAAATGCAGCACTGCCCACCTGTGTGTGTAATGGGGACACTGGTGCTGTCCCCCTTACAGATTTGTAGCGTCTCGGCACTTTCCCAACACCAGGTACCGCCAGGAAGTTCTGTCACAACCCTGCAAAACAGGAGAAAGAAATGGATGGATCCCCAGCTGCGTTAAGATGGATGGGTTACATCTACCAGCCCGGATTACCTGCTTAGCATATATATGAAAAACCCAGTGGAACAGAAAATGCCAGGCTTGCCTCCTAGCCAGGGAGGCCTGCAGCAGGACACCCCGGCTGCCACGGGGAGCTCGCTGGGGACAGCTTGGGCAAAGGCCACCAGCAAGACTTCTGTCCCGATGGTGCTGCGGACGTTTGGACGGGAGGCAGCGACCACAGCATTGCTCAGGGCGGGAGGAGTAAGGGAGCTGCTGCTTGGGGCTGGGACTGAACCAGTGCATGTGATGCTGTGATGTTGCAGCTCAGGAAGGATGCTCTCCGGATCTTCATGAGCCACCAGAGCAGCCAGAACTGAATTAATGCCACGCAGCTTACCCCAGGCTGTGTGCTGCTCCTCCATAGCATGCGGAGAGGGGAGTGGGTCCTCCAGCCAGCAGTGCCAGAAGGGAGGGACCGCACGGTCCGGGTCTGCTCCCGGGGAGCTCAGGGTGTGCTTGGGATAACACCACAGCCCCCTGATGGAGCTGGGCCCGATATCTGTGGCCGAGGAACAGAATTAGGGCCCAAAGGGAAAGTCAGAGGCTGATCGTGACTCCCTTAGATGCTGTTTTCTGTAATGATGCCATCGGTCCGTGGAGAATCCCAGCACTCTCAACAGACTCCAGCTGCAGGAACCTGCTCCCGCTGTGGGACAGAACCTGGGGAGGGATGCCAGCAGCACCTGCTGCAGCTCCGCACGCCTGCCGCCCTTGCAAAGAGCATCAGCCTCAAGGGAGAGGAAGAAGCACCAATTTTCAGCCCCTCTGCAACAGCTGAGGGCAAGGTGGTCGCAGCCAGGCACAGCCCCGAGGTCCGTGAGCAGCAGGCAGCACCGGGCGCCTGGGCACAGCGTGGCACCGGCGCGGGCAGGGGGTCTTGCCCTGCCTCATCCAGCCGCGGGCAGGCAAGGGACAGCAAGATGGGTGGCACAAGCCGTACCTACTAGTGGCTGAAACTTGGAAACTGCATTTAATAAGAAACTGTCACATCTTGAAACCTGCATTAATTCTAGCTCATGGGAAAAAACTGCCCTATAAAATGCGCAATTCCAGAACAAATATAATTTGGAAAGCAAAAGTGAAAATTGTGCTTTAAAATGAATATGCAAATAAAATTTAAAATAAAATATTCATCGTTTTCCCAGGGAGACAAGTTGTATTTCTTTACAGTTCTGTCACTCAAGACATGTCAGGGCTGCATAACATGCATCAGGCACATGCTGGGACAGAGGATTCCAGCTCTTACATTATTTTATTCACATTTCTGTATTTGTTTTACATCATTATGAAAAGCTTTTACTTCGCTTTGACTGAAACATCTTATTTTCTAGATCAAAGTGTTTCTTTGTGCTTTAATGAAATACTTCGACACAGTTATTACTTTGTGTTAGTTTAAAATCATTATTTAATACATTGAAAACTGCTGGTCCTCTAATTAGTATGCGGCATACTTTTCTTCCTGTCTTGTTCAAAGTGTCAAAACATTTCACTACAAAACAATTCAATTAGGATATATCAGCAGTGGTTTTACACACCGTGATGTGTCTCTTGATATGATGTGTACGCTGGACCACTATATCAAAACAATAATAGCAGTGATGCAAAACTGAGAGTATTGAAAATAAAATTAATGTTGACTGTAATCGTTGTTTCCCAAGTGAAATTTTGAAAAATGAAAAAAATGTCAGGACTCCTCAGGACTGGGTGGTGGGTGAGTCGAACACTGCCTGCCTCCTACCCACCGCTGAACTTAGATCAAGAGCATTTTAGGCAAAGTGCACAGCCCCAGCAAGCAGGACGAGAGGCTGAGCTCACCTTGCACTGCACAAGAGCCTTCAGGCAAGCAACAGGGTGGCCCATGAGCCCTGCAGCCCACCGCAGAGCCAGGTTGGGGCACCAAGCCCAGAAGGGCTGCTGCCGTGCCCGCTGCTTTTGGCCAGCTCTGCGGGGACAGGGGACACTCCATGCAGGACCACACATGCTCCTCGCTCTCTTTGGGGTAAATCCTGCCATACACAGCTTCTCTCAGAGACAGCCAGTGTCGGGGCAGCCAGGCACTGCAGGTAAATCCACATCTGCCCTGGCAGGGACAAGAGGAAGCGCTCAGACACAAGGAGGATGTTCCACAAGCAGGAGTTCCTCCTGGGCTCAGTTTGCCACCCCTCCATGTATCTTTCTACCCCCAGGTTCACCACTGTTTTTACATACGCTTTGCCCAGACTCCACCCTATTTCTCCCCTCTTCTGTCCCTCATCTGTCCATTTACAAAGTGCTCTTTTCCTGTAGATTTATTTATCTGTGTGCCTTTAAATCTCTATATGTCTCTTCTCCCCCCCCCGAGCGACTAATACACACAATGAAACAGGGAAACGCTCTTTGCCAGTCTCCTCACTCTTCATGAGGAGTGCAAGAATCATCCTGTTTTCACAACAGATTTGCAAAATGTTGCAAATACTTCCATTAAAAATGGCTCGTTTCTCTAATCACTGGGGAAAGTATAAAAAAATAATTGAAAGTTTTAAGTGTGATTTGGATTGTTCTCAGCATGGAAATACCTATTTTGTGAATCTCGGTGAAAAGGCTCAGTTTTAAGAGCACAGATCTCGGAAGTGGTAAAACGGTATACCAGAAATTTTGGCTGTGCAGAGCTGAGGTCCTTCCTTTTTCTGCATCATCTCAGCTCACAGTTCAGTACAACATGCTTTGGAAATGTAGGAGACAAAAGTCTTTTGCTTTATTAATCAGGGACCATATCGTCCCTCCATATAGATCTTGCCAAAGGTACATCATTCACGCTTCTGCAGACCGCAGAGAGATGTGCTCTCCGCTCTTGGAGAGAGTCTTATTTATTGCACTACAGATGAACCATGAAAGGATCTTTAATGCTTTTCCACCTACTGATCAGCTTCTGTACCTCTGTTTATCCAGCCATGTGCTCGCCTGGCAGATGTCTGCCTGAATCCGCCTAGCTAGTGATTCACCTCCTTGTCAGCGCACCCAGAGATCTGCTGGTGTTGCAGCCTCTTGCCTATCGAGTGACATGAGATTGTTGTACTCTGTATATGAGCACATGCCTGAGAGACAGAGTTAATGGATAAAAGCAATTTTATTCTTCATCATTTTTTTGGCTACTATTGCATTGCAGGACAAGAGGACTGCAGCAGGAAGACATCTGTAAGTGGCTCTGACAATCTAGAAATAGGCTGCTGGGGAGGGACAGAGCCATTTCATGCCGAGTCCAGGCTCCTGTCTGACATACCACTTGCTTAACCTCAGCCAGTTCAGAAAGGTTTTGCCCAGCCAGCTGCCGTAAGGTCCAGGGCTGGACCTTGGGAGCCAAAGTGGGAGAAGACCAGGAGAAAGGGGGTCAGCCGGCACGGGGAGGTGGGCAGGGAAGGACAGGGCACCTCCTGGCATCAGCTCTGGCATGGCCCCTGGCACTTTCCATGGAAAGCCACCGTGGTGCTTGCCTGGTATGAGTGAGAACTAACCAGCCCATAGACTGTCCTGTGCTCTTGTTTATCTTCACAGATTCAGCTATACAAAAGCCTTTGTTCTGGGAAAAAAATATAATTGAAGGGAACTGTCCCATCAGAAAAGTCAAATGCTGCCCAGTGGCTGGGACCTGCTCCTGCAGGGTCCTCGGGGCACAGATGAGGAGACTGAGAAGGACTGGAACCAAGTCAGCAATAGCTACTCTATCTGTTGCACAAGACAGGAGCTAAGCCAGCAAAGAAGCTGTCCCACAGAAGGGTTAAAACACACAAAAGGAAGGATCTGTCCGTACAAACGTGGACCTTGCCACAGGGCATCGTGTTGGCAAAGAGAATAAAGGCATTTGAGGTGGGATAAGTCCAACACCTGAGATGACGGTCTGCATGCAATCTCAGAAGTCTCTGAACAAGCGGTGATACCTCAATGAGGCAGCTGCTTTTGGCAGCCCTGGGGTGACGGGGTGAAGCTGCCCACCCCTCACGGGTACACAAATCAAGAAACACTCCCCCAAAGAGCCTGGCTGTCCTTGTGTGAGAGACCAAGGAATGTCACACTGGTCCACATGGGTAACCCTCAGTGGCTGATACGTAACAGGGATCTGTCAGGGGAGCCGGGGGGGCTGCTAACAGTGGCGGGGACACCCCCTTCTCATCCCCATCCTGCCAGTTCAGGGCTCTTTTGGACTCTTACCAAGCAGGGCTGGGACTCTGCAGCCCACCCAGGCTTAGCAGCCAGCAGCAACTTAAGGACAAGGCGCATGGGCTTGTTTAACTCCTACAGAAGACAAATATTGCCCTAACGTTTGTTAGCTAATAGTCATTTTGCTTCCAAATAACTGTTGCCCGGGAAGCGCTTTGGTGATAAAAGCAATACCGGAGGAACACGTGTGGAAGGAGCACTCGCAACAGAGTGGGAGACAGCTGGGTCAGGTTGGCTACAGCACAAGTTGCAGCTCATCTCCCGAACGCCAGAGCCCCGAAAGCCCACCCAACACTGTCCCCTGGGGCAGGGTGCCCTTGCTGTTACTTCCCCCCCATCACCCTATGGACTGATTCTCACCTCTCTGTGTTACAAGTAGCCATGCACAAGTCTGAGGACTCTCTGACTCTTCCAGGACAAGACCCTGGTCTTCCCCAGAGCTTGAGAAGGAGCAAAATTGGTGGGTTTGTCTTCCTTTGGAGTTTTCAGGACACTTAATGTCAAGCTGTGTTGATAGTATTTGTGCTCCTGGGAGAACTGGACATAAAGGATAGAGAGGCCCAAAGACAACAAACTGGAGACCACAAACCTCATCTGAGACACCTGAGGATGCCAGCACTGAAGTGGTGGGGAGGGCGTGTATGGGGCAGCAGGATCTTGCACAAGGGCATCAGGAGCAGTACTGAGTCTAGACCTGAGCTGGGCAGCAGGAGCTGAGCTAGAGGGGGCAAGCAGAACAGACACCACCACCCCCACCCCACCCCCCCACTCCCCAACACACACACCCTGCAGGTCTGTGAGGGGAGGATGGGAGCTCCTCCAGCACCGAGCCCCAGCAGCAGCCATACAGACGGGGGAGATAGGCATTGCAAGGACAACTACAGAAAAGTGCCACTGCCCACATAGTCCAAAGCCTTGCTGTCCCCCTTCTCTTACCCACTGCATTTCTGAGATGCTTCCCAGTTGCAGCACAAACCAGCAGGCTACACAAGGCTTTTACCATCAGTCAGATTCCACTGTCCATGCTGTTGCTCCTTCCTCCAGAGGCCAGACCACACTGCTGCTCCTCCAACCAACCACCTCTCCCTAACACTCTTAGGACTATTTTACTACTTAGCAGGAACGAGCTACAGCTGCACATTGTCCATGTCAGTCAACTCACCACCTCTGCATGAAGGCCACAGCTGCATATTATCTATGCTAATCAACCCACTGCCTTCATTCCTCTACACTTCCCGTTCTCCCCTTTCTGAGAGCAGCAGCTTCTGGCAGAGCACAAGGCCGCCCTGCTGCCAGGTGACCCTGGAGGCTAACAGATACTTCATCCAAAACCTCAGCAAACTGACAGCCCCTTGGTAACCTCGGGGACTGATCTCAGCTCTGGTACCCCAAAAGGGGATTTGTAAGGATGCCTCATGGTGCAGATCAGTACGGGTAGTGGGTGGCACACGTCGGCAATGAGCATAGCCCCTGGTGACCCTGGCTCCATCCTCGGCTCTCCAACTCCTTCACTGCCACTTGGTTCAGCCCTCAGTCGAGCACCAGCCAGGGGAGGTGCAGGAAAGGCAGGTTCCCCTGCAGGTCCCCCAGCCTCACAGCTCCAAGGTGAGCATGCCCAGCTCTGTGGTGCCCCAGAGCCACAGGAGACCCCGCAGCAGCGGCAGCAGAGAGCCCAACCCCCACTGCTCGGCATGATTTGGGGTTTCTGACAGCCTGGATGACATTAGGCAACTCCACACAGCTGCTAATTGGGCCAGATCTCCCTCACACTGGTATAATTGGTGTTTTCCAGTGATCACTGCGAGTCAAGTCTGGCACTCTGCTGTGTCCATCACAGTCCCAGACATGCTATTTACTGAGGACATCCTTTTCCTTCCTTTAGCTTGTTGGTCCTTACTCTTCCCAAAACTCATTACAGGTTAGTTGTGATCTTTGACAGTTTCTCTTAGATCAAAAGGTCATCAGTGGAGAACTTGGGCCCTGCCATACTCTCCTGAATGGACCATTTTCTGTGAAGCACCTCAGAGCTGAAGACAACGTCAGGGGACACTGAAGAAATCCCCTCTTGTTGGAGATTCTGAGTCCTCAAAAACATGCACTCACTTTCCCTAAGGGCATCTCCCAGCTGCTGCGGATACAACCAGGGCAGGATTTTATCTGGGGTGGCGGGGAGCTGGTGAATGCAGCAGAACATGTTTTCTTGTAGACAGTTATGGTATTCCTTCAGCTCTCCTTGACCTCAGCAGTGACCAGGGAAGGGACACTAGCTTTATCTCATCCCTGTGTTTGCAGAAATGCTTCTCAGGCTTCCCTGCTGCTACCATGGCAAGCATTGCCCCTCTAGAGTGCTCCTCCTGTAAGTAAAGGTTGAACCAGCTCCTTCCTCCCCACCCTGGGTAAATCCTTGCAGAGGGAGGTCACCTGTCACCCTTCACAGCTGTTTCCCATCTATCACTTTGACTGAAGTGCCTGCAGACCCATGTGCTGCTGTTTGTAAGCTCTAAACCAATAATCTCTCCTATAACAGCCAGATCTTCTGTCAGGTCAAGAGTGACAGAGCAACTCATGCTCCATGGGCCAGCTCGTATGCCTGCTTTTGATGAGTGAATCCAGATTGGTTTGGGATTAACTCTGTGTCCTTCTGGTGGCTTTCTGAGCTTTTCCCCCCCATCTCTGAATTGCTAAAAGACCTTATCTCATATCAGGGATCCATTAGCCCTGGCAATAGTGCCTCTCTAGATTTACAAGAGCCACAAACTCTTCTGTGCTTGCTATTGATTTCTGCACTTCATTCAAAGGCACCACTCAGCTGCTCAGGTTTTGTGCAGAGTGCGGAACTCCTCAATTTTCTGTAATACCCTGTGATAGTTAGCTTCCTCCGCCTGACTTAATTGAAAGCATTAAAAACATCATGTGCTTCAGAGCAGGCTACTGTAAGAAAGGAAGCTGCCTTTTCATAGTCTTCCCTCTCCACTTCATCCACTACTTGCAGAGAAATGGGAAAGCACCATTTAAGCCCTGTCTCCTGTCCTGCCACCTTCCCAAAGAGCTGTGCCTTGTGCAAGGCTTTTAGCAGCTCTGTGCTTGCCTTTCTCTCTCCCCAGTCTGCCTCTCAGCTGTGTGGTTACCTGAGATCAACCTCCTAACACCACGCTTTGTCACAACACAGCAGCCTGTCTCCTGTGAGGACGCCCAAATTCTTCACCTTGCTCAGCAGAGGGGAAGGGATGCTTCATCCTTTGCCTGGAGGTGGTGTCATTCCCCGCTGTTTGAGTCATACGGGCAGCCCACGGGCTGAGGGCGGTTGCCAGGGTCAGCCTCACCAGAGGCAGCTTGGAGTTAGTGTCAGCTCTCTCAGAGCCCTCCATGGTCACAGAGGACCCAAAACCCTCCCAGTCTGTAGTGAGAGGTGTGCCCCACCTTTTGCTTATGCGAGGTCATAAAAATCACTGAAATTCACTGAACATTGTGATCGGTTGTCCCATGATGTGTCAAACACCCAAGTGTTACCACCAGCATGCCACAAGCTCCCTTCCAGTCTTCCCTGGCCCCAGAAGCGCAAGGGGTGATGCACAGCCTCCTTCTCCTCTCAGCACTGAGGAAGGAAGGTGAGGTCCTGCCACGGAACAGCACTTGCCTCATTCTGCCATTAAAAATCAAGTCAGCCCAGTGATTAGCCGCTATTAGCACTGAATGCGGGCGTGCTGGGACGGTGCACAAGTGCAGAGCTTGCTGCAGCGGGCATTCGCCTGTGGATCCACACAAAGGAAGCACAGGATGAGAGGAAGCACAGCGCCCTGTAAGAGGTGTAAAGGTCCCAGGTGGCCTGGGGTTTTAGAGCTGTGCTGCTTTTCTGTACCTTGTTTGCTAAAGAAGGGAATCGTGGGTCCCAGTTCTGTCAGCCCCGTTTTCAGGCTTCACTGGAGAGAGACGGGAGCAGCACTGGCAGAAGGATCATCACCATTTCACAGGTGGAGTGGAGGGGAGTGGTGGTCTCCAGAGGTGGAGCAGCGTTAGACTTGAATGCTCAGCTCAAAGCATAAACCCTCAGAGCAGCCACTCTCTCAATGTGCTTTAGTGTCACAAAGCCTGGAAATAAAAGCAAGCCTAACCCTCGCCTCTGCTGTGTCTCTTTTTGCAACTGATGCTGAGGAGCAGCTGAGCATGAGGTGCTGCACTTGCAGCTAGGCCTGGATGCAAGCTTGCAGATGTTCATCTGGGGGGAGACGAACTTTCAGGATGTGGCCAGAAACTCTTCCCCTTCTGACCTTTATCATCACAGTAAGAAAAAGCTGATCTTGATCTAAATTGGAGCCTTGAGGAATTGAGCAACCTTTAACCTAGCTCTGAAAGATCTGGGTTTTTTTTTTTTTCTTTAAAAAAAAAACCAAAAACCCACATGGCTGTCCCAGCAGAACACATATTCAATCTCACTTGATTCCAGAAAGCAATTTGCTCTTGCCTGGCAAGCAGTTTGGCAAATCAAAAAGCCAGCACCAACCACAGACAAGAATTGTTAGGAACAAGCCCGGTAATCAGGACGGCTGGGGAGCCACAAAGCTGGCTGCAGAAGGCCAAGTGTGCCTCTGGTGTAACGAGGCTCCTGCCGGCACCGCACCTCTCACAGTGCTGCTGGTCCCAGCCACAGCCTGTCCTTGGCAGGTGGTAGGCACAGAACTGATCTGCTTGTTTCTCCTCTTGCTCCCTGACCTGATGATGGGGTAAGATGGGGCTTAGGGACTTAGACTGCCCTCCCCTCCCTTCTTCCCTGGGAAAAAGAATGCTTTGCATTGCGTTACCTTTTTTACATAAGTAGGGGATTTCTGTCCAGGATATTTTGTCTGTCTTGGCTTTGGGACAGAGTTGCTCCTGCCCTGTACCTGGAGCTGTGGTGGCCAGGTAGCTCCGTGGTCACAGTGCTACTTTCACCAGGGCCTGCAGATGTGAGCTGGTGGCTTGTGGGGGCATTGCACCGTGCTATGCTCAGCTGGTGCCTCTGGAGGGGGCTCAGCCTGAGGTCTCTGGCCCAATTTGAGCCCTTGCCCACCCACCCTTCATCCCAGCTTTCTCCCCCTTGGGAAAGGCAGGCGAGCGATGTGAAGTCTGGGCAGGGCTGGATGTTTGTGATCCAGGGCTGGGAGCTGCTGTCTCTGGTGCAAGCGGACACCGTTGCACGTGGGCTGTGAGCAGCAGTGGTTGTGCTACACTGCCAGCCCAGTGGCCTGAAGGATCTGGGATGCAGGAACAGTCCCAGTGAAGTCAAAGGAAGGACAGGAACATGAGCTGCATTACACATACCAGCGTCTCCAGCCCCTTCCAATGGCCATGGCCCTGCTCATCCCTTTCTCTTCCCCTGCCCCACTGAGGGTGCCAGAGCACAGTAATCACCGCCCCCGCAGCACTCCCAGCTACTGCCTTCAAAGTCTTGTCAGCCTGGACAAAGCTGCAGAGTAGGGAATGAATAAGGCCAGGGACTCATCCTGCTGCTCCCCTTGCAGCAATGACCAAAGGGAGATCAGGGGTGATGCAGCTCTGCAAAGGACAAAGAGGTGATGGGGTAAGGTGTGTTTTATCGTGCCCAGCAGCCCAGGGCTGGCAGGGCTGTGGCACACACGCTGTGCTCCCAACAGTTTGGCATCATATGGCATCAGGTGGCTGGAGCCAGCCAGCTTGGGGATGCACTGAGCCTCCAAGCAGCCCATCTACAGATTTCCTTAATGATTCTGGGACAGACTTGTACACCATGCAAAAACCAGCCAGATCTAATTCACAGATTGGGTTAGTGGAGGAGAGATAAGCCAATCCATTTAGTGGTTTTGTTGAGCTGTATGAGGCTAAAGCAGATTAGGGGCAGATGCTCAGCCGGTGCAAGGTAGCACAGTGCTGTGGGAGCCCACGACAAAGCACCAGCACACTTCCTTCCCAGTAATCTCTCTAGTCTCTAGGGGCAGTGCAATGCTAGTGCAAGAGCTGTAAAGTGACATTAATACAGAAGGATGGATTAAATGGGAGATTTGGAGGTAGCATTATGCATGGATTTCTGCTTTGTCTCACTCCAGGCATCTCACACTAGCCCTGCCGCAGAGGAAGATGATGCACAAAGTGCTCAATCCCTTTTACAAGCGCTGCCTCTGACTTTGCTGCGTTCCTTTGGCCATGACATTTGCTTGGGGCCGTTCACATCCCCAAAGGCCACACCTGGGTGCAGCTCTGAGCTGAGGGACTCCTGCTCTGCACAACAGGGGGATAAGGGGAATCAGTGAGAACAGTAGATTCTTGAGACCTTGCAAACATATCTTCTTTCCTGCTTCCCAAGCCAATAGAGCAAACTCAGCCTAAATTTTGTCATGCTGAAAAGCAAGCTCAACTGTTATGTCCCTCACCCAGCTGGCTTTTCAGCCACAGGGCTCCCACAGCTTCCAGTCTCTCTCACGAAGCACTTCTCAAAACTCCTTCATCTATGAATTACACTAATTTCATTTCTCCCAGGAGGAGAACAGAACATAGCAAACACTGCACTCACTGCCTGACTGAAAGCACTGAACACTGCCTTAGAGAAGTCCACCATCCAGCTCTTGGACCTGGTCTCTGATCTAGGAAGAACTCATGGGTACCTCAGGTGCCCCAATTTTCCAGCTGAATATACTAAGAGGACCAGTTTCATCTATTAGCCAAATCTTCTTAGACTTTGCCTCTTAGGGATGAAGAAACAGAGGCTGAAGGCATATTTTATTGAGGACACATCATGGTCTAGTGGACAGCATCATGTAACAGCCACCAGACCCTGAATTTAACACTGCTTTGCTGTAGGGCTGCAGGTGCATCGCTACCCCACACGCCTCAATCTGCAAACCAGCAGATTGCGCTGGGGACAGGGCAGTGCCTCACTGGCACAGCTGTGGGAATGTGGCTTTGTAAGGTGCAGGTGGTCCTGCCTTGCTGGCTGCTCCTCAGCCCTTGAGACCTGTGAGCATGAGCTGGGGGAGAGGGAAGAGGCACTCATGAAAACAACCCACCTCTCAAATACTTTTTTTTTCTCCCACAAATATTTAGTGAACAGTGTTGTTTCAATCCAGTTTTCAAACAAACGTTTTCACCTCTTTAAGATGCTGATGATTCATAGAGACAAAGGTAAAGCAGGGAATGGGGCAATCCCACAGCTTTTCAATTCCATCTGTATCAAAACTCCTTTGAAAACCTCAGTATCAGCACCAAAGGCAAGTAATTTTCTTTCCACTTTGTCATACTTACTTGTAGCCTGAAAATAAAGGTGAAAACAAAATCCCTCCCACAAACCAGCAACTTGGACAGCAGAGCCTGCAGTATTCCTGTCCTCCCTCCCACACACCATGTCTGTGCAGGGCAGCATGTGGCTTGAACCCCCCGTGCCACGGTGGGGGCTCGCTCAGCCCAGCACCACCTCTTGCAGCCACGCTCACTGCACAGGGCTGGCCAGAATGGGTGCAGCGTCTCCCTAAAAACATAAAGTCACTGTGTTTTTGGGAAAGAGGGTGTATAACTTTCCCAAGATCAAGGACCTTTGTCCTGCACTTTGTGCAGATGTCGATTCACAGGTGAGTCACAGGCTAGAATGGGGGGATTGATGACAGCACCTCACTGGTCTGTGCTCCAGTGCCAGCTGGGGATACTGGGAAGCACAGACTATAACCTGTGCTGGTCGTGTTTCCACAAAGGTCTAGCGAATTTTCCTCTAGGCTGTGGGTGTTCCACCTCCTGTTCCCCTCGCACTCATACACTCCCAGGAGGATGGAGGCTGAAAAGAGTCAGTTCTGGATAAAGAAGGGGCCAGGTGGGTCACCAGGGGAGATCAGAAAGGCCCTGTCTGTGCACGAGTCCCAGGCAGGCAGGGAGGGCAGGGAGGTGGAGAAGCCCCCGACCACCTGCAGCTCTCCCAGGCGAAGCTGGCAAGGACATCCCTCCCTCCTCCTCTTAACCCCTGGTGATTCTCCCTGCACAGTGCAGCCTCCTTCCCTCCCTCTTCAGACGGGTCCACAGAGCGCGGTGCGGGGAGCCCGTGCCCGCCGGCTGTGGCGGCGAGTTGGCCACGACGGCGCAGGGCTGCCGGCACTGCCGGCTGGCTGAGCGCGGGCGGTGGGCAGCGGCTGAGGGCACGGAGACAGGCAGCGCCCGGAGCCGGCACCTGGCTGGCAGCGCCCGGCCGAGGCTGCTGTGGCCGCAGCCGCTGCTCTGGGCAGGGTTTGCTCCAGTGAATGAATGAGGCAGCTGATGAATATTCAGAATTGGCAAAGCAGATCGCTTTCAGCTAAATTTGATCACAATACGGGATAAATTAAGCCACGGGATGAATGCATTTGAAATGAAGATTAAAAGAACGCGCTGTACAAAGTCAGGAAAGTAGGTTTAGCCAAAATCTGACAATCTGACAATGTACACAAACAGACAAAAATAAAGTTCCTTTCACTGAGCAAATAATGAGGTTGGGATCAGCTTCTCACCCAGTTCCTATGGAAACAACTCTTTTTCTTTTTAATTTAAAAATAAAAGGGTGTGTGTGTGTGTGTGTGCGCAGAGAATGCCTGGGAAATGAACGATGCTCAAAAGACCCATGAATAGAGGAAGGTGCTCAACAGGAGTAATATCTAGTGAGAAAAATCGCGGCAGGGGAGGCCCAGGGTCGACAGGGGAGGCTGCCGAGCCCTCAGCCCCAGGGGAATGCAGGGCTGGTGCAGCATCAGCCCCCAGAGCTGTGGGGTGCTGATGCCTGGTGTGTCTCCAGCTTGCTGTAGGTCCTGGGTCAGGGCACTGGGCTCTTTCGGCAGCTGGGAGAGGGGTGAGGAGCAGGAAGCATTTGGGTTTGCCACAGGAATACAGAACTGGAGAGCTTGCAGGAGGCTGAGGTAAGGCATGGCAGCTCATGCCACATCTGCTCCTGGTTTTGGAAAGATCCAGATTATTGTGGGCCCCTAACGCAAAGCCAGGGACAGCACGACTGCCTTGACTTGGAGACAAGTGAAACAAAGGCACTGAGGCTGTGGCCCTGCCCTGGGGAAACTGAGGTAGGGAGCAGGCAGAGCAGCCTGCCCAAAGGCTGCCAGACAGCAGACCCAGCTGAGCCCCCCACCCCAGGCACAGGCAGGGCTCCCACCACCTCTCACTGGTGGCAAGTCAGGCACTGCTGGCACCTCCGAGGGTCCCTGTGGCATCCCTGTCCTGAGGGACCTATTCCCTCTGTCCTCACACCTTGCCGTGTGTGTGCTGGGCAAGCTGGACAGTCGGGCAGCTCTCCGCTCCTGGGAGAGCAGCATCGCTCTGCCGATGGGTTCAGCCCCTCTGCCACGCTGGCAACAGGAGGGGAAAAGGTCTTGCAGGGAGCAGCGTGCCGGGGAGGCGAAGGAACCTGCCCAGCTGCGGTGCGTACCTGGCCTTCCCGGCCACTGGCTGACACAGCCCCAGTTGCTCACTGGGGCTGGACTGGGCACAGCAATGCAGGGCAGAGCCGCTTGTCCCAAACTGCCCAGAGCCCAAATCCAGACACCCTGCAGGGACCACAGCGGTTTGGAAACCTGCCGGACCACCATGCCCTGGCAGGTGGTCTCCTCCTGCAGCCACACACTTTGCAGGAGCAGAAAATTAAAGTGCTATCAGGCTGACACGAACAAGTCTATTAGCAGCCCCTGGCAGGTGAGAGGAAAGCATTAGCATATGGAAAACGGGGGAGGAAAGGCAGTGTGTCTGGGACTGTTATGACTGAGCAGACAGGTGAAACCAGGAAGGTTATAAATAAATCCTCTGCACACACCCCCAGCTGTATTTCTGTAATGTCTCTAACAGCCTCAGACACCCGGTGCTGGTCCCTGGGGCTGGGGAGTGCGGTGGGCTCCCGCATGGGATGGGGTGGGCAGGGAGTGGAGCTCGCCCAGAAGGAGCACTTTCCCAGCGTTCACTGTGCATCAGAGCTGGCATTAGGCTTTTTGGATCCCCTGCGTGAGCTAAAGCAAAAAGCCTTCCCCTTTTCTGTCCAACTCTACTGTGACTTGCAGAACTACAAAACGATCTCAGGGATCCCCACTAGGCTCTGTTATCTCAAGCAATTGCCCTGATTGCTCATCGTGTCCATCACTGCAGCACCCGCAGCAGAGGAGAAAGTGATCTCGGCCACCGAGGAGAACAGGAGTCCCTCTGTCCTCCTCCTGCATCCACCTGAAAGAGTGCTTATGGCAACATCTCTGCCCTATGATACGAAAAAGCCACCAGTGCGTGAGCCACACCAGGAGTGGCCCCGGGGGAGCAGGAGAGGCAGCCAGTGTGGGGCAGACCTGTGCATTCAAGCCGGGATTCTGAGAAAGGGGCTTACAAAAGGGGATGGCCATTTGCATGCCAAGTGGAGTAAGGGCTGTGGGGTGCAAGCCCTCAGAAAGGCATGTGGACAGGCAGGTGCCACCCCAACATGGGCAGGTAGGAATGCACGGCCTCTCCTGCCAACCTGACCCCCACAGCAAGGGGTCCTACTGCAGAGAGGTGGGGGATCGTAGCCCTCCTCGCCTTCTTGGGGGACCCCTGTTTTCTCTCTTACCCAATGAACCAAATTGCCAGCCTGTGACTCAGTCAGAGCTGCCATGCCCAACACCAGGCTACCCCAGGGGACCTCCACTAGCCTTCCTGAGACAACGCTGCCCATCGCATCAGTGCCAGTGGGAGAGGACCGGGTTTGCTGAAGGGTAGCTGCAGGACGGGCCACACAATGCAGAACCAGGTCTTGGTTGAGCAAACAACAGTTTACAGCAATATCCAGTTTTAGCCCTAGAAGAAACAGAGGTTAGAACTCCCAGGACTGCAGCCAGCTCAGGCCAGCAAGCCTGCCTTGCTCTGCTGCAGGAGCCTGGGTTCAGTCCCTGAGAGAAAGAGACAGCAGCAGGGGCTGCTAGGAGTGCGGAGCTGTATCACACTCTTTGCACTAGCATCCCATCCAAGCCCATGAGCCTCAACAAATGTCTGTCAGTTTTACTCAAAGCAACAGTGAAAATCACCAACAAATACAAGACCCGTTCCCCTCCTCAGCAACAACAGAAGTGACCAGGTTTCCAGCCACACAGGGACCCACAGCTCTGGGCACACAAGGGGATGCCCTAAGCGTGCCTGGGTCTGTGTGCCCAGCTCAGGTGGCAAGGCTGGCAGCCTGGGCTGGTTAGATGTGAATCCTGCACACAAACACACTGGAAGGCTCCAAGGCGGCCTCTTGCCCTCTACACACCCCCATCCCACACCAAGGCAACACCTACAGAATCACGCTGCTGCCTTCACTGCAAACCACTGCTGCATCGGGAATATTTATTTAGCTGTTTTTTACTTAAAGCTCAGGTTGGGGGGTGGGGGGAAAGCTGCTTTTGCCTTTTGGGGAGCTTTCCATAGGCAAGGAGACAAAAGATCAGAGTGAAGGAAAGGAAGGACCAGCTGCAAGATACCCTCCTCCCCGCTTCCCAGGCGCTTCCCTGCTTCTCCAGGTTCAAGGCTCCTATCTCATCTCAGGCCTTGGCGATCACTCAGTGCTCAGCAGGTCTCACCCCTTGTTTCGTATGCCCCAAAGGAAAGTTTGTCTCTGCACTTGAAATGCCAAATCTCTCTCAGCCCCTGCCTCACAAGAGCGTTTGTTTCACAGTGCAGGATTTTGGCCCAGCCCCCCAAGCCAGGGAGCATCCCAGCGAGGTGGGAGACTTAAAATAGCGTCAGGGCCAGAGACTGGCTACGGGTAGGGGACAGTGCAAGTTCCTAGAGCCCTGAGCTCAGATGGGCTTGGACAGATTGCCACTGAGCTGCCTTGCACAAGTGCAACTGCCCTGCGATGTGGAACGACCTTCCTCTGGCATCCAAAGAGCTGGATTACAGAGAAGCCCAGCTGCCCCGCCACTGCAGAGGGAGTGCAGCCTGGAGGGGGACCCTTTGTATAACCCCTTGCTGTTACAGGGGAGCATGGCCCGGTGTCACCTTGGGAGCAGGAAAAAACAGGTGCACTGTTCCCCCTCCTCACCTGAAATGAGGAGTCATGGATCACCTGCAGTGTTGCAGTGACACACAGGTGCTGAGTTGCCTGCTTTTGCAATTAGTGGCAGTCATTAAAATAAGTGCTACATTAATTAGTGCTGGGTTGCAGCTCAACCTCCAGGTCTGTCACTTGGCAAAACTCACACTTGAGCTGGCTCCTACTTCTGGGAACTTCCCAAAGCCAGTTGGGAACACACAGGCTCGCTCGTCCTTGCTGGGGTCTGCGAGTGCAAAGCAGCCTCTGGAGGGGGACTAAGAGCAGAGCCCCTGCCTCGGGGTACCTGCCACATGGGCCACTTGCCACAGACCACTGGGGGCCAGTTCTCCAGATGCCTCTTTCCACTTCCCCACCCCCCACCCCCCCACCAAGTCCTGGGAGAGAGCCCAGCATGTCACAGCTCTGGCAGCAAACAGGGCAAAAAGCATGGTGCAACTGGTGTGGGGGAACTGACGCCACAGACTTGCCAGGGGGCTCAGGACCAGCACGACCATGGCAAATGTCAAACCAGCGTGCCCTCACACAATTAGGGAGGCCTTGGAGAGCTGGAAGTGGTATCGAGAGGGAGCAGCTGCAGAGCTGCCTTCCTCCAAGCTGTCAGGACCAGGGTGGTCCTGGATGCAGCCTGTGCCAGGTTTCCCTACCTGTGTCCGCCCCGTGCTGGTCTGCTCTCCTCCCAGGCTGTAGGTAAGCCCAGCCAGCTCACCCATGGCTACACTGGGTTTAGTTCACCATGTCCTTGCTTGTACCGTGGTGGTCCTGTTGTCATACAGCATTGCATCACTTGACTGTCGGCCAGGCTTTCCGGATGTAAAGCCTTCCTACACAAGGAGTACTGAGAACATCCCTGTATTCAGGTATTTTGCACAAGGTTTTGAGGAACGGCAGCTTCTGGCTTTCTTCAAGAAAGAACGTAGGGCTGGCAGTGCCAGTGGAAGCTGTGAAACCAGAAGCAGAGTTTGGACAAATCCTTCACCCTCTCAGCTCTTGACCTCTTACAGGAGCAAGGCTTACAGACCATGGCTGGCCTGTGTGACAAGAACATTCTGCTGCAAGTTTTAGCCTTTCCAGTTTCACTGAACTGACAGTTACTGATGGACTGGTGCAGAGGGACCAGCTTCTCTGATGCTGCCCACAGCACCCAAGCTGCAGCAGGCAGCAGTGGGACCAGGACAGCCAGTCTCCTCTAAACTCTTGACATTCATTCCCTGCTCTCACAGGTACAGGAATAAAAGGGTCATTTTGGGTCAGAGTTTCTAAGATCTTCTGCAACAAGCAGCTACTTCCTATAATCTCTGCCTCAAAATCAAGAAGATGCTTAAAAAATAAGCGGGGTTTTGACAGAGCCGTCGGAGGCTCACTACAGGTCACCTCCCGTCCTGGTGTAGTTTCTGGAATACTTCTTCCCGATCGCCCATCTGACACTGATCTCTTTCTGCATCTTTCTCAAGACGTAGATGTTTAAAAAGCTCTGCCCAGCCTTACTAAAAGCCACATGAAATGTTCATGTTTCCAGTCTGCTGGGACAAGTTTAATGATGTTTAATAAAGGCTGGTGGTGCCTGATCTTCACAGTGGAGTTCTTTTGCAGATTCCCTGGTGAAGGGAGTGTGGAAGAGCTTGTCCCCACTATGTCTTCTTCACTTGACTTGTCAGCAAGAAGAACATGCTGTTGTGAGCCACGTGGCCTTTGTGCTTACACGGCAGCAGAGAAAACATCATGCACTTGTATTTTGTGTAAAGGAGTCAGCATGATCAAAATATACTTTCTAGGTATTAAAACTGAATACCATTTGCCTTCATTCTGAACCAAGGTAGTCTGGGTTCGACAGTTCAGCCAGAAAAATGCTCTTACTCAGAGAAAACATCCTGAGGTAGCTGGTCTGAGCAGATGTGGGTAAGGCCAACGTAACTGGCCAGGACATGACCCAGCACAATCTTGCAACAGCCTCTGTCAGTGCGTGCCTGAAAGACCAAACGATTGAACCGCTCCTACAGATTTGTTCAGCACCCTTGGGACTGCCTGGGTAGAGCTTCCAGCACAGCCATGGCAGGACCCCCGTCTGAGCCTTGCCTGCAGTTCTGTGCTGTAAGCCCACCTAGCCCAGCCTGGAGCCAAACACATCAACAAACCACCTAAGTCTTTAAGAGGGGCTTACACCATTAAGAGAGCCAGCTCACATCAACTCCGTGTCAAGTACTATCCATATGTAAATGCTCCATAAGGACCCAAAGGTTGTTCCTAGCAGATCCATAGTGCTTCTGGAGACTACCCCAGAACATTAGTCTGAAGGGCTGGACTGCTTTTTTGACTAACGCATGGAAGACTCCCAGTTTGACAGGATCTAAGGAGACAAGCCTTTCTGGCACCACAAGTTTGAGATCTGAGAGGCACCAGTCTGAGATCTAAGAGCCAAATGGGATCTCAGACCTTGCATGCTCAGGAGACTGGAAGCCACTGGGATAACAAATCTCACCCAGGGCTCTCTTATGACACCAAGCTTGTTATTTTCGAATTCAGATGGATCAAGCCAGATAGCAGGATGTTGAGGAAGGGTCAAGGCAATAATTTCCCTTCCATGGCTGGAATCACAGCCCAAGCTGGGGGACAAACCCAGGACCACTGCATCACTTGTCAGTACCCACCAGGACACAAATGAACAGGAGTCAGCTTTGTGCACTGTCAAGGGAGCAAAGAGACCAGCAGTTAATCACGGGCACACATTCTAGTGGGCTTATCTCCTTAGAGGAAAGGTGGAAGGATGCCTGTCACTCCTCACTATAATATAGTAAGCGAATAAATGAAATATCCTAATGGAGTTATAAATCCTGAATCCAGAGTTCTTGGCTTTGAAAAACATAAATAGTGAATGCCTCTGGGCCGCAGTACCAAAAGGCATCCTTGAGAAACACACAAGGCAATGAACCAGAGAGACACCTCTTTGGCAAGGGCAGTCATGCCGGGGACTTTTCCATTATCTCCCAGACAGACTCTTCTCAAAGGGCGTCTCTTCCAGTCTCAGCTAGAGACATGCATAGGAGGTCCCTGCTGAAGAATGATCAACCACTGCTTCACTTGGTACCACTCAGAGGCCCCGGCCCACGATGGGGACACACACACTGTGTGTGCAGAGCCGGTGCTTTTGTTACAGCAAACCCGATGTGCGTGTGCAGGAAGGTCGCTGCCCAGAGGTGCGCATTGCCGTCAGCGCATGCAGGCTGCTCCCCCAGCAGCCGCAGGGCTGGAGCGACTTCCCCACCTCCCCGAGCTCTAGGATGTGCAGGGCACCGCACAAGAGTCTGCTGCACTGGCAGCTCTGTCCCTCAGAAATCAGATGGGAAATAATCTCAGCCCAGACAGCAAAACCATTGTCTGCTGTGACACTGTGACACGAGTAGTTCCTGGAGTCCAGGGGGCCAAGCTCGCCCTGGCAGCAGCACCAGCACGCCTCCAGCACAGCACCCACAGGCAGGACTGTGGACCCACATGGCTCTTGTGGTCCTTTGCATCCTCTCCTGGGGCAGGAGCTGGCAGCATCAGTTCGAGCCTGGCACTTCTACTCCAGAGACCTGAAAGGAGCCTTCAGACACTAGTCAAGACCACTGGGAGCCACAGGTCCACCCTGTCCTACATTCAGAGGCCCAGCACCACCTGGTTATTTGGGGTTGACCACCTGCCTCTTCCCTTCGGTAAACTGCATCTTTGCCAAGAGATTGCAATGGAAGGGCTGCAGGTAGGAGGCACCCAGCCAGCACCTCAGTGGAGCAGTGTGCTCAGCGCCCAGGCCAGCGCTGCCCTTGGCCTCCTGTCCCTCCACCTCTGGCTCTGCCCCACCTGCACACTGTGGCACCCCTGAGAGTAGGATGGTGCCCAGGCCTGGGGCAGCAGCTTGTCCTCTCCTGGGGACACCAGGAACTCCAGCCAGAGAGCTAGATCCTGGCAGCACACAGCAGCACAAAGAAACAGAACAGTCATCAGCAGCTTGGACAGCCCTGGGCACTGCACAGACACAGTGCTGGCTAGGACATCAGGATTATCTTTCTCCATTAACTAAAAGCACAATGGGAGTGCTGGCACCCACCTGGAAAGCCATCAGGGACAGGCACAGGGAAACTTCTCATCAAGGGCTGCTGCTGCTCAGCATTTGCTGCTGGGAGGCTCTGCCATAGACCCCTGTTTCCCCTTGAAGTAACAAACCTGTTTATATTCGGTACCTTTATGCCTGGAAGGAGGGCAGAGGACTTTCAGGCTTGGATTGCTCCCAAGGAAGTTCATTTGTGCACTTTGCCTTGGCTCGGTCGGGCTGGAGTGGTGACGGTGCGGACCACGGAGGGCTTAGGCGCTCAGACGGCAGTGTCTAGCAGCAACAAAAGGAAGAGAAAGTTGCAATAAAATGGACTCGGGCATCCTGACACGGATGACCCCTTCCAGACAGCACCCTTGGATGCCACTCTAGCACCTTGCAAGAACACTTGAGCATGCCCATCGGATGCTGGCCTGCAAGGCATCAATTCTACAGACACTCGCTGGGCTGCTGGCATGTCAGTTCCCCCACCAGCTCACACCACAGAGGAATAAAGCTGTCAGTAGTGCTGGCAGTGCCAGGAGGAGCAAGCAAGCCCAGTGGTGAGCAAGAAGAATGTTTCCCGCTTCTGTGGGAACAAAATTCCACCTGCAGTGGCTCGTGCTGGGCCAGGAGTCACTGCAAATCCAACCACCCAAGTTCCACTGCTCTGGAGACACCCAGGCAGGACTGGGCATCCCTCCTGCAAGGTGAGCAGCATGACTTTGGCAGGGCATGAAGGGACAGCTGGCACTACAGCTGAAGGAGAGGGTGTAGGAGACGTGCAATGCGAAGCAGCCTGCTACAGAGCAGCAGTGGCACAGGTGGGTGCCAGCTCCAGCCCTTTGGCCACCAGCCCAGTGCTGCCCTGCCTGGGTGCCGAGGTGGCACTAGAGCCAGGACACCAACTGGCACCCTTGCTGCTGCCCAGCCCACCCAGGGGGCACACACGGCATTGCTGGTACTGCATCCCTGTGGGGCAGCTCTCAGCACCTGCAGGCAGTATGTCTGCAAGGCTGTCACCGAGCACCACGGCACAACCGCACGGGGCTGTGATTGCTGCGTGGGGAGGGAAGGGTGACCTTGGCCTATATTTTAAAGGCTGTTTTTCATCTACAAAAAGCAGCCAAATGAGGGCAGCAGCAGGGAGGAGGAGAGATGAGCAATGCAACACAGCCACGAGGCAAAGGCAATGCCTCTGCACTCAGCAGCGCGCTCTCCCCTCCTGGCACAGCAGGTGGCTACAAAGGGGGTGCCCTGCTGACCCCATCTCTGCTCCCCATCCTGTCCTTCCCTGCTCCATGGCAGTGAGGGACATGTGGGGAATGGGAGCTGTGGGGTGCAGGGAGAAGGGCAGCAGGGCTGTGCCCAAAGGGGCAGAGCAGAGGTGCTGGAGCGCAGACCCACGGCTCTGAGACAGGTTCCCTGAGTTGCTTCAGCCAGGGATCCGTGCAGCCCCCCTGGCACCCCAGCACACCCTGCCAGGCTGCCAGCAGCCACAGCCTCCCCAGGTCCTGGGCCAGCCTGTCAGACCTGCGCTGTGTCCCTGACATCTGAACAGTTTCAACCACCACCAGAAATGTGAACCAGGACCCATGCATCCCATAAGCATCCTGCATGTGGCAATCCTTATTTTCTCAACAAACAGTAAGAATTCTCTGCCAGATCACCAGGTTGGACCATCACAGTCCAAACGTGTCCCCCATCCTGCTTCAATACTTCACAAGACAAATGGAGAAACCCAAGTATGTGGTCAGCTTTGCCAGGGAAACACAAACCTGACTGCAACACAGAGACCTCCCCATGCGCTTCCCAAGGGTCCTGTGGGGACATGTCCTGCCCCTGTGAGCAGCAGAAGCCCTGGGGGGGCTGGACTTTGGCCGAGGCTGCCCGGGCCCCAGAGGGGAGGCATCCCGGCTGCGGGTGCAGAGCTGGGGAAGTTGGGCTCCTCTAAGCATCTGGTGGGGCTCAGCCTTGCACTGCAGCTGTGAGATTTCACTCCAGGCTCTGGAAAGCACTCTGAAGACATTCTTAAGCATTTTGCTGCTTCAGAGCTTTAATGATAGTGCATTACTTGGTTGGCAGGAGCTGAGAGCTTCTCTCCTCACCAGTGACGGAGCATTAGCAGAAGGAAGGAAGGCTGCATTATGGGTTGATGCTCTCCATTCAGTCTTCCATTTTCTGGGAGGAAAGATTGCTCGAGTGCAGCCATTAAAGAAGGCAGTTCCTGCACTCCAACCCCCAAACTGGAAGGCTTACTCAGGTTTAAACAAATCAAGAGTTTCTAGAAAAAAAGGTTAAGGTATCTGCAGAGAGGAAAGGACAGGGAAGGTCAGAGCAGTAGTGCCGAGGGGACACGACTGCTTCATGTTCAATCCCGCTGACAGAGGCAAAACACACCTCTGTGCACAAGGACCTGCTGACACCCAACCTCACACACTGTAGAGCCGAGTCCGTGCCTTCCTACCAGCTTACATGCAGGTACGTAAATACACTGGAAGAGGCATCTGAGCATTAGTCTTGGCTGGCCTCCTGCCTTCTTGGTGTGAGGGCAGGCTGGAAAGAAGCTGGTGCATTATCCCTCCCTCAATCCCTCTCTCCCATCCATCTCCATCCACACTGCCAACTGCTCCTAAACTTTGATGGTGCCACAACTTGAGACATTTTCACCCAGGCTGCCCAGGAGCCCGCTAGGAACAAGGGAGCCAGAAGTAGGGGAATGTTTCCAGAACATCGGGATGCTGCTCAACAGGCATAGGCAGGGAGGTCAGCCCACGAGGCTGTGACTATTCAGTGGACCTGTCTCCCTGGAGATGCTCTTAGAGTAGTTCTCAGATGCTTTTGCTTCCAGGAGTAACCACAAGTGGAAGCAATTTCCAGAAGGGTATTGTCCCCTTGGTGGCACACGCACTGGCTCTGGGGTCAGACCTGGGCTCCGCTTTCTTGGAACCATTCCCTTTGGAATGGGCTTTCAGCAACCCATGAAAATCTGAATGGAGCTGAACACGGGAACGGAGGTTCATTACAGGAGACATCAACCTACTCTTAGTGCCACAGCACCGACTCAAACACCGTATCATGCCAGCTGAGACAATCTGAACGGTGACTCTAAAGTAACATACAACCGCTACACAGCAACAGGGTGGAAAAAGAGGCATCAGGGTAAGCTGGGCCCAAATTGAAGGGGAAAAAACCCCCAAACTTAAGTCACAGAGCCGCCACTTTGAAAATCTATCCTGTGTCTGGAAGGAAAGGTAGAGCAAGGAGTCCTGAGGCTGCCCTGAGCTCCATGGGTATAGGACAAGCTCCTGCATGGCCCTGGAGAGCACAAGGATCTGTTAAAAGCTGCCTTTTATCGCTTCACCCGGTGCTGAGGGGGGAGCTGGGAACCCAAGTGAGTGCAAGACAGAAGCAGGAAGAAAGCCCCGCTGCTGCCAGTGGAAAAATGAGACCTCTACACAGCTGCAGGAGCAGTTTTGATGCTGACTGTTTTACAAGGGGTTAGGCTAGGTTGATCATTAATATTAATGTCTTGGTGAATTATGCATATTTTGCATTTGCATAAAGATCCCCTAGTCATGCTTCCTGCTTTGTTAGCCAGCCTCCCCCAGAGCACCAGCAGCCTGCTCATAGAATCGGTGGCTGCATGTTGAAATGTTTTAAGTCTATTAAGAAAACAAAGCAAAAATGCAAACAGCCTGGCATGGGGAGCTGACCCCTTCCTGCCAACAGAGAGCAGACTTCAGTCAAGAGCGGCAAAACAACACCGTCACCCTCCTGCACCTGTGACAGCGCAGCCCAAGGGCCACCTTCTGGCCATCCATCCTCTTCCCAGGACGGATAGATCGGTAGTCCTAATCTAGAGGCAACAATCCTATTGCAGCCTAGATCTAGTCTTCCCTATCTCCTTCCCACATCTCCCTCTTCAGTTCTTTTCTCACAAGGTGCTTGGCTCCTTGAATTCTGCTCCTGTCTCTTGTTACTGCTTGTATGAGCCTAAATTGTATTATTATCAAGCCATGCACCTGATTTTCTGGTACGCTGTGTCCTCATCAGGAGGTAGCTCCTTGCAGCTCAGCGCTTCGCTCAGTACAAGCCAGACAAATCGCGTTGCAGCGAGCACGGCAGCACTAACGCTCATCTGTCATGTGCCACGTGCTTTCCAGTTCCCCGCACCGCACCACGCACACGTGCGGGTGGCTGTATGGGCTGGCCACTTCGAGCCTTCACTTTGAAGTCACGAACACAGATACTGCAGTTAGCAGCTCTGGGCAAGCTGCCGAGTGCTGCTCCTCTGCTGCGTCTCCCGCACACCACTGCAAAGCCTTGTCCAGAGCTACCAGGGCCATGCTGCTGAGCTTGCCCAGCACTGGGAGCAGCAAAGGGAGCTCCACACCTTCCCCTTCCCACCACTGCTGTGACTGTGCCCCTGAGGGGCACCTGCAAGGGACCAGAACCAGGACAAGCCATACGAAGAACAAACCACTGCTGGGGCACCCCACTGGCCCCCTGACCACGTGGGGCCACCCTGCCTCACGCGGTCAGGATGCCACATGAGGGCCCTGGAGCTCCCTCCTTGCTTGACCTGCAGCAAGGATGGAGGCACAGACAGAAAGGACTTCACAGCTGAGGAGCAGCACAAGGACAAGCACCAGCCTCTCAGGGGCCGTGACAGTGCTGAGCAGGGAGGGACCATGCCAAGAGCCACAGCCTGTCCCCCACCACTCACCCGAATCTCCGAGTCAGCGCCAAACACCACACTTTGAGACAAGCCACAAGTCAGTCTCCAACCTCAGCACCATGTTTCCAGATGTTTCACGCAGGTGTCTGCAGCCAAGGATATCAAGACATGATTAAGAAGCGAAAAATGCAAAGAGGAAAGAGGAGATACTTGTGTGGGACTGAGGCATCTAAAAGAACCTACCTGCTTAGTCCATAGTGGACAAGCCGCCTTTCAGAAATGGCCCTCCTGTTCCACCAGCTCCATGAGTACATCCAGTAGGGAAGGAGAAGAACCCATCCCTGAGGGGTCTCACAGCTCTGTGGAGGCTGTCCTGGGTCCCACTTCTCCCCGTCCCCCTCTAGTTTCTCAGAGAGGGTGTTCAGCAGGGGCCGTTGTACCTGAGACACAGGCACACCCTCACCATCCCCAAACATCATCCCATCACCACCCACAGCTCTGTCACTGCAGAGCGGGTGCACGGACACTGACACCCATCAGGTCCCCTGGGATTACGAGGACGTGCTGGCTGAGGAGGCAGGAGGACTGACAGCACTGAGCAGGGGCAAACACCGGCAGGGCCACGTGGACTGCATCGCCATGTGCAGTCCGAGAGCTCCTGGAGGACCACAGTCACCCAGAGCTGAAATCCTCCAAGCACTGGGGTCCCTTGAAGGCCCCATGGAGGACAGCCATCCCAGCTGCCCAGCCCGCAGCCCAGCACAAGGGTAAGAGGGGAAGGGGGAAAGGCCAGGGGAGCACCCCCAGCAGCGGGCTCTGAGAGCCCTGCCCACCCTGCCTGGGGAGGAAGGGATGAGTCAGTGCATGAGGGCCACTCATGCATGGCGTGGGTGGAGCAGAGCAGCAATTTCTTCCCCAGGAGATTATATTCTTTGCAGAAGTCCTTTTTATTTATTTCTTCTTACAGAGCACAGCAATTAGCTGCTCCTCAACTCCTCCGCACCCGGGGCTGCTACTCGTGGGAAGGGGACGCTTGCCGCTCCTGCTGCCGTGCCAGGCAGGCACAAACACCATGCAGCCAGGGCTGGCAGCTCCTCCCGGCTCTGACGTGACACTGAGGGGTCAGGGCTTGACCACCCAGCCTCACCCCTTGGCCACGAGCTGCTCCCATCTGTGCCCCCAATGCCACCACAGTGCCGAGCACGCATGGGTGCTCTCGCCCTGCCTGTGCATTGTATCTCGGCGCTGTCACCCATCGTACTGGCTGTGGCAGACAGCCGGGCACCAGTGTTGCCCCAACAGCCAGACGAAGCCTTGGCTGGGCTGTACGGTGGCAGAGAAGCTGGAGGAGCCAAGAAGGATGTTTGAAGAAGCCTTGGGTCTCCTCCCAGCTCTGCCACACTCTCACTGGGCAAGCTGGGATCATGCCACCCAGCTTCCCCGGGTGAAACACCAGCACAACTCTGCCAGCTGCAGACAGACAGTACTTTTTAGTGCTTGGGCCACTTCAATGCCCCAGTGAGCATCTTCAGGCCCTGCCTCTGCTGCAAGCAAACAGAAAATCTGACAGACGTTGCCCAGGCAGGATCAGAAGGAAAGCAGAACCACTCCAGGAAAGGTGACCTTAAAGAAAAGCTCCTTCTGTTGTCCTCTACAGTAGGTTCCCTTGTTTGGAAGTACACAGAGAGAAGGATTATTTCCTGAAGCCTTCACAGCACATCAGCTGCATGGGTTACTGACAGGCAGAGCACTGCCTGGGGGGACTTTGCTACCCAGCAAAAGGGTGATTCAACTGAAAGAAGGGCATAGGGAAGCATCGATGCCCCCCCTGTGCTAACAGGAGGTGCTCACCCCATGGAAGACCGCAACCCTCGGATGGATCCAGCACAGCCGTTAGCCTGCAGGACTGATGCTTTTGCATCCATCTCCTCCACAGTATATAGCAGCATTCAGGTAACACCGAGGTGCCCGGTGCTAGCCTTGGGCAGGTCACTCCTCACACACGTGTTGCTCCAGCCAGGCAGCTCAGGGGCGCACCAAGATGCAGGCACTGCCCGAGCAATCTCCCTGCAGCTCTGCCCCAGCTCTGGGCAGGGCTGCACATGCAGCAGCACAGCTTCCCAACCAGCCTGCACCCTGCTGTCCTTCGGAGGTGATCCTGCTATCCACTCATCTTCCCACTAGCACATTTCCAATGCATGTCAAGCAGGGACTGTCTCAGGCTGGCTGCGCCACTCGCTGTGGCACCTCCCATGGGCACCCATGCTCTTCATCCCTGCCATGATCTTCTCCTGGGCCTGACCCCGCTGAGGACCCCCAGGGAAGCCCCGCTGGTGGGGCCCTGCCAGAGACCTGCCTGCACGGCCATGCGGCCAGGGAGCACTCGCAGCCCTGGGGGCTGAGCTCCTCACCACCTGGGCCCCATTTCCCCAACCCTCCAGCTCTGTCAGATTTTGCTCTCCTTCCTCATCACACCAGACACAACCTGTCTCACTTCCCCCCCATCAGCTATCCATCTTACCTGCAGCACCCCTCACCTTATTCTATTGTCTCCCAAAACTGTGTTCCTAGCATTTTCCTGCCAAATCTAAGGAAGCATTCAAATTTCCACCTCCCAAAACCTGCTATTGACTCATGTCCCGGGGACACAGGTCACCATCCACAAAGGGGAAGGGCTGCAAAGCAAACCACTTCTCTCCTCCCTGTACCTGCAGGAGTTCAGCCAACACAGTGCTCTCATGCAGATCCCACTACATCTTTTCTCAGACCCAGCAAGGCTGCTGGTACCACACAGGGACTCCAAAGACGGGAGGGAGTGGGATACTTCCAGAACCTTCTCATCCCAGCCCGTGGTCCCTCCGGTCTTCAGCCCCACACGCCTCGCCTGACCAGCAGCCTGCTCAGCATCTCCACATCGTCACACCTCCAACGAGCCACGTCTCACCAGATTGCATTGATGCCCTCATCACCAGCAAAACAGCTCAGGCACATTCTCCATTCCTGCCTTTGATTCTGCTGGTTTTCCAGGGCAAAGAGCTCTTCCACTGCATGCTGTGTCACTGTAGGACCAGCCCCACCACCCCAGGCACTTCACTTACCTATCTGATGTCCAGTCAGTCGAGGGCAGGTGCCTCACTCAGCCACACTTCCTTCGGGAAGCAACCAGGTCAGGGAGGCAGGAAAGGCATGCCAAGCTCTCCTCCACTGCATTTTCCCATCAATTCACAACAGAATCAGGAGAGACCAGGATAAACAGTAAAGAGGAAAATCAGTGGGGTGGAGAGGAGGAGAAACAGCTTTGAAACCCGGGGCACAGACACAGGACTACTGATGAACAGCAGTTGTCAGGCAGCAGCTGAGCAGGTTCCTGCTCCTGGGCTCTGCCCTCACCTCCACTGACTGCAGAACGAGCATAGATGCTGCTGGCTTAATTTCGCAGTAACAAGCCTCCAACATGGGCACCACAGCCAAGGCTGTGCAGGTCCTGCCCCAGCAGCAGGCTGGATGCCTCTGCTCACATGCCCAACAAACTGATTTCATTGCCTTGCAACAGTGCTTTGATTACCAAGACATCTTCAGGACATCCCAGGCCTCAGTCTTTGCTGACTTACTTGTTCCTTACTCCATGGAGCACTTTACACCTGATTTGCGCTGGCGCACACTCAGCACGTTCGGTGTGGGTTCAGGGGACTGAGGGCTGGCTGCAGACCCTGAGCCCTCTCCCAGGCATGCCTCTCTTCAGCATCTCCTGTCCTGCCCTGCAAGAGCAGAAAGAACACAGGCTTGAGTCCTCCCATCACCCACCAGGTGACAAGAGAGAGAGAGAGAAGGTTTTTAGAGGCACTGGCAGTAACCAGAGGAAGGAGCAGAGCTGTTACTCAAGTGCCCAAACCCACCCAAGTGCTCAGTGACTGGTACTGTGTGCATCCACACACCTATGGCTCTGTGTACACAGGCTGGTCCAGCAGCTCTGAGAGACCTGGCCTGGTGGCACTGGTAAAGCCAACCAGAAGATGCTTTTACTGAGTGGGGACGTGAGAAGAAAAGGGGTGGGGGCGGTAGACAAAACCTGCCATCTCCTTTCAGTACTGAAGCTTGAGAAGACTGGGGGAGTTAAGTCACATTGGAATTGGACGAAGACCCCTGACACAATAAGAGAAGTTGTGTGGTTTTTTGAAGTAGCAATAAATGTTTTGTCACGGAAGAAGCAAAGGGAGAGAGAGAAAAAATGCAAATCAAAGCTAACATTTTCTTTGGGAGCTTAAAAGAATCTTTGCAGGGAATGGTGGATAATAAGGAAGGTGGAACATCATCTTGCTGATGCAGGAGAGCTCTTGACCTGCCTGCTTCTGCTGAGGAATAAAGTGAATGAGAGCCCCAGAAGGCATGTTAGCTCACACTGGTTATTGGTCTAGTTAAGAAAATAAGTCCATTAAATGAACACGTTTGGGCAGCGTGAACTTCCAGCAACAACAAACATGCACAGCCCTCCCCAGTGAACTCCTGCTAATGAAGTAAACCCTGGGTGACCACACACCACAGCTGGGTGATGTGTTTAACAGGTTCCTGCTGGATTGCACATGGAAGGTCTCTCAGAAGTCTGTAAAGCTCACAGCAATGATCAGCAGACTCTCAAGTGATGCTTTTTAAATCCTGAAGTGGCTGTTTGAAAAACAAAACAAAAATACCACCAGACAAGAGGCTGTGCTTAGCACAAATGGAAGAATTGAGCCCAAGGGGCCACCCAGCACTTCTGCCTGAATCGCCTCCTCTCCCCAGTTGCTGCAAGGTCTGCCAGCTCATCCTTGCTCCATCATCTCCTGCCCAGATGCCAGGAATTCACTTCAGCAAGATTCTGAGTCTCATGGATGCAGTCAGGTGTGCATGGTGCAAACAGGCAGTCCCGCGGCAGGAGCTGGGCTGTACCCCACATCCCCACTCGGGACCCACTCACCATCAGTCTCCCTGGAGATAGCCATCCCCATTGGCAAAGCAGCTGACTGTGGCCTGGCACAGGGTCCCCTTGGTGCACACGTGGGTTTGGTCACCTGCCATTTAACCTGTTTGAGCAGCTCACAGCAGTCTGAAGGGCACAAGAACTTACACAGAGAAGGAATAGCAGCATTGCATGAACACTTACTGATGTAGTACATAAAATCCTCCAGCAAACCTTATTGGAACAACAGTTCACCTTCCTGTTACTGGAAACAGTCAACCTCTGCTTGGAGGGGACAACCATCCCTGAAATGCAGGTTATTGCAGAACTACATGGTGCAGACTGCCTTGTTGCTCCATGGAGTAGGCAATACTGGGTGCTGGAGCAGCCTGTCACTTTCCAGACCAATACATGACTGCAGGGTCTCAGCATGTGTGTGAAGCTCCCAGCTTCCCAGATGGGATGTCCAGCACAGACTCAGGATACATCACCAGTGCTCAGTGATGAGGCAGTGCTCCCAGGGATAACTGTCTGCTATAAACGGTCTCTTGGACTGACTGGAGTAAGACTGTCTCCAGCTAGCTGCATTCACCAGGCGTGAACATTCACTGCTGCTGAGTAGTTAAAACATAAGGATGGATCAGGAAAATAAAGTCGTTCACGTAGTACGCATGCAGAAATTACAATATCCGATGCCAAACCTGTGAAGATGGAGCCACCCAGAGGTCCTTCTCCTCCACTGAAAATCCCTTCTCTGCAAAGGAGCAGCTTTCTCAATCCAAAGAAATTTTAATGGAGAAGTTTGTTTTAAAACACGTGATGAAGCCTGTGCTCCTGCCAGTAACGCTCTCCTCACGGAACCTTTGCAGAAAAGGTAGGGCAAGTGGCCCCTCCCTCCCAGGCCACAAGGTATTTGGGGGGGAAGCTGTAGAAACTCATCATTAACAGGACTGCACTTGTAACATAAACACACTTCTTACCAGTTCAGTAAAGAACTGTCACAGCAAGGGAAGAGTCCCACCGGTAACTTGCGCCACTGCTAACCTTCCAGCTACAGAATTACTTGGGGTACCCAACACAGGCTCCTGAAAAAGAATTCACAGGGACTTCCATTGTTTAAATAAAGATAGCTTCATTAAAAAGAACCAGGCCGCAGCTCCAACTAAGCATCCCATTTGATCCCAGGCAGGACGGGAGTTACCACCTGCCAGCCAGGCCACTGGCACAGCCCTCTCGATGGCTGCATGAGACGAGAACTTCACCCTCTTGTTTCCTTCTCCCTCTTGCTTCGTGCCTGCTCAAAGCCGAGTGCTGGCAAGGGCTGCTTGGCGCGCAGCCACGCCACCAGGAGCACGAGCACAGCCTTTTTGTTTCAAACCTGCGGAGCCCCTCAGGCTGAGGTGCCAAGTGCCACTGCAGCACGAGCCCCTGAGCAAGGGGCAGACCTGGCACCTCAGAGGTTGGGCTGCAGCTGTGCAACCCCCTTCTGCTGCTGCCCCTGACAGCGGCCCCTTCCTCGGGACAACACGAAGCCCTCTGAGCAAGTGAAGCCAGGCCCACCGAGGCAGGCAGGGCAGCAAGTTCGACCAACACACCCAAAGCAGCAGCTCTGACAGTCTGTGTATATGGATTTTTCCTCCTATTGATTAACCCATTTGGAGTTTATTTGTATTAAGGCTGCCTTGCAGCTCATTTACACTCTCTTAATGAGGCCCCTGCAGAATGGATGCCTCCTGTGCATTAATTACAGGCTCCAGCACAGCCCATGCTTTATAGAGCATCCTCCCACCCATGCTCCAGCTCCACTCTGCTGTTTGTACAGCACTTGCCTCCCGGGGAAGTGCTCCTGCACTGCCAGATCTCACACTGCTCTGCCCGGCAGCCCCAGCAGGACAGGAGGGGCACGTTCTCAGACGGGGAGCAGAAATAGCTCTGAAATATCTGCGCGCATTGGGAAGGAATGACCATTCTCCAGCACAGCCCTTTTATAGTAACAGGGCTGCAGAGTAAGCCACTGTCGTAGCTTCGTTCGACAATGAACAGCGCTACCAGGAGAAGATTATTTCCTTTTTCAGAGTAAGGAATCGAGATGTCCCTTTTCATCTTTTTTCATACCCCAGGAGCTCAGTGCCAGCCATTCCATCTGCAGCAGCTGGCATGGTCTATGTCCAGCTATCAAAGCAGGAGTAAACATTGCTCCAAACAAACGTGGTGTAAGTTTAAGAGACCCTGAAAAATCTCTTGCTCCTGTGAGTTGTTAGAGGCCCAAATGCCAAATGGATATCTATTGTTTGTTTTTTCTGGATTAGAAGAATAACAGTAGAATACTAACATTAGAAAAGCCTAATAAGAATTAAAAAAGACTTTAACTGAAACAAGATGCACACAGAATGACTAGGGTTACCGTAAGAAAACATTGAGCAAATAACCAAAAATTCAACTTACCCTTAAGCAGTAAAAGTGAAACCACCAAGGGAGCTGCTGGTTCACATAATAAACCCTGGGCTCACTTCAGATTTAAAACCACAGCACTAACAAGCTGCAGAGTCACTGACAGCTTTCTACAGCTTCCCTCACCTGCTTCCTTTCACCTTTAGTTTGCATTTAGAGTACCAGAGCTGCGGAACAGGACCACCACCTCTGCATGTCTGGGTAACATCCAACACTGTGTGAACTTGGTGATGTTCAAGGTCTGCAAGCCTTGCTGCCACAGGAGTTAAAGCATTGCTGAGACAGCTGCCACACAAAACCACAATCTGAACTGCAAAACTACACTGCGGATGTTCATCAGTGACATGTTGAAATCATCGGCAGCAATCCACCTGAAAAAAGACAGAAGTGGTCTGTCTGCTTTTTTGGCAGCTGGATGGTGGAAATTGCAAAGGAAGCTGCGTGACCTGACAGAGCAAGATGTGCCATTTCTCTTCCCAATAAAAAAAACCAGGTGTGCTACAATAGTGGGACAGGAAGGTGGCTTCCTACAGCCTCAGGCAACATATCCCACATCTTTGAATTTGCAAGGTCGATGAAACAAGCAGCAATGTGGTGCAGGACAACACAGAGGCCCCGCACAGAGCACGTATCACCCAATCTCAAAACTCTGGTTTGGCTAACCTTACTGAACCTATGGGGAAAGCGGGGGTGGGGGGATAAGAAAAAAAAAAAAAAAAAGAATAGCAGCTCTCAGGGTTGAATACACTCCCACTGGGCTTTACATTGCAAATGCCGTGTGCAGTGCATCTTTGGGGGTATCCACTGGTGAGCTCATGCCACTGCTGATTCACAAGTGATTAGCCTCACCTAGGGCTAAGCAGGGCCCATGCTCCAGCAGAATTTGCAGTGAAAGCACATGTTACAGGAGAGGAATGATGCCAATTTGCCTCACTTGCACAATTCTGGCAGCTGGACAACTCTCCACATAAGCAGGAGGCCAATGTACCTCATGCTTCAGTGCCACTTCACAACGCACCAAAAGCCGCTTGTCCTGACCCTAATTCATTGCTGAATCAGTGTTGCAAACACATCACATATTACACTTCATTAGCTGGCAGTAATGCGTATTTACACACACACAATCTTGCTTTTGCTTTCAGATCATTATATTCATCTTAGCTGCAAGAAGGGGTAGTGTTATCATAGTGATAGCTGGCCTAAGGCTACGTAAGGGCAAGAAAATATTCCTTCTGTTACATGTTACCACTTTCCTTTTATAGCCTCCTTCCTGCTGACTTCAACAGGAACAGCAGCACTCTTTTCCCTCCCAAATTTGTAACTCCACCCTTGCAAGCATCCAACATACATTGATTCTTATGCACCAGCTTCCCTTTTCCCTCAAAGGGTGTAATTGAGTCCTATAATAGTTAAATTCTGAACACCTCACCTTGTATTTAGCTGAAAGTTTGCTGCTTCTGTTTCATACCTAACAAAGGGACTGCGTCCCCTAAGGCCTGTTTCTTCCTCATCTATTTTGTGCGTCTAATAATAGATATTACCTCTCCCTATTACAACCTTGCAAAATGAAAAAAAGCACAATGGAAGTACAATTACATTCTTTTTTCTCAGTTGCTATAAACGTCAGTCATTATGGGAACCTGACTACTACATACTTTGGAACTGAATTTTCCATTATTGTTTTTGAGATTTAACAAAGACGCACTCAAATGAACCTACCCATCAAACAACTGGGAGCATTGCCAGGACAGCCTGGAAAGCACTGACACTGCCTGGCCAGCCTGGTCTGCAGCCTCTGCAGACCCAGAGCACTGTTCCTCTCCCTTCCAGACAGGCAGGTCCCCAGGCTCTCTGCTACCTTCGCTGCTTACATCAGTGATCAGTGTTCTGCTCCAAAACAACAAAACCTGTCATCAGGTTGGTGCAAAGAGCCAACACACCAAAAAGGTATCTTTCATCAAAGTTGGGACCATTCATTACAAATGATTTGTCCAACAGGCAACTGGAAAGACAGCACTGCCTGTGAATACAAAGGGCAAGACAACAAGAGGAGAGCACAAACCACTGTACAAAAGACCTCTAGGGTCTTCAGGACAAGAAAGCATGGTAAGAAAGACTTAAGAACAAAACACTTGCCTAAGGGCCTGTGCTCAATACGGAGTCTGTTTAAACTGGACAAACCAAGCCACTGGAGTAATGGAGCGCAGAGCCCTTGAGGAAAGGGAGGAAACAGCACTGAGCAGCAGACAGGGCTTCTGACAGCCGATTCCCGTGGCAAGTTCCAGATTATCTGGAAACACCACATCACATACCTTCTTCCCAGAACACACTGAGCTTCCTGCCATGCCATGTACCATTTCACTTGGATGTCACAGATACCACTGTGGTGTTACTTCTGAGGACACTGAACATTCCAATAAGAAAGAGAGGGCAGTGTCACTGTACTGTAAACTTTGGCTAAATAACTAAAAACCACATTCATACAAAAGTTTTCTGTAGACAAGGTTCTCGAGATTTATTTTGAACTATAAAAGACTAAAAACCAGCATTATCTTGTTAGACATGCATACAAATTCCTGAAGGACTCTAACAGCCAAGAGAGTAACAAGCAAGTGGTAGGACTAAGTCCCTGTGCAGCTCTGAACAAGCACTACAAGTTTTCTTAGAGCTTACTCATGGGAAATGGGGAGGAAGAAGAGACTGCCACCAGTGAAAATACTATTTCCAATTATAACAAAACAGAGGATCCAGTTCATGTGGAAGTCTGACCTTTAATCTTACGCTGGCTCTCTTCTTTAAGACCTGGGTGACTGCTGCCCAATAATTCTATTTCTTGTTAGCAAACGGTTAACTTTCTTTTACGTCAGGCTAAACAGAGTGTCAGCAGTAAATACAAAAGGCTTTAACAGAATGGGAGGAATAAGATACCTCAGGATTAGGGGCATGAAATGGGAGGAGTTTTGCTGTGGCTTTGAGTCCTCCTCCACAACAGATTATTGCAATAAATTACAGTGACCAGCAGAAGCATCCAACACAGTTTTGAAACAGCTGTGCTTACACCCCTGTAATGCAGGAGGTCACAGCCTGGGTTTGGGCTGTCAAAAGCTGCAGTGACCAGTCATGTGGGCTTACACTCCTCGCTCAGGAAGCATCAAATCAGAGCAGCAAAGGCTTCAAGTGTAAACCACAGATGCTCTCCAAACAGGGGTCACCTCCAGCCCAGGAGGACAGAAGGGACCAGGGATCTAGAGGTGAGCAGAGTACAGAACGAGGAGATGCTGCAGAAGAGCTAGGGGAAAAAAACCCAGGTGTCCAAAGCAGCCATATGACAAACTCCTCCAATAATTCTGGTCTTCTCACAAAGTTAGGAATCTTCCTGGGTTTTCCACATCTGCTTCTACAGCAGAAAGCAGAGACAACTTCAGAAACAGACTTTAGGAATCTGGCATGGTTGGAAAAGATATGGAGAAAGAGTGACTTTAAAAAGCTGTTTGTTTCCAAGCAAGCATTGTGCTTAGTCCACCTGCACACCCTCAGGAAGTTCTACCACTATGGGAGCACAATCATCAGGCTCGGCCTCAAAGTCCCATTTAAATTTCTTTGTTAGGTGAGCCTTGAATTTTTCAGCCTTCTTCCTTAGGGTCCCATCAACAGCAGCACTGCACGTGAAGGAAAAAAACACCTAAAAGAAAAGAGCAGAGGTCAGTAAAAACTCAGCCATGGCACAAGCTGTGCGTCTCTTTCCTACAGAGGTGTCATCAACCAGGAAACGTTTCAGGTTAGGCCGCTGGTAAGGGATCTACCACCCTGGAAACCCTCCAGCTTTGGGGCTATGTAAACAAAGCCTACACACTTCTCCTCTCACCCCACAGCCAAGACAGACATCCTGCCTTCACTCCACTGAGTCGGCGTTAGAAATATTTGCACTAAGGTAATAACTTTGTTAATATGTACTATGGAATTCCGAAATACGTGAAGTGTAAACAGAGAAAAATGTCTAAGCAGAAGGAAAAAAAAAACCCCAACAAAAAAAGGACTGTCAGTTTTCATTTGCCACAAAGCCGATTTTACAGCATGTGTCCAAAAGGCCAACAGGTAATTATATCCATCTTTTTCATGGTTGCATGGACCAGGAGATCCCTCAAAGTATTTTGGTAATATGGTAACACCAACACCTTAGGATACAGAGGAAACTTACTAAAATGACCTTGAAGGTAAGAGACAAATGGGAGCTCTCTGGAAAAGATCCAGTTACCCCCAGCACAGCCATTCCCTTGAACACAGGGCACTGAAATCTGGACTAACCTTTAAGGGTGGCTCCCCTCCATCACCTAAACACACAGAGATCCATTAACTTTTCACAAAATGTACAGCTTCTGTTAGCACTTTGGAGTTAAAGCACCTGTATATCAACAAACAAGGCTCAGCCACAGAGTCCATCTCTCATCAGCCTGCTTCTGCTCCTCTTCAGAACTTGTGATCCAGAATTCATTTCCACAGGAAGAAACTTGTATTTCAAAGGCCAAAAAAAATGACTGCACAATGGAAGTGAAGGGAAAGCACTCCAGGGGAAAAAGCAGGCGCTAACTTGGGAGAGACTTACTGACAGCTGGATAAAACACTGACAATGAGAAGCAAAGTTCATTGCTTTATAATCATTTGCCTTTTCCTTGTTCATTCTACCATGAAACTGTCTCTTTATAACAGAATTCTAACACAGCAAGGCTGCTATTAAAAAAAAGATTATACTTCCCACTTCTCCTCAATGAATTTCACATTAAATTAGTAATTTAATCAATTTTTTTTTCTTTAAGCATTGTTAGGGCTGCATATTCGATGGAGGTTATGCGTGCCTTGGATCAAACTCCAAAAATAAAGTTGCTGCATTCAAAGCTGAGCAAAAGCTAACAGAGATAATACACTCCCCCCACACACACCGTTTTGTACCTGCCCACACCCAGTCAAGACAATGTTAAGTCTGATGGCTGTGTACCTAAACTGACTGGGTAAGGTAAGTCCCAGAGGTTCCCTGGCACTATTTCAGCACATCAGGGAAATCCCACAGGAACAGAGAAAAGAGCTTTTAGCAAGGAGAGGCTCAGTTCAACCGTAAGACAAATTTCTTCTTTGTTACTAGGAATGTGGTGACTCTTGCTAGGGCTTAACAGTTATCGCTGAAGACAGCACAGCCACCTAAAGGCATTGGCTTCTTAAGTCAAAAACACAGACTGATGAATTCCAAGGGCATACAAGACTCAGGTATCCAAAAAGGAAAGATAACCATCAAGGCGGGGTGCTGCCAAAATTCCCATCAGATGGAAAGAAGGGCCATTTGACACATTCATTGTACTGCTGTAAATTGGCACTTGCAAAGTGTTGCTCTGCAAGCGTGCTGCAAATAGAGGTAGGCTCTCCAGTCCTGTAATGACGAAAAAAACCCAGCAACTAAAATGAAGATTTAAAAAAATTGAGACTTTTATGAATCCAAATTCCAGAAAAGAGAAGAAAGTGATTTTGTTAAAATTTGTTAAAAGCAATGCTTCCCATAAAATTTTACCCAGCAAACTAAAAACAAACACCTCCACCCTCCCCAAATCTACAGCAAGAACTTGGGAGTTACAAGCAGAGAAATGTAACCACTCCCTGAGAATGGAGAAGATACTACCAATTTGCATCAAGCACCTGCAACATAACTTAATACTGGTTTTGCTGGGATTAAGTTTCCACTGCTGAGCATCACCAGTGTATCTGGTTTGGGCCTTTTTTTTTTTTTTTTTAAACCAAGTTTTGCTTAGTCTGTTTGCTGAAATGTTAGCATGGTTACAATCAGTGGGAGTAACTGGTTTCACTAGTGCTGAACTACAGATTTGCCTATGCCTGTCTCAGTAGGAGCAGTGTTTTCTGCAGTATGGATTAACCATAAATTCCCTCTGCGTAACAACTTGATTATAGGAAGTCTTCAGCTTTGCTTAAGGCTAACAGGAATGGAAAAGCTTCTTAAATACTACCAATGCCCTAAGCTCAATAAGGTTTCACTGCAACTTCCCTGCACACTAAGCGTACTATTCAAGCTGACCAAAAATCAGCATCATCAGTCTCTTATGCCAAAGTTTTGGGGTTTTTATTTACAGGATGAATGGTGATTGGGAGAAAATAAACAAATATTATCTTGCACTTTCTCAGCCTCTTTTACAGCTGTACAGCTTTATGTAGTCAAAGGCCTCAAAAAATTTTAGAAAAAGTATGCCAGTACAGTTCAGTCACATTAGATGTACTATTCCAGAACTCTAGGACTCATGCCAGTGTAGCAGGCTACTTTCAGCACTACTTGCAAGGAAAACATAACAAAAAAGACATAGTCCTCATTCTCTGTTGCAGCCATCTTCAATAGCCTTTCTTCTTGTTGCCTCACTTTTCTGGCCTCTTTGCATGCAGACTAACTCAATTTTATACTGCATTAGACTCTTCTAGGCATAGCTGGAACAGGTCACACTCTGAGATAACAAGCAAATGGCATTTCTTTGTAACTAACACAGGGAAAAAGTAAAAGAAAAAAACAAGCTTAGATACGTGCTTAGTCTCGCTATCTCCCATGCAGCTCAACAGTAACTTAATTCCTTTTGCAGCTTCTCCTAAAATATTGCTCAAATACGGCCTCTCCTCCCACTCCCATTTTTCAAGAGATAGTTGCAAACATACCTGTAAGGTGCTGGTTAAAAAGTTGTCCTGGGAGACAATATCCACAAAAAAGTCAGCTGGGATTTCATTGAGCTGGTGATACAGCACAGAAATTAGGTTGATGTAAAGGTCTTGATACTTCCCTATGGCATCTTCAGATCGGCACAGGATGTTTAACAGCCTTTTCCAGTGCTCAAATGCATCATATACATTCCCAATCAGGAAACAGATGAAAGCAAACTGCAACTCAGCTGTGCATATTCAGCAAAGGAAAACAAAACAAAACACACATAAGACTGAAAACATATCCAAGGTATGTGTCCTCTCAAAAATGCTGCAAATGACTGCATAGAATTCCAGGTTTGCCTTTTGCACACGCATTCTGCCCTTCCAGTGATTCTGCTAACAGCAAGCAATACTCTGAACACTATTTCCTAATGCTCTGCTCTCCAGCTGGATAAAATGCAAAGGATCATCAGGTAGGTCCACCTGTAACTGTAATTAGTCTGCCTGTAAAATCACTCCCCAAAGATGATAAACAGCCACCTGAGGCCTTCCACCGTCATCCATGTTCTCAAAATGATACCCAAATAAGAAATCAGACATTGCTGTTATTCTGCAAGCATTCAGTCCACCTGTGCCTGGATTTCCAGAGCCACACAGGAGTGCAAATGCTACCGCCCTTGAACGCAAGGGCTGTGGGAACACTGGGAGAGGTGAGCAGTACATTAATAGATGTTTTTATCTTGTTGAATTAAGAGCCAGGGTTCACCTCACTGGACGCTTAGCATCAGGTACTTTGCCAGAATGATGGCATCGTCATTTCCTATGATAATTCATTCCTTGTATATCCTAGAACTGTCTTTGTTAATTTCAATAAAGAATAAATTTTACAACATTAATGCAGGGAAAATGGAAGAAAGGAAAACCAAAGGCAATACAATTTCAAACCTCAGCAGCCTCAAGGCTCTAGCTCAGCTGGGTTCCCAAGTCCTCCCTCCAACCTGCCACAAACACAACCACACTCCAGGACCTCCATAGATTTCATATTTATCCATACCACAAGTTGTCAGAAAAGGCTAGTGGGTAACTCAGACCTGCGACTGGGAGCCACAGCCCTTGGGCTGGCAAAGCCCAAATTCTGCCACAGAGTCACCAGCAGCACATAGCTGAGCTCCAGCCAGGGAAAGGACCAGCTACTGCCGTGGGAGCTGCCTGCTGGGAGGCCCAATACCACCTCACTACCCGAAAGGGAACGAGAATCTGAAAATCGTGATGTTCAGCCCACTCAATGCTCCCAGGGCTCCATAAGCGAGAACTCTGGATGACAGAGCTTAACAGGCTGGTGCCAGATGACAGGCCCCCTCTACACAACCTGCGGCCACTTGTAATTGCTACTTTTGACTGAATTTGAGGCGACCTGGGCTGCAAGAGCAGCACCCTGGAGCGAGAGAGGCAGATGTGACAGGCTGGTGTTCGGTGTCCGGAGCCAAAGGGCCCTGCAGCTGCTAAAACCCCACAGACATCCGAGCGGCAGCCCAGAGAGCTGCCGAGGGCGCAGGGCACACGGAGCAGGGGCGGGTTTCGTCCCGGGGCTCTCCCTTCGCAGAGAAATGACTTCATTCTCCACGGGGGCGGTGCGGGGCGACGGCGGTACTCACCGAGCAGCTCCAGAGCCTGGCCGGCGTACCGCTGGCGGATCACCCTCTCTAGGGCGTAGCTGAGGTCCATGCTGTGCCTGGTTATCTCCTCCGGAGTAGCTCCGTCGGGGTACGTCTGCTTCGGCAGCTCCGTGAACCTGATCTCGGTGCCGGCCCTGGGCTCCATGCGGGGCAGCCGCGCCAGCCCCTCGGCGTAGCTGCGGCACTCGGCGTCAAAGCGGGGCCGGCGCTGCTCCGCCCGCTCGCTGGCGTGCCGCCCCGCCGCCACCGGCAGCACCTCCGAGAAGGCGCAGATCCGCCCGCTCTCCGGTTGCAGCCGCTCCACCGCCGCCTCGCTGATGTAGCTGGTGAGGGAGACCCACTTCCTCAGGGTCTCGTACGGGTAGGGCCCGAGGAACCGGTCCATCTCCTGCAGGTTCTCCGCCAAGGCCTCGGCCTCGCCCGCGGCCGGCGCCGCCAGCCCCACTGCCTCGCTGCAGGTGTCCCAGCGCAGCACCCGCCGCTCCCGCCGCTGCAGGCTGAGGAAGCAGCCGGTACGCGGGCCCGTCTCCCGGCTGCCGCCCGCCCGCCCCGCGCTGCAGTGCAGGAAGTGGATGCCCGGCGGGATCATCTTGACGCCGCGGAACCGGGGCCCCACGGTCCAGGCGCTGTAGTCGATGCCGAACTCGGCTCCCTCGGGCAAGCCCAACACCACGACCGCGGCGCCCTCGAAGAAGAGCTGCCGGGCCAGCTCGGGCTCCAGCCGCGGGCCCGCCATGGGCAGCGCAGGCCGCTCCCACCGGCCCGGAACCGCCGCGCCGCCGCCGCCGAGCCCGCACGGTCCGCTCTGGAAAGCGCCCGGGCGCACGGCCGCTCCGGGCACATTCGTTCCGGTGGCACAGCCCTTCCGGGCCGTTCCGAGCGGTGCCGGGCCCCGCACTGCAGGAGGTCCCGCCCGCGGCCCGCAGTTCCCGCTCAGCCCCGGATCCCGAGGCCCAGCCCCGGCTGTCCTTCCCCTGGGCCCCCCGCGGCCGGCGGCTGCTCCCCTTAGCCTCAGTGTCCCCCCGAGGCGGCCGCGCTGCCCCCGGCACCCCGCTGGCAGCCACTCCCCGAGGCCCTATCCTCCCAGCCGGGGATGAGAGCCCTGCCATGGGACAGGGGGACCAAAAGCCCTGCCATGGGACAAAGGGACCGAGAGCCCCGCAGCAGGACGGACGCATGGAGACCCTCTCAGCAGGAAAGACACAGCAGGCCCTGCAGCAGGACAGATGCTCTCACAGCACCGCGTCCTCCCTTCTGGAACAGCCAGGTTCAGGGACAGCTGCCACCTCCTCTGTGTTTTGAGCATCCTGACAACCACCTCCAACTACCACACACTTGCATATGAGGGTCGCAGCCACCACATGAAGCCACTGCCAGCTCCACCAGCTGCAATACTTAGCCTGGCAGCATCTTCACTTTAGGCAGAGCAGAGTCCAGTATATCCGTGTGCAGAGACCCTGGCTGCAAGATTCCCCCTTCACTTGTCTGTCCCCTTGGTAGGAAAGAGTCCACTGAAGCCCCAAGCTGATTTAGCATCAAACACATTTATTTCACTTTCATTGAATACAAGAACAGTGAGCACACACGCATACACCACCAAGCACTTAAAAGGAGTATGACTGAAGGGGGGAGAGGGAGAACAAAGGAAGAGAAAAGGAAAGTTAGTGAAGGAACAACAGAGGCATTGCAGTTGGTTGGTAAGGTGCTTCTCAAATAAAAATAAATATTATTGTTACTGTTATTATTACTCAGGCAATCGCAGGCCAGGTTTGGAATGAATTTGTGGGATCAGGTAAAAACAGGCACTCGGGTCTCCCACCCCTTTCAACAGAAAGGCCCCTGGAAGAAAACAAGCAGTGATCAGCTGTCTGAAACGGAGGCAAGGTGATGAGCAGGCTGGGGGAGCTGAGCCCACAGGGGCCTCAGTTGTTGCTGAGCAGCAGAAACCCACACCTCCCCAGGCAAACAAGCAGTGAGCTTTTTTCTTTCCTTTTTTTTCTTTTTTTTTTTCTTTTTTTTTTTTTTTTTAAGTTTTTTAAACACCACCACCCATCAAACACACTGCGGAAGCCAGGGACTGGATCTGCTCACTCCAAACGGAACTCATTTCAGTCCAAGCGCACATCAAGTCTAACTCTGTAAGGCCACTGATTTTAACAGTAACCATCAAATTTATAACTGTACACAATGTCAAAAGCAAGTATCTAGTTTCATAGTAGCTTCTGGTAGGTTGTAAAGGCATCAAAGCCAGGTGGGCTCCTCCAAGTATGAAACACACTATGTGCTGATGAACACCAGCACCATGTGCAGACCACAACTCCTCCACCACCACCTCTCTCTGAAAGTGCCACTGCTGATTACAGCTGGTTTGGGTGAATTGAAAAAAGGAAAGAGAGAAAATTAGCCTCTTTGCAACTGCCTTAACTCTTTTTTGGTTGGGGGCCTAGTCTTTAAAAGTAGCTGAAGGCGCTTGGATGTAAGCTGGGGAGATGCTCACGACCTGGCAGCACTGGCGCCAGCCAGCAGCTCTGTCTGCTTCCCGAGCAGCCTGTGCTCATGCCTTTTATGCTTGCAGAAGAAACCTCTCTGCCAGAAGAACAGACTTTACGGAGCCGTACTAGCAAGCAACTGGTGCACCCTGGCTGCCAGGGAGCAGGCTTTCTCCTGGGACATCAAAGGCAGTGAGCGGGGTCTGCCCACAACATCCTCACGGTACAGGCTCTCCTGCTCGCTGTCATCCTCCGAGCCGTTACAGGACCTGACAAAACACACCTATTTCTGGGCACAGTCTGTGTGAGGGGTGGGAGACTAAAGGCAAAATGGTGCAGAATTGTGGGCCCTTCTGTTTCCACAGGAGCCAGAGATGATTCCAAGAAGGAAACCCATTTATTTCCTTTCCTTTCTGATTTTGGTTCCAGGTCTACCCTAACTGCCTGGTTCACAGTGTACGAGGCCCTGGGCTTGGCCCAAGATCCCCTTCCAAAGGCAGCTGTAGAGGAAGCCTGTGGCTAAATGCTGAGCTGGGATGAGCCGGGGGAAAGCAGCTCCACTGACACCTCCTCAACATGCACCTTCTTATGCAGAGGGCCTGGGCTCTCTGGTCCAGCCTGGCATGCTGGGGATGCTCTGCAGTGATGGAGACAGCACAGTCTCTCCACTGCCCACCCCTAGGCAGGCTGGTGGAAGGACTGCCATCGCTGTCACCAGCCCACAGTGCCTCAGGCAGCCCTTACCATCACAACCCAGGCAGTGGGGCAGGCAGGGCTGAAACAACCCCTCTGCCTTCAACCCTGCTACAAAGCTCAAGTAACTTCATTACTGGGATCCAGAAACAAAGCAAACCCACTCCAACCACCAGCACAGTTCAGTGGGCTGGAAAGGAGCAATGGGTGCAACCTTGCAGCTGCCACCTTGCTCCCAGCTGACTCACATGGCTCTGGCTAGGGACTGGGGAGATGATTCTGCCTGCAGCTGCCAGAGCTGCAGCCTCAACCTCCTTCCCTGCCCCTCCAAGTCCACCACTGACCTTCCAAATCCAACCACCATACACTGCAGATCAGCTGGTGGGACATCTCCCATCTCTTGCCCTCTCCCCTTTCCCTCGCAAACAGCAGTGGCTGAAACCTTCCCCATTCTCTTCTTGCGGGAGTGAGAGTCCCATGTGTGATCTAAGAGTCTCAAAATACACCAACCATAGTCAATCAAAGAGTTAATAATTTAAAAATGTTGTCAAATTTACCAGTACTGTTGAATTATTTCAGTATTGTTCCCTCCCTCCCCCCTTGTTATATATATATAATAATATACATAACTTAAATGCACATCCATATGAAACCCCTACAGGCTGCTTTTTTATAAATGAGAAACCATATACGTATCATTTGTTTTGTTTGAAATGAAATCCATTCTTAAATAACCTTCAGAGAACAAGAGGCTGGACAAGTGCACAGAGAAGAAGATAAGAAAGGGAAGGGGAGAGTTAACAGAACCCCAAAAGATGCAAAAGAACCAGCATGGAATGAGGAGAAGGGCAAAACGACACTTGTGAATCGGAAAATAACTCTAAGGTAATAAATCCAATGTTTTTCTCTCTTCTTTCAGAGTGGGGAATGGTTTTGCTTCTGCTTGTGGGTTTTTATTTCAGTTTGCTTATTTCTTGCTTTGTTGCAAAGCAGTTTTCCTTTCCATTCAGTGTGCAACAAATGATCTCATGATTGTGTATCCTTTAATGTAACATGCAAGATGGTGGCTTATTGTATTATTAACAATATTACTGTTATTATTAGGATTTTTTAAATCTTATTTTATCACCAATCCAGTAAATTCTTCAATTTATCTGCAAAGGGTTGGCTTTGTTTGTTGGTGTTGTTGTTTGCTATTCATTTCCAGCATATAGCAGCAGTGCAAGGATGCATTTTGTTTCCTGTTTTTATATATATATATATATATGTATGTATGTATGTATATATATATATAATATATTTGCTATTCCTTTTTTAAAAATTTTTGTCTCTCGCCATGAACATTGCAGCCAGGATGTCTATGTCTTGCTGACAAATCCAGCATGAAGGCTCCTTCTCCGCTGTTCTACGGGTTTGAATACAGATGCCGACTTCTGTGAACTTGTTGGTCAGGATTCCTGTACAAGGCAGATGGAAATGACCAGTCACGGGGTGCTGATTTCTTTGGCTATAAAAGGGTTCCTCTTCATAGGAGGGCACCGGACAGTAAATCTGCAAACACTTGGGGCCACAGTTTGCACTTAATTATCAGTACCTCTGGTAATTAGCGGGCACTCTTAATTCACTGGGCTGGTGTTGGAGCGTGGGGGAGATAACAGCGAGTCACCACTCCCTTACTGTAAGCCATTCAGTTAAAACTGGGTGGCTCCCTAAGTGATGCAGAAGTGTCTGGGCTTGCTTGTTTGTACTGTTCGATAGGAGGTAAGATTAGGCAGATGCAAGAGCCTCTTCTGACCTTTCAAGGAGCTGGTCACTTTTCCAGGCTTAAAAGCTGCCAGTCAAAATCTTCATATGATAAAGAAACATGAAATCCCATTTCCAAAGAGGCCTCTCGAAACACACCTGCAGCCTGGCTGGTGACAGAGCTCCTCAAACATTTTTCAGCAGTGAAGCTGCCTTTCAGAAGTTCCCCCTCTCCTTTCCACTATGCTCCTCTGTCCCTCAGCTGCTCTGACACAGAGGTCTGTCAGGCTGTGCCACCACCGAGGAGCTGCAGCAACGCAGCTGATGGGTGACCATCAGAGTCAGAGCAGGGGGCTAAAAGTGGAGTAGGACTCCTCAAGCCAGCTTTGCCTTTAGGAAAAATGTCTGGGGCTGGGACTGCTTTGGGGCATCTGCAGGGAGGTGCAAACCTTGTGTGCTGCTGCCTCCACCTGCATGTGTATAAAAAGACAGCCTGGGGACCTGAATGGGACTAAAGAACACCACCACCACTCTTTTTTTTTTTTTTTTTTCCCCACAAACGCTTGTCTGATACTTTGGACCGGCTTTGCAGAACCTGTAGCCAAGTTTCTTGGCCTGTCCACAAAACTGGTATGATCTCTTTCCCTCCCCACCCCAGGGGGACAAGCAGGTCCTTTCTTCTTTACATGCAAATGACTCTGACCCCTCTGCTGAGCAGGACAGCAAGGTGACATCTGCAGAACTGCTTCTGGTGGCATGGCACCGGCTTTCTAAGCACAACCAGGTAGCCATGCCAGGAGCCACCATAGCGCTGGAAGTGCTGGCGGGAGCTGCCACTCTTAGTGCTGAGGAGCAGCAACGCCAACCAGCATGTGCAGCTGGTGGGGGTCCAAGACACTTGCCCAGTTACATCCAGCCCTTACACAGCAGGTATAAATCACACCTGGTGACTTCTCCACCTACCTGAGGCTTCTTGTCCCTTTCCTCTGGAGAAGGTTCTGTTTCTCTGTATACCACAGCTTTGGTTACCAGCATGTCAGGATGCTGTAGTTTTGCCTCTTTGATTGCTAAAGCCAGTGCCTAGAAACCAGAAGGATGAAGGCATTTATCATCACTTCCCTGACATGTAGTGCATTGCTGTCAACCAGTGAGAACCTGCAGACAGAAAGCAGCTGGAGCCATGTGGGATTCCAGGAGGACACGGATGCAGAGGTTCAAAGCTGAACCTACAGTAGCCTGGCAGAAGAGGCTGGAGTCCACCGCTGATCAGGGATTTGTACACCACTGGGATGCCTCATGCACTGCCTTTCTTTTGCTGTTTTTTTTCTGAAGGGATGTGCTATGTCCCAGGTTCCCTACTGAAACCCAAGCAAAGTAACAGCAGCACTTTTCCTTGCAGCAAAACCCTAGAAGAATCTACAATAGTAATCTAATTAGATTTATTATTATGGTCTTAAAAGATCTAAATTTTTTTTGAGCCTTTTAAATATTTTAGCACTTTGACTTTTCTTCTTAAGCAACAAATCTCAAAGGGTTAGGCACAGGAAAATGACCCTATAGTCTTAGAGATTTGTGTCAGTCTGTTACTTCACCAAAAGAGTGTCATTTTTTGTTCCTCCATCATGGAGGCAGGTGCAAAACACCATCACTTGGAGTGAGTCAACCTGTAGTGAGACTGTGCTGGAAAGAGAGGAAGAACCTGGGTCACTTTGGAGTATTCCAACAGAGAAAGGGCAACTAGAAATGCGTTTTAAGGAAATAAAAAGCTGATCCCATCACTGGGCTCTGTGCTGAGATGTAACCTTCACCGCTGCTTCACTGCTGCAGTGGGCGCTGATGGGAGCTGGGCAGAGCTGATAGATTGGGGGGCTCAAGGGTCAGTTTTTGGAGAGAAGGAGTAAACAGGTAAAAGCCAGAACTAGAAGCATGCAGTGCTGCAGTCAAGGGCAGCCAGAGCTGGGCAAAGCCAGGGCATCCTGCTCCTACCTGGTCCTGGTCCACATCTTCATCTCCTGTGATAATGATGCGCTTCTCTATTCGGGTCTCGGAAAACCCTCCTTTCACAGTCTGCACAACAAGAAGGAAAAGCACTCACCCACAGCTGTCTGACAGGCCAGCTCCTGGGGAACGTAGCTCAGCCCACAGGAGGAGGGACAATGCCAGCATCACCTTAGGAACTCCCCCCATAATTTAGTGTATCTCCCAACACCCTTGACTTGGTGCACGGTTAGAACCGGCAAGGCACAGCTGCTCGCAGGTGGGGAGGAAAGGAAAAGGGCCAGGTGGCAAGTACTGAGCAGCCCTCCTTCCTGCTCAAGTCCCTCACTGAGCTTCTGCTTTCATTTATGTGCACTTAATTTGGGAATGAAACGGCCATGGGTAAGGTCCTCTGATGCAGTCTCATCTCCTTTGTTTTCTACCATCACTCCCCCTTGCCTGCACCACTCCGGCTCTAATGAACCCGATACAGCCCATGCTAACAAGGTTCCTGTAGGTGACACAAGGCAAGGTGCTCCAGCACCAGTGCTGTGGGTTCTTGGGCCAGGGGGACCTGTCATCTGGCTCTAGGTACATCTGGGAACACTCACCCAGTTGCACGGGCAGGGGCTTGCATGCATGCTGCTGGCAGCCCAAACTGGGGTCCCTTCCACCCCTGCAGTGGGCTTCAAGAGGTCAGCGACACTGCGTGCTGCTCTCCCCTCGCCCCAACGACTCCCTGCCCTCCTGCTCTACCAGTGAGCAGAGGTGGGCACAGTACGTATTCACTGTCCCCGTGGGTGGCACGCAGGTGACGAACAGCCGGTGCCTGGCTGTCCACGCCTGCAGCCCCTGCAGTCAGGCCTGGCTGGATGGGACAGGCAGCGCCGTGGGGCTGAATGGAGCATGGGGTGCTCAGAGCTGGCCATGGGGCGCTGCGCTGGCTTGCCGTCCCCCACAGGACAGCATGCACTTTTTCCATCTGTAAGGAGGAGAGGGGCATTTTCTGCTGTATGAAACACAATATAAATCCACCCATCCTCAAATGCCTTACATCAGGACCCCCCTGGCTGCCCTCTTTGGAGCTGCTCTTACCTTGGTAACGTGGGTAGTGGTAGAAGTGGAGAGGGTTTCCGCAGTGGCACTGAATATGCTGGTGAGCACCTCCTTCCCAGTGGAGCCACTGGTGATCTGCAGGACAGACAGCATCAGCATCAGCGGGGCAGCCACGGGGGAGCCCTCAGTGCCAGCTCCCAAAGAGCTGGGACCTTCCCACCGGGATGTACCCACTCAGCCAAGCACAGGAGGTCAGACAGCGGCAAAGGGGGAAAAAACCCAAAAAGATACTGCACTGTGCTTCCAACTGGATGTAGCTGGGGGGCGGGGGGGCAGAGAGAGGTTTCCACAGAGCTGCAAGAAAGGGCCTCTGCAGCAGGGAGATGATTTCATGGCTGCATTTTGCTCATCCCCATCCATCCTCAGGGCCACCCTAAGTGCAGAGCTCTCAGGCCGCCTCTAGCTCTGTCTGTCCTGCTCTGCGTGGCAAGGGCTGGGAAGGCTACGCTGGTGCCCCAGCCACGCAGCACCAGGTACGTTCTCCCTGCTGCACAAAGTGATGAGCCTGGGGCAGCGCATGGTGTTTGGCCAGGCTTGACTCCATCGAAATGAGGCAGCTGAGTAGGTAAACACTTTACACAGTAAGGCCTGCTGCTGGGCAGGGCTGCTGATCGCCATCACCTCCACTGGGAGTCAGAAGACTGTGTGGCCTTGGGTGTCCTGCCTGGCTAAAGGTATCTCAGCCCACTGTGAGACTTCACCAGGGACTGGGCTATTTTTTAGGGATCATCCTCCTCCAGCAGCTGCTCAAGATGTGTATCTGGCACAGGAGAAAGGCCACGGGCAGGGCGTCCCCTGCCATCTCACTCTCCAACCTTCTGAGCATCCTTCTGCTCTTCCTAGTACCAACACACCAGCTGAGGGTACCAGCACTGGGAACATGGGAGGGGGCCCTGTGGGACCAACCCCAGGCTGCCCCAGTCCCACAGGGATGCCTTCCTCCCTCCCCACCACTCTGCCTGGTTGGTGGTGCCACATCCCCCACTCACCGGTGAGAGGGAGCGAAGGTCTGTCGTGGGAACAGCCCCCTTCCCAGCCCTGGTGCTGTGATCCTGAAAGAAGAGCAGATGGGCATGTTGGCTTGGACGTAACACGGGGGCAAACACGGCAGGTCACCCTCCGCAGACATCCACGGTGGGGCAGGGTCCCCCCCCAGCACAGCTGGCCCCAGTTGCCCTCACTGGAGCAGAGGGACTGCAAGGGACAGCGGCTCCCCCACCTCTTGTGGGGCCAGCCCCGCTTACTGAGGTCGCCAGTGCTGTCTCTGCCGTGCCAGTGTGAGCAGTGGCTGTGGTGTCCCTGTTGCCCGGGGTGCCTTCTTCCACCTGCCAGGGCAAAGGAAACCTGGTGAGCCAGGAGGTGCCAGGGAGGGGGTGACACTTGCAGGGATGGTGCGGCTGTTCTGGCTGCCAGAGGAAGCCAGTGAGGGCCACGACGCTGCATGTATGGTGGATGTCACCCTCTGCAGACATCTCCATGTGCCAGTGCTGCCCAGCGGCATGGTGGATGGGGCCAGGGACACACACAGAATCTCTCTGGGTGGCCTTTGGTTTGATGTTTTGGGGACTCCAGCGTGACAAGGGCGAGCAGAGACCCCCGTCTCCCCCACTCATCCACCTGCCTTCCCAGGGCTACTGCCCAAGGACAGGTTTTGCTGGACTGAGGCATGGCAGAGCCATTGGGGAGCAGGGCCACAGGAGGACAGAGCCACCAGGTCACCTGGGCTGTGTCTGTGGTGCTGACCTGCTGGGGAGCAGAGTCATCTGCTTCGGGCTTCTTCATGCCCAGCCCCAGGCTGACGGTCACAGCATCTGTTTTCGGGGCTGATGACTGCAGAAGAAACACAGCAAGTCAGGCACTGGGGCACGATGCCAACAGCCTCGAGTGCTCCTTGTGCGCCGACCCCCACAAGCAGAGCATCCCTGCCCCACTCTGCAAGTGCCACACATGTATGATGTCATGTCAAGCCCTGCCTGGGCAAAGAGCAGAGGCCAGGCTGCTGCCCTGGGCAGACGGCCACCACGCAAAGTGCCCTGTGTGACTGACATGCCCCACATCAGACCTGATGCTCTGTCCCTGGGGTGAAAACCCAGGGAAATCCCAGGGATTTTTTGGATAGACTTCTTACAGACACCATGGGTTAGGTCAAATTGGTCTTCAAAAGGCAAGTGAGACGCACCAAATCCATTTCACTCATGCCCCACAGCAGGTTTGTGACCTGCACCAGCTGCCGGTGGCTGTGGTTACACCCAGGGCATCAGAACCTCAGGGGAATGGAGACAGGCTTCCAGCGCTCCCCCACTACAGGAAACCAGAGCTGCCGATGGCTCTGGCACAGGGACGTGGGATGTGGGATGCTTAGCCAGTGTTCAGCGCTCCCGAGCCAACGGCCTCCCCTGCCCAGCACAGCCACGGGGCACTGCAGAGCTGATCACCCCTGCCCATGGCCACACTGGGACCCAGGAGCCCACGGCATCAGATACTCCGCACAAGGGTTTCCAGGCTGGCTCAGAAAAAGCTCCCTCTCCTTCTGCAGCTTTTTCCTGGCTCCAGGTCTGGACTTACCCTGGCAGCTCCAGGCAGCACTGGGGACTTACCTGCCAGGGCTGGAGGGCTGCCCCGATGCTGAGCGGGCAGGAGATGGCCCTGGCCTGATGCAGAGGCAAGGCTACGTTTCGGCTGTGCTGGAGCTGGCTCTAGCCTCCTCTCCCTGTAGCGTTCACTCAACTTCCACGCATGCCGCATGCATTTTTCTTAGCCCCATTATAAGCACTCCTGGCAGAGGAGTGACCCTCCACAAGCTTTGGAGCAGCTCCCAAAGCTACTCTGTAAATCCCTCCCAGCCCTGGCATGACTGGAGATGTTAGTTGGCAGCACATTTCACTACACAAACTGGTCACTGACTTCATGCAAAACACAAGGACAGAGCCGCTGGTTAGTGACATGTGCCCTGCTCAGCTGCTGACATGCTGGAGCCATATGAGGGACGGGGTAGGCAGCCAAACGCAAGGGCTTATGAGAAGACGAGGACTTCTCCTGGTTGGCAGATGCACAAAACACACAGCAGAGCCATGCGACACAGGCGACAGCGTGCATCAGGGGAAAATAGGTACACCAGACATGCTCTTCCAAACCAACATGGGAGCGCACACCAGTGAGGAAATACCAGGCAGCAGGACAAGGAACATGGATGCATGATGGCACTGAGACAGTCCTGGGAGGGATTGCATCCCTGTGTACCTCTAGCTGGGAGACATCTGGGCTGGGCTGGGAGACCTTCTCCCCGCCTTTGACATCCTCTTCCAGCCTGGGAACTACTTTGTCAGTGTGCTGGAAGGAAACCAGGCCTTCGTCTTCTGTTTCACTCTTGTCCTTGTCCAGCTCGGGCAGGCTGCGGGAGATGTCCTCAAAGGCTGTGCCGTGGAAGTCACCGATCACTGTGAAGTCCACCTCTGCTTCCAGGCTGGAGGTTGAACTGACCGTGATGCTGGAGCACTTGCGCTCGATGGCCAGGTGGTTGTCCTTCAGAAAGACCGAGTCCTTCTCCTGGTCCTGCTCCTCATCACCGGTGTCACTCTCGGGAGCCCGGTGCCGAGGTGGCTTAGCTTTCTCCTCGGTGCCCTCCCTCAAGCCCGCTCTCTGAATGAGACACAATGGCGGAGAGAGATGGAGACAGTGAGCACCACACGGCGCCGCAGTGCCGACAGGGGAGAAGGGAGGAGGAGGAGAAAGAAGGCTGCAGCAAACATCACAGAGTAGAATCAAACACAGCTCAAGCATGGAGACTGAAACCTTTCTGACAGCAGCAACTTTGTAGGGGTTGGGTGGGGGAGAAGGGTTATTCAATCTGATTTTGCCAAAAGCCTATTGGTAATTAATCATCTCAAAAAAGGATCAGTCACACAGAAAAGCTTGGCGAGCTTGGAGGCATGTCAGCACACCCGGTGGAAGCGGATGTACGCAAAACAACAGGTCTGTTAAGAGACATTCAGAAACAGCTCAGACACCAGTGGTATCTATGCCAGTAAGGTTGGGCACTCAAAAAAACAAACAAACAAAACAAACCACAAACAAAGGGAAAGAAAGAGCAAAGAGTTTGAAAGAAAAGGGCCCCATCAGCCACGCACGGTGAAGGAGAAGCGAAGGAGTGTGCCAATTCCACTGAGCAGCCATGTGGGCCCTGCAGAGCATCACCCCGGGGGAGGAGGACCATCCCCACGGGGCTGCCCCCAGCCCTGCACCAGGGGCTAAGCCTGCCCCACCAGCACAGCACTCCCCTCCCGCAGCCCCACACAGCCGGCGGTGAGCTAAGGAATGACCTGGTTGAGTGTGTGGTCAGTGTAATTGACAGCATGATCAGAGCCAAGGGGTGACCCCCCTCCATCAGCTCTTCTCCCGATATGGACATACCTCTCAACTCCGCCGTCAGAGGGTACACTTCCCCTCACCATGCTTTGCCATGAAGCCATGGGAAGTCTACACCCATGCTGGACTTTGGGACATCTAGACCCATTGCTGAACTTTGCACCTTGCTCTCAGCAGATCTCCCTTAGGAATGGTTCGAAGCCCAAGTGATGCCAGAGGAAACCCACCACCTGGACTCTGGTCCAAGCGTTCACAGCCAGAGCCATCCACCCCACCGGCCAGGCTGTGCCAGCACCACCCTCCCCTGGCGCTGCTGGGAGGTTGAGAGGTATGAGAAACAGAGTGTCAAACAAACTCCAGAGGAACACACCTGCATACGTGTTCTCATGTGTGTGTGTGTGTATGTATAAATACATACATAACAGCTCTGCAACGGGGAGAGGAGCTGGAAGCACACAGCCCTCAGCTGCTTAAGGTGAGCTTTCATACTACAGTAAGAAGCAGTTAGTAAAACAGCACTGAGACCTGGAAGACCACTGGAACAGCAGTCTTTAGATTCTCTTCTTTCAGGCTGGATATTACTGATGGGTCAGATAAATCCTTTTCTTCCCCGTTTGGTTCCTGAGATTTGCTCTGGATTAGAGAAAATGGTTAGTTGTAAGGAAACGAACTCTACAGGAGCTCATCTAGCACTTAGGAGAACGAAGAAAGCTATTTCATCACCAGCCACCAGCTTGCCGAAGACAGGGGAGGGTGGGTGAGGCTGGCGAGCTAAGCAAGAAGGGGTATCAACGTAAGAAATGCAAGGGTGAAGCTGGAAGCGTGGGCACACTGCTGCGAGGTGTGTGTGCGTGTCCGTGACAGAGTCACAGCTCCTTCAGCCACCCCCCATCTCCCTTTCTTGCTCCTGGACATGAAGCTTGGGTGCCCGCTCTTGGGTTCAGCGAGTGGCATTCTCCAGGGAGCCGAAATGTCGGAGGGGGTCACAAAACAAAAGCTGATGAACCAACTGGCCAGCGGGTCTGCATTCAGCAAATAAGCCCGACCACACACACATACAGAAAAGGACAGGGGATGCAAAGCCACTGCTGTCAGTCAATGGATGTGTGAGGAGCCACTGAACATGATAATAAAGAGCCACACAACATGCGCATGAACTTTCCATCCGGACAGTTCATTGGAAGAGTTACCACCGCTTCTGCCAGTGTGAGCTCGCAGCCAGAGTCAGGGGAGGCCAGGTCAGCACTGTCTTCTCCTTCATGCTCCAGGTCAACAGAAACATCTTCCTTCAGAGAGAGGGGCTGGGAGGTGTCTCCTGAACCAGCCCCTTGCTCAAGGGCCAAGGAGACCACACTGGACATGGATGCCGCTGAAGTAACTGGCACTGCCAGCGGGGAGGTGAGGCCCGTGTTCAAAAGCATCTCCTGTGCCAGACCTGTCTTTCCCTTTGCTTTTGCTGACGTCTCAGCTTCAGTCACACACTCTTGTCCCTCCTGGGCTGCCCTTCGCTCCGTTTCGCTTTGCTCAAACATCTTAATCTTAGAGGCCACCGAGGTTTTCCTGTAGGTCTCGCTGCCCTGCAAGCTACCTGTGGCCACAGTGACATCTCCATGCTCCTGGGACACAGCTCCTGTCCTCCCAGCCACACACATCGATGACCCAGACTGTGTTTGATGTGCCCCATTGTTTGCTTGCAGCTCTTCCTTGCCTTCATAGATCAAGTTAGAAAACCAGAATGGCTCGCTTCCTTGACACAATCCTGCTACAGGGGTGTGGGAGTGCGGGACATCAGCAGCTTCTCTGGGAGGAGACTTATCCTGTGGTGGCTGCCCTGGAGCAAGGTCCCTGTCCCTGGTGGTTTCTCTTGTGGTAGAACTCCTGCCCTGCAAATCTTGTCCCACATTAAACTCCAAGTCCCAGGGTGGCTCTTTTGCGTTGGGGTCTGCACTGTGGGGCAGCCCTCCAGCCCTGGGACCCTCTTGGGGCAGGTCTCCTTTCATGGCCTCAGTCTGTTGTTTTGCTGGTTCTGCCTGGAGAGGCAGTTCTTCCATGCAAGGACTTTTGTCTTCAACTCTGGTCAGCTTCCGTGATGTGGGCCCCAAGTCCTGGGAGAGCTCTTCTGTCGTGCGCTTCTCCTCCCTGAGCAGCTCTTCTGGGGCAGGAACTTTGCTTGGGGCTGCCCTCGCTGCAACAGGGTCCATCTCCCCTGTGGCTGGGTCTCTGACTGTAGCATCTGTGTTTTGGGGTGGTCCTCCTGCAACCTCCTGCAACCTCCTGCAACCTCCTGCAACAGGACTTGCACCTTGCTGTGGTTTCCATGTGGCAAAGCCCACATCTTGGGGTTGTTCTTCAGATTCAGGACCAGTGCCCCTAAGTACTGCCACCTCTGCTGCAGGGCTCATGTCCTTGGGTGCTCCTTTGCTCACTGCAGGGCTTGTCTCCTCGTGTGCCACCTCCGCTGAGGGGTTCATGTCCTTGGGTGTGCCCACAGCTCTTACAGGACCACTGCCCTGGGACAGGTTTCTGCCCTCAGGCTCAGTGCCTGGGGCTGGCTCTGCAGGGACAGGGCTGGATGGCTGGGGAAAGGGCGAAGGGGCAGGAGCGCTGGGCTTATCCCCCTCTGACCCCACGGTGGTGTGAGGGTGGCCCTGACAAGGCACAGCTGACAGAGATGACTTGGTCTCTATCTCTTCCATCTGAAGAACCACTCTGGCACTTTCCTCCTCATTGCTGTCTGCCCCAATCCTTCCTGAGAGCTCCCCCACTGCGGTGCAGATGTCCGGGCTCTGTACTGGGCTGCCTCTGTGCTCCTCAGCCCTGCGGCCATCCCCTGCCAGGTCACACAACTTCAAGCCTCCCACTGAGCTTTGCCGATGTGTCTCCTCTGGTCCCGCCCCTCGGGACCACAGTAGGGCTTCACCTCCCTCGGGTGCTTCGCAGCCTGCCAGCCCAGCAGATGCTTCCTCTCGCTGCAGGGGCAGCCCTTCCTCCTGCCTCATGGTGGGACGTCCCGCCAGGCTGGTCCCATCACAGCCTGTCCCAGGCATCTCCGGTGCTTCAGCAGGTTCTCCAAACACTGCCCTGTGTTGCTGACTGGCTGAGGAAGAGGGAGGGAACCCTTCTGCTTCAGGTGCTACGTGTTCGGATCCCTCCCCAGACATGTTCACAGTGGCTTCTGGTCTCTCCTCCAAGCCAAGCCGTCCACCAGCCCCTGTGAGCAGGTGTGCATTACTGTCCTCCTCTCCCTCTGGATCTCCTAAGTAGATGATCCTCTGGCTCGCAGAAGTCTCTGAGCTGTCGTCGCCAGCCTTCACTTTAATTTTAACAAGCTCTGTGGTTGTGGACGGCACTCTGGCCTCCTGCTTCCTGGAGGCTGCAGAAGCACGCTCCTTGGAGAACACCTCACTCTCTCCCTGAGGAGGCTCTGGCCCCAAAATCTTGGCCCTTTGCCTCTCTTCAGGCTGCTGACGTGACTTGGGCAGACCTGGCTCACTGGTGGTTGCTTCCTCGCCCTGCCCTTGGGGCTCCTCCTCTGCGCTTGCAGCTGGCAGGCACTCTGCCTCCTGGCTGGGCTCCCCCCTGCTTTCCTTCTCATAGATCTCATCCTCCCAGACGGACTCAAAATCCTCTGGACTAGCAATCATTTTTGCTCTTGTCCGGGTATCCAGGGCTGCATCTGCTGGCTCTTCCTGGCCTGCCAGTTCCTTGGCTTTGCCTCCTGCCATCTCCACTCTCAATATGCTCACACTCGTTTTCACCTTTGAGGTACCTGCATGTGCTTCTTCTTTCTTGACTCCCAGAGCTTTCTTTAGAGCTACCGCTTCCAGCCTAGGAGTTTCTCTCTCTATAAATACCCAATGCTCCGAGCCCTGCATTGCAATTGGAGCAAGAAGAGTTAGCATTCAAACATACTATACCTAACTGCTGATGATTGCTGTCATGAGTAACAGAAAGCTGATCTGCATCAGACAGGGCTGACTACATCATTTATTATTATTATTATTATTATTATTATTATTATTTTATTCATGCAACAGTTGAGGCAGAGTCTATACAAAGAGCCTGGCAACACGCTGATGGAGAGAAGGGACTGAAAATAAGGGGCTGATGCAGTGACGGAGCCCCTCTGTTCTCTGCAGGGACCATGTTCTGCTCAGGACAGTGGCTGACTCACACACCTGCAATAGCTGCAGCTTTGCTGGAAGTACAGAGGTGGGAGCAATGCTCCCAGCAGACACATTAACAGCCATTGGGGCATCTCTCATGAGGCAGGGGAATGCAGCTGGTTAAACCCACTGGGGCTCCCCATCTGACTCCTGTTTTCAGCTGGCTCTAGCAATCTCCATGAACAAAGGGTGAGATTTCATCGTAGGCAACAGTCTGTGTTTTGAGTAGTTTCACTCTCAGCTTCATGAACGTGCCCTAAGACTACGTCAAGATTTCCAGGAGCATGAGCAAGTAAAGAAAACATCTTTAGGCATCAGATAGGCCCTTTCCCCTTCCTACCAGATGCTGCATCTCAGGGTCACTCCAAAGTCCATCCTTCCTTTTCAGATCTCCAGGGAAATTTCATCAGAAGCAATTACTTCAGAGAGGTTTCTAGATATGCTGAAACCAAGCGGTTCAGGAAATGCAACGCATGAAAGGTTAGCTGTGAAATGTAAAAGACCAGCACGGGCTTGGCAGCTGAGACAGCTACGGGTACTGCAGCAAGGACCAAGTAAAGGTTGCGGAGCATCCCACAGCAAGGACACGGTGGTATGTGATCCACCAGCTGGTGAATCTTTGCTGCTGTGCAGGGGAGGATGCTAGATTCCTGTTACTACAGACACTTTGTACACTCACATATTTGTCCTTCAAGACAGCTAAAGACTTCACAAGTGCCAAGAACAAAGCACTGCTAAAATTTAACCACTTCTGGAACAGAAGGTAGAAAATAACCCACAAGAAGACAGCAGCAGGAAGACACTTGCACCGATGAGGAAGCCCAGCAGCCTCCATAGCCACCCCAGGCAATGCAGGCGTAAAGGGCAATGCTGCGGGCACGGTCCTGCGGAGCTCACCACGGGGCTGGCTGTGCCCGTGGCACGGGCTGCCCAACACCAGCCCGCGGGCAGAGCCAGCAGCACTCCTGCAGGCTGCGCAAGGCTGACCTGCGGCACCAGGATGTGCTCCACCCAAGTGCGGGGGCTGGCTGTCCGCTCCCCACAAACTATGAAAAACAATCCATGAAAACGTGAGCCATGCCCCACGCGGGGAGGTCGGGGTGAATGTTTGGAGCCCTTGCACCCGAAATGGAAACTTAATATTGGGTAAGGGGAAACAGGGGGGTAGAGGGAAGCAGAGCGAGAAGGAAGGGAAAAGAAGATGAGATTAGAGGAGAGAAAGAAGGAAGAATAATTACTAGCGGAAGGGCTTCCACAAGGAGGGGAATCAGAAACTGATGAATGTCCCTGGCAGAAAAATGCCGCTTCCTGCCTTCTTTGCCAGATGCCAAAGAAAGCGGAGCTCCCTGGGCACGCTGCCCCAGGCCCTGCCCTGGTAGCACCCGGGCAAGCGGCAGCCCTCACGCCTGCCCCCCCGCCACGGGCTCTGGCACAAGTGCAGCTGCCCCCCTGAGAATCCCACCTGAGTGCCAGCAGGGCTGTGCCTGGGCAGGCGGCACCGTGGAGGCTGCAGGCACAGCCCGCTGCCGGCCCCTGCCGCAACGCCGAGCCACCCGAGGCAGGGGCACCCGAGGCAGGGGTGCCCGGCACAGGCTCTTCGCACTGCCAGGGCAGCTGCTGGGGCGGCACACGCGCATCGCAAGCCGTACTGCACACAGGGTGGTAGGGGCACCCTCCGCTGATGGAAGACGGATCCTTGCCAGGGACTGTGCCATAGCACCTGCACCCTGCCACAGCCAGGCAGCCCTGTGCACTCGTGGTGGAGGAGCTAGGTCTTCAGCAGACCTGTGCCATGGCAGCTCCCTACAGCATTGCTCACACAAGCCTCTCCGACATCCTTTCACCCTGCGCTCCCATGCACCACCTGCTCTCGTCCACACCTGCCTCCAGTGCAGGTTCTACTTCTCAGACCATGGAAACAGCAACAGAGGCAGTCAGTGACTGCCAGGGGCACCAGGCTGCACCCAGATCTTTCAGAGTTGGGTTTGAACCATGAAAGCAACATTATCACTAACTCGGCAGCTGTGCCGGGCCTGCTGGGAAGCCCAGGTTGGTCCCTGGCATTCCCTCAGCACCAGTCTTCCTGTTCAGTACTGATGCTCCGGTGCAATTCAACCAGAACGCTGCTTCCCTGAGGGTACAGAGCTTCTCTTCTGTTCCTGCACTGTGGTCTCATTGCTGAACCTTTTCTGCAGCCAAGGCAAGGATGGACAGGTTGCGAACACATGTACAAACCTCTTCAGTGAGGTCCTCTCAATTCCCTTCTCTGGCTGCAAACCAGAGTCCTTCAGAGACCTTCCCTGGACAAAGATGATGAGTTTCTTCAGGCTCCTTCTCTGAGTTAAGGCTTGAGATATATGTTGTAGATCAAAAAGCCTTGAGACAAGTCTTCTGAAGCCTGGAACAACGTGTTCATCCATGACAGCACCTCTTAACCAGTAAGGAAAATCCAAAAGCTCCAGATTTATTTCCAAGTTTTCTCAAATTTTGTTGGGATGAGCACAGCCCACTCCAAGGGAACAGCCAACTACTCTGTGGTGTGATCTGAGCTCTGCTCCAGAGTGCTCAGTGCCAGGTCCAGCCACAGCTCTGGTTCCACTGCTCACAGCAGCCCTTGTGTCTCCAGAGCCTGAGGACTCTCAGGGATGTTTGGAGCAAATATCTGGATACTTGGGTATGTCCTCCAGGAAAGATAAATTCTGGAGCTTTAGAGGTCAGTAGGCTGGCAGGACAGAGCATGTCCCAAGGCAGGAGCTGAGTCTAAGAAGTGATGATGCTGGGAAGGGTCTGTCCGTAGAGCAACCCTGATTTCCCAAGGGATAATTTACTTTCACACTTCTCCCCCTGACACGTACTGCATCTGCTCTAGGAACAGGAGCATTTGGGAAGTCCATTCTCACCGTGGCTTGCACATCACAAGAGACAGCAAGTTGGTAGAAACAAAGGAAATGACAGCATGGAGCAGACACCGCATTCTGCCCCTGCCAACAAGGTCCATGACCTCAGCAAAGCCCAGGACAGGCAGGAGGCTTCTCCCTTTGGCATCTCTCAGTGTCCCTGCCACCTTTCCTTTCTGCTCAGGCAGACCCAGCTCACCCAAGGGGAAAGCAGGAGCCTCACAACAAGCAGAGGAGAATGAGTGAGCCTGAGACACAGAGATGACACACTGGGTTGCTTTGTCACACAAAGCTGAAGAGACTGCTGGAACCTCCCAGCCCATTCCGGTCCTCCAGCAGAAGCAAGGACTGAGGGATGGATGGAGAGGAGGGTGGAGGCGCGGGTAGCTGCGGGTAACAGACAACCCAGTCTCAGTGGATCTAGAGCCCACAGGCACCAAAAAACTTTCTAGCTGAGTATGATGAGAGCTCCAAGAGCTGCAGATGTGCCGTCCTCATGTCATCACCCTCTCGGGGTCACAGATTCCTCATGGTGACCACAGGCTGGTAGAGGACACGTTCTCACATATCAGTTCCTGAGTCTCAGCCACTAATGCCTGGAGAGAAATCATCAGTGAGCAACCTTGGCACCTGCACCCCCGCACAGCCCCAGCACCCCGAGGGTCTCTGGAGGGTGGAGGAGAAGACTCTTTGAATCAAAAGATGTGAGCACACCTCCCTTCTGCGGTTTCTGCCCACCGGCTCCTAAATACTGGCACCTAGAGGGTCCCAGCGTGGACCAGGGGGTGCTGCTGCAGAGCGCAAGCCTCACTGAAGGTGCCGGTGCCCATGCTCAAGCCTGAGGCTGTGCCCGGGCCCTCGCTCGCACCCACACCGCCTGCTCCAGCCAGCCCAGGCTCGGGCTCAGGCTCCAGCTCTGCTGCTGGGGCACAGCCTGCTGACACTGGCAACTCCTGCGCTACGGGAGATGCCAGGGAGCGAGAGTGGGACCAGCTACCTCCTGCCCCACCTGCCCCCTGCCTGGTGCTGCTCCTGCTCTGCTGCCTTCCCCAGGGCCCTCGGCAGGATGTGCAGCCCAGCACTGCTGGCGGGACCCAACCACACCACAACCAAGTCTCAAAGACCAATTTTCTTCTGCTCAGTGGCATCTTCTCTTGGCTGTCCTGGGAAACAACCACCATCACGCGAGATAAATCCTGCAGGCAAGCAGTGCCAAGAGACCACAATCCTCACCCGTGGGCACTGTGCGAGGACATCAGTCATGCTGCCTAGCAGAGGCTTAAGTCTGACACTTCTGATGCCTCCAGAGATGCCCTGTTTCAGAGTGCCTGGGCCCCAGGAACTGTAACTAGCCAAAATGAAAGGAAAGCACAAGGGATTGCTAAAGACAGCTTGTAGCTGCCTGCCTGCTTGCACCTGGGGCAGGCCCCTGTGGAGTGCCTGTGCCATGGGGTCAGCACTGCCTTGGGACCCCCAGCACTGGCCTCCAGCATGGCCCCCTCACCCAGGGCGCAGCCAGACCCGGGGGTGCGCAGCAGGGCTCCACTGGAAGGTCTCTCCCAGGATCCTGTCTCACAGCCCAGAAGAAACAGTCAGGGGGGCAGATTTCACCGACAGCCCTGTCCTGGCAAGGGATCCTGCCCGTCACTGGAGGGGGGACCCACCCGGGGGGGCAGCGAACAGCTCAAGCTCTGCTCAGAGGGCAGAAACCCCCTTGGCAGGCTGGAGGGCCCCACGGTGGGGGGTCACACTGTGAGAGCGAGGGGTGGGGAGAGAAGGAAGATGGTGACAACCTCAGGAGAGGAGACAAGGCTTTTCTGCGTGAAAGACTCCATGCTTAGGGAAGCTCCGTGCTCAGATGCAAAACCGTCTAGGGTGTCCTCTTCAATCGTCTGTGCCAGCACGGGAACCCCAGCACCCACGGGGAAAGAGAGAGAGACAGAGACAGAGAGAGAGAGGGAGAGGGAGAGGGGGAGAGAGAGAGAGAAAGCACATGAGAAGGAATGAAAGAAACAAATGGTGGGTAGGTGGGTGGATGGAAGGGTAGATGGATGGATGAGTGGATAGATAGAACAGAGGCCACAGCTATGCCAGCTCTAGATGCTCCATTTACATCTCTGCACTTTATATATTTGCTTGTAAAAGAGATGTGGGCTGAAGTCCCTATTCCTCTTCCAAGCTTGGTGCTTTGATGAGGGGCTGTGACCTCACTCTGCCCGGGTTACCCTGCAGCCCCTACTCTCTGGTCAGCACTGGGGACTAGCAGGCATGCATGCACATCACGAATCCCCTGCAAAGAGCCCCTGGCCCAGCCGCCCCACAGCGTCCCGCATGCTCCGCACAGCCCAGCCCCACCTCACTTGCTCTGCACGACTGTCCTGGGAGGGAGCCGGGGCAAAGCAGGTCCCATGTGTGGCATCCACCCTGCCTGGAGCCACGGCCACTGGCACGGGCACAGCACTGGCTCCAGAGCCCCCACAGGGGACAGAACATGACAGAAGGGAGAGCAAGCAGGGAGGGTCCCTGACAGAGAGAGGGCATCCAGGCTGGCAGCGGGCATGTCCTTGCCACGTATTGCCTGTACCGAGCCAACCAAGAGCCCAGCGCCACAGAGCACCCAGCCACACCACATCTGCGCCCCTCACACAGCACTGGGGGTTCTGCACGTCCTAGCACCCCCAGTTCCAGTTCCCCAGGTGTTTTCCTTTCACACTCACAGGTCCCACCACAAAGCCAACAGGCAAAACACCCGGAGGGGAGGACATGCGTGCAGTCTGCATGAGAGCAGTGGCACCGTTCATGCCTGCACCTGCTCCCACCACCTGGGTCCCAGCTGGTGAGAGCATCGTGGGGCACCTCGCCGCCGGTGCCTGGTCCTGCTCTGCTGAGGACACCCCTCAGGCAAGAGCTGCACTGGGTGCTGCCACGCAGCAGCCCTGACAGTACGAGGGCTGAGGCCAGCCCCATCTTGTGGGCCAACAAAAGCCACAGCCCAACCCTCAGGCACCCCCAAAACACAGCCCTCCAGAGAAGGGTGCAAAGTTCAGCCCCACGCAGTGCCCAGGCACAAGGGCAGATCACCACCAGCAGTGTGATAACGGTTAGCTCATCCAAAACTTCAGAGCCAGCAGCCTGGCCAGAGGCCCCCTCCCTCCACCCTGTGTCCCCACAAGGTCATTTCCACCCTGTTCCCGCAGGGTAGCACTGGAGGCAGAGACTCAGAGCCCAACAGCTGAGGAACACCTCCCCGCAAACAGCGTGTTCCCCTCCATAAGAGAAGCAGCAGAACAAACCTCGCTGGCCTTTTCTGGGGTTCCCTTTGGTGTTTCATCCTCATGCTTGGGTGAGGAAGAGGCTGGTGAGGAAGGCAGCCTCCTGTCCCGGTCCCTGTGAACTAGCTTGCTGTTGGGCTCCTTCAGGGTCCGTTTCAGCTCATTGATGCTGGCCTGATGCTTCAGCAAAACATCTTCTGGCTTGTCTAAAAACTTGGGGAAGGAAAGAAGAAGATAACTGTGATAAAGCACCAGCCAAGGCAGAAGAGATGAGCAGGGGCACTGGGATGGTTTGCTTCACACCAGGCTTGAATTCAGGGTCTCGAGAGCCAAACGAGCAGCATGGCAGAGCACCCTGGTCTGCAGCTCCCACTAAGACCGTTGCAAGGAGCAGCAAAAAGGCAGCACGAGGGCGAATACGTGTGGCCAGCTGCCCCCTGCGAAGGGCACAGCGCGCCCCTCGGCATCGCTGGCACGGCCTGCTGAGGACAAGCTGAGCCAGCTGGAAGAAGAGCGGGCTCTCCATTGGGACCAGCAAGGGATTGGGCCCCACTGGCAATACCAGTGGCCGCCTCTGCTGCTCTCTTGTGCCAGGCACGAAGGGAGCCCGTGCCTCTGCCCCAGCAAGGCAGGAAACCGGCATTCCCAATGGAGCTCCTTCAAAGTGGGCTTCTGCCAAAGGGCAGGAGGTCAAGGGCTGGTCAGAGATGTCCAGCACAGATCCAAGCCTGGATCACCATGGACCAGCCTGGGCCCAATGGCAGCCTGCGGTGGGCTGGGGTCTCACCTGATGCAGAGAGGACGGCTCAGTGCACTCAAGTGCAAGGTGGGGTTTAGGCATTAGAGCATCATTTTGCGACCGTACAGGCACCGGGTGGCTCCCCTCGTCCTGCCGCAGAGGTGGGCAAACTGGCTCAGAGCAAGAACCAGCAAGAGCAAGAACCCAGGCTTCTGCTTCAAACTCAAACCTCTTTTGAGGTTCAAAAGGCGTCACCTAAAATACCTCCCTGGTTTTTCCTCCTCTGCAACAGCCCAGAGACCCAAGGAAGTCCCATGAAAAACTCTTAACAAATTTTCCAGATCCTGAAGGTTCAGCGCAACTCGTGAAAAAGCTGCCCCCAGGGACCCGCATGCCTGAGCTGTGAAGTGCTTTGTGTTTGCCCACCTCTGGGCTCGGGGTACACCGGGGGAGCAGCACATGCACATGCAGCGGGGTAAGCAATGAGGCGGGCAGGGGAGGGACCAGGACTGGTGCCCACCGCCCCAGCGGGGTCTGCCCTGCGGTGCCAAGCAGGATGGTGAGGGCTGTGTGGTACCAGCGTGGCAAACCCCACCGCTTGGCTGCGTTCGCCCCCCTCGACACTTCCAGCAAGGGTCTGCTTCCCACTGCCAGCTGAGGGAAAATCCCAGGGGAGCAGCTTTGGATTTTTGGCTGGGATGAACCGCTCCTGATGGGGACCACCACGCACACGGGAGTTTGTGCAGGGGAGGGCACAGCCTCCCTTTTCCCTGCGACAGCCCGCTTGCTGGCCGGGCAGAGGCAGGCAGCTGCCCTGGGCACAGGGGGTGGGTGCCAGTGCCTGCTGCGGCCGGCACCGAAGGCAGCTCAGAGACCCATTTGCCCCCGGCGCAGCGGGACAGCAGCTGCGGTGCTGCGGGGAGCTCCAGCCTGGCTCTCTGTGGGGGCACCGCGCTGCAGGAGTGGGGGCTGTGGGAGCAGGGCCACCAGGCAGGGCAGGGGATGAAGGCAGCTGAGGTCAGGCAAAAGCGGAGCGCAGGTCAGGGCGCCAGCGGGAGTGATGGGACTAGCCTCCATGGGAGAGCTGGGGCTGCGGGGCTGGACGGAGAAGAGACACGAGGCAAGGACATGGCGGAGTCAGTAACATGAGCAGAAGCCAGGTCTTCGCAACAGGCCAGGGACTCAGCACGGGGGCCTGGCCCTTGCGCCTTGGGAGGGCTCCTGCTCACACAGACAATTAGATGATTAGGACTACCTTACTTAGTGGGATAGAAGATGCCATGTGTGCGCTGGGGCAGGTCCCCAGCTATCTGCTCATCGGGCTTCTCTAGCATCCAACCCCCCGCCCCAGTGCATCTTGTATTCCAGTAAATAGGGTGACACAGAGTGTTGCTTTGGAAAGGATGGACAATATGATGCACCGATGAGGACTAAGATACTCCAGAGACAGAATACCTCCTGCTTGTGCCTGGGGGTTGTTTCGTGCTCCGGCTGGCAGCAAAGAGAGGGTTAAAAGTAACCAGCAGGGTCAGTCGAGGGAACTTGTCACAAATATCACAGTTAAGTTGATGGGCTTGTAGGGTGCAGAAGGACCAGACCCCCCCTCCCCTTGCACTGTGGGGCTGAAATGGGCTGGAGTGTTCCTGGGCCAGCCTGGGGGCCAGGACAGGGAGTGGGTGGGCTGTGCCCAGGCAGTGGTGGGTACTGGTGTGCCTGGTCTGTCCTCATCCCCATCCCTGTCCCAGAACAGGGCTGCTCTTGGGTCCAGCCCTGTCTGGGGACAAGCTTTGAGACCACCTGGAGGGTGCTGGGGAATCAGAGTCAAGCCAAGCCCCTGCGACAGCCCCATTTCCACCGGTGAGGCCATGAGCTGTGTCCTAGGGGTCCCACCAGCCTGAGGCACTGTTGGCAGAGAAGGGGCTGCGGGGAACCATGCCCTGGGGCGATCCTACCTGCAGCCCAGCCCTGCTGCCTGTGCCAGGTCCCCTGTCTGCCCTCTCCAGATGTGATCCAGCCTACCCCTCCACGGCCACCCTCCTCTCTCCGCCTTGTCTGTACCTTCAGCTCCTTGATTTTCGTTGGGGTGGTCACCTCCTCGTCCTCCATCTCAGACCTTCTCCTGCTGCCAAACTCACCGTCCTCGTCCTGCTTCTCACCCTCCGCCCTGGCGTCGTGGTTCTCGCTGACAGAGGCTGGGCGCGAGAACTCTGCCCGTGGGGGAGAGCCTGGGTCACCACAGCCCTGCCACCCCCAACCTCCCCCATCCCCTGCCCCCCGCCCTGCCTGCTCAGACCCGGGGACCGAGGAGCCCTGCACGCCCTGCAGCAGGGATGGCTCATCCCAGGGGTCCCCAGGGATGGGGAGCCAGGCGCAGCCCCTTCCCCAAGCTGCCTGACCCCAGCCCTGCCACGGCCCCCGGCTCATGTGCAGCCTGAGCCATCACTTGGGGTGGGGACAGACCCTCTGCCACAGGGCTGTGGTTGGGGACAGCCTCCAGAAGGAAGCCTGATGGTTGCTGTGACCCTGCCAAATGAGCCAAACAGCTCGCAGAGATGAGCTGAACAGCATCCCCCTCGCTCCCGCCAGCGGACCAATCTCCCTCCCCCTCCCCAATTTGGGGCATACCTCCGTCAAGGCTGCGAGACATGGTGTACCGTTTGCTGGAGGAGCGCTCGAAGAAGGGAGCCGGGCGGTCAATGAGGGCGCTGGCCTGCCGTGTCTGCGCCTGCGTCCGCCCGCTGTAGCGGAACTTGGAGCCCATCACCAGGAAGCCCTTGGGGGGTGGCTCCGGGGACACCAGCCTAGGGGTGAGAGAGGCGCAGTGCCGTCAGCGAGCCCCAGCCATGCCCCCCCCAGAGCTGCCCCCAACATGTACCCACTGTGGCAGGGGCAGAGCCTGTCTGCCTCCAAGAAGGGAAGTCTGGCAAAGGTCTCCTCACCTGAAGAAGGTGTGATGCTCTATGCAGACCTTCCAGAGACGCTTGGCGGAGCGGTGGTTGGGCAGCTTGAAGCCAATGGTGCTCTCAAACTGTTCGTACTTGGGGAAGACAGAGGCACACCATTACAGGCAGATCCTGCTCTAGAGGACATGATGGGATGGGACCTTGCAGAGGCACTCAGGTTGCCTTGGCAGAAGCCATGACCATACAAAAAACCAGTTGTCTTCAAAGCAGTGCTGGAAAGGTCCATGCCCAGCCCCACTAGGTGGTGGGATCACGCCCCCACACTTTTGGCCTAAGCACTTTCCTCAACTGTAGATGGCTTTTCAGTGCAAGATAAATTCCCTCAAGAAACAAAAACCTTTTACAGCTCGGTTTGGTGAGAGGGCATCTCTGTTTCAGATTTACTGTCCTTTCCCTCCTGCCTGCTGGAAAATGTGGGTGGAAATGCATTCTCCTAACCGTGCACTTTGAGTGAAAATAAAATTGGAAAGCAAACGAAACAGCCTCCTGATGGTTTTCTGTGAAGCACGGAAGACACCAAAAATGGCCCTCAACCCCCCTTCCTGGGTGACTTCCCCATGCTAGCCGAATCATGGCATCTGGCTGGTGGGGAAAGGAGCCTAGGGTGCCCTCAGCCTGATGAAGTCACTTTGCCCATGAGAATGAACAGGAAAGCACCTTTGGAAAGCCTCCATATGCCACAGGAGATGTGCTCTCATGGTCAGCATGGTCATTAACTTGGGACCCCGGAGGAGAGGCTGGAGCCAGGCGAGGACCTCCCCACCAGGCAGCCCCAGTTCAGCAGAGCAGGCAGCCTGCCGTGCCCTGGGGCTGCACTGGTGCATGGCACCCACCTCACCCGGGCGGATCTTGATGTAGAAGTTGCTCCTCTTGTAGGAAATTTTGAGGATCTTGGGCCAGGCAAAGCGGTTGATCCTCAGCCGGTCCCTGTAGATGAGGAGGCCATTGGCGCAGACACCCAGCATGATGTCAATACCCTCTGAGTCCTGGAGGAGGCAAGAGGGACAGGAGGGGACTGCTCAGCTGCCCAGTAACAACCAGTCCAGCCAGCAGTGCCACGCTCCTTCCTGCTCTGTGCTCTGCCACAGGGGACCTGCTGACAGTGAGGTCACGGAATCACAGACTGGATGAGGTTGGATCTCTGGAGGTCCTCTGGTCCAGCGCAGGGCCACCCCGAGCCAGCTGCCCAGGACCATGTCCTTGTTGCACCTTCACTGTGGAAGGCAGGGGCTGGGTGGGGAGGGGTGCGCAGTCAGGGCTGGGTGGTGGCACTGGCCATTCTTCTGGCAGCCCCATGGCCCCGTACCTTGGCATGGTGCAGGTCCACCCCGTACATGGAGAGCTTCTTGGCATTCTCCAGAAAGTGGATCTCCGCTTCCCCGGGGGTCATTCCCCTGCAGGAAGACAGAGAGGGAGACACATGGCTGGGCGCCCCACCACGCATGGACCAGCTGTCTAGTGCCTTCCTCCTTCCTGGCCACCAGCCTGTCCTCTTCTGGGGCTCACCGGTAGGTCTTGTGCAACTCCATGATGCGCTCCTCCAGCTCCCGCGTCTGGTTGGGGGCAAAGCGCAGCTCGCTGACATAGTTACCCACATGCTCCTCAGCATCATAGTCACCCAGCTCAGCCTGCACAGCATAGGAGCCCAGCAGGGCATGTGTGACGAAGGAGCAGGGCAGGCGCCCTGTGATGATGTCCGCACGGAGCTGCAGGCACAGGTAGTATCTGCAGGAGGGGGCAAAGGGTGAGAGCAGGGCACAGTCACATGCCCTCCGGAGCAGGCTGGGGCTCCCTGGGAAGCGGCGATACACACCCCACCTTGTAATGCTCCCTGTGGGGACTGCCACCTCCCACAGCCACCTTCCCAGCCCGCTCTGCATGATTTCGGCAGGGCAGCAAGCTCCCAGACATCCCCCAGCCACCCACATCCTGCCTGAGCTCTGTCCCTCCACACGCTCCCAGATGGTCCCCTGGGAGCTGCCGCCAGCTGTGCCCATGCAGGGATGGTTCTCACCTTGTGATGTCCTCCGTGAGCTGGGCAGGGTCTGGAGGGTAAAACTTCACGGTGAAGGCGAAGTTCCAGGGCCCGCCTAGGGAGGGGAGAGAGCAGTAAGGGCAGCATCCATGCTGGCTGCACACAGGTGTGCAGGAGCATCCCGACATCCACTAAGGGTCCCAACTACTCCCCCCAGGCCTGGCACAGGGCAGGGACAAGGGGGCTCCAGAACAGCCCTCAAGACACCAGCACAACTTGGTTAATCCTCCCCAAACAGCTAGGGAGAGAAAAGCATCACAACTTCAGGAGCCATCAGCTCAGTGGGACTACCAGTGTCACAGCAAAAGCCTCATATGCCCCAGAAGGTGAGACCTTGGGCAACAGCCCTTCTGCCACCGCAGCAAGGCAACATCATGGGCAAAGGAACCCCAGGACCTGTCCCAGCAAGCCCCCCACTCTTCTCCCCCATTCCCATCCTCCCTGTGCAGGGCAGGTGGGGATGGCACCCAGAAAGAGACCAGGTCTCAGCCAGCTCTCCAGTGGCATAGACGGGGTCCTTTGCTCCCCAACACCTGTCACAGCTAAGAGAGGTGGGTAACAGGCAGCCAAACGAGCAACAGCATCTGGGTCCTCAGGGCAGCTGCCAAAGGTCCCCTCCAGGGCAGGTGGGGAGGGTCCTGCCAGAGGACAGTCACAACTGAGCCACCCAGGGGCCCCGGGACACCCCAGGTCTGGGGAGGATGGACCCTTCCCAGGCACTTACTGCGGATCTGCTTCTTGATCTCCTTGGAGGGGTCCAGCCAGTTCTGCAATGAGGGGACAGCAGGTCAGGGGGGCCCCCCCCACCATGGCGGCAGCAGCGGCCACAGAGGGACCCCCCATGCTCACCTTCTGGCTGTCTGAGTCACAGAAGGTGAGTCCAAAGTAGTCCTTCTCCAGGAGGTTGAGGTGCTCGCACACCATATCAAAGAGGACCTGCCCTCGGGCATGCTTCTGTTGGAGACACGGAGAGGCTGATGGTGAGCTGACTCCCTTGTGCTCCTGCAGACCCAGCAGGCACAGGCAGCACCCACTGGGTGCAGGCAGGCAGCACTGGGGAGGGTCAGGGCAGCTCTAGCTCTGCAGGTGACCACTGACACATGCTGGGCTGCCTTTAAAAGCAGCCCTCTCACCCGGCAGCACCATTCTGGGGACACCCAGGTGGTCCTGGGGCTGCGGGGATGGGACACGGTCAAGCTGAGCCGGTGCAGTGCAGACAGCAGGTCCCATGGACCAGGGAGACCCAGTGCCCACCCAGCACATCCCTCATCACACCAGGAGACAGTGATGCTGAACCAGCAAGGAGTCCAGCCAGCCCAGGCGCCTCTGCTTCAGAGCAGGAAGCTGGGACAAATATGCCCCAGAGTTTGTGGCAGCCGGTGCTGCCTGTGGGACAAGCTCCTTCCCAACACCCTCCTCGTGGTGGCAGCTGGGTCCCAAAGCATGGTGTGACAAAAAAGAGCCACGAAGAGCCCATGCCATGGGCAGGGATGGAGGGCACCCTGCCCATTATCTGGTCCTTTGAGTACCCTTGCATTTCCCTTCATTACTGGTGGCAGTGAGGCTCAGACTGGCTCATGCAGATGGAAGAACAACCCCTCCCGCGTGTGTTTCTCCCCTGTTTACAGCCTCCCAGCCCAGCAGCTCCCATCTCCCCTCTCCAAGGCATCCATTTACCACAGCACCCTCATCATGCGCCCCAGGGACGGCAGCCCAGGGCACCAAGTGGCACAGCCCCCGCAGCTCACTGCCCCCAGCTGCAACCAGGGGCTCCTGCTGACAGGCTCTGACACACCTCGCCGTGCGGTCCCTGGCCTGCTGGCTTTATGGGGAAGGACAGCAAGGGTTGGGAATATGAACACAGAGAGGATGGACACAAACCTGCCTAGGACAGCCGTAAGGTTCCATGTGTGTCAGCCTCTTTCCGCCAACACATGCACACACATGTCTGTCCAGATTTTTTCCTTATTTTGCAATTTCAACTTAAACAGCTATTTATGTGGATCCTTTCCCCTAGGAGAGAGGTGCTACAAAGCTGTCCTTGGAAGAGCCCTGACATCGGGGACTCGCTGGGCTGGGCAGGGTCCCTGGGCTGAGACATGTCCCCCTCCTTGGTGCCCATGCAGCCCCCTGAAGCTGGGACTCACCTCCACCTCACATTCATACTCGGAGGCATCGAGCAGAGTCACTCTGCAGAGGGCACTCTTCACTTTCTTGGTGGTTTTCTGGGGTGACTTCTGGGTCTTGCTGGGGGTTGTTTTGTCAGAGAGCCCATCAGTCTCACTGTAGTCCTTCTCCTCCATCTCTGTTCCCTGGAGAAGGGAGACGCGCAGGGTTACTGGCACCACTGCCAGGATGGACAGGCAGACAGATAGGGAAAGCCCTCCAAGAGCAGGGAGAAGAGGGCAGCTGACGGGGGCTGACGACCCCCTGCCCTGGCCAGCAGCCGCAGCAGTGCCATTTCCAGCACAGTCAGTGCTTGAGGCTGCCATGCTGCTCCTTCTGCCCGTCCTGCCTGCAGGGACCTGTGCAGGAAGCTGGGAGGCAGCCGGCAGAGCCCACCCTCATCCCCTCCGGGATGTTCCCCCAGGGCTGACAGCACAGGGGAGGTGCCCACCTCACTGGGCTCCCTGCAGCCCCCACGCTGCAGCAAGGACATGGCGATGGGCAGTAGAGAGTGGTGGCACGTTCCCTTCCTCCGCTGCGCCCTCCTCTCTGCCACATTTCACAGCACCCAGCTGTCACCCACTCACCGGCTCCATGTTTCGGGCATCGGACTGTGCCCCGGGCTTCTCATTGCCCTCGGCGGGGCTGGCTGCGGCGGTGGGGCCCTGCACGGCTGCCTCCAGCTGCTGCTGCGGAGCCTCCTCCTGCACGTTCTTCACCTCCAAACCGGGGCCCGTCTCCGTGGTCATGGCCGCTGGTCACCTTGCTCTGCCCCCGCCAACCACAAGGAGAGACAGGAGGTGTCACCCAGGCATGCAGGGATGGAGGATGCTGGCAAGGCAGCCCGGGATGCCCTGGCCACAGGGGCAGGGGACCTGCCCAGCCCTGCCCTGCTGCCAGGCGCCCGCTCCCCCTCCGTGCCCAGAGCTGGCTTTGCAAACGGCCGGTGGCAGCAGCACAGGACATCAGGATTTCGTACTTAGTTGAGCCAGAGAAGAAGAGCCAGTGGTGTGGGGAAGGACACCAGTGGCAGGGACCCCCCATCGTCACGCCCCAACTCTGCACTCACAGCAGGGAGTGGAGCTGGCCATAACCCCCTGCTCCCCCCAGCCCTGGGGTCTTCGGTACCTTCACTAGTATTTTTCACGAATGGGAGGGCTGATCCTGGGAGGAAAAAACGGGCTGTGAGTCAAGGTAAAGGCTGCACTGAGACAGGAAATTGCAGACACGAACGACTCCACATATTGCATCCGGGATGGCTGGGGTTTTTTCCCCTCTGGACTTCCCAGCAGCAGCAGCACACTGGGTTCCCACGGCTGGCGTGGCCGGACCCTGTGTGGTGGTGGGACAAAACCTGCCTCTGGCTCCAGCTGCTTGTCCCATGCAAGATGCAAAAATAAACTTGGGGCCAGGCACAGGGGAGGTGAAGGCACTTTCCGTGCTGGGGTGCTCAGAAACATGTTTCCTGCAACCTTTAAGTTTTTGAAACTTTTATGCAAATACAGCGTGGGGCTGGTGACGGCTCCTGGGATGGTCCATGTGCATGCAGGTCATCAAGCGCCCTTTGTGACCATCACCCATCTGCCACTCGGGCTGCTCAGGCCCCACCAGCTCCCCAGACCATGTCCAGCTGTGCAGGACCAGCTGGGATCACCGCCATCAGCGTGCCTGAGGGCTGTGACTGGATGAGCTGGCTCAACCAGCAACATCTGTCCAAGGTCACATCACCCACCTTGCCCACACAGCAGCCACAGGAGCAGCCCTGAGTAGTGCCTGCAACACCAGAAAAACTGCACTTTTTTGGAGTGTGGAAGCCCATATGGGATATTTCTGGTCCCTGTTTCTGGAATGACAGCCCACATGGCACAGGCAGGGAGCCAGCTCCTCCCTGAGCTGCCAAACCCCAGGCTTTGCCCCAGGCCCAGCAGCATTAATACAGGGATGAGGTCTCAGAACAGCTCCAGGTCACAAACTCTGCCACCCTGGGGCTCGAGGAGTTACTTGGTGACATGACATCCCACCACCATCACCTCCTGTAAGTCCCAACTACCTAAATGCTGTTCTAGCAAGTATGGGAGAGCAAGACTCCAGCCAAGACCATGACCTAAGTCAGGCAGGGAAAGGCAACTTTTGCTGCCACCCACAAACTTACTGACTACAAAGAGAACATCTCACACTGTAGCTCTTGTCCCACTTCTGCCTTTCAGGTGCCCTCAGCCCAATGGGGAGATGTGAAACCTTACCCAGAATAACTGCTAAAACGGGCTCCCAGGGCGGAAAGGGACAGACAGGAGGCAAGGGGGTGGCACTGGTCAGCCTGCACTCCCACAGCCGGGCTCAGCCTGCCCCAGAGCTGCTGCGGCCGTGCTGGCTGTGCTGGCCATGCAGCCGCCGCGGAGGGACTTGGCTCACACCAGAAGAGCCAGGACTTCACCCCCTGCCCCAGGGCCGTGCTCTCCTGGCCAGAACAGGCAGGACAACCTGCCACCAGCCCCTGAGAAACATCAGCTCAGCTTCTCCTAACAGACACCAGTGCCTGGCCAAGAGCATGAGAAGATTTCAAAGGTCACCAGCAGTTTATTTTTTCGGCAGAGGAAACGGGGCTGCTGTTTTTCCACTGCAAATTCAAGCAGTTGCCAGCTCCCAGCTCCAGTCCCTGCGTGGATCATTCTCAACCGCTTCCATTTGGTTCTCAGCGTGTGAATTTTTTAATCGATGTGAAACCTCTGAAATGACAACCATCACTTTGGGCCAAAACTGCTGCATTTTTACTTGAGGTTTCTAAGCATTCTTCCAAACTATTTTTCCCTGCACCAGCAACCATGATCCCTGAGGAAATTATGGGGGCTGTTTAAGGGTAGCAAGCTGGGAAATTCATCCTGCCCTTCCCAGACAGCCTAGTTTGCATATTACGCCTCCAGCTCAAACCTTCTGACAGTGGGCAAGGAGTCCAATGCAGGGAACCTAAACATCCAGCTGAGCTGTGGCAGCATGATGCAAGGTGGCAGAGCCCTGGCAAAGGGGCTGGCAAGCCCCCAGGGACCATCTCCCTGCTCCCATTGTGGCCTGGCTTCTCTCTGCCACCCTGATTTGGATCCTGGCCACTGCCCCTTTTCCCTGGACCCAGCACAACTTGGCCCCACCGCACACCAGGGATTGACTTTCCTGTAGCACTCAGAGCTTCAAAAGCAGAAGATGCTTATGTGGGAGCATCTCTGCCTTAAGCAGGAACCACCCCGATTTAAAGGCCAGAAAGCACGCTTTCAGACAGCATGAAGCTGGTCACGCGGCACTTTGCGATGCAAAATGCAGCTTTGCTGCCCACCTCACAGGACGCCCTACAGAGACCCCGAGGTGGGGGGCCATGGGTTGAAAAAGGACATGGGTGCCAGCATGCTGCCAAAGGGACAGTTTAACTGACATATTTCCCATCACAAATCTTTAGCAGAGGTTGAGACCACAGCTGCAGCAAACTTGACCAAGACCAGTGGAAATGCTGTCCCAAATAATCTGATTTGTTTCTGTTATTAACCACAGCAGGGGCAGGACTCAATCCTGCAGGCAGGCAGCCTACCGGGCCACCCCAGCCCTTCCCCACCTGGCCTTGCTCACACACGTTCCCTGCGAGCTCCTGCGCCGAGGCCGGCAGCTGCCCGGGCAGTGGTGGCAGAGGTGCCCGAGGTGCCCGGAGCCTTCCCCAGCAGGGCGCTGGCCAGGGGGGCTCCTCTGCACCTGCAGCCCCTGGTGCCCAGAGCGAAGCACAAGCCTGGTTTATAGCAAGGGCTGGCTCGCTTCTGCTGCAGCCAGACCCAAACCGGGCTGGGGGCACCTCCTCAGGGCAAACACCAGGAGAAACGGCTGGAGCCAGCCGGAGCTCCGGGCTACCAAAACAGGCGCGTGGGAACGGTGACTGCAAAAAAAGCCTTAGCAGGATCACAAGTAGACCTGCTTGTCATGCCAACAATCTCCACCCATCATCTCCCTGCCTGCTCCTCCCTCCCTTGGTGTTTTCCTCTTCTCCCCTTTCAAGTTGGAGTGTGGATTCACGGCTTTCCCAGACGCTCTGCCCCCGCACTTCCCCAGCATATCCTGGCTCCAGCCTCCACAGCGCTCCCCCCAGAGCCTTTCCCTTCCCTGCCACCTGCAAACAGGGTTTCGCCCAAGCTTGCTTTCCCCTTCCCCCTGCCCATTCACTCCCTATTGCTGGGCTGTTTTCAAGGCTGAGCATCCCCCCTTCTCGCCTGGGCTCTGCTTTCCCCCGTTGCTCCCTGCGCTTCTGAAGCATCACGGACACGGGCAGGCACGTCTCTGTCCACAGCCCCATGCTGAGTGCCCAAACAGGTCTCCACGAGCTCCAGCGCAACTGGGGTGCACAGAGCTGGGTAGCAACGAAGCACCCTCCTCCCTTGCCACTGCGTTCGGCAGCTGCTGAGGGTCCGAGGGTGGCTGATCCTGGCAGCAAAGCCCACCACCACACTGCAGGACAGGCAGCTGCCGTGGAGAGAGCCAGAGATGGGGAGCAAGCGGGGCACAGGCAGGTGACAGTGGCTGCGTGACACTGGGCAGGGGGTCCAGGTACTTGCCAGCCCCCAAGAACAATGGAGGAGCTCACCAGGGCCGCAGCACCCAGCACCCCTGCCATGGAGCAGAGGCTGAGCTGGCAAGGGATGGGCAGGATGAGTGCACAGGCACCACAAGCAGTGCCTTCCAGCCATCCTTGAAACACAGAGGAGTCCCAGCAGGGAGTCCTGGGTATCCTCCAGGGACACATACAAAGTGAACAGGGAGAGCGGTCCCCAAAGCCCCAGCAACATGCGGCACCCCTAAGCCCCGCTGCCACCCAGTCCTCACCCCCTGCACTGGGGGACATGCAAATCCCCAAACCGCTTCCGCAGTGCAGCAGGCAGCCCGGAGAGCAACCCTGCGTCTGTTCTGCAGCAAGGCCAAAAAACCATATGAGCTGCCCTGTTTATGTGAGGGGGGTGGGGGGGAGGAGGCATCAAAAACACAGGGTGTCCCCAGCTCCTGAGACTGCACACGGCTCCTCTCATTGCCCTGCAGGGGCAGAGATATGCACTGCCTCGAAACCGTTCCCCCAGCTGGAAAAGTGCCTCCTGTTCCCCTCACCGAGCTCCAGAACCCACATCCACCAGGATGGTGCTCCCCATGCTGGGCACCCGCTGCTGGCTAAAGTCCAGAGCATTCATGGGCAGTCAGCCGCCACCGCAGAGCATCCCGCGTAACTGCCTTTCCTGTGGCGGTGCCAGCCCTACCTTGGTGCCAGCTTCCCATGCCTCCAGCGCAGCTCACTGCTGCCAGGCTGCTGCCGCGTCCGAGGCAGCGCTTTCTGCAGAGCTGTCTCTTCCCCAGCCCCAACACCCCCGCACAGTGATTGATGTGTACCGCAGCCGCAGCCGAGCTGGGAACTGGGCTGCCTTCCCATCCCACTGCTGGGCTCCCCCCTCGCCAGGAGCTCTGTGCCTGCACCGCAGCCCCTTGGCATGGTGGGAGGGTCCCACGTGGATGCTGGTGCCAGTCCCATCCGCCCCCCTGGCTTGCAAACACCTGACTCATCCCAGGCCAGGCACCAGAGAGCTGGCACAGGCTGTAGTCCTGCCAGGATCCTTCCCCATGCACACACCGGCAGGGAAGGAGAGCTTAGCTCCTGCACTGGCTGCTTGGCAGGGAGCTGGACCCGCTACATGTCTTCATCCCAAGTTAATCCGGCACTTCCCTGCATCACCCTCCCCCCCCCATCCCTTACATGGGTCCTGGGGCAGCAAACACTGCACTGCCTCCAAAACACGTACCCAAGCACCTCACTTGCACGAGTCAGCTTGGAGATGTACCAGCAGCGAGAGCTGAACAGAAGCTCTTTCATCGCGCCCGTACACACTGAAGTGCAGAGCGTGACACCCGGCACATCCCTGCCTGCAGGGCACGTGGCTCCTTGCCCCGCCCCCAGGAGGGACATCACCACAGAGCGAAGCACGGGGCCTGGAACACTCCATAGAGGTGCCTCGCACCCCTGCAACGCAACAGCACGAAGCGCCGCCAAGTGCAGTGCTGACACCGCTGCAGCAGAGGCCGGATCCTGCCTTCAGTGGGCGAGGGAAGCCCCAGTGCACAGGCAGGGGGACAGGCAGAGCAGCCACCATGGCACATCCCCGAGCACCACAACTGCAAACACCTCATGTCCAGAGCCACTGCATGAACAAGGAGGAGAGACAGAGCCGGGGGAAGAGCCAGCCCAGAGCCGAGAGAGGAGGTGAAAAACAGACAGGAAAGGAGGGGGAAAGGGAGAGAGAGCGGCAGACAAGGACCAGAGACCCAAGCCATGCCTCAGGTTGGACCTGGACCGGATGGGAAAAAAACTCATTTATCATGTTGTGCACAGCCCCCAGCTCAGCCAGACCCCCCCGGCCCTGGGGAGCGCTGCCCGGCAGGAGGGAGGCACGGCATGCCTGACAGCCTTTCCAACACTCCACTTGAACCACTCGTCCCTGCCACGTCTGCCCAGCTTGGTACTCACACAAGCAAAAAGGAGTTCAGCACCTACCTTGGAGGTTCACACAGGCCGAAGCAAGTGCTGGAGGGGCTGTTATTAGAGTATTTGTGGGTTTTAACCCAATCCTCTGCTTACAGGATGCCTGTTTCATGTCTTTTGAATGCCTAAAGGCACCTGTGTCTCTCCCCATCTGACCCTCTCCCAACCACGAGGAACTTATGTCCAGGAGAAGGGAACAACAGCATCCCTGTGGCTGTACAGCCACAAACCACATCCCCACCAGTGATGAGACTGAAGCGGGATCAGGGCCCTAAGAAACCCCAGAGCATCACCAAATAACACTGAATAACAAGAGCACGGGCAGCACGGCCCCCTGTCCATCTCTGGGATCAACATCCCACTAAGAAGCTGGGCTGGGGGCACTGACCCACTGGACGAGGCCAGCTCTGCTGGGCAGCGCCTGCAGCCAGGGCAGGAGCAACCCTGGAGCAGCCCATCTGCTGGTGAAGACCTGCAGCTCCAACGAGGAGCAGGAGGGCAGAGGAGGAGGAACCCTCCCCTGTGCAGGGAGATATCCGCCCCCCCCGCTGCTGCCCAGAGGGATGTACACCTTCTGCGGGTGCCCAGGCACAGGAGAAAGAGCTTTTTAGCTTTTTCCAAGGCAAGGATAGTTCTGAGCCCTTGGAGATGTTCAAGCCTTGCAGGCAATTATCAAAGATAAGAGACAAACGTTTTAAAGGCCAGAAGGGACGGAAGAGGGATAACAGAGGGTGGGGAGAAGAAAAAGCAAGTCTGCTCAGAGGCGCGGCAGGGTGGGGAGCAGCACACAGGCTTCCTTCATCAGCTCTGACCTTCCACACAGAGGACACCATGGGACAGTGGGACACAGCAGGGACTCAGGTCACATGGGCAGATCTGGGGCTACTGCAGAGAAAAAAAAAATGGTGCCAAGGAGAAGGTACTTGGTCCTGCCCCAGGACTGCAACTGCACTGTGTGGTGCACCCCAACCCAAGCCAGACCCCCGCTAGTGCTGCCCACAGCGGGGTCCTGCCACCTCCCACCACCCCCGAGGGCAGGACACGCTGCACCATGCCCCTGGTCCTGCGGGGCTGTGCAGTGCCCTGCTTGCCAGGCAAGCCTCCAGGGGCTCGCTCCCGCCTGTCCTCACATTTTCCAGTTTACCTGGGAAAGTGCTCCAGCATCCAGGGTCCCCAGAGATGCCCCTAGGCACACCCGGACCTGATGCAAAGCTTGCCAGGAGATGTGCTGGCCGGATCTGGGGCTCTGGCAGGCAGACACTGGGGGGAGCACCCCACTTCACTGGACTGGGGCTTGGCTGCGCAGGGTAAGCCTCAAGGGCAAGGAGGAAAGAGGCCCCCAGCCCTCCCCACCTGCCACAGAGACGACAGGGAGGGGACAGGCCACGCCATGCCACCAAGCCTGGTGGAGCAGAAGCATAGCTGCCCCAGCCCCTGGCACTGCCCCACACCCACCTTCACAAGTCCCACATGCTCCCGGCCCCGCTCTCCTCTCCCATCGGCTCCCCCACCAGGTCACATCCTCCAGGCACTGGGATGCCACCTCCCCCCAGCACTGCTCTGGCTTCATGGCAGCATGACATGAGAAATGCCTGCACACCAGCCAGCCAGTTCTTGGGAACAGATTCCCTCCTGCTTAATATCCTTTTTCCATCCCCTGTCTGTCTTTCAGCAGCAATTAGCTCTGCCCAGGCTGCTTTCCCTGCCTGTTTTATATTCAGAACATATACATAACATATATATAATATACATTAATGCAGTGTTATCACCACACAGTCAAATGCACCATGCACAATCACTTCAGAAGGTCTGAGTCCCAGAGCCACCATGACACTGGTTGCCAGCTGTGCCCACAGCGACCAGCACTGCAGTGTCCGCCCTACATCCGAGTCCTAAAATATATGTGCGGCATAGCTGGATTCCAGCTGCTGTGGGGAAAACGTTAACTTGGAAATTTCCATGCTCTGAAGCATTTCAGATACGTGAAAGGACCAACAAGGTGTCAAAGGAGCTTGAAGGAGTCACAGGGCTGAGCAGGAGCCAGAAATAGCAACCAGGAGCCTGGGTTCGGCTGCGCTGGGAAGGTCCATGGCGTGGGCAGCCAGACACCCCCCCCCCATCAGAAAACAACCTTCAAATAGGTGCCTCAGTGGAGATGGATGGCAAGAGGTTCACAGCCTTGCACAACCTTCCTTTCCCAGCTCTGACTCTGCTTTGCTAAGAAAATACTTCACTAGTCTCACTTCAATACATATTTGCAAGCAACAGCATTTGCGTCCCCGCAGAGCTGGGGAGAATCCGTCCTTTGGCATTGGAGCGCTCAGACACTACAGACACCCAAACCAGGGACAAATGGAAAAATCCTCAATGACTTGCAAAATACAACCAAAAAAACCACTGACATCAGGCTCCAGCTTGCTGCAGGGCACCTGGTCTGCAAAAATCCTTCAGAAGGAAATGAGAGGCTGGAAAGCACCGGCCTGGACACGTGCGCACTGAGGATGCAGTACTTCAGCCTACAACCCAGCTGTGAGCTACAGCATCCAGGATGGGGCCGAGCCTCCTGCGAGGATTACACCCATGGGCAGTTCTGACAATTTACATCTCAGGCTGCGGGTATCCGAGCCCAGAAAGGACCTGGAAAGATACCCAAATATTTTTGAAGCATAACAACAGTACTTGTCCATTATCCTTGAGTTGGTTCAGAATAGCCCAACGGACTTAGAGTTATGCCAGATGTCCCTTTTCCTGGTGGGAGGCACGTGACCCCAACTTTTAACCTGAATTACAGAAACACCTGCTCAGCAAGGAGCCCCGCAGTGCGGTTTGCAGGGACCAGAGATGCGTCCCCATGCAGGCACAGGGAGGAGAGAGGTCATCTCATCCTCCCCACTAGCTCGCAGGAGGGCAGGAGCTGCCTGTGACCAAAGCAGCACGCCAGGAGGTCCAGCCAACAGGGGACTGTGCTCTCAGGTTAGGACAATGATGGCTGGATGCAGCCACCAGCTTGCCAAGGTGCCAGGGCACCAATCTCTGTGCCCCAGCTGCTGCCAGGGAGGGGACTGAACGGTGGAGCTCCCTTTGCAGGCAGAGCACAATCTCTCTCCATCTCGGTGCTGGTGTACCTCGCAGCCAGGCTTGGGAAACGCTGATAAGATGAGAGAAAACATCTTCTCTCCCTACTCTTGCACTGCTCTCCTTCCAGACAATTAATTTTAGCCCTGCGCCAGCCCGTGGCTGTCTTGCAGTGCTGCTGTGAATCATCGGCAGCGAAACGCTGACTCACAGAGGTGACGCTCTGGATGCGACTGACGTGGGAGCCCTGGTCCCCGCAGCCCCCCACGAGCCCGCTCCTGGCAGCCCTCTTCCAGGTCCCCACACCGCCTCCACAAGCCCCAGGGGGCCGCACCAGCCCTCCACCCCAGCAGGAGATGATGCTTCAAGAGGTCATTTAATCCCATCTGGCTCAAGGCAGGGAGCAGCTCTATCCACATCGGCCCCACAAGCCTTTCATAGTCTCCTGTGGTGGAAACTCCTGCACTACCGCCTGGGCCAGGGCTTTACCCTCATCACATCAGAAAGGTATTCTCCAGCATCTCATCAAACCTCCCTCCCTGCAGTTTTGGGCTGTGGTTGTCCTTGTCCCGAGGAGCCAGGGCAGAGCTCCTTCTGCCTTTCCACTACATCAAGCTCTGCAGCTCCCCACTGTCCCCAGGCTACAGCAACCCCTCCATGGGAGCAGCCCCACAGAGAGCCACTGGCAGCAGCTCAGCCCTGCATGGAGGAGAAGGCAACGCCGGTGGTAGCTCGCTCAGCCCAGGGACAGCAACGACCTGTAGCCACCATTCAACCAGCAGGACCTGCGTCCACCCCGTTCTCAGGTCCATCAGATTCCAGCCTTGGCCCTTCCCAGAGGCCATCTGGAGACCCTCAGAGAGCAACAGGTCTACAGTGCCACTGAGCCAAGGCAGAGATCGCTGCCCAGGGAGGTCCCTGCAGGACCAGCCCCAGGAGCTCCTCTCTGTTCAACCCCGGAAGAGCAGAAAACAGCTGGCAGAGGCACGGGCAGCTGGGCACCGAGTGCTGCTGGGTCCAAACCAAAAGGACTTGAGTCCTGCTGTTGCCACCAGGGTCTTGGATGTGCCACGAAGGTCTAGTCCACATGCAGCTGGATGGACTTGGGGTTCACTTCTCATCTCTGGCTGGCTCCTGCAGATCCTTGTTAGCTGGGAGAGCAAGGCTTTGTGATCACAGCACTGAGGCTTGCCGTCTGGTGCGTAACCACAGCTTTCTAACCCCCTCATGCCCGCACAGTTGTCTTAAGCCCTCCCTCTACATTCCCTCCTCATGTCCCAATATTTTCTCTCTGTTCAGATCAGTCACACAGATGGATGTTTTAGCATCCAAGTCTTTTTCCAGACAATCACAATCTTCTGATGTTTTCCATCAATAGTAAAGCAGTTCCCCCCTTGCCTCACACCAAAGGCATCCTCCAGTTCCCAATGACTTGGCTCCTCCACCCAGCAAGCACTTAGACGTGCACACAACAGGCAGGACTAAAGCACGAGAGCACAGGCACTGCTCCCCACAGGCACCCTGTGCAGCAGGGCTCTATTACTGCAGAAGCAGCTGGGCACTGGGGTGCTGGGAGACACTTCTACTGCTCACCCATCCACCTCAACCAGTTCTCCCTGCAACCATGAGGTGCTTGCAGACATCACCCCTCCATCCATCCATGAGCCTTGCATCACATGTGCAATCATGGCATTGCATACAGGCATGGTCTCACAGCCACGCTGCCCGTAACTCACCCCTTTGCCATCACACCCCCTCCAGGCCTGCTCCCTCCCACCCGCGTGCGTGCCAAGAGCATTTGGAAAGGAAACATCAGACCAACACAGCACGACGTTCTCCTGCCCAGCAGGATGGTGTGAGCTCAAGTAGGTCACTCTAGGAACACGAAGGATAGTGTGAGCATTCCCTCTTCGCCCCAGCCTGTGAGCAGACCTCACACTGGCCCAGCCGAGCTCTTCTGCACTGTCCTGCTCACTGGACCAAGGCTGGCCCACCACACAACCACACAGCACCAGGACCCAGCCCTGCCACAGCTCCTGCCTTCAGGCAGGGAAGACCAATGAGGTTTGAACCAGCTGGCTGCAGAGATCACCACCAACTGACCACAACAGACTGCTCCCAGCAGCTCCCGCCACTCCAGCAGAGGTGACTGGTCCAGCCCAGAGCCTGCTCGGTGATGGAGGGCAGAAGATCTCACTGAGGCTGGCTGGACCTGTCCCTTCCTGAAGACAGGACCAAGCCTGTCTTCTCAGCAGGCTTTAAATCAATGCAGGGCTTTGATGGCTACTGCAGGCACCTTTGTCAGGAGAGGTGGTTGCCTTCCAGCCCCAGGCAAGCCTGGCAAGCTTGGGCTGTTGAGCTGGTGTGCCCTGCAACCACTGACCTGATCTGCAGTTCCAGAGGGATGCTGAGCTGGGGAAAAGGAGTCAAACCCAGGGCTGAAGCAGCTGCTGAGCACCATGATGAGACACGGATGGTGGCTCTTCATCGACAGGGTACACGACAGCCAGGCTGGAGCTGCCAAGCAATGAACTGGGTCAAGCATGGAAAAATATGAGAGTAAACAACACCTGTGGCAACACACTCATGTGAGGGCAGTGATGCTGTATAGCACCTCCACAGGCCTTGGGATCCACCAGGGGGGAGGAGCTCATGGCATGGGGCTCTCACCTCTCCGAATGGGGCTGGCAAAGCTGCTCTCCTGCAGCAAGCTCAGACTTAATTGACACGTGTTGAATCTGTGTTTGAGCAATTATAGATTTATATTATGTCAGCAGTTGTCAAGGCCTGGACATCTGCTCACTCATCATGCAGGAGCCAGGCAGCGTGGTGACATCTGACCCCAGAGCAGGATGCTGGGCTTTTGCTAATACAGCTGACAGGCAGAAAAGTGCCTCCCCCACCACAAATCACACTGTCCTCCACTGGCATGGCCCCGGGGAGGTGGGCAGTAACCTGCTTTAGGGTTAAAGCAGGAGCCTGAGCTTACTTCACCAAACTACACGCTGGGGGCTGGGCTCAGCTCCCCTGCAGCTCCAAAGGCATTGTGCTATGGGTCAAAAATGAATCATGAGAAAGCTGGGGGGGGAGTTAAAAAGCCACCGAGTTCACAGGGAGAAGGCAGGGCTGTCCCCCAAGTCAGCCAAGTTAGGCACCGATGGCAACTCACTGCCTCCCCAGCTCCGCTGCCAGTGTCGAGAGCAGCCAGGGCAGAGTCCATTCCAAGAGACCAAACCTTCCCCCCAGCACGCTACCTCTGTGCTTTGGCCCCAACCATTTTGACACCAGGAAAAACCAGGGAAGAGGAGCATGACCTCTGCTGCATCCCTGGCAGGGGCACAGGACAGGCCTGAAGCACCACCTCCTCCAAGCCTGCCAGGATGCAAAGGCAGCATGTCCTCTCCCTGCTGCCCTGCTCCTGCCACACACGGCACCACGTGGTTGTTTTCCAAGACCTGGGCAATTTCAGGCCATTTTAAACAAGGTTTCACTCCTACCCTTTTGAGTGACACCTCCCAGCTGAATAAATAAGTTCAGGAATAAATTGCTGTGACCCCTTGCAGCAGACAGCTCAGCTCAGAAAGCCAAGAAACACCTTCCACACAACTTCATTAACATGCAAATGAAGCTTTCTCAACCGGTGGGTCAGGAGAGCAGTGATTCAGCCCTTGCAAAAACACCCTGTACTTCTCCAGATGAAAGTGCAGCCCAGACACCACCCATCACTGAGATGAAAGAGCTGGCACAGACCACAACCCCCAGCCACCCCTAGTCCCCATCCCTGCTCCCAGAGTCCCCCGTGAGCACGTGGGATGGGACCAGCACCACCAGCCATGGCATGCCGTGTGCCATCGCTGAGCCCAGCTGGACACCACAGCATCATCTTCTTGGCAGACCACAACCCACCCACTTAGCAACACTGGGGACTTCTTTGCTTTCCGTGGCACCTAAGGGTCCCTCCGGTCTCACCTGTTTTCCCCTCCAAAAGCCAAGTCCAGTCGATGCCCTCAGCCACGCCAGGGCCCTGCCTGCCCCTGCCCAGTCCAGGGCAGCCCCTCAACCTTCGGAGGTGCCAAAGGGCTGATGCTATTCCAAAGCCCTCCGATTTCAGCCTGACTCCCTCACACTTCAGCTCCCTCCCCCTGATGACAGCTACTCGGAGCACAAGCAGAAATGCCTGTGTGCCACCAACCAGCTGAAAACGAGCCCCTGCTCCCAGGCAGAGCCACTGCTGCTGCTCCCCAGGAGCCATCCCTGCCGGCCACCCACCCCAAGGCATCCGCGAAGCAGCTCAGCAGGCAGGTGCAGGCAGGCAGGCAGCACTGCCTCCTCAGGAAGGGAGCCTGGCAGCAAGGCTGCACCCTGCCAGCACCGCCGCTGGCTCTCAGGGACAGGAGCATGTCTCGGCAGGGAACAGCTTGCCAGTCCCCTCCCTGACCGCGACGGCCACATGGCCATGCAGCACCTTCATGCTGGTACAGCCACACCAGCCCACAGGCTTACAGGGACCCCAAAGCACAGGCTCCCAGCGGCAGGGTGGCAGCTCAGCCACTCCGGAGCAAAGGGCGCATCGAGGACAGACCCTCACACCAGGATCCAGCAGCAAACCAGGCAGACCCTGTGCCAGAAACCACACAGCCACCAGAACCCTGCCCCGCACCACCCTCCACTGGCTGCCCGCACCCTGCCCGCTGCTCCAGGCAAAGCCAAAGGCTGCTCGGCTTGTCCCTCTCGCACTGCAGGCAGCTCTGTAAAGCCAGGAATGTGCCTCTTCCAGGCAAACACATACCTTTTAAAAGGCATGCTTGCACTGTCAGCAGAGCTCAGAGCACACTAGCAGTGGGGAGACAGATTTATGACATGATGGTGCACCCAGGGCATTCAGCTCTTCCGGCAAAGTTCCAGCAAGAAGCACTGGCTGCGGGCAGGAATATTACTGGAGAGGGCAGGGAGAAAGCAGGTGGGTTAACATGCAGCACACATCCTCCAATGCACACGGTGGACCAGCACTGTGGGTGCGCTGAAGGGTTTAAGCCACCACCCAAAGCAACCTCCCCATCCTCCAGCCCCTGAGCAGTCATTGGCACAGCTCCATCCCACGCTGCAGGATGTCATTTGACCCAAAGACTTTCCAACACCAGGCTTCAGGAAGGTCATAAAGAAAAGGGACCCAGGCAGAGTTACAGTCGCCTCAAGGAACACCCCTGAGTAGGGACACCTGAACAGTACAGCCACCGACATGTCCCCTAAGCCTTTCTGTACCACCCAGCCTTCCCGTACCGCCCTGACTGCCCCTGTCTCCCTGCAGCCACCACCTAAGGAGGACCGAAGGCACCCAGGCTCCACTGGGACAACTGTCTCAGAGGCAAAACATACTCCCCCAGCATTTCGCAGCCAGCCCACCCTGCATCCACAGTCCCCAGCCCAGCCAAGGAGCTGCATGTGAGCCAGGGGGTGCAGGAGTCCTGGGCTCCCCACTTTTTGCCTTGCTTCAGTGCCAAATGGCAGAACCAGGCAGGGAAGCAGCACTGAGGTAGAAGCCCCAAACAAGAGGGTCAACAGAGTTTCAAGACAACCTCCTTCCCCAGGGTGCTGGTGTCGGTCATCTTGGGCAGAGGAACCCCAAACCAGGGTTCAGCAATTCCCAGAGACGCGCTGGGGTGCCCCAGGACAGGGTGGTGCAGGCAGGGCTGCGCTGCCTGGGGATGGAGGGGCAATGCCAGAGCAGACAGGCAGCAACACAGGCAGAGGTGCTGGGGATGGTACACAGAAAGCTCCACCTCTGCCAGTTGCTTAGCGACCAGCATCCCTCAGGAGCTACCTCACCTGCGTGTCCCTGGCAGCGCCAGCTCTGCTGGAATGGCTCTGGCAGCAGCGGTGAGACCAGAAACCTCCACCTGGTACCCACCAGCGTCCCCCCTTCCAGCTGAAGCACAAGGGTCTGGCCATGCCAGGCACATGCACTGCAGCAGTCTGTCTGTGCACCCCACCAGCCCCCCCATCTCAGCCCGAAGCCCTGCCTCAGAGCCACGGCCTACAGGAAAGGGAGCAGCACTTTTACATGAGACAGACCCACCTCAAGTCCAGCTGCTGCCTCTGGAAGCTGACAAATCCTAGATAGGGAAAGGAAAAGGATAAATGGAAACCATTTCGTGCCGTCTGAGGCCATCTCAAGCAGTTAGCCTGGCTGACCAGGAACGAGCATCTCCCACAGCACCACACAACCTGCCTTCCCAGGGACACCGGTGTGCCTGAGCCCACCCCGCCCCTGGCCCAGCATCAGCCCTCACAGCTTGGCTCTCCCCTAGCTAGTCCCCAAGCTGCAAAGGGTAAGTCACAAGCCTCAGCGTCACTGTTGCTTCCCAACCGATGAGGCAAATGTACTTGGGAAAAATCCCTCCAAACACCTCAAAACTCCTTTGCAGGGAAGAAAAAGCTTCAGGTTCACAGGAAGAAAAGCAGCAGATCAGTAAGTGAAACAGGCAGGAGCTGGAGCTCACAGAAGAAAATGGTTCTTGCAGCACCTTTTTGAACACTGCCTGCAGTTTATGCTGCTGTTCATCTCACTTCTGAGTGAAGACAGATTAGCTGGCTGGAAAGAGGAGGAAATTGCTATCCTAACCATGGAAAATCAAAACCGGAAAATAGACTTTCTGGGGCTTCCTTAAACTATCCCTGGCACTGGTGCTCTAGCGGAGGTCCAACCTCAAGAGCAAACCAAGCTTCTCCTTTGACTCGGCACCTGAAAAGCTGATTAATCATCAGCACTGCAAGAAATTGACGTGACAACAAGCACACTGCCCCAAAGTCTCGTTAAAAAAGCTGGGGGGCTTCCACGAGCTTTCAACCCTGCAGTAACAGCCTCCTTGCAGCTGGGTAATGGTTGCCAGCCTGCAGCAGCCAAAGGCCTCGGGCATTAAAGTTGCCCAAAATACTGGCAGTTGGGTCTCCACAGGTTGCTCTCCCAAAGGCCCCCACCTTCCCTTGCACCCCCACCCAGGGCCATGCCAGGGGGCAGGGGAGATGCTACTGGCTGACGTGGCCCAGCATCCCATGCCCAGCTTGCTCACCAGCATCATCAAAACCAAAGGTGTTTCCGTGAACAGAGTAGCTTAGCTGGGTTGCTCTTTGGGGTTTTAAGATATGGCAAGGCGATGCAACAAAATGACTACTATAGGTTTTCTTGAAACAAATTAAAAAAAAACATTCTTCTTCAAAGGAAGGTTTAATAAGGCACAGAGGACTGGTCAAAGGCATCAGCAAGGCCAGGGTAGCAACCAGGAGCCGCAGGAGGCTGGTCGGCTGAGCTCCACACCGTGTTCCCCCCATGCTCCCCCGTGCACGACGGCAGCTGGCTGCTACCGGAGACCCAGCCACTGACACCTCTCCAAGCGCTGCCTTGATCTGCTCCCCAGAATACAAACAACGCCGCCACTTGGGATTTATTCCATTTGATTTGTATTATTTTCAAATACGAAGTTTAAAATTCCCTTCTCCCTCCCCCCCACTCAACTGTGAGTGGAAGCCTGCCTCAGCCCCCTCGGGTGCGGGCAGGTCTCTGCCAGCCGCAGGCAGCTGGGTGGGTGCAGGTCTGCTCCTGCTGCCTGGGCTCACTGCCCACGCTGCGCCTGCTGTGCCTGCAGACCCCGCAGGTATCCAGCCCAGGTATAACACCAAGTTTGCCACTTCGTTTTAACCCTTTTCATCCCTGGCACTGCTCCTCCACTTCCACGCAACCAGATGCCAACCCTGTCAGAGGGGTGGCAGGAACCAGAGTCATTTAGATGACGCACAGATATAACCCTGACAAACAGCTGTGCAAACCCATGTCAGGGTCAAAATTGAGAGAGATGCACAGAGACCCCCAGCTCCCACTGCGGAACTCCTCCAGCCTGGTGTTCCTCCATCCAGCATCCTCCAGACCTCACCCCAGGAGGGACCCACTACGCCAGCTGGCCTCCCAGGCAGGAGGCAGACATTTTCTGGTAAGCAAATAATGCCGGGTTTTGCTTTCTTTCCCCCAGTCCTTCCATTTTACCTCTTGGACAATCGTGAGCAGTTGTTTTTCTCGGCTGTTTAACCTCTCTCCAGCTCCCAGAGGATGTATGCTTAGCACCTGCAGAAGCTCATCTGGCTTTGATGTGTCTCAAATTCTACCCCCAGGCAGGTGACGGGTATTCAGGGAACTTGGACAATTAAGCAACAACAGAAGGAAAGGCTGGAGAGGAAGTTTAAAAATAAATAAATAAATAAATAAAGGGGGGTGGGGGTGGTAAGCAAACCTGAAGGAAGCCTCTCTTCCCCACCACACCCAAGGCAGAGCCCCAAGGTGGGCAGAGCCCATAATAACCACCAATGCCTCCTGCTCTAGTGCTTGGAGAGGAAGGTCCCAATCCAGGCACCCTGGACACAAACTCTGCTCCTGGCACAGGAGGGTGCTGCAGCCAGCCTGAACACAGGGAGCAGGGATCCCATCTCTGCAGCCAAGCTGGCACCCCCGCAGCACAACCCAAGAGAGAAATTTGTCTCCAGGAGGTCCTGGACACAAGCGGCTGGCAGAGGCAGCAGCACTCCCCAGCATACGGGTTGTGCCAAGCAGTCCTGGGCACAGGCTGCCACGGCTCCTGCCCTCCCAGCTACACTGGGACAGCCTCAGCCCGGACCAGGGATGCAAAGCCAGTGGCAGCTCCCAGGCACCTCTAGCAGCCCAGTCCTTCCCAGCCTGACCCCTCTGTCCTGCAGAGCCCAGCCTGGTAGCAGGGTGGCCGGGCATGGAGCAGTGACACCACGATGCCGCAAGCACGAGGCTCCAGTGCTCGCACTGCAGCATCAGGGGAACAAGACAGAGAGGCTTCTCATACCTGGCAGCCATCCCTGACGGGTTTGCTCCTTCCCAGCATGGCCTCTGGACAGTAGGCAGGACCTTCCTTCTGGAAGAGAAGTCTAGACTTTCCAAGAGAAGGGGCTGCCAGTCTCAGTCACCACACGGATGAGACAAGCAATAGCAAAGACACCTGCCACCCCAGCCAGCCTCGCACCCCACACCAGCATCACCCCACAGGGGCCAGCACAAGGGACCCACTTAGAGATGGCCCTGGCGCATGGGTCCCTGATCCGTATCGGGCACGCTCACGTTTGGCCAGCCCTTCCCAGCCTGCCCCAACTTGGGGCATCCATCCAGGGCACTGGTACAGCCACAGCCACCAGTAGCCACTGGTGTGGGGGCTCCATCGCCAGTGCCTCCCGGGACAAGGCAGCACACACTGACCGCTCAGCACTGCATCCCCTGCAACAGCATCAGGGACAGCCACTGGGGCTGTCACTGGTGGCAGCGAAGGGGTGAGACGGCAATCCGCCTGGCACGGTCGCAGCATCTGCCACGTCTGAACATCTCCGTCTCCCCGGCAACCTGGGTACCAGTGCCTTCTTACTTGCAGCTTAGCAGTCTTGTACAGCAAAAGCCATGCTGAATCCGTAGCAGGATGACAGCAGCCCTCTCCTTTCCTTGCCCTCCTGCCTTTTCCATCCAAAATTTATCATTAAAACATAACCTTGTGGTGAGAACAAGCAGTAGCATGCCAGGGTCACAGGGAGTGCCAGCACTCCTGCTCATCCCACCAGCCACCACCACCATGGGGTTTACTGGGCACTGCTGGGCTTTTGGCTGGAGGGAAGTGGGACCTGTGCAGCAGCCACATGTGGAGTGACAGATGCGGTCTTAACGCTGGCTACCTTGAACGGCCTGGGCCATTACGTGCATGTGGGAGCAGGATGAGCATCCTCCAGGTGACACCAGTGGCAGGGAGACCCAGCCTCACCTTCCATCCAGCACATTTGGTGGCCTCAGAGGCTCCGAAAACTCCTCACCGCAGCACAAAGCTCCCACTGGTGCCCTGCCAGCTTCCCCATCACCAAGTGTTCTGCCTTCTTTTCAGGTGGGGAAGGACACAAGCCAAGATCTGAGTCGCAGGGCAGCACACAGCTCCATGAAGAACTGGCCCTTTCCCAGAGGTCCCTGAGCAATGTCACAGTAGAGGAAATATCAGCTGTGCTGAGGAGCCTATCAGCAGGCTGAGATGCCGTAAGCAGAGGCACGACAAGCCCCCAGTCCCCATGGAAGGGCCATTCCCTGAGGAGGCACCAAGAAGGCAGGCAAGCCCTGGCACCCCAGACCTGCACCCTGGATGGGGCTGAGCCTGGCAAGCTGCAACGAGGGGAGCAGACTGTGCCCCACAGAACCTGTTAGCCTCCCACTCAGCAGCTCTGAGCACCTGCTCTTGTAGCTGCTGAAGATGGGAAGTGGCCCAAACACTGTTTAACCCCTTCAGCAACAGGGAAGAAAGCCAAGAAAGGAAAATTGAAAGCTTCCATCCCAGACCAAAGGAGAGAGCACAAGGGCCGTGGGGGAGCCAGGCTGGAAGAAGCCCAAAGAGGTGCCACTACCTGCACCCATCTGTTGGAAGATGACGCCCTGGAACATACACATGCCAGGGTTGGGTGCTCTCCTGGACATGGTCCAACCTCTGCATTCACCCTTAGGAGCAAGTCCTGCAGATCCCTGCCCTGCGCCTGCTCAGGCGCTGCCTACAGCTTCCCATCCCTTGGTTCCTGCTGTGTCGACAAAGCTGCTGAAACACCAGTCCCAAGGGGCAAGTCCTCCTCCACAGGGATCTGAGAACAGACAGCTCTTCCTTTCCACCCAGGCCTGATGGTATCACCAGCTTAGAAAGGCAGGAGCCCATCCTAGCCTTTCACACCCTCATCCAGAATCAGTGGTGAGGGTAGTACATCGTGTGGGAACAGAGCGCGCTCTGCCACGCTGAGTCCTGCTGAGGACTTGGGCGAGCACACGGCCATCGGAGCAGCAAAGCTGCATCTTCCAAGGAAAGCCCCATCTCCTCTGCCCGAGCAGACAGTGCCACATGTCAAAGGTGGGGCAAGACCACAGCCCCAGCACAGCTTTCGGGCAGAGGGCTTGGAGATGGGTGGGTGTCCCAGCCCACCCCAGCTGTAACACAACACGGGGGAAGCCCAGCTCTTAACTGATATGATGCAGAAGAGGTTAAAAGCATCAGCCACAGTGAGCAGGGTGTCTGGCCAGAAGCCAGCCTTTCCCAAGCTGAGTTTAAGGGAACAGGCAACACTCACCAGCCTTCAGGGTGCGCATTGCCACATACCGCAAACCTGTTTGCACAGCCCAGGCCAAAGCAGCTGGGATGGCACAGCACGGAGTAAGCTTCATTGACCAAGGCATGTCTTGCAGTGAGGATGGGCCCCAAATCAAGAGGAAAGTGCACCAGCAGCCCTAAGCCAGGGCGGGGGGAGCAGGCACAGCACTGCCACTGAGCCAGCACCTGCCCTGCAGCAGCGCTGTGCCAGGGGCTGGCAGCGCTGCCTGCCCAGCCAGAGTCCCACTGCTGAGCAGGGTGAAGGGCAGGGGGGAAAGAACAGCTTCACCTTCCTAACTACTCCATAAAACTGTCAGCGTTTCTCAGGCAGAAGGTGATCTGTGCAGCATCCTGGACCAATTCTTATAATGAGCTAATCCTGCCCAGGGGTGCTGGGGAGGCACCTCAGCAGCTGCTCTGTGCTCATCTGTGCCTTGCAGCCATTGGAAACCACCTGCAAGCAGAGTTATGGGGCTAAACCATCTCAGTGCTGCATCCAGACAGTGCAGAGGGCTCTACCTGGGGGACGGGGCTGCCCTGCTGCAAAGCTGGCTGTGCCCTGCTGGCCCCTGCACGTGTTTTTGGATGGGAAAGAGCTGCCCAGGAGGTGCTGTGGCCAAACAGAGCAGTCTGTCTGGTAGGGACCAGGCTCTCCAGGGAGACACCGGCACCACCAGCACTGCAGCCATCTCTCCCCTCCTACACCAAGCTTCAAGCAGCCATGGCACCAGAGTGGAGCCTGGGGCTGGGCTGGTGGAGCAGATGGAGGGAGACTGAACCAAAGGCTGTTATGGCAACAGCCATAACTTTTGAACCCTCTTTGAACCCAGCTCAGGTAGCTGCAGATATGCCCTGTGGCTGACCACTGCAGAGCACCAGCAAGGCACCTCAGACACACACCAGAAGCAGGCAGGGGTGTTGCAAACCATGTGGACCACCCATCACCAAGGAACGCTCTTCCTCCACCGGTGACAATGAAGAGCAGCTCCTGTCCCTACTCCAGGTCACCCGCTGTCTCTGCAACAATCTCTGCTTGCAGACAAGAAGGTAGAGACCATGGGTTCAGCCGTCTTGCACTGGGATGTAGCAGCCAGGGGGGATCAGTTACCTTACATGCAAGAAGAACACAGGACCAAATGCCGTGGTAACCACAAGGCCAGGCTGTAAGCAGCGTGTTGGAAGAGGAGAGGAGCTTGAGTAGGTGAAGAGCACCTAGAGTAAGAGCAGCCACTGCTAGCAGCCCAGCACAGGCACCTCCCATCTTCTTCTTCCAAAGGAAGGCCCAGGCTGTCTGCCTACAGTCATCATCCTCTGGATCCACAGCCCCAGAGCCCTGTTTGGGGTGTAAAGCAGTGGCTACGACATGCCATTTTCCCCAAGGTAATGGTCACATCTGGTGCGCCACTAACAAGGAAGATGGAGTAGTTCAGTTGGAAGGGACCTACAACCACAATTTAACTGATGACCGTCTCTTTCGAGCAAGCTCCCAAGGAGACAGTCCTTCCCCTTCACCCCTGCCTACCAAACCCAGCAGCAAGCCCGTCATGGCATCCAGGAGGTAGGGTATTATACCAGCTGTGAGGGAGCTGTAGAAATACAAAGAAATTAAAAACTCAGCACCAGCACAACCACTGTACCATGACCGGAATGTCAACAACCCTTCCAGAAGCCAGGGGACACCTCCCTCGGCACAAAGCAGCAGCTGGCCCAGCTCTGCTGGCAAGGCTTTGCTTGCCGGGACTTGCCAGGGAGCTGGGACCCACGGGAGACTGGCACACTGCTGGGAGAGTCTGCCCCGCATGCACAGCCACGGAGCAGTTCTGCTGTGCAAGTGCTTCCCCAAGTCCCCAGCACTGGCTCACAAGACACAACTGAAAGAGGGAAACATGAAACCAAAGACCCCCAGACCTGGACCACCGTCCCCCAGCAGAAGTGAAGGGTTGGCTGGGTACCAGGAGTGGTGGAGGTGGTGTTGTGTGTTGCATTCCCCATGTCACCCCAGCACGGGGAACCCCGACAGGGACTTATACCCCCATGCAGGGGCTGAGCTTCCTGCCCAGGAGCGAAACGCTCCCACGCTGGCGGTGGCTGGTGCCCACTCTCCCAAGCAGCCCCCCTCGCGCGGAGCCCCACTGCAGAAGCCCACAGGCAACCCGCCCCATGCTGGAGGCAAACTGAGGCGTGTGGCGATGCAGGATCACATGCACTCCACCACTGAAGCTGAGCCTGCACCTCTGCCTCCACCAGTTCCAAAACTGGCCTTCACCACCCAAACTCTTCAGCATACAGAGGTGGGACAAGAAGCCCTGACATCCTCCTTGCTTTCCCTACAGGCACACCCCGCCCCAAACACAGGCAGAGCTGGAATCGTGCCAGACCCACAAAGAGCTTTCCTGGAGGGATGGTCTTGTAGCACTGCTGGTGAGAAAGCACTCATAAAAAGCAACAAGCTGCCCCATTCAGGGCCAGAGACACCTCTAGCCCTGAGGAGCACATCACGGCAGCCCATCGCAGCCCTCGGCAAGGACACGGATCCCCTGCCCGCACCCAGGGTGCTGCCTGCCTCTGCACCCTTTGCCTCGCGTGCGCAGGAGCCAAGCCCCAGCAGGCAGCGGGGTTCCATGGATGCAGCGAGCCTTGCCGTGCATGAGCCGCATGTTCCTGTCACCCAGGCAAGAGCCAGGACAGCAGCCATGAAGCTCCTTGTCCCCAGTTTTCAGATGACAACACCTTCCTCCCACCTTGGGGCCAGAGCGAGGGTAGAGCCCCTGCGCGGCTCCCTGCCCAGGCTCACCTTGCAGGTCAGGGAGCAAAAGCAGAAGTGAGACCTTGTCCTCCCATCTATCCCCAGCCCCACACTGTCCGCAGGATGCATGGAAGCAGCTCACATCTGGTTTCACATGGATGACACTGTGCAAACGTACCATGCACTGGGGTCCTGGGGTGAAGCAGCCCACCCAGATGGAGGGGCCCCAGGGGTCTCCAAGAAAGTCTGGACCACATGCTCTTTCAGGCATCCCAGCAATTTAATTCTGCAGTTCGGACCTATCGCTCTCCTCTCCCACCCCTCGCCCCCAGCTGCCCGGCGGTGGCAGCCTCCCCAGGATGCACCTCAGGCCAGCCGTGCCCAGCCCCCGTGAGCTGGGGACCTGCACCAGGCGGAACACAGCGGCTGGTCTGCAAACATGCCATCTGCCTCCGATGCTCCACACAAAAGAGAGCCTGGAAACTCAGCACTAGAGAGTGACATCCTAAAGTCGGTCTGTCAGCAGGCAAAGACCAGGAAAAAAATGCCAACATGTGAAGAAAGCCAGAACAAGCCCAAGCCCAGCAGTTTTGTGCTTTGGTGGTAGCAGGCCAGATTTTCAGTTCTGCCGGGGGTTTCTGGCAGACGAACCTCCCTGCAGCACTGGCTCCGTGCTGAGCCACCCCTTCTACGCTACAAAAGCCACTCAGCCTCATGTGGGATCTGGAAAGGAGAAAAAAAGCTTTCAGGATAAACTCACGCTGCTTCCGGGGTCTGCTCTCAGCGCTCTGCTCAGGCACGACTCAGAACCTGCAAAGGAGAAATCAGATTTGGTTAAAAAGAAAATAAACCCTTCCCAGAGATGATGGCAAGTGCATGGAAGGATGTTAGCCAGACACTTCATCACAAGATGGTGCCTGCGCGGCTCGAGCGCTGCGTTTAGACTCCGTACAAATCTGCTTGCTGGAGAATGTAAGCTCCAGCTTACGTTAGATGCCACTTTACTCTCAAAAAGACTGATGTGAAAACAGCACCTTCTCATGCAGTCAGTCTACCCGCTGTGTGCGTTGTGAGCCAGCTCTGCTCATTTGAGTGATAAAAGCAAATATTTACTAGAGGCAGTGCCGCAGAACCAACACACCTCCGAGAAGTGAAATAGAGATACCCTCCTGGCACTGCCCAAGTTCTCCTTTCAGGGCCATCTGTGCCACCCCATTGTCACCTGTCCTTCTGGCTCACCGGCACGGCCCCTGCGGTAACGCCAAGGGCGGCATCTGGTCAGCAGGGCTTTTACCCCAGGTAACGATGCAGATCAGTGATGCAGGACCCACGGGAGCCAGCCCCACTCCCTCATGCATGGAGCTGCCAGCAGCTCTGCCACACCAGCAGTAAAATCAGCACTTTTAACAGGAGCAGCCTCAATCCTGCCACAGCATTTTCAGAGACACTTTTTAGATTACGAAAATCTAATGGAGGGGGGAAACTGCCCGGCAGACACTACTACAGTTACATGAAGGAGCCAGCACAACCTCACGGCACAGCAAGGCTACCTTCTGCTTGTCCAAGGGTCAGTTTTCAGACATACCTTCAACAGGCAAGGGCCATCCTCCCATAAGCACAGCAGCAGAGCAGGTGGGATGACCCACCTATGCAAAGCACCCACCCCTCCCATGGATTCAGCAAAAAACCTTTCACTCTGCAGGCAAACATCAGCTGTGTGCAGCCCAACACAGCTTACCCTGAGTGACACTGACCCACAGCACTCTCCCAAGAGCTCACCCAGGACACAAAAGCTGCTCCACTTTCCGTTTGGACAGAGTCCCCAAGCAGCACAGCAACACGCAGCAATGGACCCGTGGCTGGGCAGCTACCATGTGGGGCTCCAGCCGTTCCCTCCTGGACAAGGACAGGACCCACTGCCGCCCCCCTGGCAGAAAACCTGATGCAATAAGGCCGGGAACGTCACCTCCAAGGAAACAAAATCACCTTTGAGCAGGGAGAAACTGCACCCCAAACGATTGGCATGAGAGGTATGGGAAAGAGGAGGGAATTACAGCCACCACCTGTGCAGGGTCCTGTCCTCGCTCTCTGCTGCTGTCACACAAGGAGAAGCACAAGCAGGGTGTCACCAAAGGCTGCTTCTGGGCACGCTCTCATACACCCCTGCCCATCAGGGACAGGTTTCTTTGCAGCGACCATGTACGCTGGTTTTACTCACTCAGCTGTCTGTCTCATGGTGTGGGGAGCAGGGCCGTGATGCAACACGGGGCACCCCTGTACCTGGCCAGCCAGCACCAGCACTGGCTGCACCCACAGCCCCATGTCCCCCCACCCACACACACCACGGGGCCACTGTCACGGGGCCTGAACACCCCACACCAGTGCCCAGCACAGGAGCCGAACATGCGCCCTGGTGCACAGCTCACTGCTCTCCCAGACCTGGAAATGGCATTTCCCCAACCTGCTTGCAATTACGCAAAAGCCTGCACTGCCCACGGACCAAGGGATGCCGCTGGCATGTGGAAGCTACTGTCCCATGCCACTATCTACGTGCCCACACCCACAAGAGACCTCTGTCCTTCACTTGCCTCCTCTCCTCATGCAGATGCCACTGCCCAGAGGCTAATGAGCCAAAGGAGAGAAAAGCCCACCAGGAGAACTCTGCCCTCTCCCAGTGGCAGAACATGCGGGTGCCCCAACAGGCCAAGCTGATCTGGGGAACAGACACCAGTATCAGCAGCCCCTGCTCCCACCTGCAGACCATCACACAAAGCTGTGGGGATCTGTGGGGCACTCTCCCCTCTTTGGCATAGCCTCTGTGGCCTTGCTCCTATTCTACCAAGCCCAGCGATTTCTGCCTTGTGCTGTTCCTGGGTTCATACACTCTGCTTTCTCCCATCCCAGCTCAAGGATGCGTCAAGAGATGCTCAGCAGAGATGGTCAGGCAGACACACAACCAGGGACAAGAGCAACCGGCTTTCAACAGACCCAGAAGAAGGGGTGCTGTGGCCACACTGTGTTCCTCCTGCAAGGGAGGACGGAGGATGCAGTCACCAAAGGCAGGGCAACAGAGCGCTCCCCGACCTGCCTGTGTTAACACTGCCAAACAAAGCCCCTGTGCTCTCCATCAGACACCAGCTCTGCCTCCTTCCCATCTTCTGCTGCATGAAGCAGCATTCGCTGGGGCTGGCTGCATCACAGCAAGCTCTGAGCTATAGACATTTTGAGATCTGAGCTACTGCATCAATTATTTTCATATTAATGAAGTGTTCTGAGAATACAGGCAGAGGGAGCAAGACCCTCCCCCAACCCTGCTCACTTCTGCCTACAAACAAGCAGCTCCCCGTAACACTCCTGCAAGCAAAAATCCATGCTAGATTGCATCGTGATCACCTGCTGTGCAGCTCTCCCCGGCACCAGGCCAGTGTATCTCAGCCACAGACACTGCCCCAGGCTTGAAAGCATCCCCCAGTGACCCACATTGTCACAACGTCATCATCACAGCCATCCAGCCTGACCCTGATGGGGTGAGTGCAAATGCTGGCTGTGGAAGCAGGCACTGGGACACCAACAGCATCCAGATGAAGACTGTGGTCCGTGCAAGGGGCAAATCCTGCTCAGCACCACTGGCAGGCTCAACCGCTGGCTGGGGTTAGGAGGGAGGCCAAATCTGAGCCAGCACGTTGCAAAAATGCTCATGGGTACACCAAAGGGCAAGGAAGGGGACAAGGATTCATGCTGCCCTCTTCACACATCTGCCGGGAGCAGGCACGTAAGCAGGGCAGGGCAGCACGGCAGCCCCAGGGCAGCTCTGCCAAGCGCGACTGGAGTGAGGTCCCACTGTGCTGGGATCACATCAGCGTTGGAGAGCTGGGAAGGCTGGGCCCAGCCAGGCTCTGCAGGAGGTGACCATGGACCACAACCTGCGGGCCTTTGGGCTGCCCTGCCCACCCACGCCGGGCTGCCGCTGCGCCAGGGTGGGGCTGGGCTCCAAGGCTCTTGCAGCAGCACAGAGGCAGCCAGGTGGGCTCACAGCAACGGTGGAAGTTGCATGGACAGCTGCGTTTCCTCTACGTCTTGCAGTAGTTCCAACGGTCACCCTAAAGCCAGCTGCATTTCTTAGAGATGTACCTACCACACATGAGGCCAAGGTGACAACATGGATTTACTCATGCCATACTACCAGAAAGCATTTTTTGGTTCCCTGAAGAAGAGCCTCAGTGAATTTGCAGAAGTAATGGCCCCTGCCTCACGTAGGCATGCACACACCCAGAGCGAGATCAGAGCTCAGAGGAGGTTTCTGTTGCTCTCGCCAGGTCACTCTGCAGGACCTTCACCTGTCAGGACTTGCAGTACATCTCCTAAAAGGCAACACTGCTGAAAATTCAGGCTGGAAGCTTTCCACCCCGACATCCACCATCAATGTCGGGTTTATACTCTTGCAACAAATTGCACCTTCCCACTGAGAGCAGCAGACCCAGCTGTACAACCACCCCTTAGCCCTCAGCTGCTCTCCCACTTGGAGACCTCTGCCACATCCCTCTCATCACCAGCAAAACAGAGACCCAAAGCTTTGTCAGGTGCCACACCATCCCATGCTCAACGGGAGCTCCTGCCAGCAGAAACACTGCCAGATCAATAGTGCACCTAATTAGGGCATGTAATTGCTTCTCTTATACACGGGGGTACTGCTTCCCCAATAGGATCATTAAGAAAAACCTGCAGGATCCCTCCCGGCACCGAAGCCCCTCACGCGTGGCCGGTCCCATGTGGATGGGCAGGTGGAGGATGCGAAGGGCTGGTCCGCACCCCCTCCCGCCCTGCAGCCCACCAGGGTCTGCACCTGCCTGCCTCTGGCCTGGCCAGGGTGGCTTTTGGCTGGCACTCACCCCAGCAAGTACAATTAGCTGATTACAAAGGGGAATGTGTCATTTAAAACGCACAATCAAATTTCCGGGCCCTTCTGCCCATAGCAAAATGTCTCGTGAAATGGCTCATTCTGTTCTCCCATAGAAACACGTTTCCTTTCAAAAGCCTGATATGAAAAGAGGGGGGGGGGAAAGAAAAGGCAAAGCTAAAAATATCTTCTGAAAGATACCACGACAACAACAGATTTGCAGGAAAATGAGGTGGGAAGGGGGCTGTGAATGCGTTAAGATCCTGTTTAATTTCTCCCCAGCCACCTAAAAAATCCACCGAAGGCAGAAACGATACCTCAACATTTCCTTTGTGCAGGAGATGACTCCACCCTGTGTTTTCCTCTCCATCTGATACTGGGGGAAGGATACCAGCACACATCTCGGCTCCGCTGCGTGGCAGCGAGCAGGGCCGGCAGTGGGTTAGTAGAAGCAGAGGGAGGAAGGAGCCGGTGGGTGGAACCTGGCAGCAGGGCTGGGCTGTGAATCCTCATTCAGCATCACCTCAAACACAGGATGGTTTTACGTTCACGCAGCACCTAGCCCTGGTTTCCACCCCATCATCAGGACCTTGCAGAGGAGCGTCAGTCTTTGTGACTGAGAAGGGGTCAGGGACAGCAAAGCCCAGTGAGATGCCTGCAGGGTCCACTAATAGCTGGTGGGCAGCGGGCTGGTTTCTGAAAGGGGGGTGGCGCAGATACTGAACTGCCACAACGTTTCATCACCGCAAAGAGGCCAAGTGCCTGAGTAAAACTGCTGACGGGCTGGCAACTGCAGATCTGCAGCTTCAGCCTCATTTGCCTCATGTTTTCAGCACAATAGGGTCAGCCCGGTCTCCCCTCTCTGGGCTGTGATCACACCGAACCCGCGATGCTGCTCACCCTGACCCGGCTGCTGCCCGACACACCGCTCCTGCGCTGGGCATCCCCGGCCTGGGCACCCTGGGCATTGCTAAGCCCCCGGGGAGCCCGTATTGCCCTCTGGAGGGCAAAAGACAGACCAGCAGGAGAAGATTGAAAGAAATTCCTCTTCCAGCACTACCATCCAGGTTTTAAGGCTCTGTCTGCTACTCCCATCCTCCCAGACAGCAAACCTGTGAGTGTGCGTGAGCATGCACGTGGGCATGCACACACTATAGGCAGGGCGCTGACTAATTCTCAGCATCAGTTCAGAGCACCCTCAGCTGTGTACTAAGACAAGCAGACATGAAGTATTTGTACCAAATCACCCATCTAGGGCTCTAGGATGACTGCACCTTTCCACACAGTCCCACAGCTCCCTGTCTGGCACAAGGAAAGCAAACCTTGGCTTCTGTCCCAGTTGTACAAAAGCTCAGCCCAGCAGCTCTTGGTACAGCTGCCTCCGCGCACCCCCAGACAGTTCACCCCCTTGGAGCAAGGCAGGGCGGAGGGAGCAACTATCATCCAAGACAACGGGGGGGGGGGGGGGACGACGACGACGACATCCGTGGGGCCTGGGCGCAACACCCCGCTCTGCACCAGGGTACGCTGTGCCAACGGGAGAGCTGCTGCAGAAAGCAGCCAGGGCTTCCATGGTGGAAGATGTGGTTCCCAGATCTCCTTCTCTCCCCTTTAAGGCACACTTAGGTCCTGGACAACATACAAGCTTCTGCCCCAGGACTGGGAGGAGAGGAAAGATGGAACTGCAACTACAAGGCAATACTGCAACATGTCCTCACCAAAGGCAGTCTCCTCCCACCATGCTTCCCATCTCCTGTAATCCAGACAAGGTGATGTGCATGAAAAAGACTGGTCCACTCAGCAAGCTACCTCGCTGGCAGTGGTGAGGCTCAACTTTATAGACCCAAATGGCACAGGGCAAGTGCCGGAAAGGAGCTGCCAAAGGAGACTGTCCTACAACTCCCACAAACACATACGAACCCTTCCAGGCTCAAGCCAACAATGAGCACGGGTCGAGGCTCAAACCCCAGCATCCCCATGCAGGAGGAGACAGCCAGGGCCAGCCCCTCCGCTCAGCACCACAGAACCGCACAGGTCTCCCCGTGCCATTGCCCCAGTGGTGACAAATCCAAACCTGCTGACTCAGAGCCACCCGACTGCTCAAATGAGAACAATAAGCCACGCAGTCATCACTGTCACAGCCTCAGTGCAAGCACATTTTTCAGTGCCATAGGAGTCCTGTATTTGTAGCTGTACAAGTCTTTCTGCACAGGAGCTTCCAGCAACCAGGGACTCAGGAACCTCTGCCGTTTTGTGTTTCTTCTTTTGTATCTATGCTTAAAACAGAGCTTCATACTCGGCTCAGACCTCCAAGTGACAGGCACCACATGAAAGTCTACTATATAGCTAAACACAGGCCTTACAGACGCCCACGCTGATCTGCTGCAAAGCTTAAGCCCATACTCAGCCCATCTCCTCGCACACACTTGCTTCCCCATCAGTATCCCAGCTGTCACTCAGGCACCATAGTGCTGTGCCCAAGGCAGCAGGGAAATATCCCCGATCCATGGCCAAATAAAATTAAGGCAAAGGACACTCAAGTGATGTCTGTGAGACCAGGCAGGAAACTCGGAGCAAGCCCAGGAACAGCCAAGCCCACCCCCTGCCCTTTAACCAACAAGCCATTCTCTGCAACTTCCTAATTTAGAAACATCATTAGCTATGGGCAAGATTTCTTTTTTCAGAGACAAAATTAATCAGGCTCCTGACCGGTCTGTCTGTCTGTCTCTGCAAACCCCCTCTAGTAATGCAGAAGTCATCAGCAGTGCTAAAGCAAGGAGGAACGCAGGCAACACAGAGTGACGCTGAAGTTATACATGGAACGAGGGCTTGGTGCTGCCAGCAGAAAGCGTGAAAGGCTGTTGTGTAAATCAGTGAGAGATCCAGCTCCTCACCGGGACCAAGGTCATCACCCAGAGTTTAACAGGGAGCTCAACTACCTGGGGGAAGAAAACTGATTTTTAATATTTTCCCCATTCTACACTGCAGTGACTTCTTCAGCTGACCCAGCCACTCCTCCTGGCCACCCATAAATGACATACCAGAAGACACTTACCCTGGAAGGTTGTTGTGGTGGTGGCAACCACGGCAGCAGCCCAGGCAAGGGGGCGCAGCAAGCTCTGAGCCTGCACTGGACAGGAAAAGTACCGAAACCTTCACCCCCCCATGCCAGGAACACAGGCTCTCTTCTGCCCTCATGCTTTTTGACCAGAAATACAACACTGGACTTCAAAACCCTTTTTTAGAAGCATCCTCCAAAACAAAACATGTCCTCTGAGGGTTTTGGAAAATGCTGATTTCTCAAAATATTGGTAAAAATAAAAATTCTGGACAACTACAACATCAACAAGCAACCAAAACAGCAAGGGAAGAACACATCACCTGCAGCCAAAGCCAGACCACTGTCAACACAAACGCCCAGGCTCTGCAGCTGACCCAGAGCTGCATCACACCCTCCAAGACAGCCCACACCCCTGTGACCCAGCCCAGGGCTCTGCTCCTTGCAGGGATGTCTGGTTTAATGACTGCATTGCCATCTGAAGTTGCGGCTAAAACAATCAACATGGCACAAGGACGGTGCAGAGGAGGCACCTCACACCCTGTGAGGGACGCGTACACCAAGGGTCTTTGACACCAATCGTGGAGGTTACCCCTGCACGAGGAGGGAACGCTCTGGGAGGAAGAGGGTGGTTGAGGACCTGCCACACACAACAACAGCCAGGGTCCACTACAGCTTCCAGAACATGCCCAGCATCTCTGCACCCAGCAGAAACCAGGGTCCTCATCAAGAGCACCCCAGGGAGACTCAGCTCCGAGCACCCTGGGGAGGCCTCCATGGGCAGGCTCCATGCCTACCAAACCAGATTCTTAAAATAATGTAATTAAAGAGTAATTCCCTTCTTGCCAGGATCATCACCCAAATCCAGCCTTCCCTCAGCTTAAAACTTGCTTGACAGCAACAAGGGCACGCAGTTGAAGGCCACTAGAGCAGCTCTCCAGCCCGCAGCCACAGCCAGAGGGGTTGGACACATGCAGAGCCCTCCAGCAGGGTGCAAAGGACGCAGAGATCCACAAGGCAGCCCCAAGGAGCAGACCTTGGAAACAATGTGCTTCCCACATCTCCACTTGTTTGGAAGCAAAAATCACTTTGGACAAGTCTAGCATGAGAAAGCTGGAGGGAAAGTGACAGTCCAGTGCGGAAGGAGACTGATGCATGGGCTGGTCTCTCTAGGGATGCTGGAGAAGCCACACCTCATCCACAGCAGTGGAGAGGGGGCTGATCAGGAGTCACCTCACACCATCTACAGCTGAAGCAAATACAGCTTCTCCATCGTCTGCTCCTGCAACACATCGTGAATACTCGACCGCACATACCTCGACCATTGTTTGTCCACTGAAGGGTCCCCCACCATAAAGCGCTGAAGGCTGGGCATGCCGGAGGGAAACAATACCGCCGCGGGAACAGCAGGAGAAACCGTGTTTTATATGGAAACCACCGAGAGGGAAAAGGGCCGGGCAGGTCCTCTAGTACAATCTCCCGGGTAACCAGCCTATGGAGAAAATGCTGAGCTCAAGGATACCTCCGGAGCCCACCTCCTGCCATATGACGATACTCCAAAAATAATCACAGAAATATGCGCGGACCCATTCCAAGTTGCTCCTGGCTCTCCGCTCATTCCCCTCTAATGTAAACCGTCTCCCTGCAATCACAGCCCGGCAGCCAAATGCCATTACGGCAACCCGCAGCTCGGGGCTAGGGGTCCCCGCGGCCGGCTCGCCCCGCGGCAGGGACCCGGCTCGCGCTAACGCCCCCCCGCGCTCCGCGCTGCGGGTGGGAGGCGCCGTGCCCTGCCCCCCCGCGCCGGCCGGACCCCCGTGGGGAGCCGCGCCCCGAGCCAGCATCCCGCCCCCCCGGCGGGCAGGACGCGATGCGGCTGGCGCCCCCCCTCCTGCCAGCGGCCGAGGAGAGGAGGCCCGACCGGGAAAAAAGCTTTCCCAGCGGCAGGGCTGCGCCTGCCTGGACCCCTGCCTGCGAGCCCTGCCTGCGAGCCCTGCCTGGCGCCCTGCCCGCCTCCCCCCGCGGGCAGCGGCCACGGGGCTGCCGGCGCTGCCCACCCTCGCGCCCCCCATCCCCGGCCCGCCCGGGCGCTCACCTTGGCTCAGCCCGCTCCGCCGCCGCGGCCGCCTCCCGGGCGCGGCCCCACGCCGCAGCAGCGGCCGCCGCCCGCCCTGCCGCCCCTGCCGCCCCTGCCGCCCCTGCCGCCTGCCCGCCGTGCGGCGGGAGCACAGCGCAGCGCGGGGCGGGGCGGAGCTGCCGCGGCTCTGCGGAGGGGGCGCCGCCCCCCCGGCTCCGCAGCGCCCCGCCCAGCTCCGCCCCGCCCCCCGGCCCGGCCCGCCCCGGCCCCGCCCCGCCCCGCCCCGCCCCGCCCCGCCCCGTGGGAGCTGCCCCCGGCCGCGCGGTGGGGTGCGGGACCCCCGCGCCGTTGGGCGCTGCGGGGCGGGGGGCGGCGGGGCGGCTCTGGCGGCGGAGGAGTTGCTGCTGCTGCTTCCACGCGCGTCCGGGTGCCCCACCCCCCACCCCACGGGCAGTGTCCCGCGGGGGCACCCGTGATCCCCCTTTTACGCTACCCGGCTCAGCTCGGACGGCTGCGCCAGCCGCTCCCCCCTCCTTCCGCAGGGAAGGAGCTTTGCCTCAGTGGGACTCACCAGCATCGTTTTGCAGCCCCCCAGGGGGTGGTCGCCCCTTTCCTGGAGCGTCCGGGGTGGGCTGCCCACCCAGTGCCTACCCAGTGTCCACGGCCACAGTGCTGTGTGCGGTGCTTGCATGGGGCACCCCCAAGCCAGTTCCCCAAGACCCCCACAGCACCAAGAGACCCCACTTGTGTATTGTGGGTGTCTCAAGGCAATCCACCCCTCCCAGGGGGTGCAGGTGAAAAGGGGGGCAGCTGGCATGCACCCACAGGGCGCATGGGTACTGGGTGCGCAGCACAGGTGCCCTGGGTGCGTGGATGCATAGGATGGATGCACTGGCCTCTACGGCCCTAGGTGAAACCTTCAGTGAAGTCAGATTGATGCTCATAAACGGGCAATGGGGCTGGAGGAGTGCTGCACACTCATCCCCCTTCGCCCCACGGATGCTGAGGGGCAAAGGACAGCGGGGATGGCACGCACGGGTTAGCGCTGGGGCTGGTTCCCTTGTTCCCACAGCCCCCCGGCTGGTACCGAAGCCCACTGGTACGTGCTGCACCATATGGAGGGCTCTGAGCAGAGCAGTGTGTCACGGCCCTGCACCTCCCCATAGGGCCCTGGCTTTGCTCCGTTCTCTCGTAGTGCATCTGCCCTCAGTTCCTGCGTTGGTCCTCTGAAGTTCGGAGGGTGCAGCCCTGCGCAGGACCCCAGGAAAGGAGGGTATCCAGCAGTGAAGGGCAGGCTTAGGGACTCTTCCCAGCAGGAAGGTCCTGGCTGCTTCTGCTTGTCCTCTGCAAGCCGGGGCTGGCCTGGGGAGGCTCATCATGGTGTGTCAGCACATGGTCGCCTGCCTGGCAGCAGTGGGTGCCAGGGCTCTGTGCTGGCTGCCTCTGGTTGCTGCCCCTTAGCTTCCTTCTCGCCAGCCTTTGGGAAACCTGTCCTTCCCGCTCACACAGGGAACCTGACCCCTATGCCACCACGACTGGGATGAAGCACTGGAATGAGGCAGGCTTTTTTTTTTTTTTTTTTACTGCTTTATAAAGTGCCTGCTTTATTAGCCACACTGAGCCTTTTTTCCTGACAAACCACATACCAGCAGAGAGTACCAGGAACAAAATGAGGCTGCATGGTCCAGTGGTTCGAGCCAAGGCAGCGATGCCAGCAGGATTGTGGGCTCTAATCCCCTGCTGAGCTGTTGACTCACTGTACAAACTCAGGCAGGTCCTGCTGCTTTGTGCCTCGGAGAAGCCCAGCTGGAAAGTTGGGTAAATAGCAGGAACCTCTTGGAATAAAAACTCCACCCTTGAGGGAGGGCATTCATTTACAAATAAAAGACAGTTCATCTGGCTGCTCAGATTCCCCTTGCAGGCATGATTTTCACCTCCGGCCCTCCACCACTGCGCATCATTCAGGCACGACGCTGAATAGGTGCCTCACCTCGCTGTGGGGGTGGCTGTGCTTCGAGTGACATCATTCACGTGTCATGCTGGGCTGAATTTGTAGGGAACTGGTACAGGAGAAAAGTAGTACCGTATTGTTGCAAAAAATAATTGCAACTGTAGCTCTGCGCAGTGCCTTGAGGACTGTTACTGCCTGTTTTCATCTTTCAGGTCATTCAAAGGAAATATAGCAACTTCTACTCAATGGGTCAGGTTCTGTCATACTCCAAAGGAAAATCCAGGAAATTTAAATGTGGAATTCACTTTTAAGTGAATTTGTGTCAGATAAGTCAGTGGGTGACCACGTTGGCAGAGTTATGAGCACAGACATCCTTGGTATAGTTCCCCAGTACCTAATGCAGGGAGCATTCCCCTCACAAAGCCAAGGAGCCAGAAGAACATGTAGAACAAATTCCTCCAGTGAATCCTTCACTCTCCTTCTCGCAAACAGCCCGGCAGGAACTGTCTCCAGTTCCCACCACGTTAAAACCTGAAACTCTTGAACAGTCCTGAAGACACAGAAAACAGGCTATGCATGTACCTGACTGTTTAGCCCTCTGCCTGCTGAAATGAGGAAAAGAGCCTGATCCGCAAAATAATCACCTGTGAGCTATAGGTCACCCCACCATGTGCTGGACCCTCCCCTGGCTATTCAATAACAGACAAATGAGCTTTCCTGCATCTCTGTCAGATTCCTGCTGCAGCGATGGGAGCGATGGAGATACTTGCTCCAGCCACACATTGCAGATGGGGTGACAGGGATGGGACAGTAAGACTCCCCCCAAAAAAAATAATGTTGAGGAAGCATAAACTTTACAAGGTTTTGGGGAGCTTAACTGAAAACTTAAAGAATTAAAGAAGTCAAAGAATTTAAAGGACCTGACATTTGCTCAGTTATATTTTCAGATAAATCAAACAGATTTCCAGAAAAGTTAGTTGTTTTAAACACCAAAGGCAGCCACCACACAGCTGGTGGGACTGCTTCTGTCTGCCCGTTGGGCACTGGAGACCTTTGCTGCCCAGCAGTACACAAGGAAAACCTGTGAGCTTCCCGCAGTGGCGATGTGAACGGAGGAGCCTGCACGCCCTGCTCACCGCTGGCCAGCAGCTCCACGGGAAACCCTCCCAGGAGTCAGGTCATTTTTGCAACCCAAGTGAGGATCTCCTGGCCAGTTTCCCATTGTCTGGCAAAATCAACTTGAAACAACAGCATAAGAAAACACAAATGCCCATAGAAATAAACAAGGACTAGCATAAATCGCAAGGGCTTGCAGCTGTTTCATGGTTCAATGTTAGCATAGGTTTGGTCACCAAGCTCTTGCCATATCTCCTTGGGAGCCTCCAGGCTCTTTTATTCCAGCAAGTTTTCCCCTTACAATTTAAGTTTGCCATGACTCTGGCCTGGCTTTATGGGATAGAAAGCAAAGAGGATCAGAGCATCTTCCAGTAGTGACCCCTGAGTGTATTTCTATGTGGAAACCTGCTCTTCCTTGGAGAAGAAAAATGGGATGGGTGGAGCTAGGGGTCCAGCTTCAAAGGTGGAGCTATGAAAAGGAAACCTCCTCTGAGGAAGAGCACCTTGGAGTTCTTGGAGCTCCACCTTCCAGGCACAGAGCAAACTGCTAATGAGAACTTGCAATACAAGTGTCAGGGAAGCACACCGCCAGCTATTAATAACCACTGCAAAATACTCTTAATCAGATTTAGAAACACAAGGGATGCAGCAAAAGCTGAAGTCACTTCCAGCACAGGGTACACATGCCCACGTGTGCATACCCCCACCACACACGTACTGGTGCACCACTGGCTCTGCCTTCCCTGGCGGGAGGTGCTGGCCGCACAGGGGTCCAGCCCTGCCTGTGAGCCAGCACGCAGGCCACAGCGTTCAGCAGAACAGCTGGCTGCACCCAAACCCTTTATTCCATAAAGCCCAGCAGCACGGAAAAAGGGGTGTGCATGTCTGTGTGTTTTTTGGGAGTAGGTTATTTTGGGAATCCCCGCCTGAGCTGCTGCTAGTGCTGATGCTCTGCGATAACAACCTTTCATGCCTCTCGCTTGTTTATGCAGGGCATGAAAAGGCCCTTTGTGCAGCTCGGGGAGCTGGCTGCCAGCTGGGATTAGTGAGACGCTCCCTGTGTGCTCCTCAGCTCCATCTCCCTCAGCAAAGTCCCTCGCAGGGAGGCATAGGGGTGCCCACGGGCTGAGGAGGGCTTGCAGTGATAGCCACCCTGCAGGAGAGTGACCTTGGCTCCTCGTGTTGAGGTCCTGGGCACTTTCTGCCCTTCACACATTGTGGATGATGGGAATACGGCGGTGAACTTGGGTTGCTTCACCTCCAGGAGCTCAAAGCAAATGTTGCCATCCAAAGAAAACATTTCCCGCTCTTGATGCCATCTTCCTCCAGGCTGTTTGAGCAGGATCCAAAACTCAAAGAAGTCCCTGGGGCTGAAGTGTCATCAGAGACATCAGATCAAGCCCTTATCCCTGCATGTCTGGAGCCCTGAAGTCTTGGGGACGAGCAGGCCTCCCACTGCCTTCACCCTCTGCTTCCTAAGGAATGGGACCCAGTACCCGAATGCTGTTGGTGCATGCTGACCTCAAGACAGCTGGGCATACTTCCCATCGTTGCGCCCATGGTGAAGAACTAGGAATGAAAGGGGTAGGAAACACATTTTTAAAATTTAACTCAAGGAGATTAATGACCCGTGTAACAGTTATGACACATCCCACCTTGACGCCTTGCAGGGCTAAGAGGATTGCAGCAGAAAGAACAGCAGCGCTCGGGGAGTCAAGGAGGAAGGAACATTTGCCCGTGTTACAAGCAGGGAACCTGAGAGCCAGGGCAGGACATGGGTTGCCTGATGCCACCCAACGGAGCTGTAACGAGGTGCAAAAGTAACCCCAGAAAGCACTGGAGCTACAGCCATCTCCGCAGATCTGTGGGGCAGATGGAGTCAGCGATAGGGTTAGGAGCCACCAGCAAAGAGACTGATGATATTGGCAAGGGATTACTCCTGTCCCAGGAGCTGTGGGGGCAAGCAGGAAGGACCTGGCAGGTCCAGCTCCCAGCCCCAGCCCTCTGTGCTCGTCCTGCCCCACACAGGAGACAGCCCTGTGGGAGCCGCTCCATCCTCAGCTGGGCTTTCTGCATGGACCAGCTGGATGCAATCCTGGGCTGCAAGTCCCTGGAGAGCATCAGTCCCATCCTGTTTGGGAAGGTAGCAAGGCCGAGGCAATGCCCCAGACTGCATGACAGGCAGAGCGATGGGATGTCCTGTGTCTTTCCACCCTGATGCTGCCAGGAAAGTACAGTTCTCCTGAGGGGAGCCCCTGGCACGGGTCTGACATGCTCTGATTAAAGGGAAGGCTCTGACAGCTTAATTAACTGCCAGCTTGAAGACGGCAGGGATTGAACGAAGATGAGTCTGATACCAGCCTGCCCCACGGAGAACAGCTGAGAGCCCCAGCAGAAACCCATGGCACCAAAGAGAGAGACCAGAGAAAGATGGAGAACAAGGTGCAAAGCAGGGAGTGGACATGGTCATGATTGCTACTTTAACCCATTCTAGTAACCACTCTGATAACATCACTCTGAGGGACGAAAGATTAGGTTGATGTCACAGCCCCCGCAACAAAGCATCTCATCCTCTCCCATGGCTCCCGTATCCCTCAGCTGCCTTGGTTAGAAGGATGCTCCTTAACACTGACCATCCCAAACTGCTCTGCTTTGGGGAGCCACAGAGGAGAGTGCAGTATTTATTAGTGTTGCAGCAGGAGCGCTGACCTGGGGGATTGCACCAGCAGAAAAGGGTATTTCTGCCCAAGAACGTGACTTTGTACCACATAATCTCTCATGCTGCCCAGGCTATTACCTCTCAGTGCAAATATTTTGAGACTATGGGTTTTTCTATTAAGAATCACAGGCATGGAGGGAACACCAAAAAAAAAAAAAAAAAAAAGCCACCTGTTTGGATTTCAGATTACCAGTTTACAAGCCCCGGTGTCCCAGTTGTGGAGCTAGGTGACTGTGAAAATCCCAGCTTCTAACACTTCTGGGTACAGCAAGGACAGGAAAATGTGAAACCTAAAGACTGGAACGGCAGAAAACAAATCAAGAAAGGGTCAAGAATGATCTAAGGATCTGTTTAGGTGGAAAAGGCACCCAGCCATGGGGGATTGCAACAGTCATCTGGCCTGGTGCCTTGCACAGCAAAGCCTGGAGAACTGGCCTCAGCCTCCCTCGAGGCCCAGGATGGTGGCTGAACAGGCGCCTGTCCATGGCAGGGACAACCTGCTGCTGAGTGATGGTGAGCTGACCACAGGCCTAAGGAAAATTAATGACCTCCGCTGTATGAGCAGTATCTCAGCCATAATTTAAGGATCTCCAGTTACCAGGCACCAGGTCTTGCTGTGCGTATCTGGTTACCGAGTGCTCTGTTATGCACCAGCCTCTCCCCGTGCTGGTGCCTACAGCTCCCACGTGCACCTCTGGGCATTCTCCTGGAGAAACCCGATGAGCTGAAGTTCTTTGGTCTGCTGCTGCCAAGCAGGTTCTTCTGACCCCGGCTGGGCTTGCAGCCTTCTGCTCTTGGCCTTTCTGTTTACTTGACCCCTACAGAGAAGTCCTGAGTCTCATCTTTTCCAGGAGAGGCACTAAACTGCTTACAGCTCCCATGCTGCAGGGGCTGGCATAGCATGGCAAGAGTCTGTAGGTGGCATTTGGGCAGCTAGACCCCAGGTTTCTTTTGGGAAGAAGGAGGGGATTTATTTCACATAGATCTACCCCTGCCCTGACTGCTCCAGCAGTATCTCACAATTCTTAATCCTGAACCTGGGGCACAGAGTGGGCAGGGTAGACTCTGCCAGCTCCTGGCCATGGCCAGTGGGAAGCTGGGCAGGAGCAGATGTGCTTGGGGAACAGGGAAGAACCAGCATCTCTGGACCTCGGTGAGGAGAGACCCTGTGTGACCCCCCCTGGGGACCACCGTCATGAGAGCAGGGTCACTGGTCCACAGCCTATCTTGCAGGCAGGGAGAGACTAGAATGGGCTCAGTTGCCCAGCCCTAGGCAGCATTGTTTGCAAAATGAGTGCTTGGGGCGGTTTCCATCAGGCAGGAGAGGTGGTCCCGATCAGCACCAGGGCCTGCTCTCCCATCTGCTTGTGACAACGAGATGGCTGCTGCAGCTGCAGCTCCTTCGCTTGTCATCTACCAGCCTGTGCTGCTTACTGGTCTGGCACGGGATCTGCTGAAGGCCAGAAAAGAGCTTAGTTTGCTCTGCAGGCAAGAGTTTGGCTTGAGACTGGCTTTGCCCAGTCTTGTGCATGGGACCTCTTGTCAGGGCAGGGGTTGGTGGCAGGCAGGCAGGCAGGCTGCCTCCTTCACAGGCACCTAAGCCACTTCCCACTGGATCCCAGGCAGTCTCCAAGATGCTGAGTTCCTACTGCTTTGTCCCAAGCCTCAGGACAAAAGGCTGATGCCTTTGGTCCATCTCTGACAGAAACTGGAGCTCTGCAGCTCCTGGGACAGGAGAGCTTCTCCCTGACAACTAACCAGCAGGAGAGAGAGTCAGGGACCTGCGAGCAGCCAGAGCCAAACCTGGCTGGATCCCAGGTTTTACTGGCACTGCCAGGTGGGAAACTGCTGGTGCTGGAAGCAGGAGCTGGGGCAGGCTGGTGGCTGGCTGCACCCACATGGGTGGCTGCACCGAAGGTGACGGGGGGCTCCTGCCCCACAGACCTGCCTGCCCTGGCAGCACTCCCCATGCCTGCTCTCCTGCCCGTTCTGGCTGCCAGCGGTGCCCACAGGCAGTGCCGCAGCCCTGGCCCGCTGCGGTGTCGGTGTCCTGCCCAGCTGCCAGGGTCCCCCACTAGATGGCAAATTTCCAGGGGGACCCAGGGCAAAAGCTGGGCCAGCGTTGCTGTTCTCGGCCCTCCCCAGCCTCCCAAGGCAGGGAAGTACCTGCCTCCTTGCCTCCCTCTCCAGGGGGCTCTGCCTCGCGCTCGTTTAGCCCTGGAGCACAGGGCTAAACCCCTGCTGAGGGGCTTCTATGAACTGAGCCCCAGCATCACCCAACTAGCCTGACACCTAATGCAGCACCCGGAGTGCAGCACAGCTCACCCCACTTTCCCACTCCCAGTGCCTGGGGAGGGCAGTCCCTCCCCACTGGATATGCTGGCAGAAGCATCTGGCAGCCTGGGAGAAGTAAATAAGAAAAACCTGAGCCAATATTGCTAGATTACAGCTGGCTCTTCCAGAGGGGACTAGTGGCCAAATCCCCAGTGACAGGCTTGTGCTGTACCACCCAGTCTGGCTGTACCCATGGGTGGGAGGGCAGTGCAGGGGCCAGCCCAGAGCCCAGCCCCAGCTGGGCCAAAACTGCTGACAGAACATGGGGAGCAGCTCCCCTCCCCTCCTCTCCCCTCCTCCTCTCCTCTCCTTCTCCTCTCCTCTCCCCTCCTTCTCCTCTCCTCTCCATGGTGCCAGGGAGACTGTCTGCACCTCACTCCCTCCACACAGCCTCCATTCTCTAGCCCCCAGACAGGACACTGGATCTCCTGCCCATGTCCCAGGGTCAGGATGATGCAGGGAGCTCTGAGCCACAGCATCCCAGACATGTGGGGCTGGGACAGCGCTGTGCCATCACCTCCCCACTGTTGTACCCATCCCGGGCACCCCTGAGCCTGGCCTGGAGGTGGCCCCGCAGCAGTGCCAGCCGCAGAAGGGCACTGGCTCACCCTCTCCCTGCATCTGTCCATCTCAGCCCCTTGCAGGATGTGATGGGAGTGCTGGGGTCTTGCTGAGCTCTCCTCCTCTGCAGCCCTGGCCAGTGGTAGCTCTCCCCGTGGGGCCCACGCCCATAAGCTGCACAAGAAGGGGGTCATCACGTCCTGATGGAGGCTCCAGTGAGGACATGGGACCTTTGGTCTCCACCCCACAAATGCCATGGGATGAGAAGAGCATCCTCCTGGGGGATGCCACCCCACTGAGACATGGGAACAGAACCCCGCAGCTGAGCTGATGACACAAGTCACGGCTGAGGAAACAAACCCTGTTTTGTCCCAGATTCCTGCGTCCCTGGACTCCAAGCAACCTCCACTGCAGCTTCTGGCACGAGCTGCCCCCGACCCCACAGCCAGGGGCACAGAGAGCAGCGAGCAGCCCCCCCGCTGTGGCTGTGGGGCTGCCAGGGCTGAGCCCCACACACACACTGTGAAAACACTTCAAACACCTCCACAGCCAATTTCCCTGGCTCAGGCACCCTGGCAGCAAGCAGCACTGTGAGATCCCAGCCTTGTTATTGCTCATCACATACAGAGTCACAAATAATATTTGGAAAATAAAGATATGTGCACAGCCAGACCCTGCCAGAGGTGTCCAGCACCTGGCCAAAGTCTACTCCAGCAGCACAGGATCAAGCTTGAACATGGGGTCCTGTTTTCCAGGTATTTATTGCATTTCTGAGATGTCCAGCCCTTAGCTTCAGCTGATGCTAGTTAATGGGACCAGAAGCAAGGAAGGAGGGAAGGGGACTGCAGGTACAACTTGCCCTGCTGCCAGTTCTGCTCCCTGGCCAGGGCTCCCAGAGTTGCTGTGGTCTTGCTTGATTCCTTGCAGATGGTGCAGGTCTTGCCCGAGGCTCCCCCAACCCCAGCCCGATGGGATGGGAGCCGAGCACAGGCTCAGGGTGGAAAGCAGGGGGCTTTTGGGGACACATTCTTGTCTTTCACGATGAGAAGTGCTGGGTCCTAGCAGGGTCCTGGCTTAGGACTTTACCATCCTCAACACATGTGCTCTCCCTGTCCTGGAGACAGGGATGACAGACTGTCCTGGAGACAGAGTGCGGATACCAGCTTCCTTTCAGCAGGACTGGGTAGGGGAAGGTGATGGCTAATGGCCTTTGTCAGTGAGCAGCGCTGGCAGGCTTTGCACTGAAGGTGTTCATGTGGAGCCAGTCAAAGAGTCAAATTTCCGAAAGTCCTGATGTGCTAAAATTAAGGATATTCTATATGAGACCTGGACCAGCCATAAGCACATAGGCACAGAAATGCCAGTGATTTCCTCTTTGCATAAACGACTTGGACTGACTTGTGGGAGCCCTGGGGAATTCATCCTGTGCCCTCAGCTTTGGTGCTTTGCACGTAAGACACATTTTCAGTCCCTGCCTTTCTGTCCACCTGCGTGGCAGAAGCACCAGTACCAGCCCTGTCCGTGCACCGGGGCTGGTGTCCGGGCTGCTCCGCAGGCAGCCACAGCAGCCTGGCAGCACGCTCTGATCCTTCTGGCTGACACATCACCCAGCAGCCAGATGAGACCCTGAAAAACCAGGCTGCCGCACTCCTCCGCAGCACCACCTGGCTCCTCACACTCCCGGTCCACCAGCCAGCGCTGCCTGGCATCGCTCCCCTGCTCCAAGGGCCCTGCAGACACATTGATTTATTTGGGCAGAGGAGGAAGGTTAATGGCTGGTGCTATGGAAAGGAGGCAGTGAGCTGTGTTGAGTCAAGGACGATGCTTTGCAGTGCTGCAAGGGCTGCAGCAGGCTGGAAAACTCTTCTCACTGCTGCAAAACAGGAGAATATGCCCTGCAAAGGCCCTGCAGGTCTGCGCGTGCCCCTGAACCTCAAGCTCCCTGGCAGCAGTTCCAGCATCCCCACTGTGGAGCCATACGTGCTCTGCCTTGTGTCCTGCTGAGCTTTCAGGCCACACATGCTAAATGAGAAACGTGGGCTGCCAGTATCTGCAAGCAGTGTTCATCCCCTGGTACATGTATGGTGCCACCTCAGCAGGTCACACTGTACATAGCTGCGCTGCAGAAGGATTCAGGGAACAAGCGTAGGCTGGGATGCATGTGCCCACCAAGACCCGACACCCTGGAAGGGACATTTACTGGCAAAACCCCCTTGCAGGCATCCTCAAAATACCACTCGCAGTGTCAGACCTTGAGCACGAGCCCACACTGGGCACTGGAGCAGGGCCAGGTCCTGCTTCCCAGCTCCTGCAAGGACAAGAGCCAGATGCATCGAAGGGACTGGCAAGACACCCGTGCAACAGGCAGATGCCGGACAGCCTGTCCCATGGGAGAACAGGGCCTGATTTCTAGTAGCTAGGTGCTGATTCATCCTCCAAAGGGAGAATTTCCTTCAAAAGCCATGTTAGCATTAGTTCTCATGATCCATGTAAACCTCTCCCCTCTCTCTCAGCTGCAGAAGAAGAATATTCTTCAACTGCGTGAGCTCTTTGCAGCTGTAATTGCTGGGATAAATATGAGCTGATCATTTCTATTAAGGCAAGATTTGGGACCAAAATTAGCATTATCATCTCTTACCAAATACTGATAACAACATTTCCCAGCTCAGCTTTTTTCCATGACAAGACTCTGAGTGGCAAACGAGCAGCTCCCTGCTGTCACATTTGCAGCCCAGGCCCTGCAGCCCAGCAGCAGCGCAAAGGAACTGAAATTAGCTGGAAAATGACTCTCAACCAGCCCTGCTAAATTGCCATGAAAATTTAACAACCCGAGCGCAAAGCCTCTTTGCCTGTTTGCTTTTTCCATCGTGGCAGAGAGAATCAAAATCAAGCGATATTTTAACACACCAGCCAAAAGGAAGGGACGAGGCACTGTGCCACGCTGCTGCCCCCGCGGCACAGCTCCAGCCGCCCCGCGCCGGTGGTCCCAGGGTCACGGCCATTCATGCTTTGCTGATGGCCACCAGTGGAACGCAAAACAGACTGCAGAGCATTCCACCCCTTGGCACTGTTACTCGTAGAATCTGACCCTCTTTCAAATATGTGAATTCTGGGGCAACAGCTCTGCTTTTGGAGACAGTAAGTGAAAACCTGTGGACCCGTTTCCCTTCCATGATGAGGGAGCCGATGGCCGCAGCTGCCAGGGAGCTCCCAGCACCCGGTGCCTCAGCGCCAACTGCTGCATGCTGGGGGTGTCTTGTGCATTTACGGGTGAAGGGCTTGAGGCTCCCCTGAATATATCAGCATGCCAACCCCCTTCCCACCCACTCTGTCCCTGGAGAAGGAGATGGGTGGAATTTTGATTTACGGTCCGATGGGGACCATAACCCTTTCCCCTATGGCAAACAGCCACATCGTTGCAGTGCCCCCACATCCTTAGCTGCATCCGTAGCTCTCCATCAGACTGAGCTTCTACATCCTCTAAGGGAAACTGTCCCCCCAGCCCCCCTCCTGTAGCGCCCCGCTGGTGGCTGTGGCTGGCTGCCCTGCCCTTCTGCCGCTGCACCCACACGGAGCGACCTGCAAAGTGGGCACCGGTTCCACCTGGCATGGAGAGAAGTTCACCAGATACCAACCGGCTTTAGGTTTTTCTTTAACCAAGAGGTTAAAGAGAATGTTGAAGGGCTCCCTGTCTGCCAGGAGGAAAAGTCCTGAAAGTTAACCATTAACCGGCACCTGATAGAGGAGGAAAGAAATGCCCTGTGAGGCTGGAAGCTATTTGCCTGTGTGTCCACCTGCTGCTGGGGAGATAATAAATCTTATTTAGCCTGGGCAGACTGCAAGATTACAAGGGAGAGAGGTAGAGTTCTGCAAGGTTGAGCACCTAAATTGACCCTCAAGTGAAGAGGAGGTGGGGAGGATGCACAGCCATGTCCCCCACCGCTTCCACCTCAGCCCTGCCCTCCAGACCGAGAGACCTCAGGGACATGCACCTGGGGACAGAACCATGTCCTGGTCTTGGGGACTTTCACAACAGGGCCTCTCACATCCATGGAGGGGTAGCCCACAGGATGGGACTTCCTCACTCTCCATCCTTCGGGTGCAGGAGCTGGGGACCCTCAGCCAGCAGCCCCAGGGGAGGCAGAGGGGCTGCCACAGTGGCTCCTGCACAAGGGGGTCTGGTCCCTGATGGATGTTCACATGCGCTGATGTGCAAGAAGTGAATTCACACGGGTGTGAGTGGGCATTTGGGGGTACATGGGCACAGACAGCTGAGAGCCAAGGGGACACCTCTCAGCCTGGGAGCCTGGCTCTGGGAAGGCTGAGGGAGGCAGAGGCAGGGCACAGTTTGCTTCTGCTTTGGCAGGGTCCTGGTGAGGCTGAGCACACAGCTGAGCAAAGTGGAGCAGCCCCAACACACGTGGCTGTCGTATCCTGTGTGTGCCATGGGGACAGTCGGGCAGGTGCTTTAGCAGGGGTGGCTCCACCAAAGCCCTGGGGCTGAACTGCTGCCTCTGGTAGAAAAACAGCCGCCCGTGATGGTGACAGGAGGGCCGAGGGTGGCTCTGGGAGCATGGAGCTCAGTGGCATGCTCCTCAGGGAACACGCACACACGGTCTGCCTCAGCCTGCACAAGGCAACGGCTGTTAAAAACAGGAGAAATTCAGGCACTTTGCACAGGTCGTAGCATGGAGCTTATAGAGCTCAAAACGTGGAAAAGAGGCAATTTGCCCCAAAACACTCCCTCAGCACCCAGATGAGCAGGAACGTGTGGAGATGGTCCTTGGGAAGGAACAGACTTTGCCAGACCCTAGTGGCTAATCCGAGGTTCTGCATAGAGCCGGGGGGGTCCTACACCGAGAGTGCCTCGGCAAGGCTGGGCTGAGCCCAGCACCCCCACCCCAGCAAACACCCAAGCTTGCACCATCCTGGTGGGGGAGACCTTCGCTCCGAGCAAACCTAGCAGCTGCTGGGGACTGTCCGATGGTTACCCCAGCCAGCAGATCTCGCAGACATCCACCCTCCAGCAGCTGGTCTTCCTCACCGCACACAGCTCTTGCCTTTGCCGAGTGGTGCCTGACCTGGCAGAGGGGCTCCCAGGTTTCCCACAAGGACTGGTGGGCAGAGGTGGCACAGGTGTGCGCGCCTTATACGCTTGGAAAAACAGACTGCACACCCAGCAGATCCGCTGGGAATGGGTGGCTGCAGAGCACCCTTTTACTCCCCTGGGGATGCCAATGGGGGGCACTCAGTGTGCCTCCAGGTGAGACTGACCACGGCTCCCTCTCTGCACCCGGACCGGAGCACCGAGCACCATGTACGGCAATCCTGGCTCAGCTCGAAGGACCTGCTGCCACGCATACAGAGTGGCTGGCTGGTGACAGCCAGCACCTCCACGTGACACTAATGAATGTGGGGCTAGGGCAGGATGCAGCACCCTGGCTCGGCTCCTGTCCTGGATGGAGTCAGAAGAGTGATTCAAATGGAAATATCATGCTGCTGAATTAAAAAGCTGCTGTGAGAAGGAATGAGAATAAAGAGGGAGAGACTAGAAAGGAGGAGGAGTGCAGCTGGAGGGATGGGGAAGGTGGAGAGCAGGAGGGGTACAGCAGAAGAAGGATGACAGATGAGATGCAAAACAGGCATGGAGGGGAGATGGGAGAGGAAGGGATGGTGTGGCAGAGGGACAGGTCAAAAGTGGAAGAACTGGAGATACTGTTTTTCCTATTCAGTGGCGCAGCTCACCAGAACAGTTTCCACCCTCTGCCACTGGCAAAGATCTCCCCCCACAGCAAGGAGGCAGGAAGCTTCTCGGGAGCAGGAGCAAGAGCCCCAGCTGCCTCCCCTCTCTCCTGCTGCCTCAGCCCCCAGGGCTGGGTGCCCAGAGGTGGTTCTGCCCCAGCCTTTCCCTGCCTGGCCCTGATTTACTCGGGAAGTGTCCCCTGCCTGGCACAGTGGGGTCCCTCCAGCCCCAGAGGGCAAGCAGGGCTGCAAGGAGCTGCTCCTCCGCATGCTGTTTTGGAGCAGCCAGGTCCCAGCCAGCCTGCGATACATCATGGTGTGGCCCAAGGAAAATATCCTTGCAATCCTAATACCTACCCTAAATCTCTCTAGATGCAAATTAAGCCAATTAGTGCACAAAATATCCTTGGTAGACCAAGAATAAATGATCACTAATCTCTTTCTAGTGATTTTTAGCATTTTAGAAGGCTGTTCTCATATCCCTCCTCAGGCTTCGCCCTGTCAGACCTAGACAGATTTGGTTTGCTTTTCCTCTTCCTGCAGCTCATGTTTTTCAGACTCTTAACCAATCTCATAAGCATCTCCTCTGGGCTTTCTCCTTTTCTCTATCTCTTCCTTACGATGAGCAGTCCAAATCTCTGGCTGAAGTTCCCCCAGGCCAAGCCGAGCAGCTTGGCTGCCCCGGCCTTCTGAGGGCCACCTTGCCAGCCATGCACAGCATGTGCTTGCCCTGCTCGCAGCAGCAGAAGGGTGCTGAACCTGCTGGGCACCCACCCACTGAGACTCCCCAGAAACAGCACTCCTCTCCAGACAGAAAGTTTCTGCATGGTGCTTGTGCATTGCAGGTTGCCTGCTCCGCATTTGTCTTTACTGAACTGCATTTTATCAATTTCAAGCAATTTCTGAGTGATTGAGTCTTATTTTAAATTCTGATCATGTCCTTCAAAACAGTTGCCGCCCTTTGCTCTCTTATTATTTCAGCATTTTATAAGCATAATCACTATGTCATCAATCTAGTGGCTAATGAAAATATCGACCAGGACCTGACTCAGGACAGACCTCACAGGACCTCACTTAAGACATCTTCCCAGTCTGATAGCACCTGAGCAGCCCCAGCTTTCAGTGTTTTTTGACGGTTGGACATCCACCTCAGCAATATTTGCATTGTGCTCCATCGCCTATGTTTCCTGAAGAGCATGTCCCGTGGGGCAGCACCAAAGCCCATGAAAGTCAAGACATACCATATCTACTGCTTCCTGTTATCAGCTGAGCTACTTCACCATCAGCAATCAGATTAGTTCAACATGTCGTATTATTGGCAAATCCTTGTTGGCTGTTCCTTATCACATATTAGCCTTGAGACACTTAACATGTCATTGTGTAATAATTTCATTCTGTATCTTTTCAGGCATCAAAGTTAGTCCGACAAGTGTATTCCCCTTTCTCCCTTTTTAATGCTACACGCTACGTTTTGTCCTGCTCCAGTCCACAAGGACCTTGCCCACACTCCATAGTTTTTTGAGATAATTGCTAATGGGGTCAGAGATTACTGTGGCTAGTTCTTTATGTAGTCCAAGGCAAATTTTATCAGATATTGACAATTTGAATAGCCCCATGCTATATTTTTCAACCTTGTTATTCTGTTCTTGTTCCTAGCCTCTTGCTGCCACAGTTAACCCTTCTGTAAATATTTAAAGCATAGAAGATATTGAACAATTCAGCCGTGTCACATATAATCTGGTATTTGCTTATCTGTCCCATTTAGTTAATCTAGACTTTCCTGGATATACAGGTTGTTTTCTTCCTAGGCTAATTTTCTTCTTTAGCCTGCTTGATTTTGTCTCTCCATATTTGTGCTTTCCTCTATATTCATCTTTATACATACATCCTTGATGTATAGCGATGCTGCACTACTCCCTTTTCCCAGGTTCTGCCTTCTGTACCAACGTACCCAGCCTGTGTTGTCCCACCAAGTCCCTGTGATGATCACCTCCCAGGGGATGTTCTCAGCTCTTCCGTTTTGTCCCGGTTGCTGCTGGTGTTTGTGTCTGCCCTGCTCACATCTCAGGAGCCTGCTCCATGCTCCCTCCTTCAGCCTTGTTCAGGCTCCGCTGCACCTTCCCACTCTTCCTGGAGGCTTTTATCCAGCTTTCTTGTTTCTTCCCATTGGATTTTGTTGTTTGTCCTTTCAAACAGGAGATAAATCTCTCCTCACTGGCCAGGTACATTGGGGTCCTTGGATGGTCTTTCATTCTTCATCAAGCAGGGTCCACCCCTGGCCAGCCACGCTGTGAAGGGAGCCAAGCCCTCCGTTCCACACCGCTTGCACAAGCTGCTGCATTTACCCCTGCAGGGATGTGCCTTGAGCTCGGAGGATAGCCAGACACTGGTGCACAAAACCTTTCGGAGCACTGCACACACAGCATTGCATGGAGCAGGGGAGAGAGGGCAGCTGCAAGTGTCCAGAAGCTGGTAAAGGCTTGAGCTGAGCAGCAGTCACGTTATCCTTCCTGCACAAAACTTCTTATACTCAGATTATCCAGATTTCAAAAAGGGAAATCTCAGATTTTTTCATTAAGTGGAACACTGCAAGGAACAAAAAAAAAGTGTCACTTCTAGAAAAGGAAACCACGAGGGGGGGTTTTGATGTATAGTCGGCAAATATTGCCAAGGTGGAAAGAACCATTGTGGTTTAGCGAGCTGACCCAAAACATTTAGCACGAGTCAGTTCAGTGGCACCCTTCTGTTTCCCTCTGGTGCTGTGTCACCTCACTGGTGCTGGGTCGCCTCACCGGTGCTGGGGTTCAGAAGCCTGGCACCCTCAGCTCACTCCTGCAGTCATCTTCTGGACTGCATCTCCTGGGTGCACTGGGGACATGCCAGGGATGCCAGGCAGAGAGCTTAGCGTGCCCATCAGGAGGGTGGCGAGCAGAGAGCTGTGCACACAGGTGCTGTAGGCAGCTCACCGGCCCTCTGTAGGTAACGCGGAGGTCAGGGATGCCAGAAAGTACCAGTAAAAACCCTCTCTGGGGAGATAAGCAATTTGGCAGGAATTACTCCTGCAGGCCATACCAGCTGTCATCAGGGGTTTGCTCATCCTTATGGATTGTTATCCCTTTGGATTTCTGCATGGAGCACATTTTGCTCCTGTTGCTGTCAGGCCAGGTTTGAAGCGATGCTGTGTGACTGCTTTGAAATCTAGCTGGCAGAGAGGAAGGTAGGCACCCCGCTGCACTCCCTGGGTGCCCCAGGACCCTCAGGCTGCTGGTGGTGTTGGGGCACCCACCGTGCTGAGGGCATGGGTGGCTGGGCAGTGACTCAGATTGGTAGGCGGTGTTTTGACAGCAGGATAAGGAAGGAGCACTGATTATTGCTCAAGGATCTGATCCTGGAGCCCCAATATGCCAACAGGCTGCCTGCAGCCTGCTTGGGTCACTGGACTGGGCTGGGGGAAAAGGCAGTGTCAGGGAGCAAGCCTGCCTTCCCCAAAACCATCCAGGGCTCAGGCAAGACCTTCCCTTGGCACGGGATGGGACTGCTCAGGATGGCCCTTCACTTCCCAAGGCACAGGCAGGAACTTGTCCGGATAGGCAGGGAGGGCAGCGAGCAGGCGGCATCGAGCAGCGATGTTCCTCAGATGCAGCTGGCACATCCAGAAATGCTGCCGCTGGGCTGCCGCGCTCTTCTCTGCCTGGTTTGAAGCTACAGTGAAGGACCTGAGCCTGAGTCAGTGCCTAGTGCCATTGTGGCTCAGCCGATGGAGCAGGAGGCACATCTTCTCCCTGGCGGTGTCCCTGGCAGTGCCGGGAGGGGATTCATGCTGAGGCCAGGGGGCTGACACCCCCAGGCTGCACTGGTGGCTCTGGGCTGCTGGGGTCCTGGGGAGCTGGTGCGGTGCTACAGGGGGGGTGAGCAGATGAGACCCCAAGCTGCTCTGTGTGCTGAGGGGGGGTCCAGCTGGCCCCAGGGCTTGAGACTGGGTCACGTGGAATGCAGGGAGCTGGGGAACAAGCTGTGCCCGTCTCTGGGAGGGCTGGCGATGTGGGCGGGCGCGCCAAGGCTGTCGGAGTTAGCGCCTGCTCTTTTGCAGGTGGCGATGCCGTTTTGTTTTTTTGACATGATTGCACCGGCATAACAACACTGAAGAGGCTTTTTTGACAGTGCTTCCTGCTTGAGCTTAAGGCTCTCCACCCCCTCATTGCAGATGGGTTTAGGCTGCACAGAGATGAGTGTAATGCTGGGGAGGAATCCCTGGAAGCGCTGCATTCTGTCTGCCAGCCCTAATCCCGCAGCGCCCCAACCCTGGGGTGACTGCCCTTGCTGGGCCATGTGGTCTCGCTGCTCCCAGCACAAGGGCACAGCAAAGGTTTCTACAGGTCCATTTGTCCTCAATGCCCAAAGGAGCAACTGTATTGTTACTCCAACTCTTTCAGCTCCTGGCACTTCTCTCTTCTTCTTGCTGCTCCCCAGCAGTGTTGCAGAGCCCAGGTCCTGGTGCTGGCACTGCCACATCTGCATGCTTCAGGTCCTAGTCCATGTGCCTGGCTGAGCTGGAATAGCCCAGCAGAGAGGAGCTTTCCCAGTGGTGCTAAACTTCTCGGGATACCCAGAGGCTGCCTGTTCCATCGAGGCACCCCGATGCACCACAGTGTACGTGAAGCCCAGCAGCTGGGGAAAAGGGGCTGCTAGACCCCAGGGCAGCATCACTGTTTGTCAGGAGGTGAGCAAAGGCTGCTCTGCTCATGGCACCAGCCCAGCAGCACAGCACTGAGGATGATCTCCCACGGCCAAACCTTCTGGCACCTGGGCACAGCCGGGGATGCTGCCCAAATGGAGTGGGACACATTTCCTGCTCCCCAGTGAACGAATGGGGGGGATATGGGGCAGTAGCAAACCCATTCCCATTGCATCACTCATCAGCTGGGCTCCTTCCCACTGCAAAATGTGGGTCACATCCCTTGCTGCTCTCTGGAGGGCTAAGCCTCACAACGTACCATGAATGGCCGATAGCTGTGGAGCCACTGACAGAGGGGGAGAGGGAAGGTCTCCCTGGGAAGTGGGGAAGGGCATTGACTCCATCAGGCCCTTGAGAAGGCTGTGCCAGGCTATTGATGTCAGAAAGCTGCTCACTGGTCCAGCCTGGGCTATGCATCCTCAGGTCCTGGCTCTGGAGTTTTGGGGATGCTCAAGGCTGGGTGTGCACCTGAGCTGTGCAGCTCCAGCCTGCTTCCCGGCTGAGTGAGTCAGGAGGGGAAGCAATTAGCTCTGCGGTTGGATGTCTGATGAGTCATTCCTTCTGCAGGCTCCTTTCCAGATCCACCGCAGGCAGCTGTGACATGCAGGGCACAGGGAGCAGGGACAGGCATCTGGGCAGCTGAGACATCCGGAGGGAAGTGGCAATGCAGGTATGGCCAGAATGTCAGACATTAGGAGGCACATCAGACCTCCCCAGCTTGCCCCTTCATGTCATCTCTGACCCTTCACCTCCACACTTTGCTGCTGGATCCTGGGATGCAGAGGCTGCGTCCCCACACTGACACTGCAGCCCCCTCCTAGCCCGGAGAGCCCCCATGGGTAGACGTGACTGCCTGGTCAGGCTGGTGATCCATCATCTGCTAGGCGTCACATCTGGCTCAGCGGGATCTGGAACAGGAGACGTGCCTCAGCAGAGCCTTACCAAGGAGCTGTGACAGCTACTGGGCTGAGAAGTGTTATGAAAATGGGTAAAGATGGCAGAATCTGGCCAAATGATTCTCTGCTGCAAAGTTCACATGCTCAAGTTGAGACATCTTGGGTCAAACTTTCTAAGACGTCATGGCCAAGGGCTCGGTGCCTGTAAGAGAGACCAGATTTTCCAGGAGACACCGCTCCCCCCAGGCTGAGATGACAAAGCCTAGGGCAGCTTACAGCCCCTGCAGAGCCCAGCCCAGTGCCTGCCAGACAGGTTTCCAGCCTTCAGGATGACGGTTGCCCAGATACCTTTCAAACAGCAATGTTCCCCCACTTGGCAAAACAAATCCATGGTACAAAACCAGATTTTGCGTTTGTCTAAATGCGGTTCATGAGGAAATGCAGAGCTTGCAGTGGAGTAAAGCAGTAAAAACTGGGGGTTCCACTTAGCACACAACAAATGACAAAACAACACTGAACTTTTAAGGCTATAAAAAGCAGAAAGCTATTCCTAGACTGAAATTAAATCTGTAAATGGGATGCAGAGACAGAATTCAGGTTATGTGCTGGCAAGTCCGCGTTTCTCTGGTGACGTAGGATTCTGCTTATAGGAACCTGAATCTGCTTCTCTCATGAATGCTGTACCCACGCGGTGCTCTCCTTCCTGGCTTCCTCCCAGGTTTACCGGGTTCTTCTTGAGTTCTGCTGGTTCCTCTCCCACTGCTACCTCCAATCATCACCGGAGCTCCCGGGGTTGATACAGAAATAACGAATGCCGCATTTGCTTGTGATTTCTGTGGGTTTAATGTTTAAGAATTTGTTCTTATGTAGCAGTCTTGGCGATAAGATAAAATTCTTTACGTGGGAATTTTCTAGGTTTAGAGAAACCCAAACACTACAACACATGAAAGACTGGCTGAGAGGAATGCGGGGTGGCTTGGCTGGAAGCTTCCATGCTCAGTTCCTATTCTGCTTTCCTTCCTTACCATCGTCCAGCATCTCTCACATCATTGCCTGTTCTCTTGTTCATGCCTCGGCCTCCTGCCCATCGCTTTCCTCCCTGGTTTTCTGGTTTTCCTGCCACCAGCTCTGACCTCAGTTGATAGCTGATAGCTGAGGTCAAACAAAATAGGGTAAATATCAGCGTGTTCTTGAATCAAAGCATGTTTTTCTAAAACTCTGAGAGCAAACAAAGGCAATTTCCTTAGAAATCTGGATCCTTCCTCCTCACTGCAATGCCCCCAGGAAATGCTGAGTCCTGGTGTCCTTCCAGAGCCACAGCCACCGAGGTCCCTGGCTCCTCCTCCCGTTGCTGCAATCAGAAACCCCCCAGGCCCTGGGAATCATGGCTGCAGGGGCTGAGTTCAGCACCCGTGGGCACTGCCAGACCGAGGACCCGCAGCCACAAGCCCTTTCTGGGCCACAGTGACTGGGACCTGCAGGTATCCAGAAGGGCTCCCTCCTTCTCATGCTGCTTGTCCTACCCCTCCCCAGACCCAGGTGCGGGAGCTTCTCTCCATGGTTCCTCCTGTGTAAGAAGGAACCTCCTCCTGCTTCTCACCGTCACCTTCTCTTCCCACCCTGGTCCCTGCAGCAGCACTAGTGGAGCCTGCTTTGGGGACGTTAAAGCTTTCCTGAGTCACACAGGTCACAGTGTGCAGGGGTACAAACATGCAGGAGCCTTTTGTGAAGTCCAGCAAAGGCTGGGCTACATACCTATGGCATCTGAGGAGTGAGGCAGGTTCTGCAAGGTGTTATTGCTCTGGCAATCTGTTTGAGATACCCTGACCAGCAAGAAAGGGCAAGAAAAGTATTGAGATGGTGACACAGGAGGAACACCCAAAACCATCTCATCTTGACATCCCCTGTCAGATTTCATGGGAAAAAACAGTTCTCTCTCCTTTTGGGTTGGACGTCATGCTGGTGTGCCTTGGATGGACCTTCCACCCTCAGCACCAGGCGGAGACAGGGGAAAGGCAGCAGCTAAGGCAGCGGGACATCTCCGTGGGCTAAGGAAAACCACATCTCATGTAGAAACCCCAGAGCTCTGCCACCATGATGCTCTATTACTCACTGGTGCTGCGGGCAGGGGTGGAAGGAGGACTGGAGAGGGACCATCCGAAGCCCCAGGCAGTGTCCCATGGTCCCTCACCATGCTGTGGGAGCTGGAGGCTGTGGGCACCCCCAGTTTCAGCAGTGATTCAGTGGTGCCCAGTCTGGGTCACCAGCCCCACATGCAAAGCAGGTGCCACTCCAGCACTGCAAAGCACCTCGTTAGCACCCCTTGAGCAGCATCCATCTCCTGTGAGCTGGGGAGATGCTGCTGGCAGGCAGGGAGCAAGGCAAGGCTGCGCACAGTGAGGCAGGCAGCTCACAGGAGCCTGGGCTTGGGGGCTGCCCCATCTGCAGGGTTGATGGCACATCGCTGAAAGACTCTGATCTGTGGTCCCTAGTGTGCTGCAGCTGCACAGCACTGGTAGATGAATCATCTTGAAAACACCCTTGTCCTTGGAGGATGCTCATTAATAGGGACAAGGTTGCCACAGTCCCTCAGTTTACAGCTGGTGACCTTTGTTGGGAGGGATAGCCCCACGTGCAGCTCCCAGGAACCCAGGCTGGCCTCAGCATGGCTCACTCCCTCCCTGCCTTCAGCCTGGTTCCAGTTTTCTCCTTCACAGCCCACGGCAGAAGGAGGTTCTGCTTTCAGGGCTGAGTTTCTCACCATATGCTGTCAGCTCAATGCAAGAAACTTCCCATGGCCTGGAGTGCCCAGTGCCCCCGGCTAACGGCGAGGATGGAGAGGGGCCGCAGCCCCACCGACTGCCCTGCTCTCGCCATCTGCTCCTCACACTAGCAGCAGGATGACAACTTGTAACAACCTGCAGTAAACAGCAGCCTGTAATGGTTATTCCTCATAGGTAACCCAGCAGATCTTGCAAGTCTGAGCAGTGCATTGTCATGGCATCACAACTGGGATCTGACAGGGATCCCGAAGAGGAAGCCTGGGATCACCATACACAGCAGCACAGACAGGGATAGGTCCTGGCTACTGAGCTCTGGACCAAGCATCTAGACAGTGCCTCGTGTATTCCATATGCCTGCTGCTCTGCAGAGCATTTCAAAGGTGTGACTTAGTCTAGGACCTTTAAATAGCTCCTACATCACATTCATCATATTAGGAACATGGCTGCTACCTTCCAACCCTTCCCAAAGCCCAGGTGAGAAGCCCCAGCTCATACAGCCACTTGGAGCAACAGAGGTGGGCATCACTCCCTGCTTCACCATGGTTGGTAATTTTATAAATGCCCACAGGACTCAGAGCCCTTGGCAAGTAAAGATGTGTGCATTTCCCAGAACCCACGTTCTTACAGCACGCCGGCAAGATTGGGCAGCTCCTGTGTCCCAGATGCAGCAGGGACACCTGCCTGGGTGGCTTTCTAAACTCCACTGTGCAGCCCAAGGTACCTTGGCATGATTTCTTCTCACTTTCCTTTACTGTCAAGAGGTGTGCCACCCCTCTGGACCCATAGGGCTGCATTTCTGCCCTCACTGTAGGGAACTATGTGCAGGGTAGCCAGGGCCCCTGCGTACCTCCCTGTGCCTCCCTCCTTGTTTGAAAATCCAGGAGCCTGCCCTGCGCCTGCCCAGCCACCACTCATTCACCATGGGGTGTGCCACAATTAGAGCAAGGGAAGAGAGAGCAGCGCAGATGGCATGAGGAAAACAGCAAAACACACAATCTGGCTGTGGAAAGCTGATACGAAGCAGAATCCTTGGGAGAGCGGAGCGGAGCGGGAGGTGCAGGTCCCTGCGCCAGCTGTGGATGGGTGGGTGAGAGAGGAGCAGTCTCCAGTTGGAGCAGCTGTCCCCATACCACATGTCTTGTATTTGTTCTTAGATCCCCAGCCTCTCTGAAGAGCCTGGCAGAGTGAAGATCGTTGTATTACAGCCAAGAGCCTTAATGCTGTAGCATCTACGGATTGGGAACACGAGGCTGCGAGGGGTCTGCTCGGGGCTGGAAGGCACCGACACGGTGGGAGGCTTGGCCAAATCGCTTCCCCAGTCTGGCACTCCTCTCCCCACCAATAGAACAAAACAGGAGGCACAGCTCTGCCTTCCTTTTAAAATACCAATGGAAACCACCTTGCCTGAGCTGTGTAAGTGCTGTGCCTTCACTGAGGGGGAAAAACATGCACTGCCTTGCTGCCTGGGGCAGGTCCCCGGGGCAGGTGCTGTGTATGCAGGGGAAGGGCAGCCAGGGCATCCCCAGGCAGACACTGGCAGCCCCCCCCTCCGCTGTGCCACAGCATGGCACCCTGCGTAAGGCTGCACCCTGCTTTGAGAAGGCAAAATCTGGCAGGAAAAAACAGGCATTACACCAGCAGACATGACATTTGGAACATGGCCATATTGGAGCAGCTATCAAAGCTGTCAGAAAACAAGGGAAGAGTTAAATATAAGACATGAGCAAGAGTCCAGAGAAAGATAGAAAACAGAGGGAGATGCGAAAGAAACCAAGAGCCAGACATCAGCTGTCAGAGCTGATGCCTTTGTGGTGTGAAACGTGACCGCGTGCCCGACCAGGACGGCTGGTGAGGCAGCGAGTCCTGCGCTGGAGCCAGGCGGTGCCGGGCAGAGGTACCTGGGGCCGCCTGTTCCCTTGGCACTTTGCTACATTTCTTGTGATACTGGTGAATGTTTTTTCCCCACAAACCCCTGCCTAATTCCATGGTTGGGGAGGACTCCCCCAGCGTTTTCTCACCTAGAAGAAACCAGGGAAAGGGAGTTGCCCTTTGTGTGAGGGAGCAGCAGGAATGCGTGGAGCCCTGCCCTGGGGATAATGAGCCAGTCAGGAGTATCTGGGCTGGAAGACAAACTGGTGTGGGTGATGTAGTTGTGGTGTCTGCTATGGACTGCCTGATGAAGACCTTCTTCAGACAACGGGAAGAAGCATCATGTTTGCAAGCCATGGTCCTCACGGTAGACTTTAACCCCTGTGACATCTGCTGAGGGACAGCACAGCAGGTGCAAGCAATCCAGGAGGTTTCTGGAGTGCTTTGGCAACAGCTTCCTAACACAGGGAATGATGGAGCCAAGAAGGGAAGACACTCTGAAGGATCTGAGAGCTGCAAATGTGGAAGAACTGGTCAGGGATGTGAAGAATGAGAGGCAGCCAGGGCTGCAAAGGGCATGACACGGTGGAGTTCGGAGTCCTGAGAGAAGGGAACAGAGCAAAAAGCAAGATCACAAACCTGGACTCAGGAGAGCAGATGTTGGCTTCTTGGGGGATCTCATGGGATGCAGTCTTGGAGAGAAAAGGTGACCAGGAAACAGGATTCATTTTCAAGGATCAGCTCCCCCAGTCCACCCTGACAAGCAGGGAATCAAGCAAAGGCAACAGGGGGCTTGAACAAAGCACTCCCGACAAAACCCGGGCATAAAGAGCAAGAGGTGAAAGCAGGGAGGAAAATGCAGGGGAATGTAAAAATACCATCTGGGTGTGCTGGGATGGGAGCAGAAAAGCCAAATCCACCCAGGGTTGAGTCTGGCAAGGGACATGAAGGGCAGCAAGAAAGGCTGCTACAGGGATACCAGCAGCCACCAAGGTGATAAAGGGACTGGAGCATCTCTACTATGAGGAAAGGCTGAAAGAGCTGGGGCTGTTCAGCCTGGATAAAAGAAGGCTCCTGAGGGATCTTCTTAATGTATTTTAATAACTGAAGCTGGGTGCAAAGACCAGGCTCTTTCCAGTGGTGCCCAGTGCCAAGAGAAAAGACAAGAGACACAAACTGAAATACATGACATTCTACTTAAACATAAGAAGAAGCTGTTGTACTGTGAGGGTGGCTGGACACCGGACTAGGTTGCCCAGAGAGGTTGTAGGATCTCCATCACCACAGCTACTCAAAGCCTATCTGGACATGGCTCCCTTTGACTGTGCTTTGAGCAGGGGGTTGAAAGAGGCACCTCCAGCACTGCCTTCCAACCTCAGCAGTTCTGTGGGTCTTTGTTAAGTAACTTGTTTAACATCACCAGAAACTTAAAGAAAGGGCTGTCAGGTCCTTGGCAACATGGGAAAGAACCATACTCCTCTGGTGGTGTTTTCAGCTGCAGACTCCATTCCTTCAGCTCTGCTGATATGTGGCTGTGGTGTGCAGGACCCCAACTTCAGCCTGCCCTGGGAGGATGCACATGCGTGCGGCCAGCGCAGCCCACAGACCAGCCATGCTGTGAACACATGCAGAAGATCGTGTCTTTCCAGCCAGGCAACTCCTCCTGCTGCAGAGGAACCTCCCTGCCACACGCCTTTCTGACTGCCTCTCTGCAGCAGCACCATTTCCAAGGGCTCGCTGCAAGGCTTTGGGCTGCTGTCAGCTGAGCAGCTCTGGAGGTGTTTTCTTTTTCTCCTCCTGCTCCAGGGCCCATTTGTCTGGATTGACAATACCCACAGAACACCCCAGTAAGGTTTCAAGGGGTGTGGAGGGAACCCAGCTCAGAGATGTCATATAAACACTTGTGTAAATTAAAACAGCAGAAGTGTTGAACTGAATGACGAGGACAGCTGGGTGTGGGGAAGGGAGAGGGCGGTTTTCTCAGAAGGGCAGGTCAGCTGAGAAATTGGGGCAATTGCTAGCAAGGAGGGAAAGGGGCTCAGGTGCCCCCCTGTGCACTGAAGCCAGGGGCTGCCAGTCTGAAGCTGTCAGCCCCAGGAACTGCTCTGCACATCAGGGAAAGCCTCGGGGAGCAGCCCTGGCCCTGGGTACGGAGCTGGGCTGGCCAGTGCTCTGGCTGACACAGCAAAGACAAGGCAGATGGAAGCAAAGAAAAGCAACGGAGAGTCAAGCCTGCTCAGATGTGCCAGACCACCAGACTGGGAGAAGAGGAAATGTATAGGTAATTAAGGCCTATAAAAGAATATCCAAAAAGCCAGATCCATCTTAAGTGAGGGTAAAGGGGGTTAACTGCAGTCATTAACGGTAATACTGATGAGAAAACCAGGGAACTTTGGCCTGTTTTGATCTCACTTCTGCTAATACAGAAGTTTTAATCGCTATGTGTAAAAGATTGGTTCACCCATCATCTCTGAGCGCAATGGCAACGTACCCCAACAGGGCAGCGATACTGCAATCTGGTTTACATGCAGGGAAACTGAGGCACAGCAAGAGGATCACTTTGCAATAGCACTGGTATAGACCTGGCTTGTTCTCCATCCCCTGTGAGCAAGCCTGCCCATGAGGTCGTGGTGCTCAGGGGTTGGGTAGAAGCAGCTCCTTTACACTTGATTTCTTCCTCTCTCACTGAGGCCAGATAATAAAGAGGATGCCCCAGCTCCATCAAGGAAGAAGGGCAGGGGGTGCCTGTCTCCTCCCACCTCTTTGGGATGATTTCAAATGGTCCTTCTCTGCAGAGCCCTGCACCCTGCCAAGGTCCCTCCTGCGTGGACAAGGGCCATCATGCCATAGCTTCTCCCAGCTTAGGACTGAGGATATCCCACGCTCCTGTTGTCCTGGACACAACAATTTAGAGACACAAATAAGACCAGCATGCAGCTGTGACACCAGAGAGCATGGAAGTAGAACATGCATTCATGTTTTTAACATCCTTACAGAGTTTACTGGGCTTTGGCTCTTCCAGCAGCCTCTCTGGAGGCACGCTGCACGGCTTTGGGTTGCACAGCCCCAGGTACACACATGGCAGGGACCTTAGCCCCAGTCTCATGCCAGGAGGCTCACACCCTCTTCCACCCAGGTGCCCTCACTTGAGTTGGCTTTCAGGGCTGGGGAAATTTTCACAGCAGCACCCAGGTCCAGCAGCCTTCCCCGTGCCGTGCCATCCCATCCCAGTGACAGCCCAGCCAGCCCAGGCTGCTGCTGGAGCTTCCCCAGCACTGGGGAGCAGCACTCCACCCACAGCAGCCTGGGGGTTGGTGCTGTGACCCTGGGTGATGTTTCAGAAGTTTATGGCATGTCCCAGTGCCACCCTGAGCAAAGCACCCCAGCAGCTGCCACCCAGCATGCCAAGAGGAGCATGTTCTTCTCACCTGAGCCCAGGCTGAGCCTTCGGTCAGTTCTGGCAAAACCGCCCACTTTTACAGCCAGCTGAGGCTGCTCGCAGTGTTTCCAGCTTGCAAGGGTTCCCACATCAGGGTCCAGGCCCTCAAAAACATGAGTTATTTTGAACTGAGCTTTGTTTGGGGACTTTTTAATTCCTCTCCTCATTTCTAAGCCTACAATTTTCTATCACCTTGAAAGTTCAAGACCGCAGACACTGGACTGGCTTTTTCTAAGGGAAAACCCTCAAGGTGAAGCTGTGTTCACTATTCCAGCAGCACAATCCTGGGGAAAAACAACAGGCATCATCAGCTGGAAACACCCTCTTGCTTCTCGCTTGCCTAGAGTTTCACCTGTGTTCACAACCAAGCCCACTTCGCCCAGCCCCGGTTTCGAGAGGCAGCGCGGTGATAAACCACCTCTCCTGCTCGAGGTCACCAGGAGCTGAGCTGATGCCACCAAGAGCCCTGTGCAGCTGCACCCCAGGAGAGGACAGCTGATTAAAGCAGCCAAACAGGTCAAGCTGGAAGACTAACTCCTTTTGGCAGTATCCCATCAATCTAAATAACAGATCACAGTTTGCTTGCTAATTGCCTCCATTAGGGACGATTGGGAATCATTCAGCCAGTCCAAGAGTAGGGTTCGATGTGGAAGAGGAGCATGTATTGTGGACAGAAACAGTTCCAATGTCAAAATCAACAACCTGGGATCAATGGGTCTGGCATCCCCGGGGCTCAGGAGGAAACAGGCACCTCTCTCCACATCAAAGGGACACACACCCCCAGCCCCCATATTCATGGTGCACTAAGAATCCGTGTGCAGGGAAGATTTTGTCCTAACACCAAGTCAGCAAATGGCCCCCGGGGGCTGCCCATGCTGTAGGGCGAGGCTGGGGGTCCCACACCATGGGCACAGGGTGGCCCTGCTCTGCAAAGCACACCTCCTGCGCTCAGTGCTGGGTGCTGCTAACACCATCTGCCCTCTGCTCTAAGCAGGATGATGAAGAGGAAGGAAGGACCAAATTGGTTTTGCCTTTTTTAGTTGAGTTCTATCCTAACTCGGAAACAGAGTAAAGCAGTAGAAAATTGGGATGCTTGGTTTACAGTGAAATGGGGTAGATTTTGCAATGTTGAAGGCAGCACACAAAATCACAGTGAATGTAACTGCTGGTTGAGAGGATTAGATTAATGAGATAGCGTCGGAAAAGTATTAAAGCATTCAAAAGTATTAATTGCTCTTAAAAGCTAAGCATTGCTCTTACTCCCTCTGCTTTCCCTGGCATTTGCAATGGTGTTTGTGCTTGTCCTCTAGTAACTGGTGGCTATGATGCCCACGGCTCAGAGGCGACGAAGGCTGGATGCGGGCTGCCCCACCAGCTAACCTGGGGTGCCCACAGCTCCCTCTGGAGCACCGATGGTGGCCAGTGCCAGCATCATGTCACCGGGCTCTCCAGAGCCAGAAACCAAAATTTATTGTCAGGCACTGGGGAGCTTCATTATTGCTCTTCCTCACCACAAAACCCACGGCAGTCTGGCCCTGGCGGTGGGGAGAGCCGGGGGGCGGCGTGCAGTGCTGCTGGGTCTGCAGCTCCTGCCTCCCCAGGGACAAGGGTGGCTTCCTGCACCCCAGGCTGAGATGGGTGGACCCAGCGCAGAAGGGCTGGCGTTCCCATCTGAAAGGGGCCTTCTGCAAAAGGCAGCAGGGTTAAAACAACGTTCCATTTTCAAGTCCCCAGGCTGCTCTCCAGTACACTTCTGTGCCCCCTGCCTGGGCGTCTGGCAGGCAATTTTCACCACAGATGCATTAACAGGCAGATAGCTGCTAGCACCACGCAGCCTCCCGGCACCACGAAGGGAAAAATTGCCTCAGGAAAAGCAAGGGGCATCCACCAGCCTTCCTTCCAACCCAGGAGAGGCATGATGGGTGTAGGGCCGCAGGGTTTACTCCATGCTCCAGACTCGCCCCCTCCATCCTGGTGCAGCCCCGCAACTGCCGCAGTGCCCAGCCCTGCACCGGGCACTGCCACACCGGGCAGGGCTGCCAGCACCCGCAGGCTCCCGGCTCTCCAGCCCCCAGCCCCAGCCAGCCAGTGTATAGCGCCTGGTGTGAACCCACTCCAGGGGGGAAACTGAGGCAGAAGTGACTTGACCAGCATGAGACGGGCAGTAGGAGATGCCTTGAGGCTCACATCTGGGTTTGTCCACTTTAATTTTTTTCTTCCTTTCTGGCACAGCTCCCATGAAATGTGATGTCTGACTCTAAGCATCAGCCATGCTCACTCTGCAGTGAAGCAGGCAGCGCAGGCAAGCACTGCTCTGCCCACCTCAGCGCCGCATCAGCGCTATCCTTCCTGGCAGGTGAGGGGGGAAGAAATCAGTGGGAGCCTTGGAAAAAAAGGAAACATGATAAGCAAATCCTGGTTATTAAGATGTGAGGTTTGCTTCGTTTTCCTTCTCTTTCAAGCCAGAGGGATTAGCGCCAGCCAGATAAGAGACCTGCCAAGGCACTTCCAGCAGCCTGCTCAGCCTAGCCTCCAGTTAACTTCCAGCCAAGACGATTTCTGGAAGCATGGGCATCTTTCTTCAGCACCCTCCAAAAAAACAGGAGGGTCAGAGATGAAGCTGCTCTGGAAGCTTTTCTTGCACAAAGAATGGCTTTCCATCAGCAGTGCTGCCAGGCCCTGACAACTGTGTCCCCATCTTACCTGGGAGCGCTGCCAGCGGGTTGATATTTGCACAGCTCTTCAAAACCTGCCAGACTTCCACCAAGCCCAGAGAAGGGCCCAGCGTGGTCCCTTCCCCAGGCACCTTGGCTTGCAGCGTGCTGCAGCCCGGCACCCGCAGGACGGGGTGGCTCAGGGCAGCTGTGCTCTCCTGGGGCTGCAGACGTGGAGATGGAGCAAAACACAACCCTGAGCACAGAGAATGTGCTGCCTGGGCTCTCAGAACCTGCACATTTTGTTCTCTTCTAATAAAGGGGGCTCTTTTCCCAGGGACACTGCCCTTCTCTCTCTGAGCCCTCATCAGCCTGTCTAGCCTGCCTCTGCCATGGCGAAGGGGGGGAAATGTTTTGCTTTTGAGTGAAAGCCAAGCTCTTCACCAGCGTCTGGGATGTGGAGCTCCAACAGGGACCCAGAGCACTGCAGGGACCGGTGCAAGACAGTAGTGCCATCGCCCCGTTGGCCCACAGCCACTTGCACAGCGGCCCAGGCTCCGGGCAGGGCTGTGGCTTTCACACCGCCCAGGGTGACCAGCTGCGGGGAAAGCGGTGAGACCATTGCTTGCATGAGTCCCAGGTGCACAGGAGCAGACAGGGGTGCCACAGATCACTCCCGCTCCTCAGCAACTCCTCCCCTGCTGCTGCATCCTCACTCAGGACCTGGTGCTATAGGCGACATGCTCCCAGCATTTCAAATACCTCTTTGGGCTGGTGGGTGGATGGTGACCTCTCTCCAAGGAGCAGCACAGATCCCCTTCCCTTCCTTGGCCTGGGCTCTTGTCAAGGTGAGCAGGGAGTGCAATACTGAAACATGGTACTTCATGTCCAAGTTCATATGTCTCCTGTTGAAGGAGAAACATGTTTTGTCCCAGAGGATGGAAAGCAGCTAATGAAAGATTTAATTGCCATCCCTAGTGGGAGAGGGAGAGCAGGAGTTACTCACCTCTCTCTCACCCAGAGTCAGAAGGCAGCACCTGGAGTGTGGAGGGAGCTTGACCTCCCTTTGATATGATAATCTCACCACTTACAAAAGATGCAAACACAGAGTCAAAGTCGCTGAGGAAAACCAGACAGGCACAGGAAGATCTGGAAAGCCGGTATCATACCTCCAGGTTTCTTCTTCAGCGTGAGGGAGGCAGCAGTGACTAATGGGCAAAGCCCCGGGGGTGCTTGGATGCTTTCCCCGGCACCCAGGGCACGGTCCCTCAGCTTCACTGCCCCTGTCCCCACACCTGCCACCTTTGGAAAGGAGAGGCATCGGACAGGACACCTGATGTATATCTGCCTGTGAGGACAGTCAGCTGCAGAGAGCACCTACCAGGAGTCTTGTCAAAACACCCAGAGGAGGCAGATCGTCACCTGTGGTGGTGATGTCACCCCCAAAGACTAAACAGTGACACGTGACCTGGGCACAGGTATCTTGTCATCACCCTCTGAAGTAAGGCAGCTGCTTTCAGTGCCTGAAACACCCATGCAAGGAGCAGCTCCGAGATTTCCCACTTGATGCCAGAGAAGAGAAGGAAGTAGGATCACCATTTTTCAGGAAATTCTGACATTTTGAAATTCCTCCTCAGGCAGACAGGTAAAAGAAAAAAAAAAAAAAAAAAGACACATTCATATTTCCATGACAAAAATAATTTTGGAAGTGTTATAGTTCAACAGACCTGGTACATTTCCTTCCAAAACTTTAAAATGTTGCATTATAATATAATTCACAGCATAAAATGTTCTCTTGGAATAAAAAGGTGCTTTAAAGCAAGGATTTTGTGAGAACTTTTTCAAAAGCAGAAGTCACCGACATCAGCAATTCATACAGAAATTCAGATCTCAGTGAAAAAGCTTCCAGAGAAATGTCCTGGAGGAAGATATCCACCCAGCCCTCGAGTGAGCTGGGCTGTCTCAGACCGTGCAGTGGCCTGGTGGGGCTCTCCTGGCCCCTGCAGGAGAGGTGAGGTGGGAGGGGGTCTGCACCTTGCGTTGTGCAGCTGTGGCGTGCAAAGGGGGTTACAGCCAGGGAGGGCTGTGGCGTGGAGGTGCTCCCTGGCACCTGCCAGACCACCCATCCCTCGGTGCAGCGGTCCACAACCAGCAGCTGATGACGACACATCGTTTCTCTGACCATTCATCAATTTTTCCTAATATCCATGTTCTTCCAGAAACAACCATGTCTCTCTCTGCACAGCGCACAAGGGACCTTTCAGTCATATTGCAATACGATAAACACTAGTGAAAAGGGTCCCCGTTCCAAAGGGGGAGCAAAGAGGTGCTCGGGGCAGAGGCGCAGCAGAGCTCGTGGGCTGGGCAGCAGCAGCAGGGCAGCGCAGCTGCAGCAGGCGACGCGCTAGGCACAGCGGCAGGGCATGAATGAGCGGACAAATATTTGGAGGCTATCAGCATGCACATATAATAAAAGCCAATTAGATGCATATGACAGATTGTAAACCTCTTGTGTGTTGTTTAAAAAAAACATGTTTTCAGCTTGTCTGCCTTTAGAGAGCTTCTCAATAACAGTTTTACTCTGGCTGAGAAATTACAGGCATCCCGCCCACGCTGCACGAAGCCTGACATTTCCAATCACATCTTCTTCCTTTTCATTTTTAACAGGAAAAAAAAAAACAAAACCAAAAAACACAAAACACCTCAACATGACTTATCATTTGCAAGTTGAGCCAGATATGGTTTCATCAATAACTGATGGAACCGATCAAATGGCATTATGTCTTATAAATAGCATACCTGTACTGCTAGTGCAGCATGCATGGGTCAAGAGACTGCCCTACACGAGCTTCCAAAGCTGGTAGTACATTCAGCAAACCGGCTCTGGAAAAGACAGTGACATTATAATTTCTGCCATGACTTCATGCAAATAAAGAAGCAGGCTTCATCTTGCGTGAGCTCCAGCCTGTGGCCATGGCTGTGCGCTGCCTCGTCCATCAGGGCTAGTGGGGCTGGATTGCTGTAGGGGTGAGGGCAGAGGCTCGGGGAGCTCCGGTCCGAGGGTGAGCAGCCTCGGGGAGCAGGCAGGCAGCCAGATGTTTCCCTGAGAAGATGCTGGGCACGAGAAGCCAGCTCCCCTGGCAGCCCGAGGGCCGGGTGGTTGCAGCGGTCCTGGCTGTGGGCACAAGGGAGGCAGGACCTCTCTGCCACATCCCCACCATGGCCAGCACCACGGGCACCTGCTGCTCCAGCACCCCGAGGGGCGAGAGGGCAACAAGCCACCTGCTGGTGTGGGGAGAAGCCCCGGGAAGGGAAACTGCCCCCCACACAAATAGCGGGTGCTGCTCTTGCCAGCGTCCAGCAACGGGCAGGTTTGTTTCCCTGCATTGTACATGCAGCTGCCAGTCGCCACGCCGAGGGCTCGCAGCTCTCACAGGCTGTTACGGAAAGGCAGTAAGGACTGGGGAGCGCCGGGCTCTGCCGGCCAGGCGATGATGGTAGGCACCGAAGCAAGTGAGCTCTGGCCTTTGAGAACATAAAGGAACAGGAAATTTCTATAGTTCCTGGCAAACCCACACACAAAACCACGGCACCAGAGTGTCTTAAAGGCTTAGAAACAGCAGAAAGGAGAAAAAGCCTGACACTGCAAGCCTTTCCTAAATTTCATGATATTTGAGCCAATTACATTTTTACTCTTGTTCCTGACGTCTGACTGAAAATTTGAGAAAATTTAATGCTGGCTTTACTGGGGAAGAAATACGATGTGAAGATAATTTTAGTTTCCAAAGAGCCTGCTTCAAATGGCTGTGATTTTGCTTTCAGCTGGTGCAAAAAGCTGGACTGACACCTTTTGTTGAATAATGCATCTGGGATAACGTTCTCCGCTGCAGGGAGAGGTCTGGCACACAGCCCTGCCCCGATTACACCCTGCTTAAGTGCTATTTAGTTGCTTTCAGGGGATTACAACAGGGAGTGGGCTTTGTCCTGGCTCTGTGCACAGCAAAAGATGTCATTATTCTCCAGGAGAACTGGTCTACAGATGGATCTTTGTGTTATTACATGCAAATAATCTTCATCTGAAAGTACCTGCCGCTCATAACATTGAATCTAGCATTCAACTAACAATCGCAGCCATTATCCAACAAACGTTAAAAAGAAGAGGGGGGGGGGGGGGAAAAGCAGCCAGAGGGCAGGAGGATGGTTTGTCGTAGCAGCATCACTGCCTGGCCTCGGCTGTTACCCTCCCTGCCTCTGCAGGAGGTGCCACGTATGCATCAGCCGAGACCCCCGGAGCCCAGCCGCGAGTGACCGTCAGCACCTCATCCCCCTGCCATGTCAGCGCCCCTCAGGGAAGCCGGGCACGTGTGGCTGCCTCCCCTGCCCGCTGGGACACCTGCCTCATGCCAAGCTCCCCCAGCAGGGTTTTTAAACACAAAATCATCTTGCATCTTCCAACAGAACTATCCCCCAGACTGCCTGACTTAGCATTCAGCGTGCAGTAAACACATCAATATAGGCATGACATCCCATATATTTTGGCCTGCCTGACAGTGCTGACAGCGCTCCTCAAGGCGAAACACTCAGTTAATCCCAGCAGCCACCCAGGGCGGGCAGGTTTAGCAGGAGGGTCAGTGCTGATGCTGGCAGGTGAAGGAGATCCCACCATCCAGCTGCCTTGTGAGACACTGGCCCTTGCCACCGGCCACCCCAGTGACACAGGGAGGACGGCCACGAACCAAGCTGGGCACGTGTGCCAGTGCACCGGGTAGCCTCTACAGTGCTGGGGACACACTACTCGTGCCCACTGTGGTTCCTATGGAGGGTGGTGCTGGGCACCCTTTTTTTTTTTTTTTTTTCACCAACCACTTTGAGACACAGCTGCAAAACACTGTACAGGCAGCTGCAAACCCCCCTTACTGCTGCCAGGTTGACTCTGCCTGGGTGCGGACTGGGCACTGGTGCCCTGGGGACTGACCATCAGGCAGGACAGCCTGCTGCCACCCTCCTCCTGGATATACCCCACTTGCTCTGGTCTCTGGGCACAGGCAGCCCAGCTGTCCAAGGGAGGAGTCAGCTGGCATCCCCACAAAGTGGTCCCCAGGTGCTGGGAGCACTGGGATGCAGAGTAAGCTGAGCCCCCTGCTCTCCACTGCAGCCACCCATGGGGCCACCACTTTTGTAACCACTGCACAGGGCTGCCACCAGCCATTGAAGCCTGTCCCCACAGTGTCCTGCTGCGTGAGCCCACTGTGCTTGATGCCAGCCCACCCAGGCAACACCACCCCCTCCACCAGCTCTCTGTGGGACAGTGGTACAGGGCTCCTCTCTGGTGCACCCTGTACACAGGAACAAAACCCCACAGAGCTGGCAGAAAGGTGCTGGAGGGGCAGGGTAGGAATGCCATGGCCGTCCCAGGGGCTGCATGGATCCACAGCATTGATCAAGCTGTCATAATTGTCACCTCAGGGTCTGTTGGAACACTTGGAGCACAGGGCTGTCTGGCCCTACAGTGATAGATGGGGCACATGGGCATGGGGCCATACCTAAATGCCATTAGGAAAGCAGAGTTTAAAAAAAGTGAAAGGTGCAATAAAGAAAAGGCCAAAAGCAGCAGGATTAACCTCATTAATTGTGTGGTATCATAGTAAAAATCTGTTTGCTGATGAGGGATCTGTCCATATGAATATTTGCTGTGGTTTACATGCAATCCCAAATGATGTGGGGAGATGAGATGCAGCGTCTTTGCCTCACACTCTTCTAGCAGCCTTCTGAGTACTGACAAGTGAGGATATTGCCCATTCTGCAGAACCAAAGGCAGGACTGGGGAACACTCCAGTTTTCTTTTTTGAAGCAACCTGCAAGCTAAGAAAAGATGCTGGGCTATTGAAACCTTGCCCAGCTGGAAGGGCTCACCCAAACCCAGGGCAGACATCCTGTCTCCAGGATGACACATGCCTGAAGAAACCAGAATTAAACCAATTACAGAGGATAAAGGACAGAAACTATGGGCAGGAGATGCAGGTCCCAGGGTAGAAACAAGAGCTGTAGGGGTAGAGGTGGGGATATCTCCTCTGTGTAGGTCAAGAATGACCTGAACCTGCATGCAAAAACCTGTGATTTTTACCGGCAGGGAGCAGTAGTCCAGCCCTCAGACACACCAAGGCCAGATCCAGGAGCTGCTCAGCAGCAAACAGAGAAACACAGGTCAACATGCCAGCAGGACACAGAAGCTTTTAACCTGGAAAAAGCTCTTGACCTCTACTGGGGAAAGTTTCTGCTCAGCAACTTCCAGAGAGAGATAGCTGGGAGACCCCAGGCAGGTAAGGGGAAGGAGGTGCAAGTAGAGCAGCACATGCAGAATATCACTGTTCCCACCACACATACGTTATCCTAACAAATGGCCATGAGCAGTATGAGCAAGAGCAATCTAAGCCTACAACCTGCAGGCATATACCCTACCCTGCCCTGCCCTGCCCTGCCCTGCCCTGCCCTGCCCTGCCCTGCCCTGCCCTGCCCTGCCACTCACCCAGTTCACCCTCTGCTCCAAGTCAGGCTCCTTGTCAAGGGGGCCCTGGTGTGCTTAATAAAAAGGCTCATCAAAGCCAAATCAAGGACTTAAAGACAGCCTGCTGTGCTTTCCAGAGAGGTGATTCTCAGAGCAGCTGCTTAGAGACATGCTGCACTTCTTGGTATCCATCTCTTTCTGGAAACTCAGCAGAGGAGAGGAGACTGGCTGGTGCTCGGCATGGCTCTGCCACAGTGCCTTGCTGCCTGAGCCTGCTGTGTGATGTGGGTACTCTCCTGCCCAGTGCATCAGCCTGGCCGCATTATCCCAGCCACAAGCGGGAACCCTTTTACTATTCTGCATTTGAAGTCAATCCTTTGCTTGAAGCTGCTTCTTTGCAGGGTGCTGGGGACTTGGCTTTCCCTGAACTGCAAAGGACAGAGAAGCTCCATGCGCCCTGCTCTGGGGGATTTAAGTGCCAGGCCTGGACTAATTTCCTTCACAGCCCCATGTGGATGTTGCTATCACAGAATAGCAAGTGGCTTTGGAAGCAATTGGATTTCACAGCATACCTGCCCAGTCCTAGGGAGCTGCCTGATACCAGTGCTCCTGCACAGGTCTCCATCCCCAGCTGTGTGATGCAGCCTGTGCCCAAGCACCTTGGGACGGGAGCTTGACCACGGGCACGTGTCTGGGAATAGGGACAGAGCTTGCTGGTGACAGTCCAGGTGCCTTGGCCCCGTAGGAAAGCATCAGGGAATACTCACAGTTAAATACTGGCAACTTAAAGAAGGAAAAGTGGTCAAAACCTTCCCTGTGTAAAATTTTTGCAAGTTACTTTATCACAAGGGCAGGTGAAAGGCCCCTGGTTACAGTGGGCAGAGGATAGGGGAACATCTCCAGACCACCTTCAGGGACCCCCACCAGGCAGGGCAGCCCCTCTCACCCTGGGCAGCAGCTGCAGCCCATAAACGCCTCAGCCCTTATTTTCCGCTGAGGACAAAAGCCATCAACAAAGTCCTAATTAAAAAACAACCATGAAGCAAAAAGCACAGCTAATTGCTTTTTGACTGCAGAACAAAAGCCGCTCCTTTGCCTAATTACACAGTGAAAATGAGAATTCAAACCCGAATTATAAGTAATCACACAAGCAAAGAAATGGGAGTGAATGCCTATAGGAACCTGAACACACGCCTGAGCACAAAGACAAGGCAACAGCTATAAAAGGGGGATGACAACGAAAGTATTTAAGAGTCATTATATTGAGTTAATCTGCTGCTCCTCAAGTACCTTCCTCCACCGAAGGTGCATCCTGGGGCACTGAAGCTCCACAATACTCCCGAGAAGTCCTACGGGTGAAATCATGGGCTGCCTCTGGCAAGGGGACCGCATTGCCCAGCAGCGTTCACTCACCCACCGAGCCAGAAGAACCGGAGTGCAGCCTCCCACCCAGGGCACACCATGCTTCTCCCACCTTCTCCCACCTCCTCCGTGGGTCTAAGCCAAGCTGGCATGTTCTGCAGGGCCAGAGAACACGCACGTCCCCTGAGGGCAGAGCTTCCCCACAGACAGGTGCCCCAGGCTCCCTGTGGGGTGGCAAAGGGTCTGCAGGGACAGACACCCCGGGTGGGAACCCGAGCCCCGCAGCTCGTCGTGTCCCAAGGCCACATGGTGGCCCACGTGAAGTGAGCCGAGTGGCCTGTCTCTGAGATGGCAGTGGGCCTGCAGCACTGCGGGGAAAAGGGAAAAAATCCTTTTGTTCCTAGAATAATCAGTGTGGGAGAAAGGAGGTGGGGAAACAGGAGGAGAAAAGTAGGTTACACTGAAAATCTCACGGTCCGCATTGGAAAAGCAAGTCCCGTGCTCCTGAGGGCTGCGTGGAGATGATGGTCAGGAAAGATGGAAACAGTCAAATTAATGTGTCCTTACCCAGAGGACAGTTAACCTGCAGAGCTCCCTGTGCCAGGAGGTCCTCGCATCAAGTACGAGGTGTCAGGCCATGGAAAGGGGATGGCACTGGACAGTATAGGGTGCCTCCTTGCTGAGATGTGGTCCGACACCTGACCTGGCCCCACTGAAGACAAGACTTGCTGTTGTCCTGAGGCCCTAGACACCACCTGGGCAGCCGGGTACCAGGAGGGCAGCAGCACAGAGGAGGCACCTGGCCAAGAATCAGCGTTTCCCAGTGGCCAGAGCATGGGACCGTGACTTGGCCCATGGCACAGGCAGGCAGGAGCCTTTGCACCAGCCACCCTGGCTCAGTCACCGCTTCCACTGCACCCGTGCGTGTGGCTCCCACCTTACGGCAGGCAGGCAGAGCCTGTTCAGGGAGCTGGGTACAGGAGGGCTCATGGTGCTGGGTAGCCATGAGTTGTGCTACTGGGAACCTGCCCTCCAGGCTAAACCCCCTGCCCAGGTCCAAACCAGCCCCAGATGCAGCAGCATCCACGACATTTAAACCCAATTATTCCCACTTGCAGTAAGGACCAGAGCGTGCTCTCCCTGAAATGCCGAGTGCTGCATATGAATCAATAGCTCATTTCTTTCTCTTATCAGAGGGGATCGGGGAGGGAGAGACCATCAACATGAGGAAATCAAAGAAAATGGAAATGGCATAGCAACAAGCTGATGTCTGAGTGAGCCTCGCGATATCAGCTGGAGGTCGTTCTTCTCTTCATGCTTCACGAAGAGTGCCAAGGGACTGCCACATCACTAGCAAATTCAGAGGTGCTGGGAGATGCAAAAGCCTTTTGTCACCAAGTTTTGTAAGCACAGCACCAAGTTGCAGCTCGCCCAGGGGGTGGGAGCTCTGGTTTGGCCCCATGCTGAAGAAACAGCCTGAGGCCACCAACCCAGTAGGGACAGACTCTGGCCAGGAGCCACAGCACAGCTGGGCACCCAGCAGAGGAATGGCTGGAGCTTGTGCCCAGCACCACATGTGTGGTTCCTGGGCATGGCCAGTGGTTATGGGGGACGAGATCCTGCCTCAAGTCATATCCCCTCCCTCCAGAGCTGGCTGCACTGGGAGGGTCAAACTCAGGCAACGTGGTGCAAGGCTGGGGACTGAACTGCCTAGATACTGACCTCCTGGGGCCATGGTGCTGCTCTCGGTGCCCAGCAGAGATGTATGCTGGTGCAATACATACCCACATCCATATCACCCCCTGCCATACCATCCCCTACCCATAGCTCCAGCACTAAAGCCCCACAGAGCCCAGACGTGGCTGCAGCGCTGCTAAAGCACACTTTCCTCCAGGGCAGCCTTGTTCTCAGCAGTAATGATCTCACCCTTCATAGACAAATCCCCACAGGTTTCTGAAAGAAAGTAACTGCTTGAATGTGTCCCAGTCCCCAGAAATGGCGAGGGGGAAATTGCTAGCCTGCGATTAAACATTTTTCAGTGATAAAAGCAGCATCCCAAGGATGATGGCATTGCCCAACCTTGAAGTCTCTGTTTAGCAGACACAGCCAGCATGCACCAGTGGGTGCTCTTCCCAGGTGGCCGTGTCCATCAGGCAGCTGGGGAGGCTCACGTGCACGCTGCTGCACCCCAACCCTGTACTGCTCAGTCACTCCGTGGCAGGGATAAAGGGCCATCCAGTGCCACTGCTGGAGGGCCCAGCCATCGAGCCTGTCCCCCCTCAGCCAGCACTCTAGGAAAGTCCATCAGGTTTTTAACTTCAGTAAATTCTGACCACTAATTGCACCCAGTTAGCCATTCCAATAAGCTATAAACTCCCTTGTGAATGTTACAGCCATCACCAGCAGTCCACTGGGCCATAATGATCACCGGTATCATTTGTAAACACAAAATTACCCTGATGTTCTGTAGGAGGATGCTGCTCCCCTTGATCCAAAAAGAACCAACTCCCTTTCAGGGCAGTGATGCCCTGCGGAGGGGACAGGGAGCATGGCATCCCCAGCTGAGGGACCCTGGGTCAGAGCCTGGCAGCACCCACTGACTCTCACAGGCACCATCTCGTAAGAGATGATTTCAATGTTCATCTACCTTGCATCAGAGGCTGCTTTTGAAAATCCTTGCCTGCCTTGCTGTGCCCAGATACCTCTGAGGTGGCCAAAGGTAAGTAAGATTTGAGAGGAATCATGTCTGAACCACCTGTCTCCCCCAGGATCACACGCTATGCTGTATTTGCCCTCAGTCCTCAGCAGAAGGCAGAAGCTCTGCACAACAGCCTGGAGAAGGACGACCAAGATAAGCACATGAAGTAATTAAGCTCCAGCTCACATCTCCCCCATGTCCCCCAGGCTTGATGTGTGCTCTGGACACAGGAGAATCACACACTGGAGTTGTATCAAATGCTGGAGGGTAGGAGAGATGCTCACAAGAAACAGTACATATTTTTCTGTTGAAGAGAATTTTTCAAGGGGAAAGCAATATACCCAGTTAAAAAAAAGAAGCGAGACTAACAGCAGCCAGCCAGCCTGGCTGTGGTCATCACCCTCTGAGCGCCTCTAACACTCCGGATACAGCTCAGCACCTTGCCTGGTGGATCACTGTTAGCTGCAGCACTCTGACATGGGAGACGGCTGGCAGAAAGGCATCATCTTCCTTGCTGCTTGGTGTGGCATCTCTGCAGAGATGCTCTTCAACAAGAGCTGCCAGCCAGGGTGCTTCGCAGCTCCTGTGAGACCGTGTACCCACAAAGAGCCCACCCCAGCAAGAGCTCAGCCAGCCTGGCACCAGCTCCTCCTGCACGAGCCCCAGCACAGCCGGCAGGTGGGCAGCAGGGTGCTGAGGGGCACCAGCCTGACCCAGCTGCGGGCAGCTGCAGCCCTTCCTCCCAGGAAGAAGAGGCTGGGACCCAGGAGACCCAGACTTGCTGTGGCCACCAAGGGAAGTCAGGAGCAGGGCTGACTGTGGGGAGAGTTTGGGGGCCAGGGGAGCGGGCAGGTATGGGCTGGATGAGGGAGGATGGGGCAGCTCTAGGCTGGGGCTCTGGCAGCGGGGCTCGTCATTAAGACTCGCCAGTCCTAATCCGCCCCTCCTTCCTCCTGCCCGAATAGCTGGGGTCTGGGTTTACCTCGGGAAGGAGAAATGCTATTTATCATATTTCTTGCAAATGTTCTTCTGCCTCAGCAAACCAGCACTGGCTTACGTAAGAGACCTCTGGGATATTTGCAACAGGCGAAGGCATTTGAGCATGCAGGAGGTGTGTTTTGTAACACAGTGTACGCTCATGCAAGCAGGCTGGGGACGCAGGCAGGAAGCTGCTGCAAAGAAAGAGCCAGCACTACAGTCCCAGAGCTGTGATGGCGCTTTTAGGTCCTCTTCCCCAGAGAAAAGACCAAAGAGCAAGGGATGGCATTCTCCCTGCCAGCTTGTACTTAAGCAGACTGCCTCTGAAAGGCAAGAGTCTGTGAACAAGAGCACTGAGGCCTGTCACGGCCCTGAAACCTCAGGGTCTGTCTGATACCTGACAGGATCTTTTGTCCACAGCTCACGGTGCTTAGGGTCCAGAGCCAGAAGAAAATCATCAGCATCAGCTCTCCTTGTTCACTCATTTGGATTCAGCACAGCATCTCCTTTCCCATCCCATCCCTAAGCCAACCCTGCCACCAAATCTCCCACACGTTCCAGGCAGCACCATGGCTGCTGGGTTAGAGACACCTTCCCAGCAAGAAGAATCCTGTAGCATCTGTGCTAACCATGAACATGTCTGCAGCTACAGCTGCGGGACTTCAGGGAAGCAGCAATCCTGTCTGGTTTATTCAACAACTAGTATAAAATCTTTGCCATGATTCAGTTGACTCTGGTGCAGAAAGAGTCGAAGAAGCTCTAGGTACACCCTTGGGCTTCAGATCTGGGGGTGGTGCAGCAGGGGTATCTAGTGGTTATAGGACTGGTTATATTGGTTATAGGATGTTTATAGGTTCCAGCATTTAGGTCACCTGGGATCAGTCTCAGTTTCATGTGCATTGGCCTCTTGTCTGACCTTATTTCAGTCAAAGCAGCAGGAATCCCGGACACTTTGGCATCAGGCTGTCCCAGGGCTCTCACCGGGGAGATGCAGAGGGATGCCAGGAGCTTTGGAAACTCGACTGGCAATCCTTCCATGCCTGGTTCTGCATTTGTACCATGGGGTTGCAAGACAGCTGCCTGGCTCTCATTTGCTTTGTCTCCTTCTGTGGTGATGCTCTGGTGCTGGGACCAAGTCATGACAGCAAACCAGGCAGCTGCTGGGCTGAGACCTTGTGCTTGTGCATTTCAAGCAAAAGCTGACAGCTAAATAAGACCTTGTGCTGGACTGCTGCACAGGTAAACCCTCTTCCATGGTCAGATTCACTGTGCTCCGCCTGCAAAGATAAAGACAGAAATTTAGTGCAGAAAACAAGAAGGACTTCTTGAGTGGTGGCTGCACTCAAGTGGTGAGTGGTAACAACAATAGGTTGTTACAGGAGTGTGGGCACCTTCGAGGTCAGAGCATTCCTCACTCTGCACTGGCAAAGGATAAATACATCTAGTCCAGCCTTCGTGGTGGCTGCTCGTTCAACCTGTTAGTCAGACGCCTGCACTTAATGGACTCCTCAAGGCCCTTTGGCAGGCTGGGGTATAAAAGCTGTCTTGAACCTGCAGCAATGCCCAAGGGTTATGAGCTGGGTGCTGCAGGCTGGAGCCAGGCTGCTCGGTCGGCACATCCCTCTGCAGTCCCTATAATTTAGTAAACAACAAGGAGAGTGGTGCTGGCAGGCGGAGGTGGCTTGCCCTTACACATGAGATTACTGAATTTCAGGGCTATAAAAACAGGACTCGCAGCCGGAATAAGGCAAAAGACTGGTGGATCACTCACCTGGAATAAGTCAGGTATGATCCCACAGCAGAGGTGAAGGGAAGATTTAATTCCTGCTTATCTTCCAAATGCTCTGCTGGGCTAGCTTTAAAATCACGGTGCTTTTAAGGGAAGCTATGGCAGTTGCTGAGCAGGAAATCCTGCAGTGACAACCACCTGAACTCACTGGAAGAGATTGTGGCCCTTGCACCCAGCCACACAGTCCCTTGCCCTGCCCAGTCTCCCCCAGCTCCTCTGCTGGTGGAATTCCCCTTATGCCATCCCATACCGTGTCAGAGGCAGCACACACTTAAGCCATCACAATGCACTGCACTGGTTTATACTGTTTGCATATACCTCTTAGCATTATAGATTTGGCCTTTGTCTTTGTTATTTGTGTCTCCAGTTCTTCCCCTACTAAGTACATTAGTTGCCATGGAAACAATTATTTCATTGGTATAAGTAATCTTCACAACAACCACAAAAGCACCAAAAAGTCAGTTCATATGCTGTACCTTCCACTTAATTCAGTTAGTTGCTAATTAGCTCTTCCCTTTAAAGTGATCAAAATCTCTGCCACCAATAATCTGTAGGGAAAAGTAAAGAGTTTTGACTGGGTGCTTTGATTGTTTTGTGCAACCACCATCCAGCCGCTCAGGCTCAGCGTGGGAGGACCAGAGGACATCAGCTGGATGTAGGAAGCACCCGGCAACTCGCAGCATCAGTGCCCAAACCGCTGAGCAAAGCAGAAGGACCCAGCACAGTCCCAGTGCCATGGAGCTGACACAGTCATTGCACCGGGGCAGAGGGTGCAGCATCCCCGCGCAGTGACGTGGGGATGCCGTGGGGACACCTCGCTTGGGAACCCACCAGAGCTAGTGCACTCCAGACTGAGCAACCCTCACTCAGCAAGCTCCTCTTTTGCGCTGTGCAGGCAGTGAAAACGCTGTTTCCTGCTGCATGCCAAAATAATGGGTCCTCAGGTGACGAGGGAGAAAGAAGCGGGTAGCAGGGGCCCTGCGGGCATCTCGCTGCTGGGCATCGCAGCTGGCGGTTACTGCCTGCAGCAGTGACAGCAACAGCTTTGCTGGGCCAGCCTCTGCTGCACCCCGCATCACACAGGTCCTGCGCCTCAGCATCCCTGGGCAGGTCTTCAGAAAATGAACCCTGCTTTGCAATATACCAAAGTTTATCCAAGGCTTTACATTAATGAGAGATGATTAAAGTCCCAAATCAGGCTCTCACAAGGTCTGATGGCACACCTGGAGCTGGCCTCTCAGCACAGGACACCAGCTGAGCCACCCAGTGCACGAGTGCCAGCTGGGCACTGCTGGTTGTGGGGCTGCAGGGCCAACATGCGGGGTGGTTGATTGGTGGAGAGGGCACTTTGCATCAAGCCCTAGCTAGATTTGTGGAAGCAGGTTTAGGTGGATCCAGGGGTGAGAGGGAATATGAGCTGGGCACATCGTGCCACCTCTGCCCGATGAGAGAGAAGTGGCTCACCTGAGGATGCTCCAGGCTGATAGCCTCGTCATCCTCTCAAGTGCTGCTGAGTGTGAGATGTCAGATGAGCACTTCTGGGTGTCTGGTGAGAGCTGATTATGCAGAGCCAGGCTAATATTAGCAGTCAGACAAGCTCTTTGGTCTGGAAAGGAATAGGCAAAAAGCAGACTGGAAAAACTAACCTGATCATAAATCACTCCCAAAGAAGCTGATGTCTCCAGTGATCCATCCACAAGAATAAACCCAGGGACACCCCCTGGACCGTGATCAGCCAGGCTGGATCTGCAGGTTACAACAGCAAGGGCTGAATGTGTCAACGGGATGGGACAGACTGAGCCACTGGCTTATTTCTCTTCTTTGTCTCTGCACAGGGAAAATTTACTGCAGCTCAAATAACAACACGGCAATTAATTCTTCCTGCCTTCTCTATTTGGCAGTCACTGCAGCAGGGAACTGATAGCAACATTTCTGAAGGTTAGGAGCAGTGCTCAGGAGGTCACAAGCCTGGCAATCCATGAATCCTGAACAGAACTACACCATCACCTCTTCTGGATGTTATCATGTCTTGTTTTCTTTTTACTCATGAGAAACTTGTTCCTCTAACATGTGCTGCTAACTCCTCAAAGACTTTGAGATGTTCTGGGATCAGCACCAGCTGGCTGGTGGCTGGAGGGACCACAGAATCCTCCAACGGCTCCTACCTGCTTGGTGCTGAGGGTGTGAGTGCTGGAGCTACTCTGGTCTCACCACATTTTTTGGTCAGCTGGGGAAATCAGTACTGTTCACTGTCAGCAAATGGCGCCCCTGGGGAGATGCTCCTGGAGGACCTGAGACGAGCAAATCGCTTCAGAGATAACTGAAGCAGCTGTGACTGCTGCTCCAAGCCCATTGCAAGAGACAGCGGTGGGGACAGAAAGACAAAAAAACATCAGTTTTTTAAGTCAGTCAGCTGGTTAAATCAGAGGCCAATTCAGCAGCCAACAATTATTTGGACAGAAGAAGTCCAAAGAGATCTCCAGAGTTTGGGGAGACCCCAAACACTCTAATACAAAGGGCCCAGTCCCAGATGGAGAAAAGCCTTTGGTGGCAAAGGGATGTGAAGAAAACCCTTAATTATCCCTGGGAGGAGAGAGCTCATGTTTGCCAGCTGACTGTCACATTTCTCTTAGCTTGCACAGCCAACACCTCTCTTTTCTGTGGTTGTATGGCACTGTGGACCATGAAGTTGCAGCCCATGCCTGGTCTTCCAGCATGCTGCCACATCCAGGGAACCCAGAGGGAGCACAGGCAAGGTGTGCAACTGCGAATTCTTTTGCACTAGTGCCCATCTCTAAAGTGGCCCAGTCCTGCAATGTGGGCTGCGGTGGAACCGAGCCCAGTGGGATGGGGCAGCACGGAGTCTGGTTGCTGCTGGCCCAGTTCCCTTGTGCCTCCAGGAGGACTCAGGGAGGGAGGTGAACTGCTTGCAAATGGGGCACTGTCAGGTCAGACAATCTATTTTCTGTCCCCTCCCAGCAACTCTGGCATTATTAGAAGGTGCTGATGTCTCCAGATTGATAAACAGGAGCAGAGGAGCTGCAAGGGAAGGTCACTGGTAATCACATGCCAGACAGCCTGATTGCTTTTTCATATTGCCAAGTGAGGCATTCTGCCTGTGAAGTGTCACCCTCTGGGCTGAACTTTGCACACACAGGGACACCTCATCCCAGAGAGGGCACACGATATGTGGGGTCCAGGCCACTTTCTGACTTGCCTTCCCACAGCTCTCCCTGCCCTGGTGTGGGAGCGCCAGGCTGAAATGCAGCCACTCCACTCCAGCGCCTGTGTTGCCTAAACAAAATCAGCTTTTCTTTCCCACAGTCCCTGCGCAATCCCACAGCTTAGAGTGTCTTCACTTCTAATGCCACCACTTCTCATCCTGCACGCTCTTTCTCTCCTTACGTTCCTGTATCTGCCTGCCTGTTCCCACCCGCGCAGTGTGTTTCACACAGGGACTATAAGCCAGGGCTGCACCAAGGTCTGGCCTTTTTTAAGTGCGTTCTGGGAGACTGGACTTGCTGTAAGGACTTGAAGGCTCAGATTCAGCTGGCCGAGTTGCCCCTAGATCGCTTATTAGCTGCTCAAGGCTTCATTCCCCAGGACCACTCCGCAGAGGTGGAGAACAAGCCATTCAAGCAGCTTCCAGAAGTGGTTCGCAGGTCAGCTCCCTGATGAAGATACCAGCGACATTAACAGTGCTCTGTCTCTGCCCTGGTAACCAGGCCTTTCTTGGGGCTCTCGCGGTGACCACCGATGCGAAGCCCTGATTGAGGGGACTGTGGGTATCTGGCTCCAAGGCTCAGCCTGCTTATGTCAGCTCCCTGCTGGAGCAGGACAAGATGCTGGAGGCAGTGGGACAGTCCCTGCACAGCACCCACCCCACCACAGATACAACATGTGGTGAGGTCACCGTAGCCCCACCAAGAGCCTTTCAAGGTCCTCTGTGCTGTCTCATGGCAGATCTCAGCTCTACACCCAGCTTCAGCCAAAACCCACCGATCTGCCGCCCGCAGCCCCAAGGAGCCTGGGCAAGCTCTGTGCTGCTGTACATGGGTACCACCAAGGTGCCAGGAGTGTCCTCAGCTCCGATGTCTTCATAGCACATGGGAAATGCTACAGGCATGGCTGATAACCCAGTTTTTATTTTTCTGGAACAATGGATGCATTTTAGATTTTACGGGGGGGGGGGGGGGGGGGGCGGGAATAATTAGCTTATTAAATGACTCCCAAACAAACTTTTACCTAGGTTTGTACAGTGTACACTAAACCATTCTTATAAACAGGCTTGTCAGCAAGGCAGCAAGTCATTAGAAAAGGGTAAAATTAAGCCATGAATGACAATATTCTTATAAGAAAATCTGTAATGCCTTCAAAGTGAAAGCAAACTAAAAAACCATCAAATCAGTAAAATCTGGGGAGAGGAAAACTAATGAACTATTCTTACAGAGGTTACCCATCCTTGAAAAATCCACAAACACACCAATTTCCTATTCTGTGCCACCTAAAAGGTACAAAAATGTTCTTGTTTCAGTAGCACCTTCCATCCCAGGCTCTGTAAGCACAACACAAGACTGTCCAATTGTGCAAGCAGTTACCTGCACCACAGTCATTCTTCTGTTTAGTTGTGTGTGGCATTAAGTACCTCTCTCTCGCACACATGGCATAAGCCAGAGATGTTTCACTGGATTTACCAGGTTAATTCTGAAGTCTGGTCACATAAAGCTGTGGCAGAGAAAAATAAACTCCAGACATCTTAATTCAAAGCCCAGAGATATAACCTTCATGGAAAGTACTTTGCACTGCTGAGAATAAATCTATATCTCTGCTCATGTATAAATATCCAAGAATAAATTATTTGATAATGTTTATCCTTGCAACATGTGTGAAAGTCTTATATCATTCATTAGATGTTTGGCTTTCAGGATCAGCAGATGAGCACTGGCTGCTGCTCTCTTGACTTGATAGAAATTCAGAGCAAAATAATTATTTTCCCCTCCTAGGATAGTAAAGGGCCATTGCCTAAAAGCCATGGCCAAGCTCAGCCCTGCTCCCGTGTGGCAGGATGCCCCCGTTTGCCCACCAGCCCTGTCCTGGAGGGGTGGCACCACCCCATCCACCACCATCGCATCTCCTGCCTGCTCTTCCCCAACACCTCTGCTCTGTTCACTGGATCTCCTGGGGCTCCTCCATCCGTCTCCAGAGCCTCTGACAGCTGGGTCCAACCCTCCTGCTTGGCTTCATCATAGTGCTCCGGCTGCAAACCTTGCCAGCATCCCAAGGACAGCCTCTCCCTCAGCAAGCCAGCGCAGCCTGGCAGACTGAAGGGCATGTGCCCAACCCCACATGCCACCAGTTCCATGACAGCTGCACTAGCAGGTCGGGCATTTTGCTGTCAAGCCTTAGCTCTCCACTTCCTTCCAGAAGCATTTTGTTCATGATCTCCCTGTTGCAAACCCTGCTCCTTCACTGTGGTTTGGAAGGAGCTCTGACAGGTTGCTTCTCATAGAGAGATCATCTCATTGAATTTCCAGCCCATAAGGGTTTAGGTTTTATTAACACTGTTGGGAGTGGGATTTTTAATGCTAAATAAGTTTCAGCCTGAGCCAAGAAGGCCAAGTATCAAGGGAAGCATAGAGAAGGAATCATTGATGTTAAAGAGGGTTGTTTTTTTTAAAAAAAATGAAAAAAAAGAGCTGTGATTAATCTGCTTAATGCAAAGAGCATTTTCTGTGACATCGGTTTAATGAGTCAACACTTTTGCCACCGCGCTGCAAAGTCCCTCCACTCATTCAGCTCCTGGAGTCCATAGAATTTCTGCTTTCTATTCAGAACAAAAATTGTTGAACGCCAGGGGGAGGGAGAATAGCTGGAGAAGGGGATAAAAGCCCCCTAGGATGGCGTGCAAAGAGACTTGGCAAATCACCACCCTCACACCAGACTTGAGGTTTCGGAGCCCCATCCCCACCCACCTCCCAGCCACTGCCTACAGCAGGCTCTTCCCACCCCCTACCCCAAGACCCCCCATGCCAGCAGCCACCCTTGTCCCTGCAGTGTGGTCGGAGGGCTGGGAGGGCAGGACACGAGCCTCCATGGGACGGGGACACAGGCACTGCCTGCGGGGACAGCCAGGGCTGGCCGCGGGCAGACCCTGCCTCTGTGGCAGTGGCCAGGCTGTGGTAGCCACCCTGGCCACGGCCCCCCAGGCGGCACCAGCAGCGCTGGGGACGAGCGAGCGGGTGCTGAGCAGGGCGTCCCGGCGGGCTCCATGCGCTGTGCTCCACAGAGCCATCCCGCAGCCACACACTTCTGCAAGGCCTGACACGAACCCAGAGCAGATCGACAGAGGCTGGAAAGCAGATGGAGAGAAGGAAATTTGGATGCAATTTGAAGGCCCCAAAGTGTCTTGTTAGAAAAACACATGCCACAGGCAGCTGCTGAGCAGCAGAGCAGCCTGCAGCCAGCCACGAAGGCAAAGGTGGAAAGGGGAGGATGCGAGAGGAAGCAAAGCACCGCCACCACTCATGAGCAAGTCACGACCTGCTCCAGCCACCAGCAGGCTCGAAGGACAGCCAGGGCTCAGAGCAGTACCACGCACCTCACCTCAAGCTTGCTGGCTGGACCCGGCAGGGACACAGGCAGCAGCTTTTCCCAGCCCTTGCAGGCGTCCAGCCCACACGCTCCAAGCAAACCAAGCCAGGAAAGGCTGCGACCTCTGCCAGCCCCTGAAACAGGCTGCTTCGCCCCCGGCAGCAGCAGAGCACCCCTGGGGGTTTCCTTTAGCTCATCATGCCCCGTGGTCAGGCCTTGGAGCAGGCTGCCCAGGGAGGCGGTGTGATTGCCGTCCCTGCAGGTGTTTGAAAAAAACAGATGCGGTGCTTAGGGGCAGGGTTTAGTGATGGACTTGGCAGTGCCGGGTTCGCAGTCGGACTTGATGATCTGAAAAGCCTTTTCCAACCTAAATGATTCTATGAATCTGTGCTCTTGGCCAGAAACCCCCGTGCTGGCCAGCGCCAGGCCAGCGCCTGGTCCATGCTGCCTGCGGCATGGAGTGATGGGCACAGTGCTGTGCCCGCAGCGGGGCAGGGGTCTGGGCCACTGCACCGCCAGCTCCTGGGTAGCTTGGTGGGCTTCTTCTCACCTCCTCCATCACCCCCACCCCTGCCGCCCCTCTCCGCAGGGTCGGGGCGGCAGCCGGGCCCCTCTTAGCTTGGTTTCTACACCCCTCTGCTGGGCACGTCATTTATCGCTAAATAACGTGGCAGAGAATCGCAGCGGTGGGCAGGAGTGAGGGCTGGCAGGGAAGGAAAGAACACCCGACAGAAGACATGTTTTCAAAATGGAAATGTCCCTGAAAGAAAAGTAACCTCAGCAAAACTTCCCAGGATGGAAGGTCTCCACCGGCCCTACGGGCAGACGAAGTTGGGGTCCGCACCGACAGCCCCCAGCCCAGGTCTGCCTGGGGCCGGGACAGGATCAGATGGGAAATTTTCATCAGAATCACTGAAATAAAAATAAGCTGGAAATCCTTGCCCTGCTCCTCTAGATACCTGCATGTAAGAGCTGGATAGCAGGCATATAGAAAAAAAATCATCACTCGTCTTTATATTCTTGTAAGGCAGCACAGGCTGGGGATTCAGGCTTGAATACACCCCAGATGGGAGGGGGTTCAGCCCAAGTTCAGCCCAAGGTGTCCTGGCATCCTGTGGCACCTGTGCGGTGGTTTAACCCCGGTCGGTAGATCAGCCCCCCACGGCCACTCCTCGTGAAGAAAAAGCCACGTGCAAGCCAAGCCCGGCAAGGCGTTCATTCTGCACTGCCCGTCGCGGGGCGGTGCTCAGCCACCCCCGGGACAGCCGGGCTCCATCCTGTGTAACGGGGACCTGGGGGACCAACGGCGTCACTCCGAGTGTCCCCCCAGTTTATGCGCTGCGTGATGCCACATGGTTGGGGTGTCCCTGGGGTCAGTGGGGGTCAGCTGTCCCGGCCGTGCCCCCTCCCAGCTCCTGGTGCCCCCAGCCTGCTGGCTGTGGGGTGGGCGAGGAGCAGCAAAGCCCTTGGCCCTGTGTGAGCTCTGCTCAGCCCTGAGGAGAACGCCCCCCTGCTATCAGCGCTGTTCTCAGCACAATTCCAAATCACAGCCCATCCCGGCTGCCACGAAGAAAATTAACTCTACCCCAGCCAAAACCAGCACAACATGTTATAAACCAGCAGTGTGCCAGCTGTATCTAGGCTCCCCATACAGACAGATCAAGTGGTTTTACATAAATATACATAGGATGAGCTGAAATATTCAGTCTCCAAATTGAATAATACAATAAATTTGGGTTCAACATGTAATTAGTGCTTTGTCTGGGCACAGAATGGATGGCATTCTTCCTGTGTCCTTCCTCAGGGGCACACAGAACCTCCACCTGGAACGGAGCAAGAACTTTTGCTGAAGTCTATGACCATGTGGGAGATGCAATCACCCACATAACATCAGCCACTGGTACTGGAGAGAAGAAAAAAATGCTTTCACAGCCCAAGGGTATCCATTTCTCCCTGTATGTGTAAGTTGTAGCTGTATAAACACTCATTCAGACCCACTCTGGGTGCCCCTGCTCAGATGGAGGGTCCATGGGGGAATGAAACCCATTTACAGAAGAGAGAACAACAGACTGAAAGCCATGAAAGCCCACATGCATCTACACTTGGCTGCTGTCCTAACAAGGTGCTTCAAAGACTGTGCCTATAGGGGACCTGCAGCATATATAAGGGCATTCACTCACATATTGCAAAAAAAAGCAGTAGGAAAAAGTCACATCCTAGCAACTCATGCACAGAACCAGCCATGGTCAGCTCAGCAGCTCTCTACGTGTGTGTCAGGAGGTCTCAGTCCAGTCCAAAGCCCAGACTGATGCTCATGAGTCAGTGGCTGGGCTGACCTAGTGTGGTGGCTCCAAAGGAGCTGCTAAGGCAGATAACGAGCTGCTTGAGCAACAGCTCTGGGCAGCTGTTAATATCTCCCATGCCTCGGCTCCCTTGGAGACACTTTTTATTTTGTACTGTGACTCGATGATGACAGCTTTTGGAGCTATTATGTTTTAACAGGTTGGTGCAGCTGGAGGACTAAAAATCCATACAAAAACATCCATTTCAAGCACGCTGATTTGCAGTGACCTGTCTCTGAGACAGCACTGCTTTGTCAGTTTGCTTTCTTCCCGCCATCCCATGGAAGAGACCTTTATACCCTCCAATGCTGCCTGACCCTGAACTTTGGGGAGGAGGACCCATGTGTGAGAAGAAGGGACCCTTGCAGGCACAGCCTGCTGCACAGCCAGGGGGGGGACCTCACGCCCTCTGGTCTCCCTAAGCCTCCCTTCCTCACAAACAAATGAAGGTGCAGGACCGTCCGCAGAGAAATACCCAGTGATCATAATACCTGAATACACCTGTCAAAGACCTGAACTGAATTGCCCATGTTTCGCGTGTGAATCCCGACTTGCTCTCCAGGGTCAGTGTCTATGGGATTCACAGCAAGGAGCCACAGGGAAACATGAGGAAGCCAGCCAGCCTGCCAGCCTGCCCATCCACTCTGCCTCCTGAGCAGCACCCATGTTCTGAACCGGGTTCTCCATCAGAGATGTGACAAGGATGAGGTGATGGGAGAGGGAAGTGTAACACTTGACAGCAGCATGCCGAGACACCAGTCTTGGCAACAAACAGCTGGTGCGTGACAAATTCATGATATGCATATTTTATACTGTTTTCATGAAACGCTCACATACGGCCATACCCACTGCTGGCAAGACTGGAGAAAGAGCATGAATTTCACACCAAGGGCTCCTCTAACAACAGATTATAAGAAATAATCACTAGACAAATATTAGTCCTCAACAAGACAGACAAATTACGAGTGATACTTTTTATTGGACTAGCAATAAAAGAAGCGTAAAAGGTGACCAGAGCTCTGTTTCATATCTCACAGATTATGATTAATCACAGACCTCAAACCTTTGTACCAAGAGATTAGAGCCTTTTGCCCTTAGGAGGAAAAAAGATTAATTGTAGTTTCTTCTTATGACCCTCCTCTCACCTTCCACTGTGGAAGTGGCATGAAAAGGTTGTAAAGCTTATCTTTCTGCATTTCTCTCTTTGTCTTAAGGGCCCAGGAAAAACCACCAACAGTTTGAACTACAGAGCTGCGGTTTCCAGTTCTGCAGTGTGGGTTGATTTGATGGATCAGGCCACAAAACTAATGCATTGGAGACATTTATCCGGGCCTCCCAGGGGTCAAGAACACACGTCCCTCTGTGCGTGAGAAAGGCTATTGATTCAGAGGCTGAACCTGCTGCTGTGCATGCTCGGGTACGTCAGGAATATGACTGTTAAGTCAAGGGCGTGAAAATAATTGGACACAACAGAGAGAGGTCAGGGAAATGGCCTGGGCCCACTGATCCAGAAGGATGAAGAAGATAATTGGATCTTATCTGCATCTCCTTTGAGCAACATCCACCAGCCTGCCTGGACTGCGTAAGAGGTGAGGCTCATCTCTGTTCACTGTGTCACTGCTTTACAGCCACTTCTTTCTGTTCAGGGTTACCAACAGACCATAAGAGAAGGCACAAGAGAGCACAGGGCTGAGGCCATTCTAATTAGAGCCAAGGCTGGTCCATAAATGGCCTTGGAATAGGAGGAGGTTTTGTCATTCTCCTACTGGGCACCAGGCTGGTCCTAACACAGCCATCAAGCTCCCCAAGGTGGGAGAAGGCTAGAGGAAGAAGAAACGATGGTGAAAGCCAGATAACTGATTACGTGGGACAAACAGTGAACAAAGGGCAGGGGTGTGAGAATCAAGGATTCAGAAATGGCTTGAGGGGGCACTGGAGCGGGACACGGAGCGTGGCACCCAGTGAGGTGGCACCTAGAATGCCCTTTATTCCTCCTCAAGTATAGGAACAGAAAAGCAAAACAAGTCTGCAACATCCTAACATGAATCCTCCCTCCCTTCTTCCATGTGGCCTCAGCAAATCTCTCTCTTTTGCCACCTGCCAAGAGCTTTGAGATGTCCTCCCAGAGAGAACCATCATGTAATGGGGGCCCTTGGAAGCCTGACATACCAGCCAGCAGCAGTGTATCAGTATCGCATGGAACATGGGACTTCACATCCTATGTGGTCACATCCTCTGTATGCTTACCAAAAGTATATGGGGCACAGGCAATGATACTCCTCTGGAGAAACAGGCACCGCACACGTGGAGGTACCCGCACCGCTCCTTTGTCACTGCATGTGCTTAGCACGTGTATGATGGAGGGCCACCCTGCATGTGTGCTTTACTGGTCCAGAACTGGGGAGGCACCCAGTGCCTGAGGCCCAGGCAGCTCTGCTCACCTCGTCAGCAGGATGTGTTGCTTGTGGTAACGAGCTAGGCCAAGGGGAGACGGAATCAGGCAGCTGTCTCTTCCTTCCCTCCCTAGACACTCCCCTACCTAGCAAATGCATTCCTAGTGCCACTTGTCCCTTTCACAGTCTCTCGCTCTTCTGCACTGCTCCATTGATTACTTGGGTTTTTTCCAATCAATGTTGCTTTTAGAGTGGGTTTGTCTGACTGTCTCACTACAGGAGGACTGTCTCACTCCTGTGCTTCTGTTTCCTACTGCTCAACATTCCAGCACTCGGGATGGGCAGGTCCCAAGCTCTGTCCTTTGCACACATAAAATGAGGCCAGAAAGTGCCGGGACTGTCTGTGCTCACTCATGTTCCATATGGCCCTGCACTGAACAGAATGGTTTTCATCCATTTCTAGGGCATTGTGTGGGGATGTTCTCCCCAGAAAAGACAGTGATATAAACACCAGCTGAAGGCTTAGAGGATGCATGGACAGTGCTTTTGTCATGAAGAATTTATTTTTCCCTCTTGGAAGGGGGAAAGAAATTTCTTATACTAAGAGGCAGAGACATTGAAATGGCCATCATCACCTATGAGACAGCAGCTTTTATGGGCTGTGAGGAAAGTGCAGATCTTTCAGGAAAGGCAGTTATTTAAGGCTCTGATCCTGAGGAGCATCCATTTGTAGGGACACCCCTAAAAGCAGGCTTAGCTTTCCTTCTTATCCTGGTACTTCAGTGCAGGCTTACACGTTATCTTCAACCAAGCACAGGATGTTTTAGCAAGAACTATCTAATTGTGTCGTTCCCAGTGAGTCTTAGCACACAGCTCTCCTACTTCATAGGTGCCAGCACAGACAATTTCAGGTGAATGCTCATATCCAAGGTTTTTAAAAGTTGAGACAGCGAATCATTATCCTCTTAGGAGCAGGAGTGGAAAATAACAGAACATAGCTGTAGTGGGGAAAGGACGTTTATGATCAGATATTATAACCTGCAGCTATCTCAAAGAAGACACAAATGACTGAAACAAATGGATTTTTTTATATTCTGAGTTTTTAGTAGGAGCAGCCATCCTTCAGTCCTGTACATAGAGCGCTCCATGCAGTGGTATTGCTGTCCATGGGAGAGGCTCAGAGATACTATTACATTTTAGCAATCAATAGCTGTGATGCTTTTCCCACTTCCCTGTTTCAGAACTTGTGCTTCAGAACTTTTCTCTAAACAAAACAGCTGAAAGACCATGAGTGTGAGATACATCCCAGCTCTTCCAGGAGAGCTTTTATTTCAGTAGGCTTAGGGTAAGGTACAGCATGTCTTGTGCTGTTCCCTTCTTGGCTGGGCTATTCAGGGCTAAAAAAAAGCCTTTTGAATTGTGTACACAGAGCTGACAAATGCTACGGCCTGGCTAATGGTTAAATTTACCCACAAGTCAAAGTATCTCTTGGTGATATTTTATAGCAGGCCCATAAATTAGTAACTTATCTGCATAAGACTTTCTAAAGCAGACCAAAACCAATGAACTCGTGAAACCTGCCAAGCGCTGTCCACTATAGCAGAAGAGGTCATTCATTGCCTGTTGTATTGGACAAACCAAGTTTTTATTAAGGGGGAGGGAGAAAAAGAAAAGAAAAAAAAAATAGAAGAGACTCTCGAGTGAAAGTCAAGAGATTTCCCCCCACTTCTTTAACCCAAACTTGGCATTTGCTTTATTACAGATTAACACAGGTAACATCCTGGAAACCGAAAGCAATCGTGGTGTCTTTGGGGGGCTGCATTACTGACTAACCCAGATGCCCACAGTACTGAAGCATTAGGCAAACATGAGCTGCTTCTCATGCAGCTGGGAGAAATCCAGTAGTAAATGCAGCCTTTCCACCTTAAAAAAATTGTGTAGTGTACATTAAAAAGATATAAAATAGTGTATATGTAAAATAGTGTTATCTGTAAAAATGTTACATGTTATTATAACATAATCTACACTTACAGTTTCTATCAAATAAACAAATCCTAGTATACGCCATGAGATAGCATTACAATGCACAGCCCAGCAGACTGAGACAGTGGTTTCAGTACTGCAAAAGAAATTAACTAATGCTGAAGGCGAGCCCGGACACAGAAGTTGTAACCTCGGGCGAGTACTGGGGACCACGATTAGGGTCCCACGTAGCCGTGTCTACACAGCAACTGCACCAACAAGAGGCCCCCGGGCTGCCCCCGCCTGAGGGGCCCCCCGAGGGCCCCGGACCTTCGGGCGGGCCACCCTCCCCGGCACCAGCCCCGGCTGAAGCGGGCCCGCTCGGAGACGACTGCCGGGCCGCAGCAGCGGGAGGCACTGCCCTGCGACCTCCTCCGCTGCGCCGGGAGGTGCAGCCCCCCGCCCCTGCCCCCTGCCCCCTGCCCCCTGCCCCCCCGCAGTGCAGCCGCCACCGCGCAGGCCCACAACGGCGCGGCCGCAGCCTCAGCCCCACCCGGCGCCAGGCGCATGCGCACCGCTGCCCCCTCGCCGCCGGCGCGCGGCGGCGTGATGACGTCCACGCTGCGTCCCGCTTCCATCCGGGCCTGCGCCGTAACGTCCGCCCCGGCCCCGCCCCTCCTATAAAAGCGGCGGCGGGCGGCGGGCGCCATTGTGCTGCGGAGCAGGCCGCGGCTGTGGTGCGTACGGGCCTGCAGCGCCGGTCCCCGCGCCCCTCTCGCCGCCTCTCGCGCTCTCTCTCTCCCCCTCCCTCCCCTCCTTTCTTTCTCTCTCTCTCTCTCTCTCTTCTTCTCCTCCCTCTCCTCCTCCTCCTCCTCCTCTCCCTCCCCTTCCCCCCGCCGCGGACATGCCGCGCGTCTACATCGGCCGCCTGAGCTACCACGTCCGGGAGAAGGACATCCAGCGCTTCTTCAGCGGCTATGGCCGCCTGCTCGAGGTTGACCTCAAAAACGGGTGAGCTGCGCCCCGCGGCCCCAGGGCCGGCCCCGCCCGGCCCACACACACACACACACGCACGCACCCCGCCGTCCCCTCCGGCCCGGCCGGGCCCTGCCCGCCGCCCCCATGTCGCGGCCGTTCCCGCCCGCGCTGCCGCGTGGCGCGCGGCGCAAGATGGCGGCGGCGCGGGGGGAGCGGGGGCGCTGCGGCGGGGCCGGCCCCATTGTCCTGCCGCGGGCGGGCGGCTCACCGGGCCGTTCTCCCATCTCCTAGTTACGGCTTCGTGGAGTTCGAGGACTCCCGCGACGCCGACGATGCCGTTTACGAGCTGAACGGCAAGGATCTGTGCGGGGAGCGCGTGATCGTGGAGCACGCCCGCGGCCCCCGCCGCGACAGGGACGGGTACAGCTACAGCAGCCGCAGTGAGTACGGGCCCGTCTTCCTGCGTGGTTCGGAGGCCGCTTCGGGCGGGGGGGCGCGGGGGGCGGCTCGGCCGTTGGCGGGGGGGGTGCCTGGTGCAGCGCCGGAGCCCGCTGGCTGCGCGCCCGGCCCCGCGCTGCACGCAGGTACCCCCGGCGGCGAGCGGGCGAGTGGCGTGAGGCAGCGGTGGCCGCAGCGCTGTGGCCGGTGGCGAGGGTCTGTGGTGTGTTGGGAGCGGCCTCTGCCCAGTGCAGGGCTCCGGCATTCTCGGGAGCGTTTAGCTGATACGGTGATGTTGCATCACTGACGTTAATGAATACCGTTGCATAATTGGGGTGGAAGCAATCAGCTGTGAACTTTCATGTGAATGTTTCAGTTGAATAAATATATATATGGAAGGGGTGGGGGGAGGTTTTCGAGCAGGAATCTGTTGTGCTAAGTGGGGGATATTGTAAATATGTTCAGCTAACTTGTATAGCTCCTTGAGCTGAGCCGTATAAGAACCTAGCTGGCCTAGTACTGTAAGTAAAAGTACTAAGGTCCATCTTTTGGTAGTCTGTAGAAGCTTGGTGTTGGGGGGGTGGGTATCTTGTCTTTTTAAAAAGAATCAAATGTATGTTGTTTAAAATTGTTGCATGTTCAATTCAAACTTTTTAACAAGTCCTTGATGTTTCAATTTAAAAGTGACCAGTGGGGCTGAGGCTGTGTCCACTGAGGCTAAGATGACTGCCTTTCCTGATTGGCCATGGCTTTTCCATACATTGTGTGACCCTTGCCCTATGACCCTTTGGCTGACCTTACCGGAAGCCATGACGACAGCAGCCTTTTGCCATTAGACGCAGGGTGATGGTGAGGATTCCAAGGGTTAGACAAAACTGGTTAAACTGAACTAGGTGACTGTTACCTTGCGTGTTTTGTGGCCAAACCACCACCAAAAACCTCATACTGTGATGTAAGTACTTAGTGTAACTAGTAAACGTTTTTGTAAAATGTAGAAATGCATGTAATCAGTTAAGTTTTATATTTTACAATGTTCTGTAAAATAAAACTTAGCAAGGTGAATCTAATAAGGAGCAGTCACTCTCTAACAGATCTTAGGAGCGCAGACTTGTAGGATTTTAGTCTGTTTGATTTGCCATTAATATAGATTATGGCAAAATTGCAAAGTTTATTGGAGGCTTAGAGAAATAAAGTCCTACTCCAGTAAATATAACTGTTTAACTAACTTTTTCAGAACATTTTATTTTTCCTCATGCTAGGAGACGACCTAACTTTATTTCTTTGTACAATAAAGGTGGGGGTGGTGGCGGATATAGCAGTCGGAGACAATCTGGAAGAGATAAATACGGACCGCCTGTTCGTACAGAGTACAGACTGATTGTTGAAAACCTTTCCAGTCGCTGTAGTTGGCAGGATTTGAAAGTACGTATTAACGTTCTATCATGGAGCCTGTTGTGACTAGCAGGAAGCAATAACTTCCTTTAATATCAATGTTCATTTTGATTTAGGTAGAAGTAATTGAGAAGTATTTGTGCATGAATGTCTACGTGCAATTAATGCTTCTTGCATTTGCTCAGACTTGTCTTAAGTTAACATAGAGTATAAGCATGTGGAATGGTTAAGTAATTTTTCATCTACTCCCTGAAGGATTTCATGAGGCAAGCTGGTGAGGTAACCTATGCAGATGCTCACAAAGAGCGTACAAATGAAGGAGTGATTGAGTTCCGATCTTACTCGGACATGAAGCGTGCCCTGGACAAACTGGATGGCACAGAGATAAATGGAAGGAAGATCAGACTGGTTGAAGACAAGCCACGGTCAAGCCACAGGCGATCTTACTCTGGCAGCAGGTCAAGGTAATGTTCTGGGACGAGCCAGTCTCTGCATCAAGACTACATACACTAAGAATGGGTCTAGGTTAGCTCTGTCTGCACTAGTTACCTTTGGCTGGTATTTTGGGGATAGGAAGATGTCTTAGAATGTAGAAGGTATTACTTTAGGTAATACAGCAAAGCCAGTTTGGAGAGTTTTTCGTCTGTGAAACATCAGATGTCATTCGTTGACAGTATATCGACTGGGTGGATGAATAGTACGTCTTGGTGTGGCCATACCTGTTTTTGAGAAGTTCTTTAGCAGCTTTCCTCTGTTAGGTAGGATAGCAGGGCATGCCAGACGAAGAATAAGGGGCAAATTGCATTTTAAATGTTTGTAGGTCGCGATCTAGAAGACGATCTAGAAGCAGAAGTCGTAGAAGTAGGAGCAGCCGCAGCAGATCCCGTAGTGTCTCCAAAAGCCGTTCACGGTAAGTGATACGTTGCTTTCTGTTGGTACAGGAATTTCTACTTGCTGATTGATAGGTATTATACAGCTGCTGTAAGTACACTTCAGTTCATGCAGAATAAACTCTTGTCTCTTTTTGAAAGATCTAAATCCAGGTCACGAAGCAAAGACCGTTCACGTTCCAGATCTAAAAGCAGGAAGTCTAGATCAAAGAGCAAATCGAAACCCAAGTCTGACAGGGGTTCACGCTCTCACAGCAGATCCAAGGAGAAGTCTGAGAAGTCTCGGTCCAGATCCAGGTCCAGGTCTCGATCTCCCAAAGAAAATGGTAAAGGAGATGCTAAGTCTAAGTCCAGGTCAAGGAGTAGGTCTCGTTCCAATTCTCCGCAGCAGCAGCAATCTGCCAAGGCTCGTTCAGAGTCGCCACCCAAAAGAGCTGCTTCGAGGTCCCGCTCCAGATCTCGTTCAAAATCTCGTTCACGATCAAGATCTAGTTCAAGAGATTAAGACTAGAACTCTCCTCTTACATTGCACACTATTACGGAACATTTTCCTACTTGTCAGGCCATTAGTGTTATGTTAGTACTTCAGAAGTTGGTTTTTTCTCTTGCAGGAGTGAATGGCCTAAGAACTAAGTAATGAGGCATAAAGGTTTCATTTGTATCCCAAATTTGAAAATACAAGATCGGATGGTGGTACAAAGCAGGAAAAGTCCCCCTTTTGTAGAAGTTCAGCTAAAAGTTTGATTTTATAGCATTTCTGCAGGAGTAACTTAACTACTCTTAAGTGCAAAGTGGTTTTTATATTAAAAATAAACTGAATATAAACAGGCTTAAATCTGGGCTTTTTTGAAAGTATCACTTTTTCCTATTTTTTTCATGGTTTTCGAACTATGGGTATCATTAGCTTAATAGGTTACAGCTTGCTACCAAAGGCAGGATTGCCTTGCTGGGCAGATCAGATAATTCTCTGGTTTATCTTAATTTGTGGAAGCAGGCTGCAAACTGTATAAACTGGTAACAATACTACAAAGATGTTAGACCAGCAATAAACTCAATTTGGAGCATTTGTATTGTATCTTAACTTGCCAAAAGAACATTCCCCCCCCCCCGTACTGTGACTGTATTAAAGGTAATAAAGGTACTCCGGAACCTGTATCATACAGTATTGCTGAAAAATCCTAAGTTTCAAACTTGAAAGAACGAAAGCGCTTTTTTTTTTTTTTTTTTTTCTTCTCTCGAATATCAAGTGTCACTGTTGTCAGACACTTAATGTGTCTCTTGGATGTGGTCCAAGTCACTAGTATGTTGTATGGTTTGTCAGCCTCTGAATACCTATTGGTTATGAAAACTAAGTGAATAAAACTGTCTTCCCTCCCTTTTGACTCATTTATGTTAACATTTTGCTTCAGACTAGGAGAACTATAATACTGTTGTGTGTAAGTCTGAACTTTATTGGAAATGTAATCTCTTTGAGCTAGAGTTCTAGTCTTAACAAAGGCTTTGCTAAACCACAGTTGCCAATTCACTTAAATTGTGGAATAGGACTCATCCCAAAAATTCCCCTTTATAGCTAAATTGATTTTTTTTGTAACATGCAATAGCAAACATTAGAACTGCCTTGTACTCTTTATACAATGTGTAGTTTGACTTGTATAAAATTAAATTGGTGACTCAAACTCTTGTGTTTATTGCAGTGTAATGGGATTCTTTTTCTGCCTCATGCTGGGGAAATCACAATTTATCCTACTTGCCTCTTTTGCTGGAGTAACTTATTTGTTTTAGTAAGAGACTTGGGAGTTCTTGAAATGCCCTTGGGTTTGTGGTTGAGACCAGCTAGTGAACCAAGCACTGTTTCTCCCAATACATTGTCCTTTCTTCAAGCGTGACTGGATGTGAAAGCAACACCGCTGACCAACCAGTCAAAAATTTTACACATCTGCTCAGATGAATTGGATCTGGCACAAGGAGCACATCAAGCGCATGTTCAAATGCGACTTGATACCAGCTTTTCTTTCATGGAATTACTTTGATCTACACAGTTTTCTTGAAGAGTAACACTCAGTTTCCATTTCCTGATCACATCTAGAAAGTTTGAGCTTTTGCCTGTTGCACAGGAGTAGCCACACTAGTACAAGAAGGGATCCCAGGATGAGTGAAGTTAGTTTTGCCCAATAAACTCAAGTTCTTAGTGGAACCTGAACAGAAGTGATTACATGGCTTGTCTTGCCATCAGATCGGGCTGCTGTTGCTTTTATGTTGTGTACCTCTGCATGCCTTTTCTATCCCAGGGGTGGAAAAGCAGCTGTATTTGAGCTGCCAAGTCAAGTTTCCCCACAATTGTTCATAAAGCCGTGGAGTCTTAGAAATATTTCTGGCATGACTAAATCCACACTTGTGCAGAGTGCATTTAGTGCTAGAGTTTTATTCTCTGCACCTGGAATGGGGTGACTCCTGTGTTTCATTTGTTGTAAGGGGTTTTTGTTGTTTTAATTGAGGCATTTCAGTTAAGGTCTATCTTAGCATAATGATTAGAAAAAATAGTTGCTGTGGTTCTGATCACTGCAGGTAGTACCTTCTCCACATTGGATTTTTAAGTGGGGGGTTAGTACTGGGGACTTCCTACAGAAGCCAGACTGCACAAGAACAGCTTAATGCAGGTTTACAGCCCTAAGCTACGCTTGTGGAAATACTTGCCTCCCTTAAACTTGACACAAGCATTATCCCCTCTTGATTTTTATTTCTGCCGACCATGGAGTAGGTCAGACTTACTTCATGGAAAATTGCTCTCTGATTAGCCTCCGGGGGTCTTCAGTATAATACAGGTCACACTTAAAACAGGAATAGAGCTCGGTAGATGAGAAGGTATATATGCATATTTCCAATAGCTCTGTGTCTTTCCAGTAATAAGATGTTGGCCATTAGTTTTTTGCATATGCTCGTAGCTGTTAGTAACAGTTTGTTTCTAAAACTGATTTCTAGTGCCAGCATGAGAACGTCTTGGGCTTATAGTAGCCGATCGCACCCCAGTCTTGGTTAGCGATGCATAACAGTGGCTTTTTACCAACTATATTCTTAGCTTTCTGAAGTGAGGTGGTTATGACAGTGGTTATGTTTGAAGTCGTCTTTATTCATGAGGTACTGGGAGGGCCTAGATGGGGTTTAACCAACATGGGGTAACTCCGATATTTAAAGGGAACTCCCTTAGACACTGAAGATTTCTTTTACCGGAGCCACCTTCGATGTCTCCCTTGGCTGCTATGCGAACGAGAAAGGCCCCTTTACTGTGAAAATGAAGGAGGAATTCCTTGGCATAACTTGTATCCTTCTGGATTAGTTTCCTCTGGAAAGCTAGTAGAATTTCAGCAGTGCCAGATACAGAGCCAGTGCAGTTAAGTGCAAGGCTTGTGATAACTAAAGAATCCACCAACAAACCCCAAACACTGTAATCCCTTTACCTCTGTCAGCACCATTTTTTGTAGGAGTGGAAGACTCAATCTGGTATGTATTTGTGACCACAAGTATTTGAGATCTCTTGTAGGTGTTACAAAAGTGTGATTTGGATAAGTGTCTTGAATCTCACGGAAGAGTAAAAGGCTGTGGAAGACTTGCAAGCTTGCTGCATTTTGCAGACGTAGCATGTGCTTTGCTTTGGCCTGCAGTTATAGCAATAGTTGACAAAAGCAATTTGGCATTGCTCATCTTGGTTTTTAAACTAACTGGAGCCATCTTTTCAGAGATGTGCTTTAGTATTGGGCATCCAAACTCTCCTGGGTTTTTTTCTGCGCTTGGTATAACCAATATAAATTTGTTCTTAAAAAGACAGAAGAGAAACATGCCTTCTCACCAAATGTGGAGTGCGGGACTGACTTAAAATGTTTGTGTCCTGTAGTGAATTGTGAAGGAGAAATCAACACTACTGTTTAAAAAAAAAAAAAGTGAAACTTAGACTGCGACTGCATTTGGAGTCTGTTGCTAGCCTTTTCCTGTATTTAGGAAAGCATCCCTCCCTGTATTTTGGTGTTGGATGTAAATGCAAGTTCCATCCTTAAATCAGTGATTTATGTGATGTAAAATACCTGCTTTAAAGTCAGATGATGAAAATAGCGCTTCCCTTTAGTGTGTCTCACTTAAACAAGGGCAGACGGTAGGAACGTGTTTCTGCTTTGTGTAGGTCGTGGGTGGGAGTGCGCCTCGTGATGCCACGTGTGTGGCCTTGGAAGCGATCACAGTCTTTGCACCGTTTCCCTTGGACAGCAGTGATGCCAGCTATTGCACACAAATGGGAAATTCTGGTATTAAATCAAACTCATGCCTGCTCAGAGTTTCTGGGTGCCCCATCAGTTGTGTGCTTTGAGCTTAATCTCCGTTGTGTGCTTTGAGCTTAATCTCCTTGGTGGCCCACGTCAGGAGGTCACGGAAGAGGATTCTTTTGCCCAGTTCAAAAAAGGGTTTTTTTCCATGCTTTGGCTTCCAGCTCAGTGCTTTGATGGAGAAGGGAACAAATCCCTAATGCACGTGGTCTGGTGAGGAAGCAAGCTGCAAAATGTGATTACTCCTGATCTGGGTAGGTGACTGACTCATCCTGAAGCATGAAATGTGGTCGTGCTTTAGGTTTTGGTGACTACAGTGAGCATCTTGGCTGGCAAGGAAGGTAATTTGGTTGTCCCCAGAGCCAGCAAAGGGGGCGGATGAATAGAGATGCTTAATTCCTCTTAAATGCCAAGGCCCAGCAAGGCTCACCTTAGCCTTTGCATCCACGACACGTGATTTTCAGAAGCTGGTAACTACTGTTCGAGTCCATGCAACTGATCCTGCTTCAGTGAGTACCTGTCCACCACAAGTAAGAATGCAGCATGCTTTATTGGGCATACGGGCTTGTTCCGTGCAAAGCATTCAGAAATCATTGCTTAAAAAAGAGCAGGAAATGGACTAAGAATGAGAGGATTTAAAATGTGCTGTCACAAACCATACCCTTTGAAATGGCCATTTGTATTGCATTGCTAAGAGAAAACGGGTACGGTATGTTGGCTTGCTGTAAGGAAGAGCACAGCTTTTGTGTTTAATGTACATGGAAATAAGTATCTCGCCTAGCAATATTGCCGTGCTTAGAGTGAAACTGAGTGACTAGAATAGGTGACACTCCTTTTTCCTGCTCTAACATTTCTACCTCTAAATTTTGCAATTTTAAAGTCCGTTTACAACTGGGAAATGACTGTGTCCCAAATGAGACTGTAACCATCTTTGCACGGGCAACAGGAGGGGCATTTAAAACATGATTGTTGGATTTATTATTCACAGATGGAATAACCTGAACTGTTTCCAGCTCCTACTTCAATCTAGTTCAGGTTGGTGTTGTAACAGCCACATGGCACCCACAGAGCAAATACGTAAGTCAAAGAGCAAAAGCTGGCAAAGTAGGAACTGGGCTCAGGAGCCTGGAAATCCTGAAAATTTAGCTGAGCTGATGTTCGGGATGTCCTTGAGAGATGATGCAAAATGCTGTGATCACTTGAAAGATGCACAGTTCAGATGTTGCTCAGGAGGTGAAGTTCCTGCCACACCATGAGCAGATCTTGGCTGTGTTTCCTGCATGTGTTGTAATGGCTATTTCATGAGAATGGGAATGCATTACTTCAAAAGGGGAGAAGCAAAACTAATACAACTACTGCTTTGCGTAGTGGCAGCTATTAATGGTTCAAGAATTTTAACTATCTGTTCTTGGGATCATAATGGTATCTGTCAGCATTGTGGTCAGCCCTTTCCCCCCATCTTTTGTTTTGTGGTTAGGTGGAAAAAAATCAAAAAGCAGAATGTGGGCTCTTGACTCTCAAAGCTTCTTCACACATTATTATTTTGCTAAATGTGTATGTAAATGTCAGAGGGGAAGTTTCAGTTGTCTCATAATCCAATAAAAAATTGAAATAAACAAACTACTCTGAAGTGGCTCATAAACTTCTCCCCTTTTAGCTACATCTGTCACTAAAATGTGAGCTAGCTGGATGAACGCGGGTGCGCTCCTGGATGAGCAGCAATGGCTCACAGCAGCTGGTATGATCCATGCCACTGACAACGTACTGGCAATAGGAAGATGTCTACAGCTAACGCGTGCTTTGGGGTGTGCTTCACAACAGTTCATACCAATACTCATGTTTTGGGCAAGATTCTGGGGGATTCTCTGACTCAAAGCCTACATCCTCTTGTTCACAGAAAGTGGCTTCTGCAGGGCGGTCTCATTTAGAATGTCTCAAATACTCATTTTTTAATATCAGTATTTTTACTCATTTTAAAAGCAAAAGCTTAAGTTTTGCTCCAAAGTTTTGCCTTTCAGCAATAACTGAATACAGTGATTTCAGTCCCAAATACTGATAATGGTGGAGGAAAAGCTTGGTGGTTGACGCTGGGGTTGGAGGTGGCTGGAAGGTGCAGCCTGTGCTGTCATGTGGATGGAGTTGTGGGGGGAATGACTTGGGCAAAGTCATCAGTGGTGTCTGCAGCTCCTGGAACAGGGTTCTCCTGTAAATATGAGTAAGGAAAGTTGGTGCCATTAAGTCAGCAGGTGTTTTGAACAGGTCACACCTGACCTTCTTGGAGTAATCACAATGTACAGTTGCACCCAGTTGATCTGCTAGCCAAAGAGCAGTGTTTCTCCCTGAAATGGGTAAAGAGCAACAAGCTTCCCCTGCGCAGCGTGTGTATTCCTTGTTCTGCTCCGTGCTGACTGTCTGCATCCTTGCTCAGCACCAACACAAGAGGAAAATGATACGGCAGATGGTCTCTCCTAAGCACGGTAGCGCAACAGTGATGCTGTACAGTTAACCTAGGGGTAGCGATGGAGTGCAACAGCTGCCCTGGGGTGGCATCTCCTGTTCTGCTGGGCTCTCTGGTACAGGCGTGTCACTAGGTGTGGAGTAAGTACCGACAGTAACTGGGGAAACAGGAGAAAATGTTCTGAAAGAGCCCCTCCACTTACCCCGTCTGGGTCTGTTTGCTGACAAAAACTGTTGCTCTGCGAGCTGAAAGTACAGTCCACCATTTGTCATAATTTCGGTGTCATCTAAGTACATCTGATAGCCCAGAGGAGATGTGTTTTGTAGTTCTCTGTATGCGAAGGCCCCCTAGAGCGTGTGAAACTGAGGCACAGAATGGCAGTGACTTGCCCAGTGGCAATAAAAGTCGTGGATGTCAATTTGTACTTCAGGCTTGCTCCTATTGTTTCATGTTCCATAAGGTGTTTGTCAGGGTTTTGGGTCGGATGGGCATGGGATGTAACTGGGGGGGAGGACAGGAGTGGTGGGCATGGCCACCCGCAGGCACTGCCTTCCTGTGAACTGCAGTGCATGGGGATGGGTCCTGGCTGAACCCATCCCAGAGCATCTCTGGGAGATGCTGCAGCCTGCACTGGTTGGGTCCAGTGGCATTAATGGCATAGTGGAGTCTGAGAAGCCACATCTGAATAAATAAAATAATAAACCCATTAGTAAAAGCTAAGTTTAAATAAACAAAAGCTCACAGAACCACAGAGTATCCTCAAGTTGGAGGGACCCCATCAGGATGGTGGAGCTCCCTGCTCCTCGCGGGGCTGCCTGGAACTTGGCTGGTGACTAAGGGGGTATCTGCGGACAGGGGGCACGGCCAGCCCTCGGGCTGCTGGGGCACGCTGCCCACCTGCCCAGACCCTGGAGCTCTTCCCATGGGGCTGCTCACCAGCCCCTTGTCCCACCGTTCATACATGAAGGAAGGTGCTTTACAAGGGGTGGCGGAGGTGGGAGCTGAGGCACTGGGGCGTATTGCGGAGCTGGAGGGCTCCTGAGGGAGCCGGGGGTGCCGCCTCTGCTCGGCCCGAAGCAGCCGTGTCCTGGGAATCCATCACTCTGAATTCCCGATTTTTATGGCACAGCCAGGAGCAGGGAGCAATGGGAGAAGGCGAATGCCGAGCTGCTTTTCAAGTGCCTTGAGTTTCACTCTGCTCCCGATCTGAACCTCCCACTACAGCACTAAAGGACTGATAAGGGAAGATGTTCCGTACTGTGTCCCCGAGGGCTGAGGCGAGACGGGGGCGAAGGCAGCGGCACCAAAGGACGCACCCGTCCCCTGCACCCCCATTTTCAGGATCGCTTCATTGGAGTCTGACTTCATCTTCTGTACTGCGTGATCGGTTGTGGGGTGCAGACCCAAGCTGATCGCAGCTGTCAGACACTGACCCCAGAAACAAAGTGCTGGCCCCTGTGCTCCATCGGGCAAGTGGGGGGCTGCAGGGGCCACTGCCTCCCCCCACTCCCCCTCGTGTGGCTCTTGGCACCCCTCCGTGCGTGGATGGTCCTCGTGCTCCCCTGCTCCCACCCGCGGGCCCGGGGCAGCTGCCAGTGCCCCCCACCGTGGGCAGCCGGAGCCGAGGGACAGCGACCCGCGTTTTGAGCAGGGCCATGGGGAAGCGCCGCGCGGGGCGCCCGCCCCCCAGACCGCGCCGCAGCACCCTGTGTCCCCCCGGGCCGCTGGGGGCTTCGTGCGGACGCCCCCCGGTTGCTGTCCGAGGCTGCGGTGCGGGCGCTGGGGGGGCTGTCAGCCCGGGGGTCCCGGGGGCCGCGTGCCGCAGCCCGGTTGCTGGCTGGGGAGGCACACACGGCACAGGCCAATGTCAGTGACTGGAGGCAGCTGCTGGCGGCCAGTCCCTCGCCCCACGAGGGGCAGGGGGGGCACGCAGCGGCACGTCGCCCCCCGCCCCGCGCAGGGTGGGGATCCGCGGCAGCCCCTCGGGGCGGGGGGAAACGGGGGGCGCCCGGCCTGGCCGGAGCTGGGCGGGGGGGGGGGGGGGGGGGGGGAGATGCTCGGCGTTGCCATGGCGACCCCCCGCCGGCCCCATCCCCGAACCCCTGCGGCGGAGCGAGCGCGGGCGCTGCGGCGCGGCGGCACACGCGGGTTGCCATGGCGACGGCGCTCATTAAGCGCCTGCGAGTCAGCCTCCCAATTACCGCCCCTCCCGCCGCCCCGGCCCCCCCCGCTCCGCGCCCCTCCCGCCGCCCGCGCCCCCCCCCCCCCCCGGCCGGCGCGGCCCCGCTCGCAGCCCCGCTGGCAGCCCGGGCCGGGCCGTGCGGGCGCGGCGGCCCAGCCGTAGGGCGGCTCCGCGCAGCGCACGCCGGGCCGGGCAGCCCCCGCCGCGGCTGGCAGCGAGCGCCCGGGCCGGGCCGCGGCCGCCGGGCCCCGCCGTGGAGGTAAGGAGCGCGCCGGCCGCTGCCTGCCCCGGGCCCCCCCGCGGGCCGGGCCCCGGGCCGAGCGCGGCTGGGGGCCGCGTCACGCTCCGCGCCGCCCCCCGCAGCCGGGGCGGCCCCGGGCCTGCCGGGGGGGATCGCTCCGCCACGGCCGCCGCTCGTCAGAGGCCCCGGTGGTGGCGGGGCCGGGGGCGGCGGGGAGGGATGGGCCGGGGGCTGCCTGCCTCGTGCCCCCGGGGGGGCTGCGGAGCCGCCGCGGGTCGTTCTGCGGCTGTAACGTCCATGTGCAGGGAGGTATTTTTTTTCTCGAGGCACTACGCCCAACAGCAGGGATGTGTGAGCAAAAAATAATAATAAAAAATAAATAAAAAAAGAGTACGTGCATGTGCATGTGCTTATCTTAACAAAATTAAAAAAAAAAAAAGTACGTGCAGGTGCTTATCTTAACAGAAAAAAAAAAAAAGTATGTGCAAGTTCTGGTCTTGCTAAAAAAAATTTAAAAGGAAAAAAGTACGTGCAGGTGCTTGTCTTACCAAAAAATTAAAATAAGTCTGTGTGGGTGCTTGCCCGCTTTGGACAAGTTCTGTGCTGGTGGGCGGTGGGTCTCACTGGGCAGACTGGTCCCAGCTGGGCGCGTGTGGTGCCAGGCGCTGCCCGGGGTGGCCCAGCGGTGTGGGACGGCTCTGCTCTGGCTCTCCCGAGGGATCCTCTCCGGGAGACACGAGGTGGGAAGCCCCTCGCAGGGGGGGCGCTTGGCCGTCTTCAGGCACCGCAGGAGCACAGGCTATCCTGGAGCCCAAAGGTGACACCGCTGTGGCCCTCGAAAGGGCCCTGCAGCACCGGGGGCATCAGCCCAGCCGAGGGGGGCACCCAGCAAACAGTCCAGGCTATGGGGTGGGGGCTTTGGACCTGCTGGGACACGTTCTGGGTTTGTTTCTTTAGGAGTTGTAAAAGACTGCACGTCTTGAAACATTTCGGGATCGTGTATCAATCCTCTTTGGATGTTTCCGCCTGCTTGTAAGTGTCGCTTGCAGAAAACCACCCTGTGTTGAGCCCTGACGCTGGCAGGGTGGGATGCTGCAGCCCGGCTGGTGCTGCTGCCAGGAGCGGCTTATGGCAGCAGAGTGGAAGGTGGGACGTGGGTGCCCCCTTTGTGCCCCTCCAGTGTTGGCTGAGGGTCTGCGCCCAGTCGGAGCTGCCCAAGCTCCCTTCCAGCCTCAGCACTGAGCATGGATGGTGTCACCTTGAGCCCACTGGGGTGGCATGTGAGGTTGCTGGTGGCTGCTCCTTCTCTCCCCCTGTGGCTCTGAGCAGATCCACAGGCCCAAGAGCTAGTCCCAGTGGCAGTGACGCCCCTGGGAACAGCAGGTGATGCCCAGCCCAAGTGTCACCACTTTGTTAGCTGTGCCTGAACCTGAAGCTGAAGGTACCTTGCCACTGTCTTGCCCTTCTTCCTCTGATTTCTTACTTTCACAGAATCTATTAGCTATTTTGAAATGTACAACACGAACGGCATCTTCCTGCATGGAAGGATGCTTCATCCTGCTTTGAGGTGTTAGTAAATACCATGGTCTGTTCCAAACCTTACCCCATGCTGCAGCAGAATTAGGAGGACTCTGTGGCCCCTGGCTCCAGGGGAGGCGTCGCCTCCTGGGTTTGGAGCAGCAGTCAGATTTGGAAGGGAAGAAGCCGGTGTGTTTGCCTTTCTCTGCTGAGCCGCTTGCCTGTGCAAAGGGTGTTACTGACTGTGCTTCTTTGTATATGGAGCAAACACTTTCTGCAGTGCCGTTGGTCTCTTAAACGCCTGCCCTGGGCAATGTCAGAAGATGGGAAGATCCAAGGGAGCAGCTCCCAGCCCACCATGTCTCTGCAGTGCTCTGGTGTACCACTCGTGGTTTTAGCATGATCCCAGCTGGTGCATTTTCTTAAAGGCTCGATGTTGCCACAGGAGGTAATTAATAATCCATACCTCACCCATTGGTAAGGATGGGGAAGCTCTTTGTTGTGGCTGAGGAAATTCCTGAAAAAGTAATTCGCAGATTCACGGGCTGATTGAGGTTGGAGGCACCTCTGGAAGTCACCTTGTCTAGCCCCCCGGGCCATCGGGGCCACCCAGAGCTGGCTGCCCAGGACTGTGTCCAGGTGGCTTTTGAGTATCTCCACAGATGGAGGCTCTACCACCTTCCTGGGCAGCCTGTGACAGTGCTTGGCCACCCTCACAGGGTTCAGAGGGACCCTCCTGTGTCTCAGTTTGTGCCCATGGCCTCTGGTCCTGTCCCCTCTGCCCCCTCCCTCCAGGTGTTTGTACACATCAGTGAGATCCCCCGGCGCCTGCCCTGCTCCAGGCCGAGCAGCCCCAGCTCTCAGCCTTTCCTCACAGCAGAGATGCTCCCATCCCCTCCTCATCTTCACAGCACTTTGCTGGGCTCTCTCCGGCCTGTCCCTGTCTCCCTTGTACTGGGGAGCCCAGTGCTCCAGCAGCGGTCTCCTGGGTGCAGAGCGGAGGGGAAGGGTCCCCCCCTCCACCTGCTGTGATGCTTCTCCTGGTGCAGCCCGGACACCGCTCGCCACCTTCGCTGCAAGGGCACGTTCCTGGCTCGTGGGCAGCCCGGTGTCCCCCAGGCCCCCGGGTCCTCTGTCGGCTTTAGCTTCCCAGCTGGGGACCCCCCAGCACATACCAGTGCAGATTTCAGGAATATTTAAAAAACTCAGAAGCTGCAATAAACATGTTAATATATTTTGAAATATGGTAATTTTAAGGCAATTTTGTGATGAAAAGAAACACTTATTTTGACCAGACTGTGCTTTATGAAGTGCTGACGGGGCTGTACAGTGTCTCTGTGCTGGGAGCTGCTTTTCTCTGAGCTCCTCTGTGGCCTGTTGCGTGCAGTGTATCCCTCCTCTTTCCAAACAGAGGGGCAGCCCCTGGCTGTGCTGTGGCTTTGTGAGAGGGTGGGTGTGAGGCTGTGGCGGAGTCAGAGACTCTGGTGTATAGCAGCCGCAGAAACGCTTGCTTTGCAAGCCCCTGTGTCACCAGTCCGGAGCGCTGCTATGCCAGCACCCAGCGTTGCTGGTTTGATGAACTAGAAACTCTGAGCAGCAGGACCAGTGAATCTGGTGGCCCTAAAACGCGTGTTTGGTGGCCAGTTTCCCCTGTGTGTGTGCACAGATCAGCTGTCCCCAGGCGCACTCTGGTGCTCAGGAGGTTCAGCCCATGTTTCATGCTGACGCCCTCCCCTGCAAGGTGGGGTGCAATGTGGAGACCCTCTTCTCTGTGCAGGTGCTAGGTTTCCCAGACTTGAAGGTTTTACTCTGACAGAGACCACCGTTACAGGGACGTCTAATCTTGCTGTCAAAGCTGGTTGAAATAGGCTGGCGAAGTCTGACTGCAGACAGATGGCTGTACGCACGTACATACTTGTACATGGAGAACGTGGTTGCAAGAACCACTTTACCAGAGCGAAGCAGGCCAGGAAAGAGAGCGCTTCTGTGTGGAAGTTGTCTTGAAAAATTCCTCCTTCCAGCCAGCGTGCTGTGGCAGTCTCTGGAGAGACCACAGGTCAGCGTGTATGCATGGCCAGGCTTCCCTAGGGTGGCTTTTCTTCTTCCTGGCTTCTCCAGAGTGGGAGCCCGAGGTCCTTGGCCGCCCCTCGGCAGAAGGCAGCGGAGAGCAGTGGGTGTGCAGGCTGAAGAGCAGGCTTGTTGGGGCGTGGGGCTGACCTACACCCTACAGAGTCACGCTCAGTACCAGGAAAAATGGAGAACTTGGGGCCTCGCTGATAAGTTCAAAATAGCTTTCGCGTCTACAATTGCTTGCTATTTTAAAATCTGGATGGTGGGATTTTTGAAAGCTGCGAAGTGTTGGCCTAATTATGGTCCTGTCGGCGCAGGTGGAGATTCTTCAGATGTCACTGGGGCATGTGTAGGCCAAAAGCTTTTTAAGATCCCACTAAATGAAAAATTGAGAAAATAAGTAAACCTTCTCTTTATCGTCTGGAGCAGTCACCAGAAAGGGAATGTGTTAGGTAGTTTTGCTAATCGTTGTGCTAATTTGTAGGGAACGTGCTTTCCATGCTGGGAGGTTTTCAAGACCAGACTGGATAAATCCCTGAGCAACCTGGTCTGATCCCATAGCTGACCCTGCTGTGGGCAGGAGGTTGGACTAGAGACCTCCTGAGGCTCTTCCCAGGCCGAGTTATCCTGCCGTCCTTAACGGGCCATACCGTGGCTTGTAGGGGGCCCCTTGAAGTGTTCTCTGGGGTGGTGGGACCTGCCCAGGCTCTGGCTCCATGCACTGAAACAACCAGGCCTGTCTCAGCTGCAGGCATCTTCTCCCTGACATCTGTCAGAGGTTCTGCTCTTGGGCACCAGGGTTGTCCAAAGTGACGTGTGCCAGTGCCTTTTCCCTGCTGTGGCAGTGGTGCTAGGGCAGGTCATAGCTGTGGCTGTGCTGCCTTACAGAGATGCTTGTCCTTTTCTCCCCTTTTCCTCATATGCTGCTTCTGACCTGAGATGCCTCACAGCAGGTTGGGCTTCCAGGTTTTTTTCTGCCAGCGTTTTGAAAACTGTGAACTGCAAACAATGTCTCCAAACCTGATTCTCACTCCTCCAGGTTGGGGATTGAGCTCTGCAGCTCAGGTGTCGTGTCATGCCCACACCCACCCCAGCATCGAGGCTCCGGGGCAGTGCTCTGGGGCTTGGTACTGCTTCTGCAGGGGTTATCTCAGAAATTCCAAGTTAAAAGTTTGCATGTGCTATGGTTGATGTGAGCAGTGTTGGTAGTAAATTGTTGTCTAACACCATGGAAGCCCTTGACAAGAGGTGGGAGAGCCCTGGGAATCCCTAGGATTCAGCTGTGGCAATGATGTGCTTACAAGTTCACGCCAGCGGTGTTCTTGCTGCTCGTGTGTGGCCTTGGAATAGCTTTGGGCCTGTCAGCCCCCACATATCTAAAAATGAGAGAAATGTGGCTTGAGATGTCTGTAAGCATAAGGGTTTGTGGTGTCTAGGACCTCAAAGCCTTTGTTCCCTGTGGGATGGAGCAGGACACGTGCTGGGGGAATTGTTTGCAGAACCTGTGCTCCACACGTGCTGGAAGGGCAGGAGCTGGGGCAAGGTGTTAGGGAAAGGTTTCTGCCAACAAGAAAGAGGTGCTCTGGCCAGAGGTGCTGCAGGAAGCTTGGGCATGGCTGCTGAGGGGCAGAGAGGAGCAGGAGTGACGGTTTGTTGTAGGGCAGGGCTGTGGGCTGGATGGGCTCCTCTGCCTCCCTCAAGCTCCTTGGAGGGCTCTTTACCCTCTGAGCTGGGCTGCTCAGCAGCAGTGGGGGGGACGGACGTGCCCTTTGCTGCCGTGAGGCCTTTCCCAGGAGTCCTAAATCTCAGTTATTTAGTTCTTCCAGTTTAAGGAATAGCACCACAGTCTATAATCCAAATGAATTCTGTTCCCCCTGACCTCACAAGGCACAGGAGAACCAGTCTCAACAGCATTTGCAGGCAAGCCCTACAAGGATTTGGAGAGTGACACGTGATAATTACTGCTGATTATTTCCTGTGCAATTATTGTTCACATTATGGACTGCTCTACAGAGATGAGTTTGAGCATCACCCAGCTTGGGCACTGGATCTAGTTATTTCTTTTCCTTTCTAGGCATTTCCAGTCCCAAGTTCTCTTTAAATAAATAATTAAAAAAAAAGCCAACAGCTCACACAGAACGAGGAGTTGTCCTTGGAACGTTTGACCCATGTGATGAATCAAGAATAAATAACAGATTTAAGTACCTAAGGACGCAAAGAAGTTCCTAGTGGATATTGGGAAGCACCAAGACAGGTTGGCTGCCATATTCATTTTGACTTTCAGTTGGAGTCCGGTGTCAAGCTGAGTTACCCAGTTCCTTTGGTTCTCCTGAGACTTAACAGTCCTTTTCTGGTGCTGCACCTGGAGGGCCTTAAAGATCCGTATCATCTGCCAGCTGAACATCAGGTATTTCTGATCACAAACCTGGCAGGACTGTGAGAGAGAAGTAGTAGTAGATCTTCCCCCTGACGTGAGCACACCGTCCCACTCTTTACCCTCTGGTTGTAACGCCTTTCTCTTAATGCCTCAGGTTTTAAAATTTCAGACTGCCCTTTGTTGCCAAATTCTTATTTAACTGTGCTTCACAGAAATGGTCATCCTGTTTTCCACGTGGCTGTCTTCTCTTTCAAATCCAGGTTGCATTGAAAGCAACCAAGACACAAGCACAGTCCCCTGCTTAGCCCCATAGCTGCCCTGCCTCTGTCTTGACAGAAAGTGCTTTGGAGAGGGTTTGGGAAACAGGGCAGGTCCAAAATTCTTCCCCACCGCGCTGTCCTCAGGCTCCAGTGGTCTCTGGGACACTGCCCACCGGTTTCAGTAGGCGTGGAGACATCTGCCTACCCTGACCGCATCCAGGGATACTGCTGGTTTTCCACTTAGCCCTGTGTACCCATTGCATCTTTCACTGGGGCAGGAGCAGCACCAAGAGTCCTCCCTCACCAGGGCACCCTGGGCACCACAAGGCAATGCTGTCCTTCCCTCCAGTTTGCAGGCAGACCCTGGTCTGGGGACATCCTGGTGTAGGCACCATCCTGCCTGCTGGGGCACAGGAGGGGCCAGCTGCTGCCACAGGAACAGGGAGGTGAGGGGGGCAGCTGGCAGGGCCACCGTGGCCCGCTCCAGCTGGGAGCTCAGGTCACTCAGGCAAGGTCTGAGACCGAGTCAGGATGCTAGCAGCAGGTCAGGTCCTGGCATAGGCAGGCTGAGAGTGGGCTGACATGGGTGGACGTCCCGGGGGTCTGGTGAGATCCAGTATTGCCCTCAGGGCCCTAACACCTTGCCTGCTTCTTGAAATTGATGGCTAAATGGGTTGAATGTCACCAGTCCTGTGAGAAACTCAGCTGCATGCAATTGATGTCATGTTCTGTGCCCACCTGCCCCCTTGGTTAACTCCTGTCACTTGTGAAATTCTCTCTTACAGCCAGTTCGAAGATCAAGTGTGGCAGCCCAGCAGGAGAACTGGAAGGGGAACTTCAGGGACCTCCGTCTTCTCCAGGATAGAATTTGCCAACCCTGAGTCACAGCCTGCATCAGAGTGGTGTAGACCGCAGTGGGAGCTGGGAGCAGCCATAGCTTGTGGTGGACCTGCTGTGCTCGTACCTTCTTATGGTGGTGCCAGGTAAGAAAAAACCCTCAGTGTTTGCAGGCTTTGAGATGGGATCTCGCAACAGGGGTTTTACTAGGTCATGTTGGTGCCACTCAGTGGATAAGGAATTGGCTGGGTGGTCGCGCTCAAAGAGTTGTGGACAATGGCTCAACGTTCAAGTGGAGACCAGTGACAATGGCATTCCTCAGGGGTCCATACTGGGATCGGTGCTGTTCAACATCTTTGTTGGTGAAGTGGACAATGGGATTGAGTGTGCCCTCAGCAAGTTTTCCAAGTGGTGTGGTTGGCATGCTGCAGGGAAGGGATGCCATCCAGAGGGACCTTGACAGGCTTGAGAGGTGAAACTCATGAAGTTCAACAAGGCCAAGCATAAGGTCCTGCACCTGGGTCAGGGCAGTCCCTAGTATCTGGGCACAGAATGGACTGAGAGCAGCCCTGAGGAGAAGGACTTACACATGTTTGTTGATGAGAAGCTTTACCTGACCTGGCAATGTGCACTCACAGCCCAGAAAGCCAACCGTACCCTGGGCTGCGTCAAAAGAAGCGTGGCCAGAAGGTCGAGGGAGGTGATGTTCCTCCTTTACTCCACTCACAAGACCCCACCTGCTGTACTGTGTTCAGCTCCGGAGCCCCAACATAAAAAGGATGTGGACCTGTTGGAGTCCAGAGGAGGCCGTGAAGATGATCAGAGGTCTGGAGCAGCTCTGCTATGAAGACAGGCTGAGAGAGTTGGGGCTGTTCAACCTGGAGAAGAGAAGGCTCCAGGGAGACCTTATAGCACCTTCCAGTGCCTAAAGAGGCTTATAAGAAAGATGGGGACAGACTTTAGTAGGGCCTGTAGCGATAGGACAAGGGGGGATGGTTTTAAACTGAAAGAGGGTAGGTTGAGGTTAGATATTGGGAAGAAATTCTTCACTGTGAGGGCGGCGAGGCGCTGGCACAGGCTGCCGAGAGCAGCTGTGGGTGCCCCATCCCTGGCAGCGTCCAAGGCCAGGCTGGACGGGGCTTGGAGCAACCTGGTCTAGTGGATGGTGTCCCTGTCCACGGCAGGGAGTGGGAACTAGATGGTCTTTAAGGTCCCTTCCAACTCAGACCGTTTTATGAAATGGAGGGACCATCCTCCACAGTGTCTTTCTCGCTTCTTTGTTGTGTTTGTACTTGTACCAAACTTGATTTCTTTCTTGCTGTCTTCCAGTGTCTCGCTCTGTGCCCAGGCAAGGTGATGGACAGCAGAGCAGAGATGGAAGTTGTGAGAAGCACGAAGGGGAATGTTGCTGGGGAGGTCAGCGTCCACGTGGTCACCACTGAGAGCACTGTGCAGAGCACCCACCTGCCAACGACTGCCTTCATCATACCAGGTATGTGGAACTGTCCTCTGTAACTGTGCCTCCCCAGCCTTCTCCCCCTACACTGATACCTCACACTCCTTGCGTATCTGTGCTCCTCCCAAATCCTTGGGAGGCAAAGCTGTGCTGCTGTTGCAATCTTAGAGGTTCTCTGTGACTATCCCACATCACTTGGACAATTTGTGGCTGATTAAAACCTCTTGAGTTTTAAACCAAAGCCCTGATGTCTGGGGCCCTGTGTCAGTGCAGCACAGTGTGCTGGGTGCCTGCGCGCAGGGCATGTGGCCTCCTGGGTTGCTGCGTTGTCGTAGAGTCGTAGAATGTCTCAAGTTGGACGGAACTGATAAGGATCATTGAGCCCAACTCCCTGCTCCTCACAGGGCTGCCTAAACCTAAACCATGTGACTTTCATGAGGTGTGTGAGCAAAGCATGGATGTGTTAGCTGAGGTCAGGGATGTTCTTGCAAAGCAAATCTCCCAGTTTTTGCACTCCCAGTGCCTTGGATCCCAGTGCAGAGAGGCCCTGGACTGCACAGTGAGTTCCTGTGAAATTAAACTGAACTGGGAGATGCAGTCCAGGAGCTTGCCAGCATGCTCCTGCCACATCAGAGCATCCTGCTCGTGGGAACAGTCTGAGATTAGGCTGAAGTAGGAACCCTTGAATGTGGATAGTGTTGGGGCCACCCCCCAGCACAAGCCATTGCTGGCTGCAGATCTTGTTGGGTCACACTGCCTGCTTTGTGGGTGCTTTAGCCCACAGCACAGAGCCCTTGGCAGGGAGACTGTGTCCTCTCTGTCATTTTGTGCTGCCTTTGAGCCTTGTTTGCATCAGTTAAGTGTTCTGTGTGTGCCTCTGGTTGTTTCCTTTCTTCCCTTCTCAAGCAAATGCCACTACCATCAACCTTCCCACGAGCACCTTAGAAATTCAGCGATTCCCCCGGGAACCACAGAGAAGCACAGGGGCTGAGAGGCCAGAGAGGGGAGCAGGGAGTGAGCCCATCACAGCTACTGTCATTCCCCAGATCAGCGGGGTGCAGACCTGCAGCACAGTCCGTGTGCTGGAGTGGAAAGATGGGGTGGCTACTTTGCCTGGGAGTAACCTGCGGGTAAGTGTAGCCCTGGGACACCGTTTCTGCCCCCCGGCCACTCCCTGCAGCTGCTTGCCCTTGTAAGTGGCAGTCCTCCAGCCTGTGGCAGGCAGGGACCACCAGGATGACATGGCCCTGGCAGTCCCTGCGCCCCAACTGGAGGGTCCCTCAGCTGCTCTGGCTCTGCAAAGCTCTTCTTGTGCCCCATCCCTATGCCCCTTCCATCTTATGAGCTTAGCAGACAGAGCATACACATGGTGCCTGAGGGGCTGCAGCAGGTCTGCCATGCACAGGGAGGCAGAGGGATGCTACGTGTGTGGGGTGTCTTTCCTTTCCAAACTGTGCCATGGAATTGGCTCTCACCAAATGGCTGCACTCACCCTGGAAACAGTGGTCTTGCACTCATCAGACGGCAGGTGCCTTTAGGTGTACCCCTCAGTACATGAAGTGGCTTGCACAAAATGCACCAGTTTCTCAGCTGCTGCTCAGCCTCAGGGCACCACATCCCCCAGCCATGTCCCTGCCCCTCATCTCACCCAAGCGCAGGCAGTGTGCTTGCCCTGGCAGGCTCAGTGGCCAGCGCAGGGCAGTGCAGGCAGCTGCAGCAGGGCAGGTGCACTCCGCTGCTGTGCTCACCTCCGTCACCAGAAGAGCTGTCCTCTTGTTGGACAGGCTAATGACTGCAAGCGTCCCTTGTTCTCAAAGCTCACGTGCACCCGCTAGCTATCAAGTTACATTTCTGTCCTCCTTGTTAACTGTTTTTCCTTGTTTTTTGGTTCAATGACATAGTTTCGAATAAACGAGTACGGGACACTGAAGGTAGTGAGTGCTGATAAGATGCCTCCAGTAGACGCTATAAAGGAGGGTCACACAGAGAAGGACGGGGACTCAGAGGTGGCACCCACCAGCAGGGACAATCCTACTGTGGCTCAGGGTAAGGGCACCATGGTAGCACTTCTGGGGTGGGTACCCTCATCCAGCAGGCGCTGTCTGGCGTAGGCCCTGAGCAAGGCAAATATCTCCTGCTTCCTGCTCTCCTTCCCTCACTGCACCTTGTGCCTCACTGCTTCTCTTCTCTGTGACTCAGATGTGCCAGAGCAGATCAAGCTGCCGACAGCAGAAACCATGTGCCACTGTGATACCTGTGGCCGGAGACATGTGTCAGATGGAGCCCGGGAAGGCCGTGGCTTCTGCAGTGAGCACTGTCACCAGCAGTTCAAAGAAAGGTAAAGGGAGCAGAGTCTGCTCTGTGCAGAACAATATCCATCCGTCTGCCCTCCCTCCCCTGGTCCATATGCTCCAGCAAGGGCTACAGGCACATCTGTCTGCAGCAGGTGCTGAGCACCCCACTTGTTTCCTTCTTTCCTGTAGGCAGAGTGCCCTGGCTGCAGTGGTGGGGGGATGAAGGCTTGTCCCAGGGGTCAGCAGGAAGCACAGGGGCCAGATTTTCTCCTGCCCAATTTGTGGCCTCATAAACACGTATCCGCTGGAGCAGGGCTGCAGCAGGAGGTTGCTGCAGTGGGTGCTTTCGGGCTGAGCAGCAGTGGGAGGCATGGATCATGACAGCATTTCTAGCCCTTCTGCTTACTGATGTATGACTCCTGGGTCTCATTTTCCAGCATCTCTGTGTGACTATGATGCAGCTTAGAGCCCTGCTATGAAACTGGATCCCATTTGATCCATCCCTGGATTCAGGTTTCTGACACCCAAGCGTGTGAGGGTGATTCTGGTCTGTAGCATGGTTCTGACCTCTTGCCAACTTGTGTGCTAAGAGGAGCGCACACATTAGTCAGGAGGGATGGGAGCATGTGTGAGTAAGAAATGGGGTGACAGTGATTCTCCAGGAGCCGCTGCACTGGCTGATACCCCAGCTATTGCCACATACCGTGCCACAGTGGTTTATTCTTCCTTCCTCTGTGCAGGTCCGTCATTGTGGAAAACTCTGCCAGCAGCACCAATGCTGCTGAAATCCTCAAACCAGTGAAGAAACGAAAGAGGAAGGACTACCAGAGCCCTTCGGAGGAAGAATATGAATCTGAGCAAATGGTAGGAAGAGGGCAGGGAGGGCACGTGTGGGCATGTGCTGGTGTCAAGGGTGGGCCGTGGGTTGCCCCTGTATGCACTGAGATTGTGCACAGTTCTCATCTGTACTTTTCTGTGCTATGTCAGCTATATGTCAAAGGTGTAACCTCTTGGCTGTTAATGCCCAAAAGACTTGAATGTGTAGAGCATCAGGGCTTCTAGACACTTGGCTAGCTGTTTGGCATGCCGAGCGCCTGGGGCTGGGCATGCCAGACACATCCTCATCGGGCTGTAGGTATTGAGCGCTCTCAACTGCTCTTTTGAGTCTGGGCCGCCAAAGTCAAGTGTCGAAGTAAGAGAGTGTCTGTCTGTGGCGTGTGTCCTGGGCAAGGGAGGGTGACACTGACAAGGCAAGGAAGCTCTGCTTGCCAGCCCTGGCTGTAGCAGATACATGGCAGGTGCAATTGCTACCACTGGGCACCAAAATCCCGCTCAGGCTGCTGTCGTCAGATCCTCTTGGGTGCCCATTTCTGGGCCAAGCATCAGTCAAATTGTAGATGGTGTGGAGGCACAGTGTGGCCCTTGGCAGTAGTGTGATGGTATAAAACTCAGCATAAACCTCTGTGCAGACCTCCAACACGATGGATTTCTGTTTTGTCTGCTCATGTCTAGGAGGAGAAGCAGGAAGAGAGGAAAAGCTCGACGGGAGACTCTGCCATCAGCAATCCGGAGGCTGATACGTGGAATGGGAGCCAGCACGGTATGGAGGGCTGGGTGGGTGGTGGGGTGAGCACTCCTGCCTCAGCTGTGGGGTCCCACTGTGGGGCTGGGCCAGAGGTTTGGTGCTCCAGCAGAGTGCAGCGCACTGGTACATGTTCCTTAAGGCTTGTAAGCTCCTCTGCTTGCTTGATCCTGCTCTCTCTGTCTCTTTCCATTTCTCTCCTTTCCTCTCTTTCTTTCCGTGGGAAAGGTGCACCATTACAGATATGGCTGTGTCTTCTTCAGGTACTGGGCTGTACTGTACAGTGCTCTCCAGTCCCTCCCCTTGTGAGCTGAATTTATTACTCGTGGATACCATGTGTACTCAGAGATGTACAATCCTGAGCAATAATGTGACTCAGTGCCACGTATGGCTTTGCCTTGCCTTTGGACAGTCTTATGGGGAACTTCCCTCGCTTGTTTGGGAGCTCGCAAGTTCTGGAGCTGCTCCTGTAGGTCTGGTGCTGTTGAAGCTGGGTGATTTGGGGTTGTCTCACCTCATGGGGATCTATTCCTGGACTGTAGCAGAGGAGGTCTTAAACGCAGAGCTGTTGACACAAAGGGAAGGGAGACAAGCTGAAAGATGCAGTGTTTGCTTGTTTGGGTTTTTTCCTGCAGCGCGATGGGGGAGAGGGGGAAGGAAAACTTGGGAAAATACTGAAAATAAAGATTTATGGGAAACCTTTCATTTTTGAGTAGTGAAAGGTCATGCTCAAAGTAATTTCAAAATTCAGCTGGTCCAGCTTCATACTCCTCTCCATAACCAAGTGTAGGGACAGTAGCAGGGGCCAGGTGTCATTAAGCCCTGATGTTACAGAGTTAACCACTATTTAGAAGGAATCTCGTACTCTCTTACCAGGTCCTTTTCTCTACAGTCTGAGCTTTGAACATGTAACCTTCCCTGCTGCATACACGGAAGCAGTGCTGAGCCTTGTTATGTCAGCATTTTATTTTCTCTTATTTTAGAAGTACATCAACAAACAAAATGCACACCTGGATGCTTTGGTGCAGCAGAGTCGGTGTATGCTCTGGCTGCAGGCGTATTTGTCATTCTCTAGAAGTGCAGAGCTTGTACTTACAGATTCCCCAAACATGCCCACTGCTTTTTCCTATGTCCTAAAGAATAATAAAGGTGTTTGGCACTCTTAAGTATTAGTGAAGCATCTAGGTTAGTAACCTTGCTTACTGAAGCTCAGCTTTCGTGTCTTCTGCAAGTTCCTATTTTTTCCACCTCCCCTTCCTGTAAGCTCAAGAGAGGAAGGAGCTGGGCTGTTTTTGCCCTGCGTTGCTGGTCTGCCCTGCTCAAGGCTGTCTGCCCTGTCTGCCCTGTGCCTGTGAATTACTCAGCACCATAATAGGCACAGCACTCCCAGAGTCCCTTCAGGCGATATGAAGCAGGGAGAGAAAGTGGATGGAGAGCAAGAGACTTGGTTTGTGTCTTGTGTGCCTTGGGCGAGGCCTTTGTGGCCTTCCCAAAAGGGTCAGAGGCATGGAGAATCATCTCCCTGCCTGTGAAGAGACGATGCGGTCTTCTTTTCATGGATACCTTAAGGGCAAACGCATCTCTAGGGCATCAGGGTGGCACTGGTGTGCCAAGGGGGGCTCAGGTGGTTGTCTCAGCAGAGGATAGCAGAGCTGGTGCCTCTGGAGCAGCAGTGGGAGGTGAGCCCACTGCTGGTTTGACTGGCCGGGAGCCCCTTGCATCTGGGAGTGATTCCCAGACCTCTGGATGGATCCTGCTGGTTGTCCCAAATCCATCAGTGCTGTGGCCGTTTTGGATGTACTGACTGGAGGAGGACTGGTTGTAGAGGTGTCCTGATGCTTTGCACAGGATGGCTTGTCCCTCAAGCTCCTTAGGTGCCTTACTAGAGTATCATGCAGCAACAGAGGACATTTGGGTCATGGGGACCTCTGTGAGAGGGGGGCCTCTTGGCTCTGACCCTCCTCAGCCAGCCAGCCAGGTCTGCTGGAGAAGGGGTCCTGGTAGGACGGTGCTGAGCTTTGGAGGGATGCAGGACTGTGTGCGAGAGCGGGACGTGGCCCCAGCGGGACCCATGCGCTCGCCTGCCCTCCGCTGCCCTGAGGCAGGCAGGCAGGGACAGAGGCTGGAGTGGACCCTCAGCAGCGCGTCTTGTGTGTGCGTTTGTGCTGCGCTCAGGTGCCAGTGAGGAGAAGAAAGAAGGCTGGTCTTGGGCGTCCTACTTGGAGGAGCAGAAAGCTGTCGCTGCCCCTTTAGATCTCTTCCAGGATGTGAGTTGGGATTTTCCTGTCTTTTTCCCTCTTTCATCTTCTCTTTTCTTTCCCTTTTTTTCCCACCCCTCCTCCTTCTCCTCTCTTCCTTGCTTCCCTATTTTGCGCGACTCTGAGCGATAAGCAATCTCGCATCTTCACCTGGAGGTGACCCGTCAGCCTCCAGTTTTGATTTGCCCCGAGTCCCACTCCCCAGCAGGGTGCTGTCCCCCATCCCAAGCAGCCCACGCTGGCCTAGGACATCCCTGTGGCCCTGGCAGGGTGGCGCAGCCTTTCCAGCCCTTCCTGGAAGGCAGGTGTGGGCTCTCCTGAGGCCACGTTGCTGCACCGCACTCCTGCGCTCAGGCACCTGCTCGCCAGGGTGCAAGAGGAGCCAGGCCCGTGCCCCACGTGCTGCGGCCACTAGCGCAGGGACACCCTGCCCTGCCAGCAGCAGGGGATGCAAACCCACAAGGAGCTGGAAGAATGCCTTTTTCTATGGGAAAGAATTAGAATTTGAACCAGAACGTAACCTGTGGCCCACAGTCTCCTGTTCCCAGCAGCTCCCATTGCCTGATGGTTGCTCCTTGGGATGGTTCTAGACCCAATTATCTGTGTCGGTTTTTACACTGTAGTTTAATTTTTGTTTCCAGTACCAAGTAGCTTCCCAGCACAAGAATGGCTTTAAAGTGGGGATGAAGCTGGAGGGGATCGATCCGCAGCACCCGTCTATGTACTTTATCCTGACGGTGGCTGAGGTAAGGTGCCTCCGGCGTCCGTGTTCCTCGGTCCCCTCATTGCGCCCGCGCGTGGGAGGCTCTGTGGCGGGGGCTGCTGCTGGCCGGTCCGTGGAGGAGACCGGCTTTGGTCCCTCGCCTGCATGTCGCTGCATGTGATGCTCCCACACCTTGGTCAAGTGAACAGGGAGTTCCTCCCAGCTCACAGGGCAGGAGACAGTGTTGTGGAGCAGTGGTTCTGCCCCAGCCAAGTTGGTCTGTCTGTCTCTCTGACACGGCAGGGCCACATGGGGGAAGAGACTGTGGTGATGGTAACAGCTTTTTGGAGCTGATGCCCCTCAGACAGGTCTGAGCCCTGGCGATAGCGGGTGCGGAGGCATCCCATTGCTCTTCCTTGTGTCCATGGAGGCCCTGTCTGTGGGGCTCCCCACTTAGCCTTGTGGCAGCTGAACCAGTCCTGCCTTGCAGCGCTCCCCAGGCAGCCAGGGAAATCAGCTGTACAACAGTGGCTGCTGTTCTTGCTGCTGGAGAGATGTCACCAAAACAGCACGGCATTTAGCCAGAATCCCTGCACCATTTCCCCGGGTGCAGAAAAGGGAATCCTTGCGCTTGCTGGACCCAGCAAGGTGCCCCACCATGGCATGTCACACACCAGCCTGAACCTCCCTTCTTAGGGCTGGCTTGGTGGCCTCACACTTACCTTGTTCTGTGCTGTACACCTTTTGGGGCTGGCATGTGCCCCCTGATGTGGGCACTGGCCAATGAGTGACTTGGCTTCCCTAAGTGATATGCTGAGGTTGTGTGCGGGATGGGAGGTGTCCCCTTGGCCAGGGACAGCAGGAGGGTTTCATGCTCCTTTCCTTTTCCTGCCCTTCCTGCTGGCAGGTGTGCGGTTACCGGATGCGCCTCCACTTTGATGGCTACTCTGAGTGCCACGATTTTTGGCTGAATGCTGACTCCCCTGACATCCACCCTGCCGGCTGGTTTGAGGAGACTGGGCACAAACTCCAGCCCCCAAAAGGTAAGGAGTTAGCAAGTTGCTGGGTCCTGTTGAAGCGGAGACCCAAAACGTAGAGCTGGAGGTGGGGACAGGGTGGCTCCATGGAGCCCTCAAAGGGATGCTGCTGTACTGGGGGGGGTTCCACAGGACAACCTTTCGGGCACCCATTGTGCTAAAGATCTCTGCTTGCTCCCATTTTGGGGCAGAGCCCTGCCACCTGGATGTCCCAGTGCCAGGCTGCAGCCAGCAGCTGTGTCCCAGGGCACAACCTCCTGGCTGCTCTCTGTGAACTCACTGCTCTCATTTCTCTTCCTGAGGGGTTGTAGGTTATAAGGAAGAAGAATTCAGCTGGACAAACTACCTGAAGATAACAAAGGCTCAGGCAGCTCCTAAGCACCTCTTCGTGGTTCGAAATACTGTGAGTAGCTAGCAGCCTTTCCTTCCTGCCAGAGCCTGCAGGTTCAGGTGTGGCTTCTTGCCCTCCAGCTGAGCGGAATGCCTCCACCATTGCTGGGCAAAATTTTCTCTGTCCACCCCTGTCACGGTCCGCTCAGTGGACTCGTGATGGTTCATTTACTATGATCTCGAAGCGCAAAAATCAAGGCGACCACGTTGAGGGGTTATGCTTCAATCAATTTTATTGTTTGCCCGTAAAGCAGCGTGCGACAGGGAGAAAGACAGAAAGTGAAGAAAAGGTAAAGTGAAAAGGAAAGAGGATTATAGCGACCACCACGGGTCCAAGGCGTCCCTATGGTCCTCGGTCCAGGCAGCGTCCTGCCGGCCCTTCCGGTCGTCGTGATCCTTGGTGGGGAAGATCTCCTAAAATTCAGTTGCTAAAGAGTCCTCTTTTATGCTGAGCAATACACGTTGCTCCTCCTCTGGCCCGTGGATTGCTGTCAGTCTCCGCCCTCTCGAGCCAGGTTATCACGCATGTTATGGTTCATTGTAATGACGACAGTTGTTATACGACCTTATTGTAGTCGTTCCTTCCAGTCCCAGGTGGCAGGGAGCGGCACAGCACTCCTCGTACCGTGCAGTTCTCCTTCCCAGGGTCTCTGGGTCTCGGTGTCCATGAGGAGCACATTCCACCTCCAGGTCTCTGTTAGCAGTGTTGAGACAATATCGTTCTCTTTAGACCGACTCTTACAACCCCATGCTTCTCAAGTTTGCAGTGCAGAGGGCCAGGAGAGCATACTGCTGGCACTGCTTAATGAGATGAGGCATGCTTTGCTGCTGAGGATCTGTAGCTTGGACACCAGTTTGGTGTGCCCAAAATTGGCATTGGCCTGAGTCACTCTTTCATTCAGGTTGGTCTCATGGACAGTTAAATATGTTGCAAAAGTACTGGTGAGAAGTAACCACTACTCTCAACAATTACTTTGCCAAACTCCCTCGGTTAATATTTCATAAGTGTAACTCTTTTGTTTCTGTTTTGTGTCTTCGTTGTTTCTGTCTCTGCCTTTATTTTTCATATGGCAGCTTGGGTAAGGAAAGTGGGAATGTGGAGTGCAAAATGTTGATGGTTTCTTTGTCAGCTGCTGAGGAAACTCAAGCCTATTGATAAATCAGCCTCTCCCAAGTTATTTATTGTGCCTAAACTCTTCTGTTCATTGCTGCAACAATCCCACTAGCATGTGTGATGCAGCATTTTGCACAGATTTCTGAATTCCAGAGATAAAGGTGAGGTAGGATGAATGATGACCCCATCCATCCCAGCTCCTCCTGCTAAGCCTAGGGCATTGGTTGCTGCTAGCACACATGGAGAGCATGACCGCAGACAAGTGTTTTGTGACAAAATACAAATCACTGGAAGTTTGAGGCTGTTTTTCTCTTAGAGGTTATTGCTTATAGAAGATCCTGAGGTTCTGAAGATGTCTTTTCCTCTTTGTTTGTTTGGCCAAACTGAGTTACCCTCTGCCTTTTTTCTTGCACGCAGAGCAGGGCACTGCCCTTCTGGAATCCTTAGTGGTCCTGGGCCTGCTGGAGGCCAGGCACAGTCTGGTTTTGGGAGGGTTTGGGCAGATGCCTCCTTGCAGCAGGCAAGGGAAGTGGTGAGGAGGGCACTGGGACTGTGGCTCTGAAAGAAACCCGCTCCTCTTTCCTCACAGCATGAGGCTTCCCCAGGCTTTGAGGTGGGCATGAAGCTCGAAGCTGTGGACCGCATGAACCCTTCCCTGATCTGTGTTGCCACAGTGACTGATGTGGTGGACAATCGCTTTTTGGTGCACTTCGACAACTGGGATGATACTTATGACTACTGGTAAGTGCACAGAGGCTCCTGGGGTGCCAGCACTGGGGAGACACCCTGCCGCTGCTTCAGCAAGAGTTGACGGGGTGCTCAGGAGAGCACAGGGCAATCCTAGCATGCTGCTGCAGACAGGCCACCAGTGGTTCCCCTGTGCTGGGAGACAAACCTTTGTCTGTTCTGTGACATGTCTTGGGATGTTGCCATGGCTCTGTAGTTAACGTGAGGCAAAGACAGGTGTGATGGCATATTGTGGGCTGCCCTGAAACCCACCCAGGAGATGGAGCCACCTGCAATGCAGAGGCCAAAGGTCTGATCTTTAAAGGAGCTCCTGTGTCTGTAGGCAGGGGATTGTGACCAGGGCGGGGAGGTGTCCCAGCTGAGGCTGGCTGAGGCTGATTACCATGGCCAATTAGCATAGTCAGGGTCCTGAGAGCAGGTCCTTCCCTTTGTGGCTGGAGCCCTCTGACCTTCTCTGACCTGTCGCCCCGAGGAGCTGTGGGGCTGCATGGTTTCTGTCCCTGGCTGCTCCTCACTCACCCGCGTCTGCTGTGACCTACTGGGAGCCATGACTGTCAGGTTCCTGGATGCTCCGGTGTCATGGCTGCGGGCTCTGGAAGGCACAGCCTGTCTCCCGGCAAAGGGTTGCTGTTCCCCGGGCACTTCTGCAGCAGGGCTTGCAGCCGGCGCGTGTTCATGTCCTGACCCTCCGAGCTGGAGGCCCCCTGCTCTAGCCGTTGCCTTGCCAGCGCCTGTGTTTCCCTGGGTCACTCGGGGACCAGGGTGCTGCAGACGACCTCGGCTTCTGCAGGGGCTTGTGCTGGTGGTGCAGACCTGGGGGGTGCTGCCCCGTGGCCTGCCCTGCGCCCCTGCAGCCTGCGCTGTCTGGCAGCGATACACCAGGCATCTCAGCCTTGTGTAAGGGTTTGGGTGTGTTTTCTAGGTGCGATCCCAGCAGTCCGTACATCCACCCAGTTGGATGGTGTCAGGAGCACGGCAAACCCCTCACACCTCCTCAAGGTGAGTCAGTGGCCCGGGAGCGCAGCCATCACTGGCGCGTCCCTGGGGGACAGGCTTCCCAGGGTGGCGTGGAGGAGCCTGGGGGTGCAAACCCCATGGCCCTGGCTGGCTGCGGGCCCAGGCAGTTTCCTTCAGCCAGGCCACAGTGGGGGAGGTGGCACGCTCCTGCTGAGGCTCCTGGACACGTGTTCAGGTGCAGCGGTGGTTGTGTCAGACCAAGTGTTTCTGCTTTCTTGTACCCTGGGTTTCGTGATGCACGAGAAAACAGTAGCACCTCTTGGTCCCTCTCACATTCCCGTGTGTCTGGCACAGGCTTGGTTCGCAGGACATTCTGGGGTACTTGCTGTCTTCCTGCAGGTGTGTCTCACCATCTGCATATTCCCCCTTCTAGATTATCCTGAGCCCGACAGCTTCACCTGGGAAAAGTACTTAAAGGAAACTGGAGCATCTGCTGTCCCGGCTTGGGCCTTTAAAGTGGTGAGTGCCACAGCATCAGCTCTGCTGTGCCTGGGCAGGAATTGGGGGTTTCTCCATTGTCAGGTCTTTGCTTTTATGAAAAGTCAAGTGGTGTGCATTCAGGTCATTCATGCTTCTGCCACAGGCCTGGGGCTCGGACCTACGCTCAAGTCTCAGAAGTCAGGGCTATCCTGAGCAAATAGTTCAAACCTGGGAAAAATGGAAAGTCTGACCATCCCCTCAGCTAGGCGGGAACTGGTGATGGGAAATTGTTCAGGCTTGCTTGATCGTTGTTGTCTCCAACTGCAGCAACAACAGCTGTGTCCAGCCACGCGTGGCTGCTATATAAATCCCCAAAATGCGTCTCTTGGAGACCTTCTTCCCTTGGGCACAGCTTTCCCATCTTGTTAAAACACAGCTCAGACCCGGGAGGCCTGTCCCCACTCTCTCCTGTTGCCAGTGTGAGCTGGGATGGCTCTTACCCGGACAGGCCAGGGCTGGGAGCTGGGCTTGAGGAGCGCACGCTGCTGGGAAAGCTGCCGAGGGGCGTGGGAGCCCGAAGCACAGTCCTGCTCCCCGCTGACCTGGGTTCTTCCTGGCCCCAGCGCCCACCCCACGGCTTTCTGGTCAACATGAAGCTGGAGGCAGTGGACAAGAGGACTCCTTCCTTCATCCGAGTGGCCAGTGTGGAGGATGTGGAAGATCACAGGATAAAGGTGGGCGCTGGAGCATCGGTGCTGAGCCTGTGTCCAGATGCTGTGCTGGCTTGCTCCTGCCCTTCCCAACTCCTGTTGCAGTGGCAAAGCGTGCGGAGCTCTGCGGAAGCACACCGCTCGGAGGGTGGCAGGTCGCAGTGGCTGGCTCCAGGGGTGGAGGGGGGCCTTGTGCTGCAGTTCAGCTCTACTTTGCTGCTTGCTTTCACCTTGGAGGGCTCCAGAGCTCCTCCAGGAGGTGCCCCGAGGTGTGAAGGGTGACCTCTCTACTTGTCTCCACAGATCCATTTTGATGGCTGGAGCCACGTCTATGATTTCTGGATTGATGTGGATCATCCGGACATCCACCCCATAGGCTGGTGCTCAAAAACTGGACACCCGCTGCAGCCTCCTCTCAGTAAGTCCTGCGCCTGGGTCAGCCCCCCATACCAGCGTGCCAGGTCTCCGCTGTCACTGCCACCTGCCCGTGCACAGAAACAGGAGGGCAGGTGCTGGCTGAGGGTGGGCAGGGAGGAAGGGCCTTGCCACAGAGCTGTTATTTGGAAAAGTCCTCCCTGTTTGATGCAGGCAGGGAGCCCGGAGCCCTGGCTCTGTCTGGCACTGCAGCCGTGACAGTCTCTCTCTTTCCTCTCCTGGTCTAGGGCCAAAGGAACCAGCCTCCTCTGCCCATGGGGGCTGCCCAACCCTGGGCTGCAAGAGCATCCCTCACACCAAGAGCTCCAAGTACAGCTTTCACCACAGGTGAGCTCCCCGGCTCAGCTCCCTGGCTGGCCCTTCCTCTGCACCCACCGCCCCAGGCAGCAGCCAGCCCTTCCCTGCACCCACCCCACGCCTGGCTCTGTCCCCCGCTGAGGGGCAGCCCTGGCACTCCCCTGGCCCCACAGAAGCCTGGAGCCTGTGGCTAGTGTAACACCTGCCAGCTCCTACTTGGTGCCTGTCCTGTGGCACCCAGAGACCCTGGAGCGCCCTACGTGCCCATCTACCTGTGGGGACGTATGGGCTACATAGGGGACAGTGCCTCTAAAATGCTGTTCACTGATACCAGCTCTGAGGATGATGTTCCTCCAGCCCCTCATGGATGCTTTTCACTGTGAGGGTATGAGCTGGAAAGTTCCAAGAAGGAACAATGCCATCTCCACCAGCTCAGTCAGTCGCATGCGTGACCTTTTCCAGGGGAAACGAGGCACGGTGTAGTGCTGACCCCAGCACGGCAGGCTGGTGCCAAGAGAAACGAGTATGGTGGAGCATCCATGAGGATGGGGAAGGCAGATCTGGCTCCCAGGTGACACATTGGTGACACTTGCTTCCCCCTCACTGTGAGGCTAGTCGGGATGCCCATGGGGACAAGGAAGGGAAGATGGAGACTGTGAACCCCAGTGACCTGCTTGGTCGGCACTGTGGCGCACAGGGTGGCTGTGATGGCAGCGGGGAAGTGGGACAGGCGTTTGTAGCTAGAGGGACTGGGCATGCCCTGCCCATGCACGCAGCACACTCGCCCCAGGAATGTGTTCAGCACGCCTTTATTCTGCTTCCCATGGCCAGGGCTACGGCTTCCCATGCTCGGGGGCAGAGGGGTGGCCCTGCTGGCTCGACCTGCAGTGCTGCTCTGAGCTGGGTCCAACGCTTGCCTCCCCTCTGTTCTCTAGGAAGTGCCCCACGCCGGGTTGTGATGGGTCAGGACACGTGACGGGGAGATTCACGGCCCATTACTGCCTCTCAGGGTGCCCACTGGCAGAGAAGAACCAGGGCAGGCTTAAGGCGGACTTGTCTGACACCGAGGCCTCGACTCGCAAGAGGAACCTGATAGGCTTCCCTCAGCGAAAGAAGTCTCGGCACCACGGGAGGTAGGGGCGAGCCCGGTGAGCCCTGTGCAGCAGCGCACGGCCCCTGTGCCACGACCGCCGTCCCTGGGAGGGGTGGCCGAGCTGGAGAGGCTCCTTGGCTGCAGGGGAGCATGGTTGCTGGCAGCTGGCATTTGTCCTTCCAGCCCTGCTGGGCACCTCTCTTGGGTTTTCTTCCTATGTCTTGTGTCTTTAGCTGTCAGCCCCTTGGGTCAGGGTCCAGGAGGTAATCCTTGCTCCCACTGCCAAGGCATTGCTCTGTGCGGTGTGGAGGAGGGCCCTCGGGCCAGTTCCAACCCAGTTGGAAATCAGTCTTCCTGTCTTTTTAGAGGGCGACCCCCAAAGTACCGGAAGATCCAGCAGGAAGACTTCCAGAGTAAGTGCCATCCTCTGCCACGGTGTCATCACAAGGGCAAGGCTGCAGAAGCTGGGGTGGGGGTGGCTGGAGGCAGGTCCCCCTGGACCCACTCGGTCAGACCTCCCCCAGGGCAGCCCCGGTGAGGAGCTTGTGGCTGACTGCCAAAGCTGACCATCTGACAAGGAGCGCCCCTGCCTCTTACCAGAGCTCTGCTCCGTCCCCTGTCATGTCTCTTGGTTTATGTCTGTGAATCTTTGAGTGCTTTAGGGCAGGGAATTAGGATCCTCTCTCTGTGGCAGTGCAGTTTCCCTGGTGCTTTGTTCTCTTCAGACAGGGATGCGGTGCCTTCATCCTGTGGCTGCCCTACCCCAAAATTATCAGTGTGCTTGTGAAGTGCCAAATCGTTGCTGCAGTGCAGAAACTGATGCTGAACAGTTTGCTTGGCATTTAGTTCTGATAACTGACGTGAGACGATGACTGACGTTTATTCCAGCCACTGTCTGTTTTACCATGGGCTGTCCTACTGCCTTCCCCAGCGCTGGTGGTGAATGAAGAGGGATCTCTTCATGGGAGCCATCCTTGACTCCTTGGAGCACAGAGCAAGGGAAGAGCTTTGTTAAAAAAACTGAAATGAACTGAATGATATGGGATGGCATTCTGGTGTGAAATTTGACATGGAAGTCTAGTTCAGTATGGAAAATGAACGATTGAAGGTGGTGAGAATAAGGCAAAGCCAAGCTTGTCTCTAAACTTCTTCCCCCACCATCCCCTATCCCACCAAATGGAACACCTGGATACACTGATATCCTGTTAATCCAAGGGACAACTACTCGCTCTTTATACCCAGACCCATGAGACCATCTGCTGCCAGCCCTGGGCCCTCCCCTGAATGGGGCCCTCCCCGAGGCTTCTAGGATAGGATGGGGTGAGATGTTCTCGTCCTTATACCTTGTATCACATCTTCCATTTTTATTGCCAGCAATTTCTTCAGACAATATGCACCAGTCGCTCTTCATGTCTGCCCTGTCTGCCCACCCTGACCGCTCCCTGTCGCTCTGCTGGGAGCAGCACTGCAAACTCCTGCCAGGGGTGGCTGGCATCACAGCGACTACAGTGGCCAAGTGGACCATTGACGAGGTAAGATGGTTTTGAAGACTGTGTACTGGCTCCTAACCCGCTGGCATGGCTGGGAGCACTCTACCTGGCTGTGCAGCACCATGTATGTACACCAGGCACAGAAGTGCTTTGGCGGCCACTTCCTTGAGCTAGCTGGGCGGTCTGCTGGGCTTGCTTCTGGGGTACAGTGTGGGCAGCTGCCAGATGTGAGCCCTGATGGCAGTTTCTGGGAAGCACATGCAGAACTACCACATTCTCGCTTGGCTTGAATGTGACACTAGCCCGGGGCAGGCGAAGGCAAACAGCAGTCTCTTCATTTAGCAAGTTAACAGTTTTCCAAGGAAATCAGTTTCATCTTTGCCAAGTTAAAAACCTAAACCATAGACTGCAGGTAAGAGGCCGCTTCCCTGTTTCTCTGAAAAAGAAATCTGTACTTCAGATTCTTCGTAGTCGCCCTCATTCAGGTTCTTGGGCGTCTGCATGTAAGGCTTGGGTAGCTGGCACCCTGGCCCCGGCCCCGGCAGCCAGCCCTGCCTGATTTCCCCATCACCCTCCAGTGTGCCCCTTCCTTCCTGCCCCCGCCCCTCCGTGGGAATTGCCTTGCTGTGCTGGAGCTGGCTTGCCAGAGGCGAAGCTGCTGTAGCATTTGCTGCTCTGGGGCTGGAGGAGGCCGGTACCTGTGCCCTCATCCAGGGGTGATCCTTGGGCATGGGAGGGTGCTGCAGCTGCAGCCTTTGCCCTAACAGCCACTTTACGGGGCACAAAATGCTTCTGTGGAACTGAGGGTGTGGGCTCATGGGGGGTCTCCGGCCAGAAACATTGCCTCTGTTGTGACGTTTTTCTCCGTTTATTCCAAGGTCTTTAGCTTTGTTCAGACTCTGACGGGTTGCGAGGACCAAGCCAAGCTCTTCAAGGATGAGGTGAGAAGGGCTGGAGGATGAGTGCAGGTGGCCAAGGTGACAGATCTTTGCTACCAGGGCAGGGAGGAGTTGGCCAGTGGCCTTCCTGCAGCCATTTCCATCAACGCTGAGAGCATATCCAGCACCTGGCAGGGATCCCACCCCGCAGCCCTGGGAGCAGCAGCCCTGCTGCATCCCAGTGTGCAGCTGCCGGCCTGTGCAGATGTGGTGGCAGGAGGGGAGATGCTGACCCCAGGGAGCTCTGCTGCCAGATTCTCCCAGCGTAGGTGAGGGAGAGCCCCTCTGAGGAGGCTGGGATGGGGGAGCGGGAGGAGGATGGGGTCGCAGCCTTCACCATCACCTCCTGAGGGAAGCTGCTTACTCCTCACCCATTCATCCTTCCCTTCCTGCATCCTCTCATCAGCGCAACAGTTCGGTGACATTGCTGTCCGTCAGCCAGGCTCATTGTTTTTAGACCCCTCTGTGGACAGAGGCACAAGGGTGCTGCGGTACCCCTGGCGCAGGGCTGATCCTGAGCACGCTGGGTACGGCACGTGTCCCAGCCCACCAGTAAATGGCCCCTGTGCTTTAAGGGTGCTCAGGCACGCAAAACTGAGCTGGGAGCAGCCTCCACGCGTGCCAGGACGTGGAGCAGGGAACAGCCGGGCGTTTGCCCGGAGCAGGCTGTGTGCTGGCTGCGTGCTGTGCCTGTTGTGCTCCAGCACAGGAGCTGGGCAGGCTGCAGTGTGGGCTCCTGGGGCGGCCCCTGCTGTCTCCCCGTCTCTGCCCTGTTCTGGGCACATGAGCACCCAGCTCTGGCTTAGCCGGGGCAGTGCGGGAGTGCAGCGGGTGGCCCTGGCCCTACTCCTGGGGATCATCTGTGGCACCTGGCTGAGGGTGAGCATGACTGTGCACATCCCCAGGTCATGCCCATGCTGGCTGTCCCTAGGAGGTCACAGCCTGGGTTTGCGGTGAGTGCCTTTGTCCCTGCTCTCCTCTCCAGATGATCGATGGCGAGGCCTTCCTCTTGCTGACGCAGGCTGACATCGTCAAGATTATGAGTGTCAAGCTGGGCCCGGCACTTAAGATCTACAATGCAATCCTCATGTTCAAGAATGCTGATGACACCTTGAAGTGACTTTTCTTGGCCTGATTGGGACCCTCCCTCAGCACTGGTGCTGCCAAACTGTCTGGTCAGGACAGAGATTCCCCCTGACTGGCCGCAGCTTGTCACGTCCTGCTCATGTCCTCTCGGGTGCCGCATCTCCGCTCTCCCACCAGTCCATCTCCCATCCTCTCCGCTCCACGCTGCCCTTCTCTTCCAGCACTGGGTGCAGGCTGACCCCAAGCCTCGGGGTAGCTGCAGGGATGGAGGGTGGACGTGGGGCTAGTCTGTCCTAGTGCAACAGCTGCCCCCCAAGTCCTGCTGTGACTGCACTGCTGTGGGGGGGTGTGTGCAGAGGGACGGGGGAGCAGCGCAGAGGGTCTAGCAGCTGGGGGCTGACACCACAATCAAGTCACCCAGATGAGGGAAGGGACTGACTGCCACATACATGCTTGCACCTGTTTAAAGGCTGGTCTTGGCTTTGCTCAACAGCTGAGAAAGATTTTATTTTTTCTTTTTTGCCCTCAGTGCGTTGGGGGGGGAGGGGGGGGGCTTCTGCTAACACTGTTTCCAAGTGATGCTCTCAAGGAGCTTCTCACTTTGCCTTTTTCTCTGCATTCTTTTGACTTTCCCTTTTAAGGTCAGGTGATGACTTTGCCCCTTCACTGCACTGGGAACCAGTGGCCCACATCTTGCCCCTTCTGGGGAGCAGTGTGTCCTGGCTGCTGTTCTGCCCACCACTGCTGTTTGTGCTTTATTCCTCTAATGCAGCAGCCTCAGGGCCCTGTGGGGCCAGGGCTGAGTCGGTGCAGAACAAGCTCCATTTCCACTTGCGCTTCAGGCTGCCTTGGCCAGCAAGTCTCTGGGAGAAAGGATGCTCAGTTAACTTGTTCCCCTTGCAGCAGTTAAAAAACCTGCAAAGGAGAGTCAGGCCCTCTTTGGTCTCTGTATTAGAAGCAAGGCCCCTTCTAGAGTGGAGACAGCTGCCAAGGGCAAGAAGCATCCATTCCTCCATAGCCAGATCCATGGCTCGCTTCTGAAGGTGTTCTTGAGTTGGCTGACTCCATCCTGCCAAGCCGCCTTCTCCCCCTTTTTTGCCCTTGTGAGGCCCCCAAATTTTGCTGTCTGAAGAGCAGGATATTCTACTGTCCCTGGACTCCTTACTGGCAGAGCTAAAAAATTCAGCAGTTAACTGGTTGGGGGGGTTTCTGTCCTTTTAGTAACACAGCACCTTTTCAGGAAGGGGGCGGATGCTTTGGGAATGCCCGTGTAACTGTCTCTTGTAACGGAGGAGATGCTGAGCAGGCTAGGACTCCAGAGCCAGGGAAGCCAACATGCCTGGGGGGTCCTGGCAGAGTCCCAGGCAGCTGCTGACAGTCCCCATGTCTCCTGGCAGCACCCACGTTGCTCTTGCTGTGGTCTGTCATCCTGTGCACACCTGCGGTGGGACTGTTGGAGCAGTGGTGAGTGGGCAGCGCGGTGCCAGAGCATGGCCACCTGCCCCAAGGGCTCTCCATAGCTTGCAGTGATGTATCAGAGTCCCTGGTCCGCTTTCTTTCCCATTCCCAAGAATGACTTAGTGGTGGCAAAACAATTTTTTCCCCTTCCCCAAGTGCCGAAAGGGAGGGATGAAGGGATTTTAACAAGCGCACCAGCAATGTGTCTCGGAGCAGCGCTGCCTTGGGAGCCAGTGTCACACCTGGGTCAATCTGTTCTAGGCTTCCCATGGAAATGTAGCATTTTGACTCTTTGTTATTGAATATTTGGGGTCACATTTGACCTGCTCTTGAAACGTCTGCTGCTTGCTCTTCATGCGGGACTTGCAACTAGTCTGTGTATTTGTTTTGTCAATGCTTGGGTTTGATTTAGGCAGCTCTCCCTCTCCTTTCCATTTTTATGTTCTTCCATCTCTTCAAGCACTGCAGCATGCCTGGCCGTGGAGAGGGAGCGGGAAGGAACAGCTGTGTCCCTGGGTCCTGCAGTCACTCCCCCAGTCACCCCTGATCTGCAGTAAATGGTCCTGAAGTTGGTCTCTTCAGTTGATGGGGAGTCTTTCTGGACCACTGCGTGCTGGGGGAGGACAGGAGCCCTGGGACCTTCAGCTGTGAGGCCGTGCGAGCTGAGAGCTCTCCAGGTGTGATTGGGGTGGAACGGCTCCCTTGCACAGGACATGGCTATTGAGCTCATAAGGAAACACCGTATGAAAGCGTGTGATTGTCACTGTCCCGTTCCCTCATGCTGTCATCCTGTGTGTTGGGGAAGGGACTAAGCACTGTCCCTGGGTGCTGGGGGAGGAGCTGCTACCCAGGCGTCAAGTCTGAGCCTAGTGTGAAGGATGGAGAGCCTTGTCTCTCACGGGGTCCTGGCGAGCAGAAGTGGTGGTGACTCGGGAGATGCCTGCTGAGGGGGAAGGGGTGCCGTGAGCCGAGCCCTGGCTGGCCTGCAGCACTGGCTACCGCCAACACCAGCAGCACGGGCTCTGCTGTTGGGTGCAGCCAAGCCGTGCTCTGCCTGGGCACCAGCAGACAGTCCGAGGGGTGTGCACTGGGCTGTGCCAGCCGTGGGCATCGGTGGGAAGCTGTGTCCGTGTGGTGCTGCCATGCCTGGGCTCTTTTGACCTCCCTTGGGAGGAGCAGGCAGGCTGGACAGGGCTGCCCAGGCGCTCACCCGTGGCTGCGGGGTCTGGCTGCGCAGCCGGAGCCCAGCTCTCCACTGGGTCTGAGCTCTGCGCAGGAAGCCGCTGTCGGGGACCCCAGCCCCGCCTGGGGAGGTGAGATGCCAGGGTCTCTCTCGCACACATTTGCCTGCTGTCTTGAGCATCAGTTCATCAGCCTCTCGGGCCAGCTCAGCCATGTGGGTACAAAGCTGCTGGATTCATCTGGTGAGAGAGCTTACAGGGTCTGTAGGTGGTAAGGGCTATTTACTGTTAAAACTTACAACCTTCTTCTTCTTTCCTTTCAAACCGAACCGAACCCAAAGCATCGTGTGTGTACGTGTGGATGGGTGTTTGTGGCAGTACCACGATGCCATTTCCCCTACTGTTGATGTGTCGCTGTTTTAATGTGGTGGTCTCTGTGGCTGTGGGGGCAGCAGGCTCTGGTCCCAGGGTCTTGGGTGACGTGTCCTCTGTGAGCGCAAGTTGTCTCTGGTCCCAGCAGGGAAGCCAGGAGAAGGTTTGCTGCAGCCCTGGCCTTGGCAGGTCCTCCACCTCCACAGAGCACTGGTCAGGAGTCCCCGCTCAGGGAGCACCAAGGCAGAAGCACCAAAGGTTTTCATCCTTCCCTTGTTGCCCGGCCTTGCTCCTCCCAGGGGTGGCCGTTGCTGTGTCGCTGAGAAGCTGTAGAGGACAATGGGGCCGTCTGGCCCACCGGTTCCTCGCCAGGGTCCTTCGGAGAGGTGTGACTCCAGCCGAAATTTCTGAGTCGATGAAGAATTTTTCCAAGTCAAATGTTCTTTTCAGTGGAGGCCCCCAAGCCTGTGCTCCTGCCTCCCCTGCCGCTGCTGCTGCCGGCGGTGCTGGCAGGGCTCAGCTGGAGCCGTGGGAGACGTCCCGCTCCGTGCTCCAGCCTTGGGCACGGGGCAGCTCCTGGTCCGCAGGCGACGCTGGGTGGTGGGAACAGCTGGAGCCCCTCGGGACAGTGTTTTCCCTCCCCAGGGAAAGGGGCAGCCCTGTGATGGCGTGAGGCCAAGGGCAGCGGCCCAAGGAGGGCGGCCGTGTCCCCCTCGCCAGACGCAGCGGCCGGCCTCTGCGCCCCCCCCCCCCCCCCCCCCCCGGCATCACCATTTGATCACAAGCACTTTTAGAAAAGAAAGAGACCCTCCAGTGAGGAGGGGGGACTCGGAGCAGCTGCTGCCTGCAGTGGTGAAGCTGGTGCAATGGGGCATGGCGGGGGGGGGGGGGGCTGTAAGCGGGATGGTGCGTGGGGGCTCCTGAACCTGGGGGAGGGGGGCTCTCGGCGGGGGGGAGGGGCTGAGGGCTGCAGCCTGGCCCCCTCCAGCAGCCCCTTCCCTCGCTGCCTGCGGCTCGCTCATCCCGGGAGGGAGGGGGGGCTATTTTGGAAGGAGCGTGATTATGATAACAAAAGCTTTTTTGCACTTTCATTCATTTTGCACTCGTTTTTAATTTCTTTTTTTCCCCACGTTTTTGATATCCACACCTCCTCTTTGTGTTTTCATAACAAAAATACTTTTGTTGTAGCCAGTGAAGCTATTCTGGAGCTTTATGTCCTGAGTATACAGAGGTTTAAAGGTTCTATATATATAAATTTATATCTGTATAAAAGTAAATTTATATATATAGATCATGGTGTGATGTGTTTCGTCAGTGTTTTAAAATAATAAACGAATGTGAGCAATGGCAGTCCGTGGGGCTGGCAAGGGACTGGTTATTGGGGGATGCTGCCACAGGAGCCCCCCACTCTGCACTGACCGCCCCCCTCGTGCCCGCAGTGACCCCCGCAGCCCCCCCCCCCGCACTGACCGCCCCCCCCCCGCCCGCAGTGACCCCCCGCAGCCCCCCCGCACTGACCGCCCCCCCCCCCCCGCCCGCAGTGACCTCCGCAGCACACACACACAACCCCCCCCCCCCCCCCGCTCCCCGGCTCGCGGAGCGGCGGTTCAGTTACCCGTCTGTGCGGCGGCAGCGTGGGATCCCAGTGCTGCTTTACTGGTCCCAGTGCCGGGGCCGCCGGCCCGCCCGCCGCCCGCCGCAGGGGGGGCTGCGCCCAGCGCCGGGGGGGCCGCGGCCACCAGCAGCCCCAGCAGCAGCAGGACCGCGGCCCCCAGCGCCAGGCGCGCCACGTTGCTGCGGGTGTAGTCCGCTGGGGACAGGGAGGGACAGTCACTGGGGGCCCCCGGGAGCAGCCCCCCGGCCCCCCCGGGAGCTCCCAGGCCAAAGGAGTCCCATGGGGCAGCAGGGGGGCCCGAGGGGGTGGCAGGGGCACACGGGGGCTGCCAGGGCAAGCAGGCACGTGTGGGTAAGGGGCACACTGGGGAGCCCCTGGGCTGGAGAGGGACAGGGGGAAGCTTGTAGGGAGCCTCAAGGGCTCCTGTCGGCTCTGCCTCCCGCATTCCTGCCCATGGGACCCCCCACCCACCGGCTCCAGCCTGTCACCCCACGCAGAGGCACCAAAGGCCGCGGGACAGGATCGCAGAGCCAGCACCACTGGGCTGCGGCCAGACCCACACCGGCCCTGGGGCTGGTGGGAGCGGGCATAGGTGCCCCCTGCCCCACAACTGGTAGCCTCGGAACCCGGTGTCTATAGGGTCTATAGGTCATCTGAAGGGTCTCTGAGGAGCTGGCAAGGACCAAACACATCTGAAGGTGGCTGCAAGCCTCTGCCTGGACCCTATTACAGCCGCTGCCTTCTCCCACACCCTCTTTTCTGGTTCCCCCAGGAGGCAGCAGATGCCAGGAAGGGAGCAAAGCGTGGAGGGGGCAGGGGGTGGCTCACCTCTCACCACCAAGTCCAGCGGCTTGCTGGCTGCGGACCACTGGAAGGAAGCATCCCTGGTGAAACACTGGCAGCTGTAGCGGCCCCCATTGCCTTTATGCACGCTGGAGAGGTTGAAATGATCTCGTTCCTTTGAGAGCAGGCTGAGGGCTTCGATCTGGCCCTCCAGGTACAGGAAACAGCCAGCACTGGGGTGCACGATGGTGCAACGGAAAATCACATAAGTGCCTGTGGCCACCTCCTGCCCAGGCAGGACTGAGAGGATAGGTTTGGGTAGATGGAACTCTGTGGGGAGAGGAGAGGGCATGAGAAGGCATGCAGGGCTTTGACGTGGAGCCAGGAGCCCCCCGGGAATCTCCATCGCCCCACCACCTCGCTGAGGTGGAGGTGAAGATGGTCCCCACCTCTCCAAGCCAGGTAAGAGGGGACAGTCCCTGCCCGTCATGTGGACGGGGGAGCCAAGTGGCTACCTGCATCCTGCTCTGCCCATGTGGCGTCTGACCCCACGCGAAGGGGTAACAGCACACCCCTCACCTTGTACCATGATGTCCAGGGTTTCGCTGCGAGCCAGCACGGTGCCTCCACCCAGGCAGTGGCAGGTGTAGGCACCCGCGTCCTGGTGGGAGGCATTAAAGATGGGGAACTCGGCCCTGGTGCCATGCAGCTGCAGGGTACGGAGCTCACGGCCGTTCTTGTACAGCACGAAATTCCCACTGTCCTGCTGGCAACTGCAGCAGATGGTGGCGGAGCCTCCTGGTGGGATCACCCCAGGCGGCTTCAGGAAGACGGAGATTGTGGGGGAACCTGCACTTGGAGAGAGGTGCTGCCAGACGGACGGGGACCCCCAGTGCCCTGCAGCGAGCCTGCCACTGGCCCCAATCACTAGGGTGGGTTTTGTTCTGTGGGGCTGGGGAAGAGCCCTGGCAGATGGGTGGGGGACCCAAGATGTGTCCAACCTCCCCGTCTACTGCCTCCTGATACTCACGTGATGTAGCCTTGCTCTGTGCCACCAGCCAAGCACCTGCAAGAGAAACAGCTGTGTAACAGCTCTGTGGAGTCTCCAGACACCTCATGTCACCCTCTGGGAACCCACACAGCCTCTGGCACTCACCGAAGGCTAGCACCTGCGTCACGGGCAGCACCATGTCCCTTCCGGCTCAAGCAGGGCTTCCTCGGAGGAAGCTTTGGCTGGAGGCGCTGAGCAGCTGCGTGGTGTCTCGTGGGTCCTGATATGCCCTTGATGCCACAGGCCACCTTCTGTTGCACGGCTTGGGTTTCTGCAGACACAGTTGTGAGGCTAGGATGGTTGAACTGGAACCAGAATGTCCCAGTCACCTGCCCAGGGCTTGGACACCCGTGACAACCTGATCGTATGATCCTGTGGACCTTAGGAAAGAAGCTATGGGAACCTTTTTGTTTCTCTTTCTTAGCTCTGGTCACTTGATGGGGAAATAGTTTCCTGTCGGCCCTTGCCAAATAGGGTGATGTTTTGCAATCAAGGCGAGAAGAGACAGCGCAGGACTCTTTCTGAATCTTGGTGAGGAAGCTCCAACAAGTGACATCGTAAAATAGCTGGTTTAATAAGGCAGAAGAAAAAGGGGACTATAGAATAGCAAGTAAATTTTACATCCCTTCAGAGACAGGGCACCCCACTTTCCTGCAGCATTGATGGACCTGGGATAGATTTTGCCACAGCATGCTGTGCAAATCCCATCTCTCCGAGGTCCAGGAAGACCTCTGCACCATGTCAGGCTGCCTCGTCATGCCCAGAAACCCTGCATGGTGTCCCCCTGCTGCAGTGCAGACCAGGTCGGAGAGAAGGAAAGGACACTGTGTCCAGCCATAGGCTTCATCCAGGCTGTGGAGCAGGTTTGGTGGTTCTGGAGTAGAATAGGAAGGAAGCAACTTGTCTTCCCTTTTGTTCTCCTCAGGGGCCATTTTATCCCACCTGGCCTATATTGTCTATTGGAGGAGGGACAGCAATATCTCCCACAGGTCTGGATCCACTCTGTGGCACTGGCGCCATTCCTCATCCATCCTGGCTCACCAGTCCTATGCTGGAGCAACGGCAAGGTCCTCACTCCAAATAACTGCTCTCTTCCACCTCACCTGGAGCCTGGGCTCCAGCCCCTCGGCTGCCAGCTAGTCTGGGCTGACCAGCAGTCCCTGTGGCAATAATGAGGGGTTAATTAAACAGTGGAAGCTGCTTGCACCTTTGGGCAATGTGGGAGGGAGGAGGGCAGGGTAAGGATGGGTTGTGGGACTGCAGCAGTGTGGGACAGGTGGCACCTTGCCCAGGGATCCCACGCTGCTGAAGGCTGTGGCGTCTGTAGCTCCCTGCCACCCTGCAGGCTGCGGGCAGGGACATCCTGCCGTCCGGCTGGGCACAGTCCCTGCTACAACTGTCCCCAGCAGGAACAACACTGCAGGGCTCAGGGCTGGGCAGGCAGTGTTTGTGTGGCTGTTGTCTAGGGGGAAAAGGCAAAGTGGCCACTGGGCTTCTCTAGGGCTCCCGGAGGTGGTCCCCCTAGACCCTCTCTACCCTTTTCTTTCTTCCCCCTTCAGCCCTTTTGGTCTCCCTTGGAGATTTCATGGGGTAGAAGTTTTACAGCAGAGTGCCCTGTGGCCTTCTCCTTTTCTGGGGGCACCTCTTCTGGCCCCATCTCCTGTCTAACCCCCCTTTGCCCCCCCAGGCTTGACCAATTCTTGGCATCTCCTTGGACAGCCCCCCTTTGGGCTCATTCATCTCAATGGCCTCCACTGTCCACACTGGACTAGGGGACACCAGGCTGCATCAGTGGCCCGTGGAGAGCAAGCTCCTGGCTCACCCTGCTGTCCTGACACCAGCCCAGGACAGAGCTGGTGGCATCGCCACCAGGCCAACCCCATGGGCATGCTGGAGTCCTGGGCCTTCCTCCACCAAGCCTTTTCTCACACCATTCGTCACCTCTGGGTGCAAGTCCAGGGTGTGGGACCATGGAAAGAGCTTTTCCCTTTCCACTGTTAGGGACTGCTGCATCCAGCAGCCTGAGGCAGAGGAGGCTGCCGCACCCCACACCCCCAGGTCCAACCAGCTGTGGAGCTGACAGCTGTGGAGCTGACGTGTATTTCCAGAAGACAGAGGTGCATGCACACCTATACGCCAGCCACACAGATCGATATGGGCACACAGAGCACTCTCACACAAACAGCACCAACAGCCTCATCCTGCTCCCTTCTGGCTGACCAGGACGTGCCCCTTACCGGACCCCTTGAGGTGAATTTGAGCTCAAGTATAAAAGGCTTTAATGAACAATGCATCGGGCCAAGTCTTGCCACCTTAATCGGTTCTACAAAGAGTCTGGAAAGATGCAGCACTGAAGAACCAATCCTGCAGGCATGGGTTCACCCCCCAGCTCTACTGGCCAGCATTGCATCAGGGCTGCTGCAGCTCTTATCAGCACAGGAAATTTCACTCCCTGACCACAGGAGTCAAAGTCTCTGGCATTCCTGCTCCCAGCCAGTTTAACCCCTTCTGCAGTCTGACACCCTCACCTTCCCTACGAGGTCACTGCTTGGATACAAGTCACTATTGCTGAGCAGTTACACCTTCACTGGCCCTGGTTCGTCTGTGCTCCATGTACCTGCAGATGAGCTTTTTATCATGTAATGTAACAACTGCCAGTTCTAGGGGACATGGGACCCCAGTGGGACAGCTGGTTCCATCCTTCTGGTGCAGCAGCAGACCCGTGGCCCACTGTCACCCTGGCCAGCCAGTGGGTCCTGGCAATGCTGGGGGCCCCATCTCCATCCCTGCAGAAGAGGAACATCACAGCCCAGCACTGGCACGTATAGTATATGCTGTCCCCAGTCCCACCACAGCTCTGAGGCTCATGGGCATGAAGAGCCGAGTGTGACTCTGCATGGAGAGGGAGTGAAGCCACAAAACGCTGACCTGTAAACCACTGTGGTCAGGAGCAAGGTGGCAGGAGAAAGGTGAGAAGGCTTCCCTGAAGAGGTGCCCCACTGCATTCCCTGAAAGTCGTCCTACACTCACCCCAAGGCAGTGTGTCCTAGGTGTTCTTGCCCTGACACGTTCCAAGACCATATCCTTGCAGCCTTCGTCAGTGCAGTCAGTGTGATTTCCTGTGCCCTCCATACAAAGAGTCCACGTGGCCTAAATTGGTCTCACGTGATCTATACAGTGCAAATGATCTCCATGTGGTCCCCAAGATCCATTTGATACAGCCCCTTCATCCAGGACAGCTCAGATGATTCTCAAGGCCAGTTATAGGCAGGAGACCAGAAACTACCCGCCTGGGGTCCCTGTCCCTCCCAGCCTCGTCCTCGGTGCTGATGGCCCCATGTAACCTCCCCCCAGACAATCTGTGGACACTGGCTGGTGTGCTACCCTGCCCCAGCAGCCTGCACCCTGTAGTGAGATGGTGAGAGACAGAGAGATGGGTGGGTGGGTGTATGAAGAGGGTCTGTGAGGCCCCGGTCTGAGGTAGTTGCCCTCAATAAATGCATATCATGGTCCAACATCTTCCTGGATGCATGTCTGACTCCCATACGTTGCCCCCAGATACGTCTTGGTCCCTCCCCATCCTTGACACATGTACTGTCCTGTATTCCCCACCTGGACACACGTCCTGGTCCTGCCTTGTAAGGGCCCTTTTTGAGAATAGGCTTTGTTCATCGTCTGGGTGCCAGGTGGCAGAGTGATGATGCCTTAAAATGTAGTGAGGAAGCAATTAGCGCTAAATCTGCCTCTCTGAGCTCACCTGCAAATCAGTTCTGTGCACACCTGCCTGCAAGGAGGGGCTGCCCAAAGCCTCCCACAGCCCCAGTCCTGCTCTGGGAAGGGGAGGGCTCCTTGGAGGAGCACGGAGGGAGCCAACAGCTCCATGGAGTGTTCTGGCTGTAAAGGTGCTTTGCTGCACACAGGCTTGGCTCAGGGCAGAACTGGGGTGGGAAAGTGATTATAACCAGCACTTATGTATGTCATGAAGGGTCTCATCTGGGGTCCTTGTCTTCATACGCCACACTACCTCACGCAGAAACCCCTGTGGATGGCCATAGGTTCAGCTCTGCCCAGCTGAGTCCGCAGCACAGACCTTCACTGCCCCCATCCCTCAGCAGCCCCCTGTCCTGACCGCCCCTGGGCTCAGGGACTCTGCAGGGTCCTGTGTCCCTGGAGATGCTTTTCTCAGCGCCCTCCAGGTCCTCGTATCCTCCCATCCCCTCTGTCCCCACACAGTTCTTGTGACTGTGGGGTGTCTTCGGCTGCCTGTCCATGGGGACATGCCACATAGGGTCTGCCAGGTCCACCAGGCAGGGCCAGCCCTCTAAGAGGTGACCTGTTTGAAGGAGTTGGGTGGGCTCAAGGTCACCCCGAGTCTCCTCTTGGCCAGGGCCACTGGGCGTTGGAAGACACCTGCTGAGCCTTCCCTCTCATCAGTCCCACCACAGCCCTCCAACCCACGGCCGTGCTGCCCCCTCCCCACAGCCACGCTCCAAAGCCCCCTGTCACCCCACAGACACGCCCCACGTTCTTCCCCACCCCGCTGCCCTGCCCCCACGTTCTCCCTGCTCCTCGGCCACCTCCGGTTCGCCCCGCCCCAGGGCCCGCCCCTTCCCCGGCGCCGGGCGCTGTGTGCCGGGAAACGAAACTTCGGGGCGGGGGCGGGGGCGGGGGCGGGGGCGGGGGCGGGGGCGGGGCCAGGGCCGCCTGGCCAGCGGGGCGCGGCGGTGAGAGCGGTGCATCCTCCCCGCGGCGTGCCCATGGCCCGCGCGCAGCCCAGTCCGTGAGTGGGGGGCGCTGGGGGGGCACTGGTGCTTCATGCAGGGGCGTGCGGGGTGGCCGGAGTGTTCCAGTGTGACTGGGGGTGTTGGTGTGACGCGGAGCTCCGGAGGTAGTGGGGAGACCTGAAGGGTCCCAGAGGGAGGTGGGGGCTACGGGGGCTCAGGGCTTGCTGGGGGATACGGGGAAGTTTGAGGGTTGCTGGAGGATCCCAGGAAGAGACGGGGGCTTTGGGGAGGTGGGGGGTCCTCGGAAGTGGTTGGCTCAGTGGGTCCTGGGAGGAGATAGGGTCCTTGACACCCTCCCACACCCCCCAAGGAGGGGGATGAGGGATCTCAGAAGGACATGGGGGTCCTGGTTACCCATGGAGGCTACCCCTCCTGCCCCACCCCCCCCCCCCCCCGCCACCCCCCGCCCCGTTTCTTTGCTTTGCAGGGAGGCTTTCTGCCAGCAGGCACCCACCTTCCTTGACTACCTGCACAGCATCCTGCAGAAGTACCCTGATGGGGGGCAGATCCTCAAGGTGAGACCCCCTGCCCCACTGGGCAGACCGCAGGGCCCCGCTGTGGGTGGTGGCCCTTGCCCAGCACCAGCTCCTGGGTCTTGCTGGGAAGGTGGGCTGGTGCCCTCCGGGCTGAGCACTGACCCCGACCCCAGGAGCTGGTGCAGAACGCGGACGATGCTGGCGCTAACGAGGTTGTGTTCGTGTCCGACGAGCGGGAGTTCAACATCGCTGGAGGAGGGCTGGCAGGCACCCAGGGTGAGAGGCACTGTGGGTGCTGCAAGAAACTGGACAAAGTGCAGGGGTGGCACTGGCACATACGGGGAGGGACTGGGGGATACTGGTGGTGAATTGAAGAGGGATCAGAGTGGACTGCAGGAACTGAATCCTGGTGTTCTGGGGGGGGCGGGGGGCACTGAGGATACTGGGAGGGCTCAGTGGTACTTGGGGCACTTTTGTGGGACTGGAGCGGGGGGGGTGCTGAGATTGTGGGGACACTGAGTGAGGGTCACAATCCTCCATACATGTCCCAAGTCTCCCCTAACCTATGGTCCTGACCCCCCAGGCCCAGCCCTCCTGGCCTACAATGACGCCCTGATGTCCCCCCGGGACTGGGCAGGGCTCCTGCACCCGGGGGTGTCACACAAGCAGAAGGACCCCAGCACCGTCGGGCGCTTTGGCCTGGGCTTCACCTCCGTCTACCATCTCACTGGTGAGCAGCACTGGGGACCTTGACTGCAATTGAACTGGGGACATGGGTTGTACTGGAGGCACTGACCTACACGTGCCAGGGGCCACTGGGGGGCACCGAGGGGGTGCAAAGTGGAGGGCTGTGTCTGAAGTGAGGAAACCTGAAGCACTGGGAGGCTGTGTGGCAATGGAGGGCAGGGCTGCAGGGGCAAACTGAGGGAGGACTGATGAATTGGGATTAAGCTTGGGACCATGGGAGGCACTGTGGGGCTGAACTTGAAGATTCAAGTTCGGGTGATGGGTTGGGACGATCTGGGGAGGCAGTGGTGTCCATGTTGTCCCTGTGGCCTCATGGTTCCCCTGTCCCCAGACCTGCCAGGTGTGCTGAGCCATCCATCCTTGGGAGTACTGGACCCTGAATGCCAGGTGCTGCCAGGTGCCGGTGCCCGCTGGGACATCTCTGCAACCCAGGACCTTCCTGGCCTTTTCGAGCCCTTCTTGGCTGGGCTGGAAGCTGTGGGACAGCACCGTGGCTCTCCCCAAGGCACCCTCTTCCGCTTCCCCCTCCGCCGGCAACCCTCGAGAATCACTGCAGGCGTCTCTGATCCTCAGCGCCTCCGCAGCCTTCTCCAGACCTTCCTCACTGAGGCCCCTCTGGCCCTCCTTTTCCTCCGCCATGTCCGCCGGGTGGCTGTGCATCACGTGGCCCCTGATGGGGTCCAGACACTCATGGGGACCCTTGTGGCATCTCAGCAGCCTCTCCCTGTCCCAGGGCCATCAGGGGCTGAAGGGCTGAGTCTGACATGGTGCCTGGTGTCCCTGCATGGGGATGGGGTGGAGGATGACAGCAAGTGGCTGGTGGCCACAGGTCGGGCCACAGAGGGGCCGACCGTGGCACTGGGTGCAGGGCTGGGTTGCTACCCTGAGCTGAGCCTGGCGCACCCGCTCCATGGGTCCTGCCAGGGGCGGCTGTGCTGTTTCCTACCCCTGCCAGCCACAGATGAGATGGTCACAGGGCTGCCTGTCCATGCCAGCGCTCCATTTGCCCTCTCAGATGATCGCCGCCACCTCCGCTGGCCAGAGGAGGGTGAGGAGGGTGAGGATGATGCCCGCTGGAATGCTCTGCTGCTGCTTAATCTCCTGCCACGGATCTACAGCCACATGGCTACCGTGGCCATGTCTCTGTCTGACGCAGATGCCTACAGCATCTGGCCGGACCCCGAGAGCATGCCGAGCTGTGGCCGCATCCACAGCTTGGTGAGCCACATCTGCCGGGAGCTGGCAGCTGCCTGCAGCCTGGTGCCGGCCACGGAGGGGACCCCAGGGCAGCTGCGGGCCCCCGAGGCTGTGCTGCTGCCGGAGGTGGCGGGGGACGTGGCCGCACGGCAGGCAGTCCGAGCCTTGCTGGTGGCAGCTGGGGAGCCGGTGGCTGAGGTCCCAGCCCATGTCCGGAGGGTGCTGGCTCTGGGGATGGCGGAGGGCGTGCGGGAGGCCACGGCAGGCCACGTGCGGAAGGTGCTGCGGCACCGTGAGGCTGTAGACCTCCCAGCCACTGACCGGCTCTCCCTGCTGCGCTACGTGGCTGGGGATGGGCACCATGCCGAACTGCAGGGTCTCCCCCTCCTGCCTCGTGCTGATGGGACCTTCGTGGCCTTCGGAACTGCATCAGCCATCGTCTATGTGGACACATCCATCTGCCCCAGGTGAGTGCGCAGCCCTGTTCCCAGCAAGAGTGGGCAGGTGAGCCAGTTGCCCCATGCTCTTGAGCTGAAAGTGGGAGGCTGTGGTTGAACCTGGGCATGTGGGTGCTCCCCTGCCCACCTCTGCTCCCCTGGTAACACCGAGTGGGGGCTGAGCCCCATCCCCTCTCCCATCCCCCGGCACCTCTGTTTGTCCCCACAGGCAGCTCCTGCCCGGCCTGGCCGGGTCCTTCCTGCCCTCGGATCTGGAGCCGGGCTTGGACAGCCTCCTGCGAGGCATTGCCAAGGCAGGTAAGACACAGGGGGTCCCTGGACCACCTTTGGGTCCCCTGATCTCCCTCTAAACCCCAGCACCCCTAGGCACCCCCTGGGGCTCCTCTGCAGCCCCAGTATCTCCCTGTACCACGCTGATACTCCCTGTGCAAGCCTGGGGTCCCTGATCGCTGTCTGAGGCCTCTCTCTGGGCTTCCCCCATCCACCCAACAGCACTCTGGAGCCCAAGTCCCACTGTCTCTCCTCCGGTTTGGGGTGTGTTGTCTGAGCCCAGGGCCACCTCTCCTATCCCATGTCTCCCTGTGTCTCCAGGGACTCCCCTGTCCTTGCTCTTCTTCCCACAACCCCCCATCCCCTCTGTGCTCCCTCAGATCCTGGGTCTCCCTGTGTTCCCCATCTGAGGACCTCTCTGCCCCCCAGTACTGGTACCCCTGACACCTCTTTCCCTCTCAGATCTCCTCCATCCCCACCAGTCTGGGCTTCCACTGTTCCTCCTATTAGGGTATCCAGTGGCCCTCCAGAGCCCAGGTCCTCCCATCCTCCCCGTTGCCCCATCACCTGCAGATCTCAGGTTCTTTCCCTGCCAGGTCCCAGGTCCCACGTACTCCTCACCCAGCCTCTGCCTCCTGTGCACAGGGCTCTTCTCCAACCTGGTTCTGCTGAACCCAGCCGTGACTGCCCAGACCCTGCGCTTGGCTCTGCCCCCGACCTGGACATCCCAGTCTTCAACCCCAGTGACCTGGTGCCCAGCCCAAGGCCCTCCCCAGCCCCCAGCCTCCTGGTTCCCAGCCCTGTGGCAATTCCTGGCTCACCACGTGGAAGACCTGGGCCCTCTGGAGGGGCTCCCTCTCGTCCCCCTGTCCCCACTGGATGCCCCCAGCATCTGCCTGGCTCCACTGATACCCCAGTCCAGTCTTATCTTTCAGGCAGGTGAGGACCAGCACCTGCCACCTGCTGTGGCCTCTGTGCTGGAGGTCCTGGGTTGCCCAGTGGTGCTGCCAGGTGTGTGGCAGCGCTCCCTGTCCCACTATGTCCTGCCTGCATCCCCACTTGGCGCCCTGCGGGCCCTGGGCAGGCAGGGGGCTGCAGCTGTGGCCTCCCGCCTGGCCTCGCTGCCTGCCTCAGACGTGGACTCCCTCCGGCTCTACCTGGCAGACCTCCCATCCCTAAGAAAGGAGGACAGTGCCACCCTGGCTGCTTTGCCCCTCTTTGTCCCACTGCCCTGCTTGGCTGCCCCACAGCCCACAGGGCTGGTGCCAGCCAGTGCCACCCCGGTGCTGGAGCCAGGGCTGGAGCTGCCCAGAGATGTGGTGCTGCCAGAGGCCATGTTGCAGTGCCGGGATGAAGCTGACCGGCAGCTCCTGGGGAGGCTGAAGAAGCCCCTTGTCAGTACAGCCTGCATGGCGCTGGTGGCCATCAGGGCTGTGGCCCGGGGTGCCTATGCAGGGCTGGTGGCCGAGAAACAGGCTCTGCTGCTTTGGGTGCTGCAGCACGGAGACGTACTCTTTGCACAGAGCCCCCCGCTCCAGCAGGCGTGCAGCAGGCTGGCCTTCCTGGAATCCCCCAAAGGCCCTGCACGTCCGCAAGACCTCTATGACCCCTGCAACAGCACCCTGCGGGCGCTGCTGGGCCCTGAGCACTTTCCTCCTGCTGCCTTTCGCAGCCCACCCGTGCTCCATGCCCTGAGAGCCCTGGGCTTGCGGCAGGGTGAGGGGTGCCTGACGCCTTTTGACATCCTAGAGGCTGCAGCGAGCGTGAGTCAGCATGATGCAGCGGCTCTGGGCAGGGCTCAGGCACTGATCAAGGTCTGCAACTGCCCCAAGGCACTGGCTGGCTTCAGCGCTGAACATCTTAGGGAGCTCCAGGCCCTGCCATGGGTGCCTCGTTCTGAGTGCACCAGGAATCCTAAGCAGCCCTTCCTGCCCCCCAGGAAGCTGCGGTCCGCCCAGTACCAGCCCCTGGTTGGGCTGGCCATGCATCTGACAGATGCCTTTGTGCCAGAGGCAGAGCAGAAGCTGGGGCTGAGCCAGCCTCCCCCACCACAGAAAGTGTGGGAGCAGCTGAGAAAGCTGGTAGGGTGCAGGGATGTGGGTGAGGTAGTTCGTGCACTCCAGCCTGTCTATCGGCACATGCAGGAGAACCTGAAGACCTTTGGGGCTGCCCCAGATGATGCTGTGGTGTGGACTGGGGCTGGGTTTGCCCAGCCACGTGATGCCGTGCTGGGCTATCCTGAGGAGCTGGAGCAGGAACTGGGGAAGCTGGTGCCCTGCGTGCCCCCTGAGTTCCTGCCCTACAGCTGCCTCTTCAGGGCTTGGGGCGTGGAGGCGAGGGTGAGTGAGGAGAGGGCGGCTGCGGCCCTGCGCTGCCTGGGGCAGGACATAGACACTCGAAGCTCCAGAGCTGGCACCGCAGCAGAGTTGCAGGTGGCTGTAGCTGTCCTGGAGTGGCTTAAGAGCCGGGGGCACCGGGGTGAGGGCACCGTGCCGGTTCCTGTGAGGATCCTGGAGGGCTCAGGCTTTGCCCTCCGCCCAGCTGCCTCTACCGTGTACCTGGACATGGACCTGGAGCCAGAGGAGGATGTTCAGGAGGTGGTGCATGAGGCGGTGCCATCCAGCACAGCCATATTCCTTGGTGCAGAGCTGCTCAGTACGCGGGTGCTGGGGCCAGAGCCATTCACAGCCTGTGGTCCCTCTGAGCCCATCACCTTACGGCTCCGCAACATCCTCCAGGAGTATGGTGAGGAGAGCGACCTCTTCACAGAGATGGTCCAGAATGCCGAGGATGCTGGAGCTACTGTGTGCCGCTTCCTCCTGGACCTCCGATGCTGCAGAAAGGCCACCTCTGGGCTGCTAGACCCTGGCATGGCTGCCTGCCATGGCCCAGCCCTCTGGGCTTACAACAACGCCCTCTTCACGGAGGATGACCTCCGTAACATCACACGGGTCGGGGCTGCTACAAAGGAGGGCCAGGCAGGCCAGATTGGGCGCTTTGGCCTGGGCTTCAGCTCCGTCTACCGTGTCACTGATGTGCCAGCAGTGCTGAGCGGGGAGACACTACTCATCTTTGATCCCAACGGCACCCATCTGGGAAAGCACATGCCCATACCTGGCTGCCCTGGCATCCGCCTGGACTTCTCCAACCGACCACGCATCCTCCGTGCTTTTGCAGAGCAGTTCTGGCCCTACCACGGTATCTTTGGGTGCCGCCTGCCTGAGCCAGGACCCTTTCCAGGGAGCCTTTTCCGCCTGCCTTTCCGCACTGAAGAGGAAGCTGTAAAGTCACAGATTTGCTCAGAGGCCTTTGGTACAGAGCGCATCCAGTCCCTTGGCACCAGCTTCCTTGGCTCTAACCGGCTCCTGCTGCTCTTCCTCAAGGGAGTGAGGGAGATGTCCCTGGAGATGCTGCCACACACGGCCACCTCTGCGAGGGACACCATGCCTCTGGCCATGCTACGGCGAAAGCTGATCCGAGACCTGGGGGCCCCTGGGGGCCCCCCAAGCCGGGCAGCTATCGAGCAGTTCACAGCCTGCGAGGAGTCATTTAAGACCACGTGGCACTACCTAGTTTTGGTGTGTCAGGGTGATGGGGAGCTGCTGGAACTGTTTCATCAGAACAGGCAAGCAGGGCTCCACCCTCCGTCTCCCATGGCTGGCGTGGCCCTTCCCCTGGCCCTGACTGCAGATGATAAGTGGGTGCCGCGTCTAGATGCCGAGGAGGGGCGAGTCTTCTGCCACCTTCCCATGCCAGTCAACTCAGGGCTGCCAATCCACGTGCATGGGGCCTTCAGCATCCTCTCCAATCGCAAGGGGCTGTGGGACACGGCACACCAGGGCAAGTGGAACCGGGTGCTGCTCCGCAATGCTGTGCCAGCTGCCTGGCTCCAGGCACTGGACCAGCTCCGCATCATGCATGAGGCAGGTGAGCTGAAGAGCTATGAATACCATGTCTTCTGGCCGGACTCTAACACTGCCCGCTACCCCTACGTGGAGGCTGTGACTGGTTTCTACCAGGCTATGGCAGCCAGGGATGGTCCCAGGCTGTTTTCTGATGGCTGCTCTTGGTGCTCACTGCAGGATGCCCGGTTCCTGCACCAGGCTGTGGTCAGACACCCTAAGCTGGGTGCCGTTGCGAAGCGTGTCTTTGCCAATACCCTGCCCCGTCCCCTGTTAGCTGTGCACTTGCCAGAGCACGTGCACAGGGGCCTCGGGAAGGCAGTGGATGCTGGCACCTATGACTGGCCCCGCTTTTACTGTGAGCTTGTGCTTCCCAACTTGAAAGACCTCTCTGCTGTTGATCGGGAACCGCTGCTTCTCCATGCACTGGATATTTCCCATGATGATGTGGACAAAGTGCTGCAGAGAGTGCCCTGCATTCCTGCCACCCCTCATGGCCACCTGCAGCTCATCAATCACCTGGTGCATCCTGGAGGCCGCACTGCCACTTTGTATGACCCTAAGGACGGGCGCTTCCCCATGGGGGATGCCTTCCTTTCCCCGGGAATACTAAGCCAACTGGAGAGGTTGGGCATGGTTAAGGACAGGATGACTCTGCCAGAGCTGCTGGAGCGGGCAAAGACAGTGCGGCTTATTTGGACCAAGGACCATGCCCAGGCCTGCCAGAGGGCTGTATGCATCCTTCAGCTGCTTCAGGATGCAGTGGAGGAGAGGGTGGACAACACCACGCAGGCAGCTTTCCAGACTGTGCCCTTCCTCCCTGCTGTGCTGCCCACTGGTGACCATGCGCTGTTGCCAGCTGCCCAGCTCTACCATCACCTCCATGCCCTACTAGTGGGACTCATCCACCCTGTCTTGGCTTCCAAAATGCTGGGGGAAAACTTCAGCATCCCTAAGGAGGTCACATCCTTTTTGGGACTGGACCGGCAGCCACCAGCAGCTAGAGTCCTTGAGCAGCTGCAGGCACTGAGCCGCAGCTCCAACGCTCTCTCTTTGGAGACCCTGCAGGACAGCACCCACAGCTGCTACAGGTACCTGGACAAGCTGCTCCAGAGAGATCGCTCCAGCTGTGATGAAGTGATTTCTGCAGTGGCCAAAAGGGAGCCCTTCATCTTGGTGGGCTCCTGCTTTGTGCCCGTCATGGCTGTGGCTGAAAGGCTCTCATTTGAGGCTGCCCCATACCTTCACCAGCTCCCAGAGCAGTACCGGCGCTACAGCCAACTCTGGGAGTGTGTGGGGCTGCGCCACACGTTTGCCTGGGAGGATTATGCCCGAGTGCTCTGCACGCTGGCAGACATGTATGCTGGGGAGCCGCTGCCTGCCGCAGAGCTGGCTCTGGCCTTGCAGCTGGTGTCTTCTGGCTTGATGGCAGTTGACAAAGAGCTTGATGCCTACCAGACCCAGCAACTCTTTCTACCTGACCAGGAGGGCATCTTGCGTTCATGCGACAAGCTCTGCTTCAATGACACGCCATGGATGCCGGTGGACAGAGATGTCCTGCTGTGCCACGAACAGCTGTCCCGAGCCACAGCCCTGCGCTGTGGGGTGCCTACCACACGCCACCGGGCGCTGGAGAGGAACCGGCTGCTCACTGGAGACCTGAACTCCTGGGTGCAGCCATTTGGTGCCCATGAGGACTTGCCCACACGGCTGAAGAACATCTTGGGTGAGTACCCGGCATCTGCTCGTGATATAGTGGCAGAGTTGCTCCAGAATGCAGATGATGCTGGTGCAGGGCTTGTGCACTTTGTGTGGGACCGCCGGCAGCACCCAGCGGATGCCACTTTCAGTGACAACTGGAACTTCCTGCAGGGCCCTGCCCTTTGCATCTACAATGACAGCCCCTTCCAGCAGCAGGACATCGAAGGCATTCAGCGTCTGGGGGTGGGTAGCAAGCAAGGCCGGCAGGATGTCACAGGCAAATATGGCCTTGGCTTCAACACTGTCTTCCACTTTACTGACTGCCCAGCCTTCCTTACTGGAGACAGTGCACTGTGTGTCTTTGATCCCCATCTCTACTATGTGCCTAATGCCACAATGGAGAGTCCTGGTGGGATGTTCGCTGTCAACCCTGAATTCAAGAAGACCTTTCCAGACATTTATGGCACCTTCCTACCCTCCCTTTTCAACCTGAACAAGGGTGTCATCTTCCGGCTGCCTCTTCGCACTGCAAGTGGGGCTGCCATCTCCAGGGTGTCTGGCATGGTCGTGCGGGACCAAGACCTCAGGGACATGGAGACAGTACTGGCTGAGGAAGGAGAGGACTTGGTGCTCTTCCTCCGGCACCTCCACACTGTGGTTTTCTCCGAGATCCCCCCAGATGGGGAACAGGCATTGGAGAGGCTGCGGGTTGCCACAGAACTGGGAAATGGTGATGCAGAGCTGAGACGGGGTTTTCAAGAGAGATTGAGCCAAACTGTTGATGGGAACAGCCCCACCTCTCTCTCCTATATCATGACAATCAAAACCAGCACGGCTAAGGCCAGCAGTGTGTGGAGGGTGATGTCCCAAATTGGGGTGCAGGAAGGGGCTGAGGAGTCTCCAGTGCCTGGGCGGCTGCCCTACGGGGCTGTGGCTGCCTGCCTGAAGCCATTGCACTTGGACAAAGTCATGGGCAAAGCTTTCTGCACCCTCCCGTTGCCGCTGACCACAGGGCTGCCTGTGCACATCAATGCCAACTTCGCTGTGGATGCGGCCAGGCGCAATCTCCGTCAGGACACAGGCAGCACAGAGGAAGCCTGGAATAGCTTCTTACTCCGGCGCTTGGTGCCTCCCCTGTACTGTGCCTTTCTCACCAGGCAGTGGGAAGCCCTGCAGCCTGAAGGGCTCCAGTTTAAGTCTTTGTCAGACTGCCAGAAGTGCCTGACCTCCCACTACCTCCACTTCTTCCCTGCTGGGACAGAGGTGCTACCCACCTTTCAAAACATGGTGAGGGAAGTCTATAGGCACCTCAGTCGTGCACGCCTACCCCTGATGCCTGTGTACCACCTGAAGCAACCTGACAGCACAGTGACAATGACCTGGGCATCTCCAGGTGGTGGGGATGTGCTAACAGAGCCATACTTCCTCAAGTCAAAGCCTAAGCCAGTTCTCCAGGAGGTGCTGCAGCGCCTGAACATGAACCTGGTGCCAGCATTCATCCACCTGCGGCATATCTACAAGGAGTTCATTGAAGCCAATGTGGACGCCATTGCCTTTCAGCCAGACTCCCTCCGGCGCTTCCTCAGGGCCCTGGCACTCCCTGTGCCGTGCAGGTTGGCTGAGACACCCATAAGGACAGCAGAGAGCTGCTCCATCCTGCTGAGGCACTGCCTGGAGCCCACGAGCACGGACAAGGCAGAAGTGGAACTAGAACTGGAAGGCCTTCCCTTGCTGGCCACACAAGACGGCTGCCTGAACGCCCTCAGCACCCACCACCCAGTGTTCCACAGCACTTTTGCCCACCTCTTTCCCCGCCACTGCCACCTCTTCATTGACAGGTTGATCTCGGACTTGGTCCTGCCCTGCTTTGTGAAGATGCTGGGCCTCCTGGAGGCCACACCGCTCATCCAGGAGGCTCTGGCTCAGCTGAACTGGACCACAGAGGGGCAGATGTGGCTTAAGGAGCTGTGGAGCTTCTTCAGCGCTGTGGTCTACCCAGTCACAATGACCAAAGAAGAGATAAACACCAATATGGATTCATTCATGGATCACCTCCAGGATTTGGAAGTGCTGCCTGTTCAGGGGCATGACGGAGACTTGAAGCAGCGACTGCCACTGTCCTCCCTCCCCAATGTTCTTTTTAATTGTGACACGGATGTGGCCAAGGTGCTGCACAAACTGGGCATCCCTGTGCTCCAGCTGTCCCTGCTGCCTTTTAACTTTGCCGCCTTCTGCCTGCAGGCAAGGACACTGCAGGCCACAGAGCCTAGGGCTGTGGTGGCCTGGTTGGCAGGCACCAGAGCTGACCTCCACTGGAAGAACTTAACTGAGTGGGATGTGACTGCTCTGCTGGGCTTTGTGCAGGGAAAACTGGATTTGTCGGCACAGCAGCAGCTCCAGCTCCTGCCTCTATTCAGGAAGCATGATGGGGAGTACGTCCCCGTGAAACCCTACCGCAAGGTGCTCTTGCTCAGCAGCCAGGTCCCACGTGCCCTGGCCCTGTACAGCCTGGACAAGGACACGTTGCTGCTTACAGCAGACAGGAACCACCAGCTGCTGGCCAAGGATTTGCAGTGGGAGCTCACAGATGACAAGCAGCTCTTTACGTCTGTAGTGCTGCCCCGGCTGTCCCAGCTCACAGCGCAACAACTTATGGAAGCTTTGCGCTTATTCTTTGACCTGCAACACCCCTATGACATTAAGTTCAAGGAAGCTGCTGTGAAAGCTTTTCAGACTGTGGCTTTTATACCCGACTCCCACGGTGTGCTGCGCCTGGCCTCCTACTTCTATGACAACACACCCTCCTTCCGCAATCTGCAGCTCCAATACCGCTTCGTGCCCGAGTCTTTCTTTGTGGACTTGGATTACAACCGTACAGCTGCCACAGCTTTCCTGCTTGAGGTGGGTGTGTGCACCACCCTCTCTGTGCAGGATTTTGTGGCACTGGCCAAAAAGATAGAGTATGAAGCCACTCAGGCAAGGTGCCATGCTGAAGACCTGCAGCTGCAACAGCATGAGATGCTCAACAACCTTAACACCCTGTTGGATGATCCCTCATCCATGGGTTTCCTGGAGCAAATTGCCTCCATCCGCTTCATGCCTCCACTGGACATTCCCCCAGATCTGGTGAACCTCCACCCCCCTTTTGCAGCCTGCACTAAGCCCGTGGCCCTGAAGGGCAGTGTTTACTACTGCCAAGAGGATGTAGCTCAGCTGCTGTGGACATCAGCCAGCATCCTGCCAAAGTCCTTCACACTCAAGCAGGATGACCTGAAGGCTATGGAAGTCCTTGTGGAGATACCTACTGCCCTGGTGGTGGCCAACCTGGAGAAGGTTTGCCGGGCAGCCTGCCAGACACCAGAGCAGGTGAACACACGGGCCAAAGTACTCCAGAAGGTGTACAACTTCTTGCAGACCCATCTGAAGGAGGTGGATGCAGAGCACCTCGCCTCACTGCCTGTGGTGCTGGCCAAGTCAGGGGACATGGCCATGCCATCGCAAGTGGTGAACTCGCTCCTGGATGAGGCTGACTTTTACCCCTACCTCCTCACACCTGACCCCTGCATTGCTCTCTATGTGGAACTCCTGCAACACCTTGGGGTGGTCCTGCTTCCCACACTGACTCACTACAGCTATGTCCTGACCCAAATCCACCAGGAGAGCCAAGCCAGTGGGATCCTCAATGCTATCCAGAAGAATACAGTCCTGCTGGCTACACGACGCTTCTTCCAACTGCTGCAGGAGGCACAGGAACTCCCTGATTTCTCCACTGTGGCTGAGCTGTACTTGCTGAGCACTGCTGACTGCCTTGAGTCATCCCACAGGCTGTACTTCAATGACTGCGTGTCCTCAAATACCTGTAGGGCCTTGGAGAGGGCCTTCGTGTTTATGGCTGAACTACCAGGGGTTAGGTGTAACGCCTGGTGGCTGCTGCAGATGCTACCGGAGCGCCTGCAGCCACGGTTGCTCTCGGAGGTGACCGAGCAGCAGCTGGAGGAGCGCAGACTGCGGTCGTGTCGCTACGGTTCTCACTGCGCTGGGCAGAAGCGTCTGCAGACCCTCCTGGTATCACCGTGCTTTAGGAGGGGGCTGGAGGCCCTCCTCCAGTGGCAGAGCCACAGGGCTGTGATGAGTGTGAAGGAGGATGGAGGCTTTTCCTTGGAGCAGCTGAAAGTGCAGTGCTGCGAGGACATCCGCACTGTTCTGGTCCACTGTGGTGCAAAGGTGGAGGGCAGCTCCCAGTCACGGGTCATCTACGTGTGCCAGGCTGGTGGTACCCAGCGGCTCCTCTACATCCGGCATGCCGAGTTGGTGCTGGGCCGGCAGCAGCTGAGGATCGTGGAGACGCTGGCGCAGGAGATCAATACCATCCTGGGTGGACAGCTGGAGGCACCTGCCTTGTCAGTGCTGCGTGAAATGCTGGTCTGCCAGAAGCCAGGGGAAGTGGCCACTGTTCTGGAGGAGAATGATGTGGCGCTGCCGGGTGCTGCACCAGAGCCAGAGAAGGTCGTGGAACCAGAGCTGGAGGAGGGGCTACAGGAGGAGGCTGTGGCAGAGGTGAATGGCAGTGTGCATCATGGCCTGGCAACCTCCTGGCAGCTGTGCGATGCCAAGCAGCCAAAGGTGCCGCAGGACCTCTACCTCCCCTGCTGGGGACAGGACCACCATGGCTCCCAGCTGGGCAGTGAGGTGGCCATGGCCCCAGTTCCACCCATCCCAGAGGCCCAGCGGTGGTTGCGGCAGGCCAAGAGCGACCTGCAGGCAGCCTACAATGACTTCAGGCGCGGCTGCCCCAACTGGGTCCTCTTCAAGGTGCACCAGACCCTGCAGAAGGCACTGGTGGCTGCCATACTTTGCCATGGTGAGGCCTTTGAGGCCGGAATGGGGCTGGTGGGCCTGGCCCGATGGCTGGAGGTAGCGCAGCCGAAGCTGAAGGGCTTGGCAGAGGAGGTGAAGTGGCTGCACGGCTGTGGCGTGGATGGCAAGGCCACACAGTACCCCAGCTGCCACCGCTTCCCCACCACCCCTGAGGAGGCATTCCACAGCGTGGATGAGGAGGAGGTACTGAGGAGGGCGCAAGGTGTGCTGGAGAGGCTGCAGGACCACGTGGGCAGGATGTGAGGGTGTCCCCACAGAGGGGACACTGCCACCTGGGCCACGGAACTGATACCGGGGGAAGTTTAACAGTGTGCTTAACTGTAAATGTTGTAACTAACGTATCAGTGACATGGCCGAGCTGTACAATGCTGTATTATGTCATTTAGCTACTAGCAGAATGCTGCATTGTATAGTTTAGCTATTAAGTAGGTAAGAACTGGTCCAAGACCAAGACATAAACCAAGAGTGCTGAAACAGGGCCAGAAGAAAAGGTCATGAAAAGGATAAGAAAAGGAAGATGACGAAGAGGATCAAGAAAGGATGAAGATGTCCCAAAAGACCATCAGAGGACCCCCAATACATTAGGCCACAAGTGTAGTAACAGTGTAGATATGATAAGTAGTTCTTGGAACTGTAATGCATATGCTAATAGTTTCTCAGAAATGTCATTTACATGTATAGATCAGCCATATAAAGATAAACAGCGAATAAAGTCAGTATGCATGCTGGGTGGAAATTATCCCCTGTATATCCGGGGCCAAAAATAAACAATGCCTGCTTTCTGAAACTCCAAACTGATTATTAGAGAGTTTTGTCTCCGATTTTTTGGCATCAATCCCTCTGAACCTCTTTCAGTTCAGCTCTGTCTGGAGGTCCAAGGCTGCACCTAGCATTAAGATCCAAGCTAAGCATGAAGAGGCAGGGGCATAATGATTTTCTTTCTTTTGTTCTTGCTTGCTTTCCTAGTTATACATATCACTTTATTTCCTGCCCCCTCACCCTTCTTCCCCACCCCAACCTTTTCCTGGGCAGTGTTTCATGGCACCGACCAGCAACCAAGGAGTTCTCCCTGATCCCTGAGGGAAATGGACAGCTCAGAGCCTCGGCTTTTTTTCATATGTGAAGCTGAGACTGTTTTCTGCCTCAGTATAACTCTTTTTCATAATCTTTTGTAGAGGAATGAAGGCAGTGGGTTGATTAGCATCGATAATATGTAGCTGTGGCCTTTCATGCAGAGGTGGTGAGTTGATTGACATGGACAATGTGCAGCTGTAGCTCGTTCCCACTAAATAGTTAAAGTAGCCCTAAGGATGGTGGGAGAGGTGGTTGGCTGGAGGAGCAGCAGTGTGGTCTGACCTCTGGAGGAAGGAGCAACAGCACTGATGGTAAAAGCCTTGTTGCAGCAATTTTTTTTTGTTGCTGTTAAAAGGGTTTTTTTCTCCTTTAATTACAGATAAAGATCTTGAAAGCACTGGTCAAAGCTCTGTGAGTTCCCCTGGAAATATCTCATTTGGATTGTAATTCCACATAAGAATTTACATGCATGTGATTTTTGATCCCTTTAATGAGGTCTACATGAATACTCAATCCTATTAATACACCTAACTGAACATCGCACTTAACAGAATGTCATGCAGGATGAAGTTGAACATCTAAGAGACATCTGAAGATTCCAAATTGTTGTCATCATAAACCACACTAACAATCAAAAAAAAATTTTTTTTACTAGCCAGATTTGGCACAAAACCATGATGACTGAAGTTCTTTTTGCCTCTGGGTTCTATTCCCCACTGATTTAAATAAGCAGAGAATAGTGGGGGGTGAACAAGACCATCAGCACTATGGAAGCTCATTCCATTGCACTGCTCTCCTTACCTCATGCTGGCATAGCTATACCACACCTATGCAACTGATCGTTAGACGCCAGTTCATACTTTTTATTTAAAAAAATCTGTCACTAGGAAATGCTTCCAAATGTAAACAGAACAAATGCACCCCCCTTCCCCACAGCAAAACATAACACATTTCCAGGAAGGGCGCACAACAGGAACCCCATGATGCTGCAGATGCTCCGCTGCAGGAAAAGAAGGTTCAGAGGCTGCCCCAGCTTCTAAGTCTCTGTTTCCAGAACAGCAGCTTTGGGTTCCACATTTTCATTCTTTGGTGTTATTCACATACTAAAGCCCAGCACACCAGGTTTTCAGTGCTGTTACTCTCTCGAGATTTTCTGTTGCTAAATAGATCTCCAGCTAGGGAACCTGCACTGGCGTCTTTGTGATAGTGTGAAGGGTCCTATTCAGAAGCACCTTGTAAATCTGACCCTAAATGTAATCCTGATCTCAGCTTCTGGACTTCTGTCATGTGCCTGGTGTTAATATCTTCAAAACTTTTAACTTCTCTCCTTGGTAGAAGCAAGTTGTTTTTCTCAAAAAGCAGAGTAAGAAGTAAGAGGAGACAAGGGGCTAACATATGCAAAACAGAACCGGCACTGCATAAGGTGCAATTTTATTCCTGTTCAGTTATGTTAGCTTTAATTGTGTGTAGCTCAAGCTTTATGTCCTTTTGTTTTGTTGGAGTACCTGCCCTAGCACAGATGTGTCCCAGAAGTTGTCCTGATTTTCAGGGATTACTAATTTCTTGTTTGGACTTCCTTTTCCATACAGTTCTCTCTCCTTGCCTATGCTTTTGTTCTTGCATACTCGTATTTTGTCCCCAGAAATCGTTTGCCTGAAATAATGCTTTATAGATTCTAATACTCATCATAAGGTAAGGTTTGACAGCACCAGCTGTCCTCTATATGAGAGGAATATAGGTAAAAGGCAGGGAATGGCTTTGCACAGGAGCTCACCCCATTTCTCACCTCCATGAGCCTTGATTCTTTGTCTTTGGCTTGGCAGAAACTCCTCCATTAAGACAAAGATCAGACATCTCATTTAGACTAGGGAAAAAAAAAAAAGATTGAAATTACATACAAGTTTGTTAACATTAGCTAAATTCAGTTACTTTCCTATCCTAATCAGGAGAATGCTAATGAGTAGCTACCAAAATCAGATTATCAGCAATTGCTCTCCCAGTTTTTTTCATTTCTAAAAACTGTGTGAGCACATAAGCCCCGGGAAGGTCCTCCTTAAAAAGTTACTGAATATCAGATTTTGTTAGTTACAACCACATTTGGATATTCTGAGTTACGTATCAACAATATGGTATGCGTATGTGTTTCAATACAGATGTGTATGTTGACTAATGGGTACCTTTATGCCCAAAGGACCTCTGATGGTGTCCTGATAATCTCTTTTTTGCAAGGTAAGTGTTGGACATTTCACTTGTTTTAACAAAAGCTCTCCTCCTCCCTGTGTTTATGCAATATTCATGTGTCTGAAGGAACAAGAAACACTGGAAATGCTGAAGAACTAAAACTGTTTAACAAAACAAAAGCTTGTCCACTTGCAATAAAAGTTATTTTGTTCTTTTCACTATGTTTTGTTTCTGCCTGCATGAATGTTAAATCCCAGTGAGATTGTTCCCTTCACTTGTTGTTTGTGTGGATGTTTTCCTGTGCTTGGATGTGACTTTGGTCTCATGTACTTTGATGTTGGTTACATACTTAGACATATGTACCCAACCTAGATGAAAGTTGTTCTGCACTGGCATTAAACACAACTCTGCATTCCTTTTGATTTCTCACAATCCCCCAGTCTGGAAGCAAATGTAATTTGGAAACCGAGGGAAGGTGTTTTTCTGTCTTCAGATAACCAAAGAGAAAGGTCAGACTCTGCTGGGTTAACTCAATTTTTATCCATCCATCCGTCTTCACATTTCTAGTACACCTAACTGGAAGACTCAAGAACCCCTATTTTACCTAGAAATAAAGTTTAACCCCTATTATACCTAGAAAAGGTAAGACTTCTGCTGGGCTCTCCCTCTTGTAAGTAAGTAAGGAGATGCCATGTTCTTCTCACCTGACCATTGGAGGCTAAGCACTTTATTACTAGAATTATTTCTGTAGCATAGACTTTTTTAATATTTTATCTTAGTTTTCATCATTATTAGATCTTTTAGCATGTGTTGCTCTTTATTCCTTGTCTCAGGTCACAGAAATTCTTCTTTTGTGTCTCTTCAGGCAGAGCAGTCAGTCGCAGAGTTGACAGGGGCTCAGAATAAGCTGAGTGCTGAAATAGCTGAGCTACGTGTCGCAACAGGGAACATGAGCAGTATCAATGAAGCTCTTGCATTGGATAAAGTGCAACTGAACACACTTGTGCTGCAGGTGAGCAGAGTTGCCAAAGATCTTGCCAGGTGTTTGTCTCCAGCTGCTGCTGTTGCTTCTCAGACTTCTTGCCTTCAGACAGCATGACCGAGTGAATATGGAAATGTTCCTCCGTTTTCTGTCCAAGCCAAACCTCCTGCCGAGTAAATCTTACTGTATTTTATTTCCTCTGTGCTTCTGCGATTGTAGCTGGAGCAAGAGAATGAAGTTCTGTCAGGTAAAGTGGGCGAGATGGAGAGAGCAAAGATCTCTGACCAGGAGAAGCTGAACTTGTGTAAGAGAACAAATGAAGAGCTCTGCGCAGAGAAAGCCCGCCTGGAGCAGCTGCTGAAGAAAGCAGAGGAGCAACACAGTATCACTGCAAGGAGATTTCTGCTCAGAGCCTGTGCAGTGTTCTTGAGAAATAAATGTATTGAAAAAAACCCAAACAGACAAAGTCTTGTATACACTATAGAAACTGACAGGAACAGCCTAATGTGGGGGGCCTGTGTGGAGACAGACCAGGCATGCTGTGATGGAATGCTTTAGAAAAGGAAGAAATTTTACCTGCTCACCAGGTTCATCCTGCTTTTCCAGGCCTATGACTGACCCCATCCAGACAAGCCAGCACCAGTTTTGTCCCACCACTGCTTCTGCTGGGGAACCTGCAGTGAACACTGTGCTCTGAACTTTTATCTTACTTCGAGACTCATGCCTTGGACCAAGCCCCCTGCCACAGTTCACCTACTACAGCAGGTCCCCGACTTGGCTCCTGCTGAGGCCTCTTGCGGTACACTGGTCCTGTTACCTCAGGTCATTGCTTCTGGCAGATCTGGCTGTTGAATGCAACATCTGTCTCCCAGGAGACTGACGGTCCAGAGAGATCACAGCCAAGTTAAGGTTCAGAGACCGATCCAGCTTCCAGGTCTCTGCTTCCAGAACAGTAGCGTTGGGCTCCCTGACCACAGCTGCTAAGGAGTAAGAGAGCTCTTGGTGAAGGTCTGACAGCTCCTGGCTGGTCTTTGCACAGCACTCAATATAGTCCTGCTTGTATTTTCGTTCTTGTGCCAGCTGGGTCTGCAGAAGGGACACCTGAAAGAGGCAAAAGGCTGAGCTCAGACAAGCCCACGCTGTCAGAACTGTCTGTAGCTCCATGGTACCAGCTGCCAGGGAGACGCACACTCCAAATCCAGCCCTGACAAACACTTTGTCCTTGTGGAATGGGAAGTAACAGGTTCCCAGAGTCACCCTGAACTGAGCTTAAATTATCAACAATTCTGAGTTTCTCAGTTTCTCTTATATTAAAGCGAGAGGCTCCTACAGGATTTGAAAAAAAGAGTTGGGTTACTACAAGAGAGATTTGGGCTACTGACATCAGTTCAACATGCTTTTTCCTCAGTAGGAGGGCTACTGGTTACACAAGGTAGTAGAGAACTGTTGTTATGATCTAGTTTAAAAGCTTGACAGCTAGCATGTGAAAAGGGAGCAAACTCTCATTTTTCTTAACTTTAAAGCATTTCACAAATAAGCATAATTTGATGAACAAAGCCCAGGGGAAGATAAGCCTTAAAGGACTGCTGAGGCCTTGAAACTCCTTAGATTCTCTTTTCCCAACAACATGGACTTATGCCAGCTGGGCTTTTGATAGGAGAGACGGAGCTGCTCTCACCTCCTGTCAGGTTTGCAGTGCAGTGCCAGCCACAGCAGCTCTGGCATGTTGCCCTCTGCCTGCTCTGGAGTGGAGGAGATGCCCATGGAAAATAACGCAACAAAGGGACCTCACAGCAAACATCATGCACAGGCTAGGGAACACCATCACTGGAGAAAAGGACAGGTCTGACCTTCTCTCTGACATAATAAGGGCACCTTTGTGAAACTGGGCTTGGAAGTCTGAAAAACCCTCCCATGCTCTGGCAGGTAACCCAGAGTTACAAGTGGGAGAAGTAGCCATCTGCTGCTAAGAGCATCTCCCAGGAAGTGGGAGACCAAGTTCCAGTTCTGCTGTTGCCCAGACCCAGAGGAGTGCCCTGACTAGCCAGCTGGGGAATATTGTCTGAGAAGAGCACCTCCAGTTTCCTCCTGAACTGCTGAAGTAGGTCCACAGTGCAGGCAGACACAGCAGTCACAAAGGGAAGGAGGTTCAGTTAGTTAGCTGTCACAACAGAGCTTCGGACACTGAGGCTCCCTGGTGAAAACATCCTTAAGATATACCTTGAAAGCTTTAGCAGTATTCTCGCTTCACTTGCCAGAGCTAAGCATTGTGCACTTAACTCACATAAACATTATATGCATTTTGCCCCAAATGCCTGTGAAGATTCACCTCCTCAAACAGAGCAGGGTGTACCAAACCCATAAAGGTACATGGAAAAGAAGTCTGGCGATTGCTGCTAGTGCCAGTACTACTGTCAAAGGATGCAGTAGGCTTCAGTAGCTGGAGCCCATGTTCTTACACTGAAAAAACAAACGTCCATACAGTGCTTAGGTCTCTGACTTGGTCTAGTATTGGGATCGCGATCTGCACAGCATAGCAATATGAGACTAACAATTGCCTGAAGGCTGTAAGCTCTGGCACTGCCTCACATCCCTGTAGCACTGATACAATGCAAGCTCCACTTAACAGTCAATGGAAAATGGGAATGGTCAACAGGATAAGTAAAACTCAAGGAGAATGCCCTGAGAATCTTTTCTATTTTCAGGCGAGTTGCAGTCTTCTGAATTTCCTTAATCGCTCTTCCACCATGCCGCATCTTTAGGCAAGTCAGAGACTAGACCTAGGGGAATTATGTTGTTTGGCTATAACCAATGGATACGGCTGATTATTTCCACTGCCTGGTGTACTTGCTTCCTGACAGCCAAACAAAACTCAGGCTGTAGCATCATGCAAAGCTGCACCGATTGGTACAACCACAGCAGCTTTTGATGAGGTACTCCCTACTCCTCACCTGGTTCTGTAACTCAGCTAATCGACAACTGCAGCGAGCGTGAGACTCCTCCTGTGAAGAAAACACAAGGATTTTTTTTAGTCTACAGTCTGGTCAGGGCCATGGTCTACATTGAACTTCTGTTAGATCTATATTGGGGGGCTGCTGTCACTGGGATTTGCCATTGTTCCTCCATATGGCCAGAGCCTCCTCCCACCATGCGTTCTCACCTGTCTAGAAGCAGGCATCTTGTGCTGGTCAGACTCAGAAAATCCACATGCACCTGGCAGTGACCGACCACCATAATCTCTTTTCAGTCTCCTCCGTTCACGTTCCACCTGCACATTGGATAGGAGAAAGGGTCACAGCCATCAAAAGGACGTCTGGACATCATGGCAAGGAGATGTCTGCTCAGAGACTGTTAATTGCACCAGAGAATGTTGGGGGCAAAAAGCACTGCATGTAGACTATGGAAGAGAAAGAGCAAGAGGAAACAGTTCCTGACACGAGACAGTCAAATGTGTGTGTATAGGGACACTGGGGCAAGAAGGGTGGTACCAGAGTGAACATGCATTTGTGAAGGCAATGGGGTGCCAGAAGAAAGAGAAAATATAAAAGCACGTGTCCACAGGGGAAGGTGGGAGAGGGATGGAAAGAAGCGGAGGACTCCAAAGTGCAGTGTATGTTGCGTTACAGAGGACCATAACAGAGGTTTTGCAGAGACAGTGAAACCCTGTTTTACCTGCTCAAGAGTCCTCCTGAGCTCATCATTGAGTTGCTTCAGCTCAGTCTTCTCCTGTTCCAGCCTTGCAACTGTTTGCTGCAGACATTCCAGCCGCTGTGACAGGAGTCTCTTCTCTGAGAGCCATGATAGCTGCTCCCCTTCTGCAATAGCCTGTTGGGTATTCAGAGAGGACATGATGTGAGCTGGTACCACATAAAGGTTAGGAGGGCCAGAATCAACATCAGGGAGAGCAACTAGACACTAGACTCAAGAATGGATGGTACTAAAGTCCCTTCTTCTCCCGGTCCACAGGCCAAAACAGCACACACTTTTCCTAGGGGGTCTCCTCCAGATCACCTTGAGAAATGGAGTTTTTTTGTTCTGGACATGCTTCCTGCTAGTTTTGTTCAGTCCGCCCATTCAGGTTTTGGGAGAGACTGGAAACATTAAATTTCCTTTTCAGCCACTTAATGGTTTTACAAAGGTCTCAGTATTTCCAGCTCCCTCTCTCAGCCATTTCTTGTCCATCATGAAGACTTGCACATTTACATGGTCCTCTTACGGAAGCTATCCCTAGGGATGACCATCTTTGGTCATACTCTTTGGCCTTCACTGTACTTCTATCCTATCTAAAAGTTCTACTCTCTGTCCTCAGACAACCAAACCATATGCAAGATATCAGTCAAGCAGGTATTTCTGCAGTGACAAAATACTACGGGTTTGCTCTCTATTCCCTTTACCTGTTACATCATCGTTACAGAACTGCTCTTTGAAAAAAATCCCACGATCAGTCAAGCCCCTTGCATTGCTTTGAACCTAGTCAAGAGCCACCTACCCTCATGTGGGTTTCTTGATGAACTGCTCCTTGAAGCAATCTCTGACAGCATCTATAAATGTAGTCTTGATATCAGCAGCACTGTACCAATCTATATAGATGCAACTGCATTACCTGATCTAATGCTGTTGTATACCTGATCTATATGGATGCGGCTGAAATCTCCCCCTGTTGTTTTCACGTTTCCTGCCCTTGTCACTTCTCTGCTTCCCATCAACAGATCACAATACCTGCCGGCATCCTGATCAAGCTGGCAGTAATATTTCTTAAGTAATGTATAAATGTGTAATGCATAAATATAGTATTTTATTAGTAGCGGGTTTTATTACATTAATGTAGTGCCTAAAAGTACTGGCAGAGACCCAGGCAAGTCTGTAGCACAGGTTGTTGCAGCTGCTCCACTGGCAGTAGCCAGGTCAGACCACCTTCAGAAATCCACAGAGATTTGCCTTCATGCTTTCTGCACTGCAGCACGAGCACACCCAATGCACGATGAAGCCCTTAACCTGATCAGGCAATGGCACAAATTCCGTTCTTTTTAATGTACCAGAAAAACCTGTACCTTGGAAATTGACACCTCTGAAAGCATCCTCTAAGCGGCATCAGCGTAGCTGCTGTTCAGTCATCATTATAAAATTCTACCAAGTTTAGTACACTAGTCAAATGTCAAATCCTAACCACAACAGGTTGGCTAAGCCCACCTACGTAGGAGAGAGCCAATTACCCACTCCCAACTTTTGGACTTGATCTAACAGCAAGCTCTGCAGCTCTTTCAGTAGTTCTGGGCTTGCCAGCTCTAGCAGGTGAATGGTCTCTGGCCAGAGCTGTATAGGCAGGCAAGCCTGCTGGCTGCATTCATGGCTTCTTTGGCCAAGCAGGTCATGTTGTTACAGGACTATGTATTCCCCTATCTTTATGGGAAACATCTTTAGAATCCTTTATAGATATTTCAGTTGACTGATGATCAATCACAGTGCCTACCTGAAGATGAAAGCGGTCCTTGTCCCTCTCTGAAACCATACTTTGCAGGATGGCTATTTCTTCCCTCAGAGTCCCATTGGCCATTTCACTCTTGGTAAGAGCAAGACTGAGTGCTTGTGCCTTCCCTTTCCATTCAATTTCTCTGCTTTCATTCTGCTTCAAAACAGCAATCACATGTTCCAGTTCTTCCCCCTTTGCTTTCCTCTCATCTTCCAGTTGTTGGGCTAGCTCCTTCTGCCTTTTCAAGAGATGGTCTCTCTCCTGGAGAACTTTCCTCTTTGCTGCTTCCTCTTCTTCCCACTTTTGGAGCTTCTGGATTTGTTTCTTTAGGGTCTCCCCTTCACCTTTCCATTGTAAAGCTGATGTCAACTGTTTCAGGACTTCACTCTGCCTCCTAAGCTCTTGCTCTCTCCCTGTCAGAGTCTCCTCTAAATACCTGACTCTGTCTCTCTGATACCTGATCTCTTCACCCTTCTTTGTCAGGGTCTGCTGAACGTGCTGGAGATCTTCCCGAAGAGCTCTTATTTCCTCTTCTAACTCTTTTTGCTCACCTTGAGCCTTGGCCTCTCGATCCCTCTCAGGCAAGGCTTCCTCCAGAAGCTTCTCTTGCTCTCTGTGGTGCCTGACCTCTTCATTTGTTTCAGTTAGCCTAAGCTGGAGATTCTGCAAGACCTTCAGTTCTTCTTCTTGGTGATGAAGTTTTTGTGTAAGAGCTTCATTGTCTTCATCTCTCTTCCTCACCACTTCCTCAAGCAGATTCACTTGCTTCTGGCATGATGTTAGTGCTACCTTCATGCTTTCTTCACGAAGCTGGAACATGTTAATTTGCTCTGTCTGCCTGAGGAACTCTAAATGGTTCTTCTTCGCTATTTGGCTCATTTTGTCTAGATCCTGCTGTAAATTCTTGGCTTGCTTGCCTTCTAATTCCTTCTGCTCTTGAAGGTGCTGCACATGCTCTTGCAAAGACGCTATCTCTTGATCTCTAGTTTCTAGAGAAGATTCAGCACATTCTAGTTTTTGCAGTATGGCTTTAGTCTGCATCGCTGCCTCCTCCTTTTGCTGTTGAAGCTTAGAGATAGCCTCCTCCAGAACCCCTATCTTTTCTTCTCTTTCTTTCAGAGTCAGTTTTGTTGCTTGAAGATTTGCTTGCTCAGCTTCATGGTTTTCCTCCTCTTCCTTGCATGACTCACATTGATTTCTAAGGGATAAAATTTCTTGCTCTTGTTCCTTTAGTGCCACTTGAAGATGCTGCAAAATTTCCTTCTGCTGATTGGAGTCCTGTTCTTGTTTTTGGAAGGTCTCAATCACTTCCCTCTGAGATCCAATCACGAGATCCTTTTCTTCCAGTATTGCCTTAGTGTATTCTAAGTCTCTATGTAAGACATTCATCTGTTCTTCTGTTTTTTCCTCATAGCTCCTCATTTGTTGCTTTTGGATGTCTATGAGTCTGTCCTTTTCTTTTAAGGTTACTAAGGTCTGCTCCAGTTGGTCACGGACAATACTTAACTGCCTTTCCATGACTTCTTCAACTTCCTGAATTTGCTTTTGTTGTGAATCAAACTCTTGATCTTTTTTAGATAAAGAAAGTGTCATCTTTTCTACTTTACCATGAAGCTCTTGCAGGTGCCCATCTTGCTGTTCCTTGTACTGCTGCAAGTATCTTAACTGACCCCTTTGAGAATCACACTCACTCTCTCTGTCCTTGAGAATTGCTCTCAGGTGTTCAAGACTTGCATGCAGAGATTTCACCTCTTCTCTCTCCTTTTCTAGTTCTTGGATCTGCTGAGTCAGTGACATAAGCTCTATGTTTTTCTCCTTCAAGTTTCCTTTCATACGATCAAGATCCACAAGTAGATTTCTCACTTGTGATGCAGCATGTTGTTCTAGAACCATTATTTTCCCCTCCTGGAATTTGATCTCCTGGTCCCTCTCCTCCAGGTCTTTGCTCATCCTGCCAACAGCAGTCCTCTGCATGTCCCGCTGCTTCTCCAGCTCCGCTATCTGTTCCTGCTGGGATTTGATCTCCTGGTCTCTCTCCTCCAGGTCTTTGCTCATCCTGCCAACAGCAGTCCTCTGCATGTCCCGCTGCTTCTCCAGCTCCGCTATCTGTTCCTGCTGGGATTTGATCTCCTGGTCTCTCTCCTCCAGGTCTTTGCTCATCCTGCCAACAGCAGTCCTCTGCATGTCTCGCTGCTTCTCCAGCTCCGCTATCTGTTCCTGCTGGGATTTGATCTCCTGGTCTTTCTCTTCCAGGTCTTTGCTCATCCTGCCAACAGCAGTCCTCTGCATGTCCCGCTGCTTCTCCAGCTCCGCTATCTGTTCCTGCTGGGATTTGATCTCCTGGTCCCTCTCCTCCAGGTCTTTGCTCATCTTGCCAACAGCAGTCCTCTGCATGTCCCGCTGCTTCTCCAGCTCCACTATCTGTTCCTGCTGGGATTTGATCTCCTGGTCCCTCTCCTCCAGGTCTTTGCTCATCTTGCCAACAGCAGTCCTCTGCATGTCCCGCTGCTTCTCCAGCTCCACTATCTGTTCCTGCTGGGATTTGATCTCCTGGTCCCTCTCCTCCAGGTCTTTGCTCATCTTGCCAACAGCAGTCCTCTGCATGTCCCGCTGCTTCTCCAGCTCCGCTATCTGTTCCTGCTGGGATTTGATCTCCTGGTCCCTCTCCTCCAGGTCTTTGCTCATCCTGCCAACAGCAGTCCTCTGCATGTCCCGCTGCTTCTCCAGCTCCGCTATCTGTTCCTGCTGGGATTTGATCTCCTGGTCTCTCTCCTCCAGGTCTTTGCTCATCTTGCCAACAGCAGTCCTCTGCATGTCCCGCTGCTTCTCCAGCTCCGCTATCTGTTCCTGCTGGGATCTGATCTCCTGGTCTTTCTCTTCCAGGTCTTTATTCATTTTGCTTAGAGCAATCCCTTGTTCTTCTTGCTGCTTCTCCAGTTCCTGTATGTGTTCTTGCTGGGATTCTGTCTCCTGTTTCTTCTCTGTTAGGTCCTTAATAGCCTGATTGAGAGTAGTTTTATGCACTTCTTTCTGCTTTTCCAGCGTTCTTATCTGTTCCTGGTACAACTTCATTTCTCCCTCCCTCTCTGACAGGATAGCAGTCATGAGAGTCAGATTCTCCTGCAAAGCGTCTCCCTCTGCTGCCACTTTCTGTAGCATCTGGATTTTCTCCCACTGTGTTTCCAATTCCTCATTTTTAATTTTTAAGATAGACAACGTAGTTTGGAGTTCTTGTTCAAGGGAGTGATTCATATCTGTTGCTGTATTTGCTCGTGTTTCAGAGGCTGTGACTGATTCCTGCAGAATTTTTATCTCCCACACCAGTTCTTCTTTAAGTGCTTGCAGTCTGTCCCGTTCATGCTGCAAAATAAGAGGAAAAAATTCAATAATTCCACCAATATGTGTTTGGTTTTCATACTAGATTTGAACTCCTGGTCCAGTGGCAGTCAAGGCCTGAAGTCTGAGCTTTTAGTAGAAAATTTGAGCTATTTAGTTGTTTTCCCTGTTCAATATAAATTTTCTACTGTCACTCAAAAAAGATTTGAGAACCGTACTGTATTTATCAAACTCCATCCATAACAGATTCCAGAGTCACTGTAAATGGAAAAGTGGAAAAATACTGATCATAGAATCATTTAGGTTGGAAAAGACCTTTAAGATCATCAAATCCAACTGACTTGCATGATTACCTCCCCGATTCTAGCACTGTGCCAGCTTGTGACAATTTTCAGTCTCCTCCTGACCCCACATGGACCTGCTGTATTTACCACACCCTTTGCCAAGGCATTCAACAAGTCTGCTCTGCTCTAACATCTCCTGTCATTTGCTTGCAGCATGGCTCTTACTACCTTCATCAGATGGGCTCTTGTTCATGTCTTGGAAAAGAGTGAATGACCACTTTCCCCTTCCTCCCTGCCTCTCAGGCTGTTGTAGACATCTCCTGTGACACTCTTTAGGTTGTGTCTTTCCCAGCTTACTCAGCCAGTCCTGTCTTTTTGCTGTTCTCTGAACCTCTTCTAGCTCTAGTGTGTTCTTTTGAGGAGGAGCTGCCAGAGCTGCAGCCAGGATTTAGAAGTCCAGACTAAGCATGATTTACACAGTGGCATGATGATGTTCTCTCTTTTATGAAGAGAGGACACTTCATTTACCTTTTCTTTTTGTTTGGACCTCTACTGTGTAGAATTTTCATAGTACCATCCTCTAGAACCCCACTGTCTCCTCTTGAAGGAGTAATGGTGAGATCACAGTCTGTCATTCTGTTTTTGAAATGAGGACTAGTTTTTCTCTTGCAGACATACATATTTACCTGGATTGGCACTTTTCTCAAATTGCTCTGTTTTCTCCCCACTGTCTGCTCTCAGATGGGCAATTTTGAACAGCTTTCTATTATTAGCAAACTATCTTCTCACCCCTTTTTCCAGATCCAGATATTTAGAAATCTAAACATGAATTTGAACACAAATAATTGCCCAATTATTTGTGTGCCACATAAATAACGTTTGAAAATTATTTTAAAGCTTCAATGGCACAAATCTTCAGAATTGGGGAAAATAAACATCCTGAATCATAACTGAGTTTTATGACTACTGCATCTTTTCCTACTTATTCAGAAGAACGCAGTTGGAAAAGCTAAACAAAAAAACAACCACTGGTATAAACAATATCCTTCTGCTCTTGCAGTGGTCCGTGGTCTCTCCACATAGTCTGTGAGATGCGTCATCTTGACGATCTCACCTTTCTTGACTGTTTTCTCCTACCCAAGGTGATGGATGACCCTGCTAATTCAGCTACATGGCCTGGCAGGAAAGCAAAAGTCTGGCAAACAAGGAATGATGAGTGGAAGGAAGGGGAAAGTGAGGGAAACTTGGTCAGCATTTGCATACTCTATCTTCTCAGATTTGGACTGAATCTGTACAATACCACCCATAATCAGTTCTCCACTGGAAACAGTTGCTCCTTAGAATTATAAAAGAAGGCCCAAAAACATGTAAGGAACGGCCCTTGATGGCATCTGCCAGCCTCACCAGGACATCCTTTCTCTGCCTCTCAGTGCTCTCGAGTTTCTTTTCCAAAGACACCACCTCTTGATGTAGAGTTGTAGCCTCCTCTTTTAAAGCAGCAGCCTCTTCCTGCAGGGCAGCTTGTAGAGAGTTCTTCTTGCATTCTGCCACTTGTGTCTCTGCAGCAGTAAAGGTGAAGGAAAAGGTGAAAAGCAAAGAAAAACTAATCTGATTTGCATCCTACAGAGAAAAAAATACTTTTCTTATCTGCCTGTCTGTGTTTTCAAGGCATTAAGTCCACAAGGACTTTCAAAGCAGACATAAATAAACTTTCAGGCAGAGAAAAAAAGAATGAAAGTGACAAGATTTAGAATAATATGAAAATGTGCTTGCTTTTCAGCCTGTTGAAAGGCCAGGGCTAAGGGCATGGCAGCACATCATCCACAGTGTTAGAAGCAGGTAGAACTGACATCGATGAAACAAGGACAGAGACAGTAGCTGAGAGTCAGGTCTAGTGTCCTAAAGGAAAAGTGAAGACTGACAATGACGCAGTTAATTGACCAGGAAGACAAAGAGACATTAGAGAAAAAACAGATGTCAGTGTTGTTCTTGAAGATGCACTTTAGTATTTGTCCATAAGAATGCTAGAGGAAGACATCACGCACTGGCAGAAAAAGAAGGAAATGTTCAGTGATACTAGAACAACAGTAAGGCCAGAATAATTTAGCATCACACCAGTACCGAGATCTGAAGCCAAGAAGGACTACAGATAGACAGGGACTAAAACTAAACTAATAGACTAAACTAATAGACAGGAACTAAAGAGGAAAAGAACTGACTAGTGCGACAAGGAGGATGTGTCCAACGGCAGAATTGAAGTATATGAGCTGTTACCACATGTAACATATGTAATAAAAACTACAGATGTTCCAGAAAAAGTGGTGATCTAAGGCCTGGAAAAGTCTCCTGTAAAAAGTCTGAAAAACAATTAGCAGTCCCATCTTGGAGAGAGAACATGAAGAAATACTGCACAGGTAAAGGCATCATATCAGCAGGCAACAGTCTGTGGAGGAGGCAATAAGCAATGCCCACACTTCCACGTTCCTGCAGTCTGAGACAAGAAAAACAAGACAGTGAGATGAAAAAGCAATTCTGATGTGTAGAGTGGGAAAACATATGACAGAGAAAGGAGCAGGGATGCCTGTCCAGCTATGATAAAGAGAGGCCAAGAAGCCCTGGAGGCTCTGGGATGGCCTGGAGATTAGAGGAAGAGGTGGGTAGTTACATGTGAAAAACAGTTTATAGACAAACCCAATGTGAATGTGTCACCAAAGACGTAAGTAAGAAGTGGCTAGGGAAGCAGGAAACTGTTTGCTGTGGCTGTGAGCTCAGACCCCAAATCAGTATTGGCAAGAAAACAGGTAAGAAGGATGCAGAAACACTTAGTACCAGAGAACTAGGAAAAGCAGCTGAAGATGCAATAATATAGGACCTTAACGCTGAACTAATGCTCTGTGAATCTGCCGTGTAAGAGGAAAAGGAAGTCAATACAGACATGTTTTTTTGCAGATTGGTGCTTTTAAACAACATATGGAGAAGGATGCTGTGAGGCATCGAGCTACACCTACTTAGCAGTGACATGTGACTTGAAAGGCACCACCTCTGCACATTACAGCAGTAGCACAGCTGGGTGCACTGCCAGCCACTGGATCTTTCTCTATAAAAAGCTTTCTTTGGAAGTTCTACAGGTAAGTCTCATCTTGTTTTTCTCCTCTGCCCATCTCCAGGCACTGCACTTTTCCTCTGTGTGGTATCAGACATCCCCGCTGGTGGGACAGGATGGGGTCAGTGGATTGGAAAGGAGAAGCCATACCTTCCTGACTTTGAGCCATCTGTTTCTGCAGCTTTTGATTGTGGGTGCTGAAATGGTCCCTCCCAGCTTGCCACCTGCTCAGCTCCAGCTCTGAGTCTTGTATCTTCTTCCTCGCATCATTCTGGAAGAGGTAAGAAGAGAAGGATCACCTCACAGAGCCACTGCTGGCAGGAGACAAGAGGTACGAACACTAAGGCAGAAATAGCCAAGGTGGGAGGAGCAGCTGACAGTAATAGTAGATGTGATCATGATTCTCCTTTGTCCCCATGGCAGCAAGCCAACCTGGCCTAAATGAATTCACACCCATTCTGGCTTCAGCACTCTGCTTGTCAGTTCAGTTCAGCAAAGGGACAGGATTTCTGGGTGCACTAGACACACATTACCAGATCTTGTTGAGTCTGCATCAGGTGCTGACGCAGGTCTTGTAGGGCTGCTGCCACTCTGTCCACTGTGAGCTCTGCAGGGAGGTCCTTGGCCTGAGAAACAGTCAGGTCCCAGACTTGACCCTGTTCTGAAGAGAGAAGCCATTCTGTTTCAAGATTTAATTGAAGGGTCTCCAACAAACGCCTCCTCATATGTAGGAGAAGGTGGCAGTGTCTTTCACATTGTCCTAGAGGTTGTGTTAGTGAGATGCGTGTCACAGGCTAATGTTATTTTGAGGACCACTAATGTCAGTGCTGCCCCAGAGAAGAGCACACATGCCCTACGACCTGACATGACCTGGGCCCTATTTCATTTTGATGCCAGTCATTTCTCCACAAAGAAACATGGACCTGTCTCTCTGCAGGGATGTCAGGCTTCTAAGACTTCCCAAGGCTTGAGTCAGCCTAAACCAAAAGGACCGGATTACAAAGAACCACGCCTTCCTCCATCTGCTCTCCTGTATGTGCTCTACAGACTTGTTAACCCAGCCTCCCACACTCACCTGAACTCCAAGTGACTAAGTCTCTGCTGTCCCTGATCATGCGATGGAGAGCCGAGTGCAGTTTGTCCAGCTGGGATCGGGCATCACAGTGGGCCCTGTTAGCCTGCTGATGCTCTGTGGCCAACGCCTTCGCTCTGTTCTCTGTGCTACAAAGCCTCAAACGCAGTTCAGACATCTCAGCCTCCAGCGTGCGCAGAGAGTCCCTCAAGCACTGTTCATTTGCTCGGGACTCCTCCAGATCCTTCAGCAGCTGCTTCTCTCGAGCTGCCAAGCCAGCCTCCTTCTCCAGCACTACTTCTTGCAGTGACTCTATCTGTAACACAGATGCAGAGAGCCTCAGGGACAGTGCTGCTACTGAGGCAGCAGAGCTGGAAGTAGGGGGAGGAATGAAGGATAAACTACTACAAGAAAAAAAACACACTGGAAACAGAAGGCACAAAGCCACGGATTCAAACTGCGCAAAATAAGCTAGAGACAGGTATCTGGGGGCTAAGAGGCCAAAGTTTCCTCACCCATAGGTGAATGGTCGAACTGTCAGGCTTTCATGCTTTCCAATCTCAGAAGCAAAGCTCTGTGCTTGTGTGTGTATATGAGAGGGTGAGAGTGGGCGGCTGGCAGCGTGAGGTAGAAGATCAAGCATCCCTGCATGGAGAATGGGGCTGCCAGGGATGCTTGGGGGTAAAAGTAAAGGGGAGACAATCAACAGCCTTTACAGGGCATCTCCAACATGCAGGTGAACTGGATGAGATGGAAGTGCCTTCCACAGACTGCAATAATCACTTCTATTTCACCAGACTGCTCAGTGCCTGGCAGAGGTAGAAACACCATCGGGGGACAACAATTACAACAGAGATACTGAGAAGCTCCAAAGGAGCCTTCTGTCTCTCCTCAGACAATTAATGCCATGAACCACGACAGAATACGGGAAACACAGGCAGATCATAGCTGATCCAGCCTTGACCTCAGTGTGCAAAGTCTCTGGGCAGAATACAGAAGGAATGCATGTTGTTGGGAGAGGAAACAAGTTGGGGCCTAAAAGCTGAAGGTGATTTTCTGTGTGTCCCTGGAGAAGAGCATGCTAGTGTATAGGTCACCTGGTTGTTGAGCTCTTGTATTTCTCTTCTGTGGTCCGAATGGAGCTGCTGGGCCTGGTGAACAGCTGAGAGAAGCCGAGACACCTCATTGTGCTGGGCAAAGCTGTTTTCTTCCAGGGTTCTGAGGCTCTTTTCCTTCTCTTCCAGAGACAAAGTCAGCCTGAAAGACAGAGCAAGCAACTCATTATTACACGGTATAACGTTTAATAAACTCTTAGTACTTCCACCACCCAGGGGAAAATTGCTTTATTTACTGAGATTTGTCTAAACAACTAGGCTGCTTGTTCAGCCCTAAGCCAGGTTGGCAGTCACACCCAAGCATTCGCCCACTGTGCTTTTTTCCACAGAAGAAAGGTGAATTACTGGCTAAATAACTTTTTTTTTTTTTTTTTGAGATGGGAATGTGAATATAAATGTAACAAAGTCTTGAAATGAAGACATGATGGAAAAGGAAAGGGTTTTTTTTTTTACTAATGAGACTCCAAGGGAGAGGTTTTGTCAATAATGAAGAGACATTTTCTTCCCCTAGCTTGTATGTCCTGGTAAGAACAGCAGCAACTGATGGCAAGGTGATCTCTGGGGAGTTTTGTAAGACTTGACAGCATCCATTTTACTTTCAGCTAGAGGAATGAAGGCCGATACCAGAAGTGGTAATGTAGGCTTGGAAGAAATACTCAGATCCTTACAGAAGATGGAGGATCCTGCACAGGGGAAGCAGGAGTGCACTGCCTTTTATTTCTCTTCTTCAATGAAGATATGCGTTGAAGACTGGCAGTGCTTTGACCAGGTGAAGTAGCCTACCTACCCTTTCTCTTCTTTCTTGTATTCCTTGGACAGTCAGCAACTTCTTTAACTGTTGAGGCTGGCAGGGACCCTGCTTTAGCCCCTCCAGAGACCTGTTGAGATTTTTTGAGGAAGGGGGAAACAGATGGCAGTAAGAAACATTCTTGTTTGTTGGGTGCTGCACAGGGGAATCTGACTTAGTTCAAAATCATCGTTTTAAGATGGCTTCTGCCAACCAAGGGTATCAGGATGGAACACTGATACAGATCCCAGATGTTTCAAATTTAGTGGACCCAAGGTGGAGCCGATGGATCTACCTAGCTCATTATATGGAGCTCATCCTGCCTCCCTTGGTGCGTTTCAGGTTTGAAACCCATGGAAGTTTCATTTAACAGTATCAACATGCCAACCTAACAAAAAACCACCTCCTTTTAAGGAAAGGACTACTCCAAAACCCATTGTCCTCAGAAAAACTGTAACTGAAAGATTAAAATAAAAGAAAATGAGACACAACATCAAGAGAATGAAACATATCTGCATGGACAGTTTAGAACTCTGCTTTTTAGAAAATACTGCCAAAGCCACTTGCATATGCAAAGATCAGGAAGAGGAAATCCACTAAACAGAATGTAGAGTCTCACAGGCTTTCATTTACCTGGCTTTTTCACTCTCTAGGACCTTCAATGAAGCCTGAAATTCTGTGTTGTGATGCTCCACTTCTTCCCATCGACTCCTTTCCCCCTCCAAGGACTGCAGACACGCTTGCAGCTCCTTGTTCTGATGTTCTACCTCTTCCCATTGACTCTTCTTCTCCTCTAAGATCTTCTGGAGGTGCATAACCTCCAGTGCCTTCTGCCTTGACAGTTCCTGTGCCTCGCTCACCTCTTGCTGAGCTTTGCGGCCAGTCACTTGCTGGGACTCTTCAGAGGCTGCTAGCTGAGATGTCAACTCTTCCACCTGAAGTAAAACATAACAAAACAGTCAAAGACTACAACTTGTCACTGCCAGATATATCATATCCTGTGAGCAAAGGGAAAGAACAAGTTCAAATTTCACCCTATCATGAGAGTACCACATTCACAATCGATACAGCCGACTTCTTTAAAAATCTAAGTGGGTCACCATGTTCACCTGAAAATCCACCTTAACAAAGAAGGTTAGTAGTAACAGGCCAGCAGAAATCCATTCTGATTTCTGGCAAACAGGCAAAGAGGCAAAAGGCCCACCTGTCCAGGGCAGCAGCTGAGATTCAGCTGATCAGTACGTCTCCCTCAGACCAGCTGAGATGGAGACCACAGTGTGATGGCAGCCAGAGGGACTACCCATCAGCCTGCTGCTCTGCTATGGAAAGGCAAGAAAGGGAGAGACCCCCTGTTTGATGACTGGAGTAGCTATTGCTGTTTCAGTCACCTGTTTTTGTAGAGCATCCCTCTGCTGAAGTAGGACACCCATTTCCTCTCCGATGGTTTTGATTTCTTCCTTGTGCCTCTTCTCCGCTGCCTGGATCTTACTGTGAGTTTCCTGCAGCTCTGCTTGCAGCATTTCTGTCATGTTCTGTAAACACAAACGGAGAGCAAGATATTGGGACCTACCATCAGTTTTAAGCATTTCCCTCTTTCTGTCTCAAAATCACATTCATTCAGACACTTCTTTCTGCTTTTCTACCCAGCTCTGCTTCCAGTGTAACTCTTCCTTCCTGTTGCTGATCTCTGGAGCTTGCCAGGCTCTGTGCTTTCAGAGCCTGCAGTAGTCCCTGTCGCCTCAAGTCACAGGACAATGTTTTATGTCCTTGTTACTGCCCTTCACTTTGTTACTTGGCACTCTCAGCCTCTTTCAGCTTATGTCCAATTGTCAACAGCCTGTTCTTTCCATCTACCCTACTAGTCAGACTTACCTGCCCATTCTCTTGCTGCTCTTTCACCTCCTGCCTGAGCTGCTCTAGCTGCTGGCAGGTGTCTCTTAGCTCTCTCTGCGTTTGGAGTAGTGTCTCTAATAAAGCTTTCTTCTCACGCTCCTCTTCTAGCAGGACCTGCACAGAAGCAAAGAGAAGATGAGTTTAAACTTCCCATACAAAATTTGTGTGGCAAGACTCAAAGACTGATGGGCTCATACATTCTCAAAGCACTACGCTGCTGGTCTCTTGGTCACTATCTTTCCCCTTGGAGACACAGCTTCCTAAGTGAGACTGGCAGTATAAACTGCCAATCCATGGCCCATGGTCCATCCACAGTCCATCTGGGATTGAATCTGCAACAAACTCTCAGTCATCTAACAGGGAAATATGTGGCATTTCTCAAATGTCTCACCTTACTGGTGAGGGCACCCCTCACTTTCTGCTGTGTCCTGCTGGTCTTTCAATAGCGACTTTTTCACACAGTTAGCAGTAGAGAAAATGCAAGGCTGCTGGAGTGCTGAAACTAGCAGCTCCTTCATAAAACCAATCCATTCTAAGTGGGGTTTGGTGAAATATTCACTTCCGTATTAAGGTATTCAGTAGACTTTGGTAAAGTACTGACCTTACAGGGACACACTGTCATCTCTGAGTACTGCCCTGTCACTTCAATACCTGCAGACACAGTTGGGGATACTGCTGTCCTTAGGCAGTCTTCACAAAGAGGAATTTGGGTAGGACACAAGGAGGACTCTCAGTGTATGACAGGGTTGCTTTGGCATAGAAGATCTGGGCACAAAATAGCTTACCAAGAAGTGACTTAAAACACAGCCCAGAAGACACCCTGTTTTACTGCTCAGCAATATTTCAGAAGTCTTTTACATTTTTTTTTTCTGTCAACAATCCTGCCATGTCCCCCTGTTCCCCCCAAATAAAAATTCCATCCTCATGGTGATTCGTTCCAACAAACTCACTTGGGTCTTAAATGTAGTTAAAAGCTATAAGCAATCAGTACACATCAAGAGGACCGTTAAGAGAACTGTGAAGACACTCTGAGGTAAGTCTTAAAAAAAAAAAAAAAAAAAAAAAAAAAAAAAAAAAGAACACAATAGCAGCATGAAAATCTCAACTGAAAGGTGACGTTTCTGCCTGGCTTCCTACGAAAGATCTCATTCCTAGTCCCAAAGCTAGCCTTGCACACCTTTCACCTCACCAAATTCAGTGTAGAGAACATGCAGGACTGCTCCACACAGCCTGATATCCAGCCACCTCCCACAGCTCTAGCTTTGCAAAAAACCGCACGAATTTTCCTTTCACGGTCCTTACCTGTTGCTTGGCATCTTCAACTCTGATTAGTTCCTCTTCTTGTTGAGCTTGCATGGTAGCAACTCTCTCCTTCATATCAAACAGCTTCTTCTCGTGCTCCCCTTCTCTCTCTGCCTTCTCTTTTTCCCATTGCTCCCGCATCTCCTGCAGCTCTGAATTGCGCCCTTCCCGCTCCCTTGCCTGGTGAGGGGAGAAGAGATTTCAAGACAAAGTCCCAGCCAAACTCCTCAAAAAAAAAAAGTGAAGCTTCATCCCTCCCACAAACCTCCACCTGAACAGTGCACAGTAGTGACTTTGTGCCCCCCATAAATCATCCTACCGAGGAACTTAAAAGGAGGGTCAGCAGGTGGAAGAAAAGGTGGTGTCACCTTCCCCTCCTCTGATGGCTGCCTGCTTCCTAGCACCTCACGCCTCAGGATTTCTTTCTATTTTCAAAGCTCAGCCCCCTTCAAACCAATAGAAAGGTGAAGATGGACTGCACGATGAGAAACAGGCCAGTACCCTGACGCCCTACTCACAAGGGAAGCCAACAACTGAAGTACCAGGAACAAGGGGCCTGTTCCATATGCCTCAAGCCCAAAGATAATACTTCTGTCAACTGCAAAAAGACAGAAAGAAAGGAACAAAGTTCTTGTGACTGCAGCTGGCAGCAAACGTTAGGAGTCTACTTCATGGTAGACAGGAGTCTGGGAAGAGCCTACCCCTTTGCTGCCATGCTTTGGCTGGGGACCACCCAACCTTCTGTTGAACTCGTCTTATGCCCACAGTGACTTTGTGGCTGCATTTATTGTCCCAGCATAGTCTTGTGGGTCTTCAGGTGCCTTCAAGTATAAGCCACTGCAACATGTGGCCTATGACAGATGACTGCTGCCATTTCACATGCTCAGGCTATTATTCTTCTAAAGCTAGCCCACAAAGCTTGCTTGAAGAATTCAGAAGCATATTGTTTCCTACCAGGTCTTGCAGAAGCTTGTTTATTTCCACTCCATGATCAGTTTCCTGAAGTTTCAGGGTATTGTTATACTGCTGTTCTGTTTGCATGAGCTGTTGCTTCATGTTTTCCCGTTCCTGCTTCATGAGAGCTCTCTCAGCTTCCAGCTCATGTTCAAGGCACTTCACTTCCCCTACAAACATGACAAATGGCAAGATTCAGTCTACACAAACAATGGTTCTGACTTTACTGAGCTTAAGCCATTTGAATTTCAGTGTAGGAGGGATCTGCCTCCAGTTCCTTCACTCCTCAGAAGCACTGCAGACAGAACTATTTTTATACCATCTTCTCTAGGCAGGGGATCACCAGAAACAAAGCACATGAGGCTCTCACCTTGTATTACCTCCTTGGCCTGTGTAACTGCATGAAGTTGGATTTCAAGCTGACTCTTGGTGATCTCCAGCTGAGATAAGCGCTGCTGAGCCTCAAACAGGCTAGATTCCAGGGTCTCCTTTAGTGACCTGCAAGTTGTGAATACAAAGAGAAATTAGTTTCTTTCCAGTAAGAAGGCATTGGAGATCCTTACCTCTGAATACAGAAAATGGGTTGCATGGAAACTTGTATACAAAAAATACATTTCTACCATTTAAAATAGTGATGCAGGCCTCTCTGAGGGAACGTCCAGGCTTTCCTTATGACCTATCGCAACACAGAACACCCAGCCGAATTTGATCTCAATGACCAAATCTTAAATTGCTGTCGTCTGATCTATGACACATGAGTAGCCGTGCCCATGAAGTCTGTGTCAGCAAGCAAAAACCCAGCCTATCTCAGCTGCACTTTCTAGTTGCTCTTCAGGGGGAAAGAGTAAGAGTATGTCCCTGGCTGACTCATGACTTTTTAACGCTGTTCATAGTGTAGGTATAGGCAGGTAATTTTCCAGACTCCCTATATTTAGAAGGGACTGAAGAAATATATCAGATAGTGTAGTAAAATCTTATGCTTGTAGCAGCGTGAGTAAGAAATCAGAACTAGATTTTATTGAACAAAAACTATCAGAAAGGAGAGACATCTATGCTTCAGTTTAAATTGTTGGAAGTTCAAGAGAAAAACTCACTACCTTTAAGTTACTAAGTAATTTGGGCTACTGCCACTTGTCACTCTTTAAAAGGGAAGTTGTAGTACCACAGATGCAAACTGTTACATGCACAGACTTCAGCCAGCTGCTGCATATGGCACACAAGATTTTGGAACGAGGAGCTGCAGCTACCTCCCTAAGCTAACACAGCACCTGCTGAGCCAGGCTCCTACAATACATGGCACTGCCTCACTAGTACAGGGACGCAGTCAGGATAACACCCTTCAGGGTAAAGGGGCACCTGAGTGGTGCAACAATAAAACCCGCAAAGAAGGATTTCACTACTCTGATGGACGATGGAAGATATATCTTCAAGAACAAGCACATATTTCTGATTATGCCAATCTCTGGCAGTCTGAAGTAAATATGCTCCATTTTAAGGATAAATAAAGTCAATCTCTAAAACAGAACAGAAATGATAAGAGTATAAAACTGTGACAGCAAAAAAAAAGGCTCTTGACAACAACATCTGGCAAGAATAGTTGCCGATTTTTCGTTATCTGTTGCCAAAGGTTCTTCATAACCAATTTATCTTACTAAAAAAATAATGTATCCCTTCTCAAAAAAAAAAAAAAAGGAGCTGAACATTTAGTAACAGCCCAATAACTAACCAAACATAATTCAGCTGGATCAAATAAGAGATGCTAGAGCTCAGGTGAAGCAGCAGCTCTGAAAAAACACACTAAGCTGAAGTGGTGTTTATCAGCCTTGCTAACAACATACTCTGGAGTGATGAAGTGTAAAAGTCAAGCAGTGTGACAAACAACCTCTAAAACATCATTCATACAGTTATGCAAGTTCAGGAGTCTTCCAAAAAACTCCTAAGAGGAGGAAAAACTTTTTTTTTTTTGGTGGGGAAAAGCAGAACTTGTCCCATTTGAGCACACCTGATACAGCAGAAGCACTGAATCTTATTCCTTCCCCGTGTAACTTCTCTGTGACATCTCCAAACAGCATGCGGTAAGGAGTACAGGACCCAGACATCAATGATGGGCAACAATCCTCAAAGACTGGCAAGAATTCCAAAGAGGTTTCCCTGCTGCTGGTCTAACCAACTCTAGGTCCTGCACCATACTTAACAAGAGTTAGCTTAAAAACAGAAGGCCCTCAACATTTTCAGCATGAGCCACTAGCTTCACCTTAAATGGCAGTGTCCTACTCACAATGTCTGTATGCAACAGCCTTGAATTCTGAAGATCCCATGTCAAACTACTCAATAAGGAAAAGGTCTATGTTCAAATGCACAGAACAAGAAACCAACACCAGAAAGAAACTTCAGGTATCAATAAATGTCTGCATGGTTTAATTATTACTCAGTTCAGAGCCAAGCTGACTTGCTGACTTTACACAGTAATGTACAAGGGGGCATAAACATACTCCCAAGGCTCAGGAGAGCTTTGCTAGCTTTAGCTGTCAGAAAAATAACATTAAAATCACGGTATACTTCCCCCCTTCCCTTCAGGATTCTTCCATTTTCTGTCCATGAAAGCTGAAAACATCTGAAAAGCACACAAGATGCAATCCTTGTGTAATGATTACTACCTTTATAATTACAAATATTAAATAATCTAGACCACTAGTCCCGCCTAGGGTCTCCTCCCTGCCTTTACCTGGCCTCTGCCAGCTGCTCTGAAAGGCCATGTCTGTCCCGCTCCATGGCTGCCAGTCGCACCTCTAGGGCAGCCTTCTCATGCACCAGCAATTCCTTCTCTTTGGTCACCTTGGCCAGTGCGTGCCCTTGGCGAGAGGACTCCTGGCGCAACTGCTCCAGACCACTGCTAGCTGACTCTTGCTGGTGGTAAACCTGGAAGCAGGACAAAATGCAGTTAGAGTCCTTTCTCTGGAGTTCTGTGCAGAGCCAGCCAGTGCTACTTCCAAATGAGCTGGAGGAGAAGAAGCTCCTCTACTGTGGGCTGTAAGTTTAAGAACATCTGCTGTGTACCGCACTAATACCCTGGGCTGTCAAAAGGCACTGGCACTGTTAACTTGAGAGTGATATGTAAGGCCATACTGAGTTGTCTGGGACCAGACAGTTCCTTCACAAAAAAAACCAAGTACCCCAGACACTACGGTTTCATGCAAAAATACTGTGTCTTCCAGAACTGCCTTGCAAAGTAAAACTGTACCAGAATCTACTCCAGTGTTGGAAATTTTCAGGTAAGGTTGAGCAAAAGCAACTTTTCTGCTCAGTGAAGAAAATGAAAATACACATGGCTTCTCCTTCTAGGAAAAAAAATGATCAAAATATCACCTGCTTCAGTGAGTAAAGTAGTTGGATGAAACAAGGTGATGCATGGCAGTGTCACTTAGCGATTTATGAAAGTCTGGCTGAGGGGCCAGAGAGATGGTAGACGGTTTGTACAGTAGTTCATGTCCGCAATACTGTTTACTTGTCTTATTAGAAGTTCTCTAATATACCTCTCTGGTATTCAAGCTTGAGGATTAACACTGACTTTTTCCACTATTTTCTTCAGTATAACACCTTTGCTGTGTATTTGCCAAACATGCCGCGTACTCCTAAACTAAGACTATCTAACAGAGAACAGACCATCAGAAACAAACAATTCTCTCAGTGTTATTCCATAATACCCAATATTATATATTATGAAACTGACAGTTAAATGATGACAAACTCCCTAGTCTCCTTCAGTGACATGACTCTCCCAAGCTCTTTTTTTAGGGTACTGAAATAAGTTAGTCCAGAGTGAAGTCTTGTGTGATCACCTATTTCTCATCTTCTTCCTCAAAGCCTAAAGAGGCTCTAACAGTTCATAGAATCATAAAATCATTTAGGTTGGAAAAGACCTGTAAGATCATCAAGTCCAACTGTAAACCTAACACGGCCCATTCCACCACTAAACCATGTCCCCAAGTGCTATGTCTACATGCCTTAAATAACTCCAGGGATGGTGACTCAACCACCTCCCTCGGCAGCCTGTTCCAGTGTTTGACCACGCTTTCAGTGAAGAAGTATTTCCAAATATCCAATCTAAACCTCCACTGGCACAACTTGAGGCCATTTCCTTTTGTCCCATCACTTGTTATTTGGGAAAAGAGACCAACCCCCACCTTACTACACCCTCCTTTCAGTTAGTTGTAGGGAGCGATAAGGTCTCTCCTGAACCTCCTTTTCTCCAGGCTAAACACCTCCAGCTCGCCCAGCCACCCCCCACCAGCCTTGTGCCTCAGACCCTTCCCCAGCCCCGCTGCCCATCCCTGTACACGCTCCAGCCCCTCCATGTCCCTCCTGGAGCAAGGGGCCCAATCCTGCACACAGGGTTCCAGATGCGGCCGCACCAGTGTGAGCACAGGGGGACGGTCACTACCCTAGCCCTGCTGGCCACCCTGTTTCAGATAAAGCCAGGATGCTGTTGGCTCCTTGGCCACCTGGGCACACTGCTGGCTCACACTGAGCTGGCTGTCAACCAGCACCCTCAGGACCTTCTCCTCCAGGCAGTTTTCAAGCCACAAAGTTGTATGTACATCTTAAAATACAACTTCAACAATTTCAGGATGTCATCCCCATTCTTAGCAACATGAGACAGCAAACATTGACTTGCAGCTTTGTCCTGCTCAGACAAATGGAGTTTTGAAAGCTGCAGACTTCACAACAAAAAGCATAAATAGAAACATGCAGCCCTGTTTTTTGCCTTAGAAAAAGCTATAGCTTGTTTCTTCTGCCACATTTTGAGAGCAGTAGCCCCACTCAGATTCATGGACAACACAATCATCTCTTTGCAACTTATCAAAAGCCAAAAAACAGGCCAACACAGACAGGTGGATTAGAAGAATCTGTGGAAGCAGAGAACAAATGCAGAGAATTGCAGAAAAGCTTTGCAAGCCATCAACATGTTTCCAAAAAGAAGTAAACAAAGCCTTCTGACCTGCAGTGCTACCAAGGGTCGCCTTGACAAAAACACTGCAGAATCTAACAGATCCAGCTTCACTGAGCCAAGCAGCCAAATGCTCACCCAAAAGCACCAGGTTTTTGGTCTCACCCGACTGAGTTTCTCTTGGGTTTCTTCCTTCTCCTCTGCCAGTATTGTCAGCTGTACCTGCAGCCCCTCCTGTTGCTCCTCTGCTTTCTTCAGCAGCTGCTCCAGGCGGGCTTTCTCTGCGCAGAGCTCTTCATTTGTTCTCTTACACAAGTTCAGCTTCTCCTGGTCAGAGATCTTTGCTCTCTCCATCTCGCCCACTTTACCTGACAGAACTTCATTCTCTTGCTCCAGCTACAATCGCAGAAGCACAGAGGAAATAAAATACAGTAAGATTTACTCGGCAGGAGGTTTGGCTTGGACAGAAAACGGAGGAACATTTCCATATTCACTCGGTCATGCTGTCTGAAGGCAAGAAGTCTGAGAAGCAACAGCAGCAGCTGGAGACAAACACCTGGCAAGATCTTTGGCAACTCTGCTCACCTGCAGCACAAGTGTGTTCAGTTGCACTTTATCCAATGCAAGAGCTTCATTGATACTGCTCATGTTCCCTGTTGCGACACGTAGCTCAGCTATTTCAGCACTCAGCTTATTCTGAGCCCCTGTCAACTCTGCGACTGACTGCTCTGCCTGAAGAGACAGACGAACAACATGACAACAAAGGCAGGACAATCTCTGAACTCAGGCAGCAGCTCCACATCACCCATGTGCCTCTGACATGCTCCCAGTTCAGCACTCTCAGTAAGCACACGGGGACTAACTATCCCAGAGCCTGTGTGGTCTGATTACAATTTTTCAAGAAAGAGAACAACATTGTCCCTTTCTTCTACTGACAGAAACAGCATCTGTGGTGGTCTTCCTATCACAGCTGCCTCTCCCACAAGTGCTGCCCAGGAATAAGGTGACCATACCTTCTCCAGTGCCACGGTAAGCTCATGTTTCTCTTGCTTCAGCAGATCCCTCTGAAGGTGCAATTCCTCCAGTGTCTCTCTCGCAACTACCAACTCATTCTGTAATAAGGAATATTTCTCTTCAAGGACAGCCAAGTCCTTCATTCTATAAGAATGGGAAAAGACAAACAAATGTTAACGTAAAAACATTCTCATTTCCAAAACCTAGAGTACATACTATGTTCCAGATATGGCAGTTTGAACGATTTCTACCACTTTCTATTTACACCTAAAGAACACTGGCATTTCCTGACTAGAGATGCTTCACTCTCTCATTGATGTAGGTGAAACATTTGTCATGGAGGAAGTAAAACAAGCTTCCAGGAATCACAAAACACCTCCAGAAAGTTCAGGTACACTCAACTTAGCAGCTTTCTCCCTGTTAGTTTTCTCTCTCCTTTTTGATACACCGGATATAAGTCTTTCCAAAGTTCTTCTTCGGGTAAGACAGACTCTTTCAGACCAGATTAATACTCCCACAATTACTCCTGCCTTCAGCAGTGAAATGATGAAAGAGCCTGCATTCTATCTGGGGAGGAGACGTATGACTTTCCAATCCAACAGTCACAGGATCACAGGATGATTCAGGCTGGCAGGGACCACAGGAGCCCTGTAGCCCAATCTTCAGCTCAAAGCGGCTGGGGTCAGCTATGGGAGCAGTCAAAGTTGCTCAAGGCTCTATCCAGTTGGGTCTTCCAAATTTTCAGGGATGGAATCTGCACAACGTCTCTGAGGAATCTGTTCTGCTGCATGACTGCCTTCATTGTTCAGTTCTCTGTTCTGCTTAAATCTAGTCTGAACCTCTCCTGTTTCAGTTTATGCCTGTCATCAACTATTCTGGTCAGGTTTGGCATGACTTTTTTAGAGTCATAAAGGAAGTACAAGGAGGCAGCTATGCTGCATGTCAGGAGGTAGCCAGACCTGCCCACATGCTCCCTTCACCCTTCCACGCTACAAATGGCAAGCATGCAAAATTCCTCTTATATAGTGGGCCTCCCGAAGTCCAGCAATGCCCACCCTTGCCCAGAAAAAGCTTTAACGCTCACAGGAGCTCCTGGTCACTACGTGCTCTCTCCATCATCTGTTGCTGCTCTGCCATTTCCCCCTGGGCTGAATCTTCCTTCAACTGCAGTTCGGTGTTACTTTGTCGCAGACGCGAGGCTTCTCGCTCTGTCACTTCAAGCTGTTGCTGTAGGTCTTCCCTGGTCTTCTCGAGGTTTGCACAGTCACTGCAGAGACAAGGCTCAGTTACAAGAATGAAGAGGCTTGAACATAGATCCCATTTTCATCATTCCAAGATGGAGTTGTGGGGAATACAGTGACAAAGAACTTGCACCTCCCTTCACAAGGTAATTGAAGAGGGGAAGAGAAAGTAAGGCATGGTTTTGCCTTCATTCAGTGAGAAGCAGTGGCTAGGAAAGACCACCCAAAGAACAGAATGCAGAGTAGCAGCATGTCGAATTGCTCTGAATCTCCAAGAAAGCCTTAGGGTTCACAGCAGAGCATGAAAAGCAGTGACAGCAGGATGCTTAAGTGCCAAACACGTGGTAGGGAAGGTGAGTTCTTTGCCCATAACACCTCTGAACTCCCTAAACTGGAAGCAGATTGCCTCTAGAATGAAGGAGAAGAAGGAAACACTCACCTTCTGAGTGCTTCTACTAGAGAGTGGAGGTGCTGCTGGTGGCTGCTGGACATCTTGCATTCCTCCTCCAGCTGCTCAACCCTTTGCTGCAGCTTCCTGCACTTCTCTTCCCACTGTCTGTGCTGGTGCAGCAAGAAATTGATAGAATCCTGTCTGGCAGAAAGCTCTTCTTTTAGGGCCTGCAAGGAACGGGCAGGGAAAGAGCACAAACAAGCAATAAGGAGCAGGGAAGATGGCTCCACATAGCAGGGAGAAGACGCAGGCAGAGAGACATCTCACCTGAAGGCAAAAGCTGTGATGAGGGGGTGGAGATCAAGAAGAGAAAAGCAGTAGAACACGGAGCTGGTAAGACTGGCAAGGCTAGAAAGAAACTAGCCAAACTGGCTAAGTAAATAGAAAGGTTTCAAGCTAAGTGAAGCATTAGCAGCTGAGCCTGTGGCCAGCAGTGAAGACAAGCAGAAATTCTCACCTGTGTTGCCCCTTGCCTCCTTGCCAGTGCTTCCTGAACCAATACAAAGGCATGCTCTGCATCAACGGACCTCAGAGAAGAGAGGATGTTGCTATACTCTGCATGTTGGGAACTCTCGGTGCAGATAATGTTGACTGTACTGTCACTGTCATCTAACACCACCTGAAAGCCCACATCAAGCTGTTACTCTTTACTCATTCTACTTTACTCATTTCTTCTTTCTCCCCCACTTCACCCTAGAGTCACTAAAAACTCAATTCTCTCATTTCTTCAGTCAACAAAGAAGTCTTGTCCCTGTGACCACAACTACTCCAGGGATTTCTGAGTACCATTACTATAAACCAAGAAGCAGCAAGTGTGAAGCAGCTAGAGGCTGCCTGAACACTCGGTTTCTTCAAGATCTCAGGAATGATTTTGGTCTCCTTCAGCTTCTTAGAGCACCAAATCAATGCTCAAAATAGCAATAAAAGGAAACATTAATGCTGCCCAGGGAAGAAGGAAGCTGAGGAATACTGGGAAACAGCAATGAAAAAGCTAATGTTTGTAATTACTCTGAGCAGCAGCACAAGAGGATAAAAATGACTACATAAGGGGAAAGAACTAACTCTGTGAGAGGCTGTGTAAAAGACCTGATGATTAAACGTTCCTCCATAGAGCAGAATTTAGGACTAAGTTAAAGTTACCCCTAAACAGATCAGTTGCAATTCTGGGGAGATAATGGTCAGTGAAGGTAGAGTGGAGCAGAGTTGGCAAGTGCATTGATTGAGTCAGTGGCCTTTTATTAAAAATCTGAAGAGCAACAGAGTCATTACTCAAGGAGGGTGGGGGAAGCATTCAAGGAACACTGGAGTACACGCGTCAAGCAGCCAACCTGGAAAGTATAGTCCAAGACAGGCCTCAGCAGGACAGTGAAGGCAAAGGTACTAAAATTTCTAGTGACTCACCTGAAGTCTCACAGGACAGCCAACTTGGAAGTTGTAACAGGTTTTATGTCAGAAAAGTGGTATAAAAATTAAACAGCCAGTAGCAGTTAACATAGATAGTAAAGAACATATATATCTATTCCCTGCGCTAGTCCATTGCCTTCCTCAAATACTGTGAAATCAAATTTACAGGGATGTGGTCTCAACTCTGTACTCACCTCAGTTATATCTTTTATCACCTTTTGGAGGGAAAGATTCTCCTCTTTGGCACTTTTAGTCAATGAAGCTTCATATTCTCTCTCTAACTGACTTGCTTCCTGAGAACAGAGTAAGGAAAGGGTGGTCAGGGAAGAGCTGCTCCCCTCTGCAGCATTCACATCCCCAGCAGTATTGTCACACTGATAAGCCTCAGCCCTAGTGATTCTACTGTATTCCTTCCCAGATCTACTCAATTTCTTCTTTGCTAAAACTGAGGAAGACCAACAGCTCATTTTTATAGACTGCTACGAAGCTGTCAATTCCAAGGAACTTTGATCCCCAGAGGCTTAAAGTCACAGGCAGAATAGCATTGATGCAATCTGCCTGAGGAAGACAACTGAACTGTCAGCAGCTCCCTGCCACTGTCTGCACCTGAACTGATCACACATGTGCCAAACACACAAGGAGTATTTTGGCAATATGCCTAATGTTCCCATACAATTTGCATCTTTACTGCTTCTTCTCCTGAGGAAGCCACATCCCTTTGTGCTAAGGCTGGAGAGCAAACACTGGGCTACCTCCCAGATAAAGGTAAAACATACTAGAATCTCCAAAGTGTCGTTAAGCATTTTCACGGCCTTCTCCTTCTCCTCGTTTTGCTTCTGAGACTGTACAAGCAGGGCTGAGAGCTCCATCACCCTGAGAAGACAAGGTCCACGTGCCATTCCAAAAGCATTGCACACCATCACCTGTTAAAGAGCTAAGCAGCTCCCAGAGGCATAGCAGAGAAAGTTCAACCCAGAATCCCTACAGATTAATATGCTTGATGCTGCAAATCGGCACTTCTTGCCCCAAAGGCCTTCTGCACTCAGTCTGCCCAGGAACTGTCAGTACAAAGGTGCTCCAGTGCTTATGCTTGCTGTGGGCAAATTCCTCACAACACCTTTAGCACAACCCCTTTAGCAAAAGGGCTCTACAAGACAGAAGTCTCCTCACACTGGTCTCAATTTCTCACCAAGAATCAGTTAAAACAAAAACATTGTAACATGCAATTTCTTTTCCAGTCTTGTCTTACTCAGAAGAGCTTCCATCAGTCAGACATTTTTTTCTGTCCTTTCTGTTGAAGGCAATAGTTTGACCAGGGACAGAAATAATAGGGCTATGCAGAATGGGTGTGTTTAAATGTGAACACAGCCCACCTATGGATCCAGGAAGCAGCCACAAAAGATAATGTGTGTAATAGCAAAGTTTAAAGCACCTTTACCTGTCTTGAAGCTCCTTCTTCTCCACGTCCTCCTTGACCTGTAAGCACATCACTTCTCCAGTCTTCTGGTTAATTTCCTGTCCTGCTTGCTGCTGTGCCTGATCCTTCAGGACAGGTCTACCCAGAGTGATGGACTCCCAGAGCTGTATGCTGGAGTTTAGACGGGAGCAGTTTACAAGGACAGATCCAGAAAGCCTCATCTGCTCTGCCTTCAGCTCCGACAAATCTCTGAAAAAGAATCAAGGAAGATACAACGTTCACACCACCATCTTTATCAGCTGATTCACTTCTGAGGCATGTAATAGCACAATAGTGAAAGCTGGCTGGAAAGATGACATCTTCATTGAGGACAAATCGTTCATCTGATGCTTTGGGATCAGGACACATCTTGACAGTTGAGCAGTGAGTCTACTGGACAGCTGAGGAATGAGTCTGTTCCTCATCAGAGATAAGAAGAAATGTATGGCACAGCCAGAAAGCTTCAGGGACCTCTAATTACTCTTATCAATTGTTGTTCCTCCTCTATCTTATTAACATACTCTAATTATCATTAACAGGTGTAAGGAATTTTACCAGGGTCCTCAGCTTTTATACCTAGGAGATCAGCCTTAAGCGACCTATTATTATCAACACTTCAACTGCTAAGAGGCCCATGACAGTATCTACATAATAAACATTTCAGGAAGGTGGTGTAAGAATAATCCTAAAATGCTGTAACAAAAAAGCACAAATAACACAAGAATGCAATAGTAGATCAGGCATACTCTACACATTAAGGAAGGCTTATAATCAAGTAAGGTAAATAGCTGACAGTAACCCAGAGTTTGAAATCACATGCTGGCATCAGAAGAATGTACCATTACTATTTTTGTTCATGTAGAAGGCAATCATGAGAAAGGAACCTCCCAGAGCCCAAGAATAAGAGAACACTGATAAAAAGAGGTATCAAACCAAGCAAAATAAATTGGATAAATGCAGTAACAGAGAAGAGAAGCTATTATTTCCCTCAACAATATTGGTACAGGATTAAGCAGATACAAACTGACCAGAATAAATATAAACTGGAAATGAGAAAGAAAAAAAAATATGTATTTACGAATGATCTTCCCATCAGAAGCAGTGGGAAAAGAAACTCAATGAGATTTCATCATTCTGTAAAAGAGACTGCTCTACATGCTGCATGCACAGCTTTGGTGAGTCCCTTCCAATGTGTCCATATATGCCTGTGTCTGTGTTAATATGCTCAGTCATCACCATAGCAAAGTCATCTCTTCAGGGCCTTTGCATTCCTTATAGTTCAAGCCCCTCAGTTTTATCTCAAAACCAGCATAAAACAAATTGATTCCAAAAATAGCCTAAAGCATGCTTAACGGCATTAGTTCAGACTACCACAGGAGAAACCGTATCTTTAGCCACAACTGATGTAACACTGAGACTTAAAAAGCAGGTGTGAAAGCAAGCTACATTTTTTTGCCAAGAGATCTAGCCTTAACTTCTACTCACCTGTCAGTGGCAGTCTTCATTTCCAGAAAATGACGGCGGAAGGTTACCACCTGACGCCACAGGCCGATGAGACGGTTATGTTCACCCCTTAAGTAGTTTTCATAAAGCTAAATGTGCAAAGTCAAAAAGAAATGCCAATTCAGCCTTCACTGTCACTATACAGTGACACTATGCTTTCAGATAGCAGAGAGTACAACCACCACCAGGTCTCCTTTAATAACAGTTCTGAGAGGGGCATCAAGGACTTAAGAGGCATCTTCAGCAGACCAGCCACCTGACTTCAAAGAAGGGAACATCCACACTCCTCCTGCAGGAGTGGGTATCTGCAAATGATGATGATTCATCACCTCACTTTGCAGAGGTTCTAACAGTCTTGGTGGAAGAAGACAAAAACAAGCCCCTCCAAGACCAGTGTCAGATTTGCTTACCACAGGCAAGGTAAGGGAGGCCTGTCCTGTTCGTCCATCAGCTACTCTGAATCTGAAAACACACAGATCTCTCTGGTCTCCTGGACTGTTCTAGATGGACATTTAAGAGCTACTAAAAGATGACCAGTACACAGCAACAGCAAGCATTTGCCTTTAGGACCGAGCACAGCAGGTGGGCACCTTCCACCACCACAATCTGCTGGCACTCCTCCATCTCACACCCCTGCCTTCTGCTCTCAACACCAATACAATGTAGACCCACAACTTTCACACAGCAAGTTCTCTACACCAGAAATAAAATGCATTCTCATTCCACTCTGGCATCACATCCGACATTCCCATAGCCTTGTCCTTACCTCACGGTCATTGCGCCATTCACTCTCCTTCAATTCCAGCTCCTCCCGGGCCCTCATCCAATCTGCCGTCAGTTTTCCAACATCTTCTCTGAGGGCTGAATTCACCTCATTTGCTTTGTTGAGGTGCTCCCGCAGGAGAGTGTTCACTTCTGCCAGATTCTCACACCTTGGAAAGGGAGAAACAGCAATGAGGTTGACTGAACAACTGCTATCCTGAAGCAGCATCCCCACAATTTTCCAACTCCCTCAACACTGACTTTGTTGTCAAACTGAGAGGCAGTAAAAGTGCTTTCTAGGATTAACTAAGATCTCTCTGTGATGGTGCACTCATTTGCTTCTCCTTGCTTTAAACCTTCAATTTCCATCAATTTCCATCTATGCTTTTGGTTTCTCCTCCCTCTTCAAATTTCATGATGCCCACAGTTAACCTCTTACATCCCCTTTGTGCTGTCTGATCACTGGATGCATCACCTTTTTCTAGCATTGCCCTGAGTCACTCACCTACTATTCTAACCCTAGAATAATTTAGGCTGCAAAGGGACCTGTGGAGGTCACCCAGAATAATCCCCCTTCTCAAAACAGAGCCATTCAGCACACAGCACTGTTGCTGCACCACAGAAAACGGACTGTGGACCCTTCTCCTTTCAAAGTGGCTTGCCCAACCGCTTCCCTTGGGGAGCCTAGGTAGCACTGACAGCTTTTCTCTCAGTTCCGTAAGCATCAGGATACCAAGTTCGAGGGAATGCTTCTTCCTTGTACCTTTGCTGCTCCTCTTCCACCTGAAGCAGTGCTTTCTCCAGGCTGTGGTCTTCTGTGGCTTCCCACTTGCCTGGAAGGCATCCCTTAAGAAGAAATGAAATGTTTAGTCAGATTCCTGTGTTCACTGCTGTTAGCATCCATCACTTTCACCTCCACTTGTTGGGTATCTCAAGAGCTCGTGGCTTCTTCCAGGCATAACAGTGTCGTGACTATGAAGAGGAATGGAGGGGAAGGATGTTACTCAACACGAGTAGCTCTCAGTCTCCCACTGTCACACTTTCACAGCTAAGTATCCTCGGTTCGCAACTGTGAGGGCTAACTTTGACTTGAAGCCTGGGAATGCTCTCCTACTCTCTTACCCTTTGTTTCCTAGGTTTACTTTAGCTGTGAAGCAGAAAGAAAAGCAGAGAGCCAGCTCTGGATGCTGAATGCCAACATTCTTGCCTTCCAAAATGCTATGTTTGAACCAATTCTTTTTCAGAGACAGCCATATAATGTAACAGGCAGTACAGCCCTCTCCCAAGCATAGGACAAAATGTTACTCCAGCAATAAAGCACTCTTCTGCAAATCTAAGATCCTTCTTGATAGGGTTTTCTGAAGCGGCATTTCCATGACTACTGCTCTAAGAACAGCAAATGGATAAAACACTGCGAGGCAAACTTACAGCGCTTCTTTAAACCCTCAGGGTGCAGAACCTTCTCCTCTGTCACTGCTTTGGGGAGCTTTTTTTTTTTGTCTGTGTTTACAAATTCTACGTACACTATCTTCAGTTAGCAACCTGCACACTCACCCCTCCTGCTTCCACTTGCTGTTCCAACTCTCGACACAAAGTCCGGTACTGCAGCACCTAGATGGTCACAGACAAGGAAGATGAGCAAATGCAGCTTGTAACAGACTCCGCTCCTCCTGCATTAGCTCTTCTCTTAAGTCTTTATACAGCCTGCACACAGTACGTTTCACAGCGCTGCCAACTCAGTCAACAAGTTGTTACGATACAGGGAAGCTTCACTTTGCCTAATATTAAAGAAACGGAGACAGGGTTTCTTTTACCGGTAGTCCTATCTGCTCAGCCTAAGACAGTGATGGCAAGCAGAATGATGAGACAGACTCAAAGACAGCCATGCCTGGCCTATGGCCACCACGTACCCCAAATCAGTATTGCCAGCGGGCTAAAAGCCCAGCGGGTTAAAAGCCCAGAGGGTCCCTGAAATCAGAGGAACGAGTTTTCCAAATTGCTTTTCAGAGTTAGTTCTGAGGCAGCCCCCGCTGCAGAACGCGGGTTTGCGCTCAGCAGCGGAGCGCAGGGGGCTGCCCGCAGCAGCACCGAGGCCGGCCCGCCGCCCGCCGGCCCTGCCCGCGCCGCCCCCCCGGGGCCCGCGCTGCCGGCCGCCTGGGCAGCTTCACTCGGGGGGGAAGGCCCGTGCCAGCGGCGGGGCCAGGCGGCTGCCTGGGCCTCCCCCGAGCTCCGGGCTCGGCCCCGTCCCAGCCGGGCGCGGGCTCCGCCGCGGGGTGCCCCCTCAGCGCGGCCGGCCCCGGGCAGCTGCCCCACCGGGCTGCTCACCTTCGCCTGCAGCTTCCGCACCAGCACCGCCTGCCGGTGCTGCGCCTCCCGCGAGCTCTGCAGCTGCCGCCGCAGGGAGGCCTCGCTCCCCGCCGCCTCCCCGGCTCCCGCCGCCATGGCGGACTCGGCAGCCGCGCCCGCGCCCGCCACGCTTCGCCCCGCCCCGCCGGGGGCCGCTCCGCTGCCTGCCCTGGCGCACCGCGCTCAGGCGGGCCCGGGCCGCGGGTGCGCCTGCCCGCCGGGCGCCTGCGTGCCGTGAGCCCTGGGCCGTGCAGGCGCGCCGGGCCAGCCGGGGGCGGCGGTCTCCCATTGCCGCGGGGGTTCTACTGGGCAGGAAGGGAAACTCGTGAATGGTCTGCGGTTCTGCACGGTGCTCGGTACCCGCAGAGCCTCCTCCCGCCCGGGGAGACGCACCGGTGCCGACGGCAATTTCTCTGAGGAGGACAGGGGTACTTCTCGGCTTCTCCAGAGAAGCCAGCCCAGCAAATGGCAGCAAAAGCAGCCACAGCTGCCGCAGCCCTCACAGTGCTTCGTGTGCAGGCATTTTCTTGCACACGGCTGGAAGTGTGGCAGCAGGGCAGTGGTGCAAGACAGCGGTGCAGCTGCCAGATCATCACTGTGAGGTGTGACTTTCTACAGGCCCAGTCTGTGTCTTGTTTTCCTCTCTTGACTACTAAGACTGCCTAGGTAATCCTCTCCGGTACTGTGGAAGCCTAAATGTAACTGAGATGGATTCAGCTCCATGTATTGTAACATAGCTGAAGCATCATTAGAAATCTAGGCAAAACCAAAAATATGCAGAACTGAGGGTAACATCTTGTGAAGCAGTGATTGCAAAAAAGGGTTTAGGGAATGAGTTCTAAAAACCTGTTTTATAGGAAGCAGCTGAAGTAGCTCCAGCTTATTGATCAGAATATGAAGAGAGCGGTTAATTTAAAGCTATACATTCCTTTCAAATGAGACAAAGATAGAAAGGAAATAAAATATCTGAAATATAATTTAATTTCTTATATTTAAAAATTATAATATAATTATAAAATAATATAACAAATTCAGTCTAAATACACAGCAGCGTTGGTGGGTGTCCCAGTGTTTTTTTATTTTCTTGAACTAAAATGCTGCTCTGTAAGAGCCCAGAGCCTCTGCTTGTGTCTAAGCACTGAGGACTTGGTCTCCAAAGGGACTCATTGTCAGTCACAGCAAGCAGCTGGATGGCTCCAAAGGTGTGTGCTGTCTCGCACCTCTCCGGGCCTGCTGTGCCTCGGGTGTGGGCCGTGGGGGGGACACCTTGGAGCTCTCTGAGGCTCTTGCGCCCTTGGATCTATCCTGGAAGCAAAGAGTTCTCCAGCCTTGCTAGCAAAATGCTGCAGCCTCAGCTGGGCTGTCATCGTGGGGCTTGATTCCCAGCAGCCTGGCTTTGCTCTTGCCTGTAGTGTTTCAGGTGAACTTCTTGCATAAATGAGCTTCTTTCTCGTACCAGATCTTCACTGTTTTGAGACTACTCAGATCCAAAGACAACTCCCTTTCCACTGATTCCAAGTGACATCCAAAAATGTTGTTTCCTTTTCGGGCTGTGCCTGGCTTTCTGGACCTACCACATAGGCATCATGGCAGCAGACAGGTTCTTTTTAGTACTAGTGTTCTTGAGACAGGACATGCAGTGGATAGTATCCCAGTGCTCTTCTCCAGGCTTGTCCCATCCGTAGCTGACTACTGTTCAGAGGCATAGCCAAGTCTCTTGGTAACCGATGACACAATTCTTTCTTTGGACTTCCAATATTTTATGTATCATCATGACATTGTAGTACAGCCTTTTATTATTATACCACACTTTCCCATGTTAGTAGGAACTTTATGATGTTTGGTTTGCTCTGGCCCAAGACAAGAGCAATTTTTAATTATAGCATCTTGGAATTTTCTGTCATTCTTTCCTTTCAAAAAGCACAGAGCTGTTAAGTTCCTTCCTAAAATTATCTTTTCATGCTTTTAAAAATCAGTCCCCAAAAAGGTATGATGCAGAGGTCTAAGTTCTCACAGAAATAGAATGTTAATTAGTTTCAATTAGCAAAAGCAATGTGACAGAAAATGGCTTAATATATGGAGTTAACTCAATCCTGTAAGTACTTTCTGGAAATCGGTTCACCTGGGAAAGGACAATGAAATAAATTCCTGATAGATCACTAAAATAAAGATTTCCACGTGAAGCTCAAACTTCAAGTTTGCAGCAGTGAACAGATTCTGACTTTTGGCATCACGTATTCAGTGGAGCCTCCTTGGAGCCACGTTGGGGTGACCAACTGTAGATGGTATATTTTAGAGTGCACCCTGGGAGTTCTGGGCTCAGTGGGAAAGCCTGGCATTTTCTGCTCAGCTCAGCCCTTGCCCTTATTCCACAGCATCCTCTGACAGATCAAGCAGGTGATCTGAGCTTTCCGTGAGAAGGACCCCGCTGCTGCCTTGCTGCAGCACTGGGTGGGACTTCAGCTGAGCAGTAGTGCTGCATCCAAATGGCAAACATCTACAGGTAGCAATATGATCACAAGGTGTGTGCTTCAGGGAGCACATCAGGTGTTGCTGTGTGCCTGTGCCCAAGCATTAAAGAAAAGTATAGACAGCATCTGGTATGCTGGAAGGGGCCTATGCACTGTGGCTCCAGGGTCTACTTGTACATGGAACATGCAAATACGTTGACCTGGATAGGACCTTCTATCCTCAGGGAAAGGCAACTTTTCAACACTGTGAAATGTTCCTTCAGGCCCCCAGAGTGATCCCATCCTCTAGCCCACTCTGGATTGTCCAGAGGAGTCACTGAAATTGTCTGTTTGAGAAGGTGGCACAGCTCATACAGGCATAATCTTAGGATCTGGAGAGCAGGAGGCAATGCATTTCCAAGGAGCAGGGACAAGGGTAGCCTTCCATTTTCAAATCCTTACATACACTGTGTGAGGAGCTGCCTTCACAGAAGGGACCAGAAAGGACAAGTGGGCTGTATGAACCAAGCTACTCGAGTGGTACACACAAACTTAGCTGGTGGTGAGAAGTAACAGGCCTCGAACACCTCTTCCACTGTGTCCTATAGCTGATCTAAAGCCTGTACCAGAGTGAGGGTTTCCATCTACATAGTGAAGATACCAGTTGCGTTTGAGCTTAGCCAGCTGGAATGACTCCACAGTAGTGTAGGGCCGTAAGACACCTGAGGCTATGGGTCTTATTCAAGGCCAATGTTTCACTCTGGGGGCCACTGTACTATGTTCCAAGCACCTAGATGGAGAGCTGCTCCAGAGAGCCTCCTTTAAAGACAAATAACAGTTTGCACACCTTGCTTTGCTTGGTTTTGCTCTTTTTTTTCTTTTTTCTCTAGGCCACCCAGCCCATTAAGATATATTAACCTCAGACATGTAAATATCATTTGAACATATGATTGATTGTTAATCTGATTTACTAAGAGACAAGGCCCATTAACCACATTGTCTTACTTCCTGCTTTTTCATGTCCATCTCCTAAATCATTTGTAAATCTGTTTGCAAATCTCAGCCAAGTTTCATAGAGCAACAGAGCTCTTAAAGATAATTAAATTCTTACAAGTGTTGTGAAAACTGGAGCTGGATAGATTAACATTGGGAACTCAATATTTAGCTGCTTCTGTGGCCTACTGGCAAGCTAATCAATACCCCATAGCGCAGAACCAGACACAGCACACCACCTCCTGCCCAGCAGGAAGGTGGGCAATATGAGAAGGATAAAAGGATGGCATGGTGGGGAGGGCCATGGAGACAGCGTGGAGTGACGGCTGGGGGGTGGTTTCATCAGAAGTAAGTCAGCAAAAAGCTGGTTTATTTTGATAGGGAATATTGAAACTACAACTGACATCAGAGGAAGGGCCATTAGGTCAGAATCAGGAGAGTGGGTTTTTGGATCTACTTGATTTGTGACATCTGTGAAATCAGTAAATTCTTCTATCCTTCAGTTCCTCCATCAGAACAAGGTAAAGCATTCAGAGCTCCTCATGCAGAAAGGGCTGCAGGTTATTTATGAAAGTAGTTTGGTAGTCAGGGTGGGAAATGCTACAGCACGCACAAATTGAGCTAAAAAGTTTTGTATCTTTTCCTTTTCTTCTTGCCCTCAGAAATGAGGGAGGAGGACTGGGCTTATTGTCAGTGCAAGATGAGAGAAGGGTCCCATTAATCCCTGTTCAATCCAACCCAGTGCCTCATTTCCCAAAGGCTCATTTTGAACAACAGTTCATTTTTTGCAGCTTATGAAAGACAATGTTTGCTCCACACTCTCTTTGCGGCTAAAAGCTGCAGGATAGCCTTGACATGTAAGTAACAGGGGTTTCTAACTACCAGCCTTCTTGTGGCTGTGCAGTAGGTGGCTCTTGAAAATTTTGCATCTAATTTTAAAACAAAGGCTGTCGTTGAACAGTCTCTGGAGGAAAGACAGGGGTTTCAGGGTGCCCCCAGCTCCCCAGGTGGCTCTGGCCAGGGGAGGCTGGCTGCCTGCAGGGTGCACTGCTGCCCTGCGCTGTGCCACCCCCGCCCCCCCCGCAGGGCATCCCCACCGCCAGAAGCTTCTTCTCCAACTGGGCTTACATGGATTTTTTAAAGCATAGCAATAAATACGCCAAAATACACTGACTGTGGGCACGGCCATGTTGTGTTTGTGAAAAATTAAACTTCATCCTTGTTAAGCGCCTGCGTTACCAGCTCAGCCCTTCAGTCACTGGAGGACAAAGTGAAGCCACTGTTACAGTTCTCTGGAAAAAGAGCTAAATGAATTACACTTAGCTGTTTTAATGTGTCCAGTGGACTGTATGACAGGTCTCAGTTGTTGATCTTGCAGTTTGTCCCGTTTAAACATGAAGTTCATCGAAGGCTAAGGTAGAGGTCGTATTGCCACTTGAAAAGGCATCTTCTGGAGTTTTGAGCCTGTGGAGCTGTTTCACATGAGGCAGAGTATGACTCATGCTAATGAAAAGGGTAAAGAAGATTTTTTTAAAGAAATATATCGCAGTTAAATTAGTTTAGACAGCATGACATCAGAGAGTAATTAAATAGGTTTGTTGGAATTCCGTTTCCAATTCCTGAGTTCAGGTTTGTAAAAGATTTCTGAGCACCTGCAGGTCTCTGTGTGTGAAATATTTTCACTGGAAAGGATTCAAAACTTTAAAAAAACCTTTTAACACAGAGGCAGCATTACGCCATTCTTCCTTCTTGGAAAAAAAACCCCTTGGATTTAAACAGGACTCCTTCAAGTTTTCAGTCAGTTTTACAGAAGAAAACGAGGTGGTAAACTTTCTCTTTTCAAGAACAAGTTCTTTACAGCTGCTAACTGAAGTCAGGGGAGATCATATCTGAGTACATGAGCATTTCCACTATGGGACTGGATACAAGTACTGAACAACGAGATTTGCAATGTTTTAATCTCAAACAAAAAACAATTTTTCTGACTTTCGTTTTTAATTTCTTTCATGTTTTCTTCTGCCAAACTGGAGGAACCTTTTCTGATTTTTTCTTTAGTGGCATTCAGAGGAAGACCAGAGGATGAAAATCCTGCATTTTCTCACTTTACTGCTTTGGCATTTGACTTGGCTGTCTCTGGATCTAGTTCCTGGAGCGCTGAGTAATTCTGAAGCAGGCCAGAGTAATCCAGGATCTAAACTAGGTTTTTTAAAAGCAGAAGGAAAAGAGAGGAATCCCTCAGCACGGGCAGGTACACTGAGGACTGCAAGCCATGGATATAGTACTGGGACCTCAAAGGCTAGGACTAAAAGCAGTGCTGGTCAGGCTGGAGCTCTGCTGCCCAAGAACGATGAATCAAAGAAGGTTCTCTCAAGAACAGCAGCCACGGAGGGCAAGGTAGGACATCTCCCCAGCAGACCTTCTGGAGTAAGGACAGTGACTCCAAAGGTTCAAAATCTTAGCAGCAAGGTGGCTTTGAAAAAAACTGGCACAAGCAGTACTGACACTGATTCTTTCAAAACCAAAAAGACTAAAGAGCCTGTAACCCCGAGGGAAACTAAGGAAACTTTCAGACATCCCCCTATAACGCCACATGAATACATGCTCTCTTTGTACAGGACTCTCTCAGATGCAGAAAGAAAAGGTGTTAATGGAAGTGTAAAACTGGAGGCTGGGCTTGCCAATACAATAACCAGCTTTATAGACAAAGGACAAGGTAAGAAAGCAGCTCGTGTGTGTGGGTGTGGGGGTGTGGGTGTGGGTGTGTGTGGACAGAGAGAGATGTCTGAGTGTCTTTATACATGTAGAGAGTATGAGAAAATAATAATACTTTGTTAAAGTCAAATAGCTCTTTTTAATGTAAATTAAATCATATGATACTGCTGCAGATTTTGTCCTCCTGCCTTATCTTGGAAAATTCATTTACAGGCAGAACAAGATGGTTGTGTGGCAGCCAAACAAAACATTTAGGAAATATTTTAGATGCATATTGTTGAAAATCAATCAGTCTTTGCATGCTTAGGTATTTAAAAACCTTTTAAATGTCTTATTTTCTTTCTGTAACTAGCTCCTGGAAACTGCTAACATTAGCTTTTATTGTACAGTGTATCTAAAAAACACATGATATGCTAAGAACAGGGCTATTCCATGAAAAAAACCACAAGTTTCAGTATCAAAGGGTCAGCCTGGTTTGTTCAGGGTAGAATCATGAGGAACTACACTGTGGACCCAGGAGTCATCATACCATAGGGTGGGTGTATCTGTACTAGCTCAAAGCTCATGCTTTCGGGTACTTCCAACCTTCTGTCCACACAGAAGCCCACAGCTAAGCACAGACTAACAAGAGCAGTAACTTCTGGGACTCCAGAACTTGCAGCTCAACATCCTGGTTCCAAAGTTTTTTGAAAATTTGGAATAGAGTCTGCTTTCATACAAGAAGTAACCAGGCTTCCAAAGAATGATGTTCACCTTACCACTCCGGTTGGAGAGCCCCATGTTGCTGCCAGTGACGTTACTAACAGTTTTGTCATGTACTTAAGGAAGCAACATGTGTGACAGCTGATAAAGTAATGGTGATGGAAGACTCAGCCAGGACTGGATTTGTTTGCCATTTAATTCTGAATAGCTTGGCTTCTGGGAAGAGATGATATGCTGCTCACAAGTGCTGCATTCAGGTTCTCAGCTTACCACTGGCAGGCATTGTTAATGTGATGTCACTAAAATGTTGGCTCAACCATATTCCTTGTTAGTGCTGCTCATGAGCTTAACCAAGAAAATGTAACGTCAGGTTAAAGGGAGGTATGTTTTTCTGCCCAATTTGAAAAAGTTGTGAATCATGTGGAGTTAAGTTAATAAGGCAATTATCCTTGTGTCTGGCAGTTCCTGGGGGATGTTGGTTTTAAAGGACTAATTCACTATTGTATTGTCTAAGGGTAAATTTGCTCATGTTTGGAACCAGCATGAGGCCTGGGCACCACTGAAGCTCTGTTTCAATGATTTAACTACAATATAAGTGGTGAATAGGCCCTGTGAGTGCTCAGCACTGAAAAAGAACTATTTTTCAATTGGTTAATTGTGACTTTGAAGTTAGAAAATGCCCGCCAGCCAAAGAAATGAGATTTCTACAAGGCAAACTCAGAAACTCTTTTCCCTGTTGAGTCACTGAGTTTTTCTGGGTCCCTGCACAGAGCTGATCCCTTTGAAAAAAATTGCTCTTTCTGTTTGGTGGGTTAATTAAGGAATCTTCTAGGCTTATGAGAAAACTTCAGGAAAACCATTAAGAACTGAATAACTGATACTAATCTGTGCTTGATATACATTTAAAAATGTGTGTGCTTTTTTTAGATGAGAGAGCGGCAACTATAAGAAAACAGAAATATATTTTTGACATCAGTGCATTAGAAAAAGATGGTTTGCTGGGAGCAGAGCTTCGAATATTGAGGAAAAAACCTTCTGATACGTGGAAGTCTCATTCTTCTGGAAAAACTTCCCAAGTGAAATTATTTAGTTGCTCTACAAACAGACAAGCAGCAACACTCCTGGACTCTCGTACTGTCAGTATCACAGATACACCAAAGTGGGAAGTGTTTGACATCTGGAAACTTTTCAGGAACTTTAAAAACTTGGTTAACTTGTGTTTTGAACTGGAAACTTTTGACAGGGGGAGAGCTGTTGATCTCAGGAGTGTGGGATTTAATAGAACAGGAAGACAGGTCAATGAAAAGGCTCTCTTCTTGGTATTTGGGAGGACAAAAAAAAGAGACTTATTCTTCAATGAAATCAAAGCTAGGTCTGGCCAAGATGACAAAACTGTTTATGAGTACTTATTCAATCAGAGGCGGAAGAGAAGAGCTCCTCTAGCAACACGGCAAGGGAAGAGGCCCACTAAGAATCTGAAGGCGAGGTGTAGCAGAAAAGCCCTCCATGTGAATTTTAAGGATATGGGCTGGGATGACTGGATAATAGCCCCTCTAGAGTATGAAGCATATCACTGCGAAGGGCTTTGTGAATTCCCCCTACGATCCCATCTGGAGCCCACCAATCACGCAGTTATCCAAACATTAATGAACTCAATGGACCCAGAATCGACACCCCCAACTTGCTGTGTCCCAACCAGGCTGAGTCCTATTAGCATTCTTTTCATTGACTCTGCAAACAACGTGGTCTACAAGCAGTATGAGGACATGGTGGTGGAGTCATGTGGTTGTAGGTAGCAGAACAGTTGCTCACGTGAATATGTTATGAAAGGCAATATGACATATTGAACATAACCTGTCCTCAAACAAGGTTAACTATATTTCTTACCTCCAGGGTAAGTGTGTTTACAAGGATGTAGCAATAAATCCAGAGCTCCTATAGGTATCTCCACCATGGTCATATTTCAGTATAGCATTTGGGTGCTGTCATGCAGCCTGATATAAGGCCTTGTGCTGGCGACATGAGACTGCCTGTAACTGAGGTCCATGATAGACAAGATTATACCTCCACACCTCTAGATTATCTTCTTTTAGCCTCACGGCAGTGGGTAAAGGTGCTGTCGGTGAGCTGTGGATATGACCTGTTTGATCCTTCGAACAATGTTCTTAAGACTGAATTTATGTCTGAGTCCCCTGTGCTTTGACCATTAAGAAATGTAAGGAAAGAATCCTGATGTCTGGAAGAGAACATTGCGTTCTGCTGTGTTCCCATCTTGGTGTAAATAGTTACACTGATATGATTTCTTTCTGATTAGCTCTTGAAACTATGCATATATAAAAAAGGAGTCATTAAATATAATATGTTGATTTAGTTTTAAGTTTTATGTGGAGATAGGTGATACAGGAGGTATTTGCTTCCATGTATGTTTTCCTCCAAGCTACATATCTTTCTTAAGTATCCACCTTTCCATTATTATGTAGCAAGATATATTACTCTGTATAAGGTCCAAGTTGTTCTCAAATGCTCATAGTAAAAGTGTTCAGTTATGGCATAAGATGTAATAAATTATTGACACAGTTCTACATTGTGTCTAGTTGTCCAGCTCTGCATAATTATAATGCTATTAGAAATTGTTTTTAATGTTTTTGTCTAATAAATACAAGCGAAAGGGACTTTTCAGTGCAGCAGAATGCCAGTGGTATGCAAAACACGTCCATGTATTTTGCTTGCCTCTAACTCTACTGCCACAGAGAGAAACTGGAAAGACTGGAAGAAAGATCTGAAAGTATGGCATGGTTTGATCTGGTGGGGAATGACACTATCACTTGATGTATCTAGGGCAAGAATGAGTTATGCAGATGACTGCAAAAGAGCTCTGGTATCCTTTCATTCCACCCTCCAAGGGCTGTGTGTTTGCATATCCCCTTCATCTGTTCCAGACATGGATCATAAATTTATTGTAGGATTATTCTGTGTATATTTCCACCTACAAAACTAGGTACCAGATGTTCAACTGTAGACGAATCAGAAAGGCCATAAGAACCACCAGAAATTGAAGTAGTTTATCAGTAGTATAAAATATTAATATTAAGGTTTGATATTGTTTCCTCACAGTTTAAACCATCAAGTCCCATGTTTTCCTGGATCTGAACTCTCCTCTGCACAGCATCACTGGTGTGGGTAGTGGCAAGGAGCTGAATATGGTCCCTGAGGTCCTCCTGGTCAGTACCCCAGACTGGATGTGCTCTAGCTCACAATAGTGGCAAACCATCCTAAATTCATGGTCAACAGCCATAGATAAACAGTGACAAAAGCTCTTCCCTTCCTCCTGCACTCTTTAGGTGGCTGACCCTTTAACCAGCTTAAATACCTGATTAAGCAGCTTTGCTGCCAGACACTTGGGGATCCCCTGTGCAGGCAGAGTTGTCATGTACCACAACCTACAGCATGGTGGTACAGAAAAAGCACTGCAGGGAGCTTTTGTATGTGTCATCTCTTTGCAATAGCTTAGCACCATGATGTCTCCCTGCAGGAATTGGTATTGCTTGGTGCATGTGGTAACACAAAATGAGGTGGGTCAGAATGCTGTACTTGACAGGAGGGCAAATCACTAACTAGTGTGTGGAGTGACAAGTACTTGAAGCTGCTTCTTAACATGTGCATGACAAATTCTGGCATCTTATGGATCTATTTTGTGGGTCAGGGCTGTCCCCAGAGCTCCTCTGTCTCCCTTCTGGACTCTCAGTGTGTGCACTTCCCAGGTCCTGCTCTTCCTCGTCCTAATGGAGTCTTAGGCCAAGACCAACGGGTTACTGTCCCCTGCACTAACTGCTTATCACCAGCCAGTCTCATACGACTTTCAAAACAAGGAATTTTTAATTCTAAGCTTTAATACAAGCTTATTTAGATATGATTTACCAATGCTACAGTAGGAGAGAAAACATTCTCCTGCCAATTTCACAGCCAAGACGGCATCTCAGGCTTTTTTTTGCCCATTCCGTTCAAAGAGTTCTTTTCTTGCTCCTGGCTGTTTTCTAGGTAACGGGCTTGCAGCTTTTAAGGATCCTTCTCTAGCACCAACCACAGCTACCTTCTGGAGAGGGTGGCTAGATGACCATGACAAAGGGTTGTCTGCTTTCCTCCTTGCATGAAAGCGTGCCATGCATATGCCTGTTTGCACGTTCCCAGCAAAGTCTCTGTTCTCATGTATGACAGACACAGCTGTGCCATGCCATTTATTAACCACATGGGTACAGCCCTCAATGGCTCAGTGTGATCAGTTTAAAATAGAAAATACTGCCTATTTAAATTCACTTGAAGCAAATCTAAGTTATTTTAACAGACGAGTTAACTCCTGGGATTATAAATGCCTGCAAGGGCAGTTTGCTTCAGTTCCAGCTGGATTCATGAGATGCTGCAACAGCTTTGGAGGAAGGTAACACTGGTGTTATTACATGCAATGCATGATAGTTTGGAAATCTGAGGAGGAAAATTGCTATACACTTCACACTGGAGAGCTGTTGATCAGCCTGAGGATCCTGGTGAGGCTGGTCACAATAAAAAGTTTTAAAAACACCTAAATTGAGTATATATCAGCATCTAAATGGAAAAAAATAGCTAAGATGTTACAATTATCGCAAAGCAAACAGTATGAACTGAGAAAAAGTAAAAGAAATACTGACAAACTAGAGTGTTAAAAAACACCCTTTAGTAATGGTTCAAAAACCAAAATTCTGCTAGGTAGTAGTTATACCTTGAAGGAAAAAGAAAAAAAACAACCACTTGTAGACCTTTATTATCAGTTTAAACAAATTTGAAACTACAGACACTAAAATGCTAGAATTATAACAGATTATTACCACATCAAAATTGCCAGATGCTGGGTTTGGTCCAGCTCAAAGTGATAGGTTTATAGTGGTGAGCATAGTAGATGGCAGGATTAGGGGTTTTTTCACTTTTAACTCTCAAATTGAATACACTTTTTAAATAACACTGGTTATAAAACAGTGCTGCGATGTCTACAGTATCCTTTTGCATTTATGTTACTGAAAGTGGTAACTCTGGGAATTCCAGTTCAATGCTGTTTGATCCTGGAGTGCTCTACTGACTTTCACCATGGTGTAAATGCATACCAGCCTATAGGTGCTTTTTGGTGCATTGTTTGAGCCACTGGGATCATCTGATACAGACTTCTGTCTCTGTAATTAATACAAGATATTTCCTGAATGCTTATGTTCACTTAAATCTACAGTGTTGAAGGGAGCAATCTCTTTCCCTGCTCTTCTCAAAACAGTTTCTGTTATTTTTAATTCACCTAAAATTTTCATAGCAACAAAAAGATACTGCCACAGTGAGCTGCCATTTTTTTTCTGAATGCCTCATATCCATTCAATTTCTACTCACAAACCACTGCAAATCTTGTCAAGACTCTACATGGAAATCTGCAGTTTCAGTTATCTCACATGAGAACAGAAACACTTACTGAAACTTCCCAAGATATGTGAATGTTTGCCATTACAAACATTCATTTTCACTGATAAGCACAAAAGCACAACTCAGGTGGACTTCACTCAACTCTCATTCCTATCGGAAAACAGGGGTTTAGGGATAGGGCACAGTCTGGGGCTTACACACAGCGAAGAAACTGGGAAGAAACAGAGGACCTTGAAACTGCAGAAGTTTGGCACTACTTTCTCTAGCCTGGTCATTATATAATGTGCAAAGATAGACACCCTAAATTATTGTTACGGCTTTATTCCCATGGGTGCATTGGTGTTAGCAACTGGATGGTAGAAACGCACAGAAACCTGAGCTGTAAAGCAATACAGGTTAAAAGTTCAGCTTTCCACCTTTATGATGGCAGGTTTCACTCTCTCACTGAGAATGCCTCATTTGTATTTACTTTTTAGGGTCATTATCTGTCCCATGAGAGTCTTTGTGAAGGTCCAAATTTCAAATAAACAGTACACTATAAGACAGGTATGTGTGGATAATTTTTGTTGTATTTGGCTAAAATATGGGTACTAAGCTCAATAGGTAAACATAAAAGTATGCCATTTAAAACAATGCATTCCCATTAGTGTTTGAATATGTGCCTAAACTCCATGTACACTTTTACATGGTTATGTCATTTCCTGTGTAAAATGTGCTTGTTTATACAGCAGCCATATGAAAGATGCAGTAACCCACTATGTGGGCTATTTGAAGCTTTCTTTAAGAAACATAAAAAACCCTTGACCCTTGTATAATAAAAGGTGTTAAAAGATACTGCTTTTATAACATCTTAGCCAAGACTAATAAGAATGTACAAAGCAAACAATTTTTTTTTACTCCATAGTCCTGGTCAATCATGTGTTATTTTATGAATTTACTGTTGCTGTTGGATAGTAAAATGAAATTTAAAAATAAAATTGCATGAGGTTTCATTGCTTCTCAACAAATTTAATAAACAAGGAAATCTTAACATTTTTTGAGAAACAGTAAGTACAGTGCAGTAAATACACTTTGCTGAGTGCTCAAATAGCCCATTTATTCTGTCAGTCCAGGTTCACTGATGTCCCTATTTTGCTGTTGTTGTTTGGTGGGGTTTTTTTTCAGAACTAGTTTCAACTTTCTGCAATGATCTGGCTAGCTGAAGTAATGCAAATGGATTCAGTTTTCCCTGATGTCATTTTGAAGGGCACAGCTGTCAAGAAAAAATGACTCGGTTCATAATAATAGTGATTAATTGGCTGACCCTCAGCTAGGGGACAGAAAATGCTCTTTTCACTGATTTTTCTCTTAAGAGCTTCCTTGCTATTGTATTTTGTGCCAGGCTTTGCCATCCAGGAATCCTGGCTGAGCAGACTCTGCCCATTGTACTGCCAGAGAAATGCTATTAAAATGAGGGTACTGCTTCTGCACATGCAGTTACTGTCTGCCTGTTTTTTAAAAGTAGCCATTTATCATGGCATAAAGTCAGAAAGAAGCCTTTTATTGATAAAACCAGACACATTTCATTTTGCTTATGCAAATGGCTTCAAAACATTAATCTTTCCCCAGCAATGTTGAAAGAGAAATACAACTCGAGTCCTCCACGGGCTTAGAGAAGGGGCTGTATATCTTCACGGGAGCTCTCTTTTCTGCAAAGGTGCAGTAAGACTCATAAACTTTAGATGGCAAAGTCGTCATTAACTCATAGGGTTAGTGATCAGATTACAGGAACCCAGCTAGAGGATAAAAGGCTAATGGCAGCATGGGGAGAAGCACATGCCACAGGAGGAGGTGCTCTAAAGAAACACTCAAGAGAATGTGGCTTGGGAGAAAGGACTGGGGGAGCAGCGGTTTTCAGGGGGAGCCAGATAGGCAGTCCCAGAGCAGTGGAAGACAGCAGGGGCTGAGGACTGGGTGAAAGATTGAATAATAAGATGGACTGAATGCAGGAGCAACTGTGGAGTGAATATACACCCAAATGGACCAAGAGATGGGTTGGGTGGCAGTGCTGCTGGTGCAAATGGACGTGTGTACATGCCTACAAGGAAAAAAACCTTTTTCTGAGCGCTTGGTATGAGTAATTCTTCTTTCCCTGTACTTGCCTGTCCTTTTCATGCTAGTGGTTTTCAGGGCTTTACTCAGACCTCTGGCCCAGAAGCTGCTGAAGGCTTAGTAGCATTGAACGGCCAGAAACAGTGGTAGCTTTAGCACAATACTGACTGTGGCCATGTGTGCTGCTGCGGAAAGTCCAAAGCAGAGCTGAGAAAACGAGTCTGGATAATAAGACACTTTCATTTACAAGATTTTCAGATGGATCACAAATTTCACTTCTGGGCCACAGACAGACAAACAGTCTGTCTTCTCCAAGCTGTTGTGAAGCCTGAGGTTAAAATCATGCAGTTCTGGACAGCTACTCTGAGTGCTTTTTGCAACAGCCCTTGGCTCCAGCAAGCTAATTCAGAGTATTAAAGTGGCTTCCCAGACCATCAGAGGGAAAATCCAGGCCCGGGGAGAACATTCTGAAGCATCTGTGTGCTGAGCGTGGAGCTGAGGAGCAACACCAGGCACAGTGCCCCAGAAGAGCTCCTCTCTGGGGACAGGTACCTGCAGATTAGGTCCCTGTGTCCTTTTGGGATTCAGTGGCAGGCATGTGAGGGTTTTACTGTCTAGGGGAAAAAAAACAACAGTGGAGAGGCTCCTGTTAAACATAATAGTCACTGGTTTTGATTTTTTACTTGCCCAGGGTGTGAAGGGCTTGGGCCCAGGTCCTTCTCCCTGCTGCACTTCTACCTGGCTGGAGACACCAGAACTCTTCATGTCTCCAACTGCGCAGCTACCTTTGGACCGTTCCTTGATAGTTACCTTCCTGCCCGTGCCCTACAATATGAAGCCAAACAGCTTGCAAAGGAGGGCTGAAACAGACATCTCCACAGCACACCTTGCAGGGAGTGTGCCCTTTGGAGAACAGGTGATCCAACTTAGATTTCTGATATAAATCACAGAGAGTAAGGACTTGTCTAAATGCTTCCACATTCAACTGATTCCTTTTACTGCTGGGTCCTTAGATAAACAGCTGTATTACAGACAGCCTGATATTTTAGGTACATTCTGAGAACAGCTGCTGGATGAGTCCTACAGGCAAGAAATACCAACTGTGAGGAGGGAGAGAGGAGAGAAAGAAAGGACTTGAGCAATTGGCAGCATCATCACTGATATTCAGGCTCTGGGCATGCATCCAAACAGCTACTCTCACACATGAATGTGTTTGCAAGAAGGTGTCACTGACACCAGTGATGATACATGTCACAGTATTTTTACAGTTCTTTGAGTTATAGCCTGGTGCCCAGGCTCAGTCAAGGCTGAGATGTTTGAACACCTGGTGTCTACAGTCCACGGATCTTCACTTCATAGCATCTACACTGAAATTTAAACCCACTTAGTAAGGGTCAGCGATAGAAGAAAAATCTCAGATCTACGCAGAAATATTACAGAAATGGGACAAGTTTATTGATAACTTCATTTTTTTTCCTATGGAATAATGTTGCATGAACAATACTTGCTCAATAAGTTCCAGAAAATATAAGCTGGAATCCTTCTGAGGCATACAGACTTTAAAAACAGATGGATTCTTTGGAGTTCTAAGAAAAATGTCTTGCTATTTACCTCAAAATATAAACACAGTGGAGCTATCTGTCTCCTAAAACATTATAATGTTTTTGGTAAAAGAAAAAGCCTTAAGAAATAATTCATTTCTTGCAACAGTAATGAAATATTCCCCATGCCAGTAAGATAAGAAAGTGATGAGGAGCATGTGCTGGCATTGTCAGAGTTCTGAACATTTAACCTGCACCAATAAGCGTACTGATTTTTAATAAATTTTGGAATTCTGGGGAAATTCCAGAGGTTTGGGAGACTCGGGAGAAAAGGAGTTTAATTCAGTACTATAAAGGGTCACTGTGCTGACCTGGCAATTATAAGCAAATTATGGGACTGTTGATACTGGCTGAATCTTATAATGTGATTGAAGGATGGTAGTTTAATTCATAGGCGATAAGAGCAGGAAGAACAATTAAGATCATTTAGCCTGATGAGCCCTGCTTACCCTACGTACAAAATTTTACCTGGGTCCCTGAAATGTCAGATCAGTTTTTACAGCAATCAAGGCAGCAAATGCAACTTTAGGAATGATTGGGAGAGAAGTAGAGAACAAATGAGAAAACATATGTAGGCACTCCAGAGATTTACAAAACTCTTGAACACTACGTGATACCATAGAGCTAGAGAAGGGCGAGAAGAACAACTGAAAGTATGAAACAGCTTCTGTGAGAGGAGTAACTAGACTGGAGCCCTTCAGCGAGAGGTGACTGGGGCAAGAAGTAAAAGTGATGAGGGCTAAGAATGTGAACTGGGAGTAATTTTTCTCCCAAACAAGAACCATAATTGTGCCAAATGAAACTGGCTCAGGACAGGTTTGAAACAAGCAGAAAGATACTGATTCCTACAGTGCAGCCCAGCAGCAGAACTCCTGACCACAGCCTGTTTTGGGTGCTGAAAGTCTACGTAAGTTTAAAAAAACTGAGTAAGTTCAGGGAGGAAAAATCCATGAAAAGCTGCTGAACATGAATGAGCCCATGGGACTTTCTGAGCCACTGGTAGCTGGAAGCTGACCAGTTGTACCAGAAGAACCTCGCTTCTGGTTCTTCTGGTAAAGAAAGAAGAAAGAACATTTTCCCTGTCCTTATTTTCCTTTTAGGGATCTGCTGTTGCCTATAGGAGATGGGCTAGATGGATCCATGGTCTTACTTGGCAAAACCATTCTTATTTTCTGTATGAAGCCCACAACTTGCTGTGAACTGGTACAGTGGGACCTCCTGACTTAATCTGTTGAGTAGGACTTAACAAGCCTTTGGCCCCTGTCCTGTTAGAGAAGCATGGATTTCTGATGTGGTCTCTCTTTCCCCACTAATTTTTCTTAAAAAGGAAGCCTATTTTTAAAGTTCCTTGGAATTAAATGACACTATGTAATAGCTGGGTATTATATATTTGGAAAGAGAAATCTAGGATTGATTTAAAGACCAAAAGTTTTAAAAAGCTCACCACATTTAGCTCTAAGCTAATTCCGCGAATATTAGCACTTCATTTTTTAATAAGCGGCTATTTCTACCTACTGTCCAGTTTCCACTTTGAATCAGTGAATTGGCTTCTTTGTCTGCTATGTGAAAAAACTTACTCCCATGGGCATTGTTCTACCTATGCAGACTGTGGTGAATTTTTTTCTTTTATTTTCTATGAAAGAAGTAGATCAACTTGATTATTCTTTTGCCTTGCACTTACGTAGCAGATTTTTTTCTTCTTGTATTTTTTTTCTTTAGACTCTAACTTCTCCAAATACTTTTTGTAGTGTGAATACCAGAACTCATATAATGTTGTAGGAACAGTCTCATCAATGCCACAGAGACATTACTAACTCTGTACTTTTACTGGATTTTGACTTTCGTTATATGGTCCAGGGTTCAGCTTTACCTCTCAGCTACAGCATCACATTAAGAGTTCAAACTCAGCCTTCTATTATGACCAATGCTGCTTTTCCACTTTCTAATCACTGCTTTCTAATGAAAAACTTTCCATTTTATAAGTTCTTGCCTCATATTTGAAAATCCTTGTTTACAGCTGAGTTAAAAAGCAGCTTAGTTCCAGTAAAAAATTCCTGCTTGAGATAATTTATATAATTCCTGTTACTCATTATGAAGTAAAAGCTACTTTGTCTTTTAGGGTGAGGCTTTGAGACAAGTAAAGGTTCAACCTTATGAGCCCTGTCAGTGCTAGACTTAGGAGCAATGACCTGTGTCCCAGGCTGGTGGGCTCACCACCTTCCTGTGTCTCCAGGAGTGAGCTTTTCAAGAAGTAACAGAAGAAAGATGCTGACAACAGTCTGTACTTCGTGAATGTTGAAGTGCTGGGCCTCAAGAGCTGGGCAGAGGACTGACAGACCCTCACATATTCACTAAATCCCTTTCATTCAGGACATTCTCCAGACATGCTGAGGATGTGAAGATCAAGATGTGCTCTCTCTGGCATGGATTTAAAGGTTACTTGAAAGCTGCTCTGGAGCAGATGCCTGATTCGTACAGATTCATACAGACTGTTGCTCAGTCCCTGAAGGATCCTTCAGAGCAGCAGGAGCCTTTTGCTGCCGCAGGAGAGGGCCACTATTCTGCCCTATTCACAGCATGTGGCCAACTCCCGTGGCTCTTGTTGGGAGCCACGTGAAGGAAGTGAAGAGCGAATGACTGCTGGTGGCGTGAGGGATGATGGGGATATTTCTTAGCGAAAATTGCTCAGTCTGTGGTAAGAGGACTGACAGCATGCTTCTGATAGATTATCCTGGATAGCCAAACCTTGCCCATATTATATGGTTTTCATCACAAACATAAATGTACTTGGTATAAAACAGAAGGTCAGGAAGGTTTAAGACATGGTATATGAGAAAACATTTTCCAGATTTCAGCTTCCTCCAAGGTAATATGCAAGTGTAATTAAAACAGAACCTGGAAATATAGAGTACAGTACCCTATTGAAAGTGTGTTGTATGAGCTGAACTCCCTTCATTGATAGTTTTCCAAAACACACAGCTGCAATAATCTTTATCCAGGAGAAGGGAATAAATTAAGTCTGAACACCTCTGTATATAGTACAGTACAGTGTATAGCACTGCACCCCATATAACCTCTTAGCGGTAATGGAAAGCTGAAGGAGGCGCAAGTGGAAAACCTCTCTGACCAGCAAACACTTTCTTTTTCAGAAAGCATACAGATGGGAAGAAAAGCTCATGAAGCAGAGGTGGCTTAAGTACTGGGATGTCTTGTTTCTGAAGCGGTCTGCTCAAGTCGTTGAGACTCAGCAATGGCAGGGTGCCAAAGCACACTCCAAGTTTGACAGGTGGGGAGGAAAACGTCCTGGGCTTGCCGCAGCAAACAGTGAGTACTGATGGCAAGCTAAAGGGAACAAACAAGAGTTTATCATATTTAGCAGTAGCAGCAGCCACTAGGATATAGAAGCTTGAAAAAAGTAATCGAGTCCTCTTTCTACTTCCCCTGAACAGTTCAGTCATGGAGTTCAGGTTTTGCTTGCTAGGCTTCACCAAACTCAGGGAGGTGCAGCACTGAGGAGCCTGTTCTGCTTCATGTCTGCTTTTCCTCCTGCAGCACTGGTACAGGAGAGGGGCAACTCCTTCCTGGAGACCAGAGCAAGGACCACTCTGCACCCCTAGCCAAGGAATTCCAGATCAGGGAATTATTCTCCATACTTGCCAAACCTTTCAGGGTCTTGTAAGGATTGTGCTTTTTTTGAAAAATTATCTTATTTTCATATTTTTAAATAGCATTTTTCCTGGGAAACAATGGTAGCAAATATATGCACGCTGACACCCCAAACTGAGTATTTGGTCTTACACAAAGGACTAAGCATTTTTAAGTTGCTAAAAATATAATTAGCTTCCATTACAAGTTCTTTTTCAGGTTGTAATGTCATCCTAAGGATGGACTTGGTCTCCACATGTCAATTGGTGCTTCTTATTTCTGAGGGAACTATAACAAGCTACTTCAAAAAAATCCAACCAAACCATCAAAATGGTTTAATTCTCTTTTATTATGAGGAAATATGTGTATAACCATTAACAGGGTGAAAAAAAAGTAATATGCTAAAGGTTGTACAAGAAAAAATTTGCAGAGCTGTGATAGGAAAGCTCATCTCCAGAACAACCAGCCAAGAGTTTCTCCACATCTCTGCAGTGCTTCTCACAGCAAATAGCCTGAGGCTGATTTATTCAAGTATTAGCCAAACTCTGCTCTTACCTAATACCTTTAGGAACTTGACATCAAAGGGAGAAGAATGGAGCTCACACTGAGCATCTTTATGTTAAGTATGAGAAGACTTTCACTGTGAAAGACTGGAAAGAGCTTTAAATGGAAATTAGGAATCCTCTTACTGAAATTTTTAGGTGCAGGTCGGAGAAACATACTCTAAGTACATTTAGTACTGGAAGTGGAAGATGGTCTACATAATCTTTTCAGCCCTATACCTCCAGGATTTGCAAATGTCTGTAATTAATTATGCCAACTAAAGATGTAACAACCCAGAATCAAAGTCTCAGTTAAACTCAAACTGAACCCAAAGCAGGCTCCGACACAGTGTCTGTTCTCGCACAGCTTCAGGAAAGTGTTTGTCATTCTCCGTATCTGGGCTAGAATGACCCCAAAAGGACTTGGGAAAGCATCCTGGGCCAGCCTGGATTCTGTTGTGAAATGCCAGCACAGGAGCTCATCAAGAGCAGTTCAAGTACCCTTGTCTCTCAAAATGGGCACCTGGGGAAAAGGTTTTTCCCTGTGCTTGCTTGTTTGGGGACAGGGCTTCAGGGTGATTTTTACTACCTCTCCCCTTATCCCTTTCTATTACCTGCAGCAAAGCAATCACTGCTGTCACAAAGACTACTGCTGACAGCAGCTGTAGTCAGGATGGCAGTTTGAAGCAACTTGACAATATGGCCAATACCAAAGAGCTGGCTGCTGCCAGACCAGTCAGTTTGCTCTCCCCCATCCTGTCCCCAGATACACATTCCTGGCATTCCTCTGGTCCCAAGGATAGCTGGTTCAGGTAGCTAAGCTCACAGAAAATTAATCCTACTAAATGCAACAAAATGACAATTTTCTGTTGGTCTCGCTCCTTCAACCAGCTCATTGGCTCAGCATTTATTACATGAATGCCAGTGCTACCACAGCCAGGTGCTAGACTTCTCCTTTCAGCAATTAGTAATTTTATCTGCTTAGTTGTACAGTCAAACTGTATTCTTACTTCACCCATCAGCCCCATCAAACCAGATATGCAGGAGCAAAGGGAGGCCTCTTCCACCATCCTGACCTGCACCCATTTGTATGGATGCAGCATGCAGGACTGCGCAGCATGCAGGACTGCACAGCTTGGCCCCAGTCACCAGAAGAAACCATTCCTGCTCTCACCAGGTGTTTCCTCCACCATACATCCTAAAGAGGGCTTTGTTGGTAGATTGTAGCAAGTCATCTCTCCACCTAGCTATCGCTTGCTTTCTGCACCCTGCTTCTCTGCATTAGCACACACTAGTCCCATATCCCTTCTTGGTCACACTTAAAAAATGGTAAACCACCTATTTGGAGGATTCTGCAATTCCTCACTCTCTCCCTTCTATGCCTCCCCAAACTCTGAGTCGGTGCTTATTGCTGTCTCCATGCACTAGTACCTGATTAGTGTTCTCATTCTCCACGCACACACACATCCAGACCCGTCACTGCTGTTCTCCAGCAACTTTTTAGCACATTCAGGGAAGGAAGTTTATCTGTCTTTGTTTTCCATTTGCCCTTCACTTAAACTCCTCTAGACTACTTCCTCTCAGCCCATGATTTGTGGCCCCCTTACCTCCTCCCTCTAACAGCTGCTCCCTCCAGCCACTTGGAACAGCATACTCAAAGCCAGCTGCCAGGCCTGCAAGTAAGAGAGAAGACAGGATTGAGACCAGAGCAGGAGGCCTATTACCTATAATCTTATTAATTATTATAATAATGTGAAACTTACTCTATAACTCATTATATAAATTAAATATAATCATGTCCTTTCTGATTTGTTTGCTGTTCAGTCACTTGGTTGCCAGCACACCCAAGGCCACCATTAATGTTGCCCAGCATGTTTTAGCTCATGAAAGCAAGTTTCTCTGCCACTGTCAGTGGCCTTGGATGAAAGAACACCAGCAGTTAGATAGGAACTTTGCTGCCCTGTCTCCAGGATTCTTGTTGTTGCTGGTTAAATGCTCCTCAGGAATAGTTCCAAACAGAAAATTTATTATGACTGAGATAACACCCACGCAGCTGTAGAGCTGCCCACTAAGCAGAGCTGAACAGTAGGAACTTGAGGACACCAAGGACCGTATACATAAAGGGGAATAAATTGCCAGTGCTCTGAAAGAGGAAATCCGCTTAGAGTTGAAACTGAAATCCAGATACACCTCCAACTCTCCTGCCTCCACGTCCCCTTTGGAGGCAGTCTGATGTGCTGTTCTGTGCCTATGAGGTAGCTGTGCTCAGCTACACTAACATCAAAAAGTCTTAGTGCTACATGGAGAATGACATAACAGTGATTGGCAGAGGAATCTTAGGTAAGAGAGTGATTTTCTCCAGCTGAAATGCGTCAAAATGTTCCTGTGCATCATTAGGTAAGATAACACAAACCCAGGTGAGTGTCAGGAACTGGCATACTCAGCATATTTATCAGACACAAGCTGAGTTACAAAGAATGCACTATGGTGGACAGAATGCTGCACGCGACTGTGAGACTCCTCTGCTACTGACAGAAGTCTTTTCCCTGCACAACTATACACTGTAGGGGTTCTTGAGTTTCATCACTTTTAATGACTCTAACTCATTAATGGCAAACAGGAGACTTCAGAACAGTGTAATCATGCCTTCTCACAAAAAATTTCTGTTAACAATGGTACTTAATATTGCTTTGAGTCTAATACACGGAAAAGAGCTAAGCAAATAGAAAGAAGCACAGCTAGCTAAAGTTTCCTCCCTAGAATTAGCTGCAAGTGTAAGAACGAAATTAAATGCAGCATAGCCCTGAAAGAGACCTGCAGCTGCCTGTGTTGTCTGACATCTAGCCCTGTGTCAGAACAACCTGTTCACTAAACACGTCAGATACAGTGAAAACCTATTTCAGCAGATAGCTGCAGTTAAGTCAGAACATCTCAGAAAAGACTGACTGCAGGCACAGGTATCTGGGATGCCTGTGGAAAGGGAAGTCCAAGCAGGTGATTCCATTGGCCCCTTGAGGCCTGACATTTAAGAACGTATGAAAGATTTCTAAGGACTACTGTGGAGTTGCAGGGCCATTAAAACAGCTGCTACTGCCCTCTTGAGAAGCTGACATCCCAGTAAATGTGGTGGGAAAGAGGGGAGTAGAATATTATAGTTCCCCAAGCCCTTTAAGCCAGTACTGCTGCTGAAAAGAGCAGCCTTGCTCTCTTCCCCAGCTGCTTTTCCTCACATCTGCACCAGCCTCCCATGTACCAGGACTAACATTTGTGAGGTGATGTGGATGTGATCCAGGTTAAGAGTAGCCTGGCAAAACAAGCCAGCTCATTTGAACTTTTCAGGCTGCTGCTTGCGTTCACCCTGCTGTAATAAGTAACTAAGGGTAATTTGCTGATCAAAGGGGTTTTTAACAAAAGGAATGATCTTGCTGCAACAGATCTGAGAATGTTTTGTCTGGTGAGAAAAGTTAACTCTTAACCATGAGGTTGTGAGATGTACCTTCTCAAGGCCAATGTTAAACCATAATCTCATGTTACTATGACAACCTTTGTCTTTGTCTAGACTTTAGTGTAAAAATAGATTAGTTTTGTAATACACAGCTTCTTGCTACGGGACTGAGAGCATAACTGTTTGCTTAAACCGGCCTTGAAGTTGAGAATAAAAGGGCTGTGTTACTTGTCGGAATTTGTGAGCCTGGATGGAGCTGCGACTCCCTGGCCGCCCAGCGCACTGTTTTTGCTTTCCTGCCTTAATAAATACTTAGTGAATTTATTTCGGACTCTAGTTATTTCAATTTCAACTATAACACTGCAGCCTCTGGAAGGCTGGTGCCAGCAGTGGCACGGAGCAGGCAATACGCACCAGGGACAGGTGGGATCGCTCGTGGCAGCAAGTGGCGGGCTCCAAGGCTCGTGGGGATGCTGTCGTGAGGGGCTCTGCCATGTGCTCCTGGCACCGTGAAGCCCCTGTGCTGGCACCTGCACAGGTTCACACAGAAGCTGCCTCCTGCATGGGGCAGCCAGCAGGGCCAGATCAACCTCAGCCTGAGGAAACCTGCTGCTTTTGCGCTGCTCTCCCTGCTGCCAGGCGGCACAGCGGAAGCGCGGCCACCGTCCCCACGTATGGGTCGGGCCTCCTAAGAGCAGAGAACTGACAAGGCCGGACAAGGCAGGGATTTGCCAGCTTTCCCCCTCCCGAAGCAAAGCCCGCCGCAGACCCGGCAGCACGCCCCCGTCCCCGCCTCACAGCCGTGCCTCAGCCGCGCCGCCGCCGCTCCCGCCCACCGCGCGCCGCCCCGCCCCCTGCAGGCCCGCGCATGCGCACGCGCGGGGCGGAAGGGGCCGCGCCGCTCGCCGGAAGCGGCGCTGAGGAGCCACTCATGGCGGCGCTGGGGCGAGCCCTGGTGAGTGGCGGCGGCGGCCACGGCCGTCTTCCCCGCCCCGGCAGCGAGCGGTGTGTGCGGCCGGCAGCGTCCCCGCGGGCTCGACCCAGCGCCGCTCGTGTGGTGCCTGCGCTGTGGCCCCGCCACTCCCTGCGGGCTGCCCTGTGCGCGGCCGGTCTGCGGCGCGGCCTCGCCCTAGTCAGCGGGCACCAGGCCGGGGCCGGGGGTGGGGGGCGAAGCCGTGCGGGCTCTGCGGGGGGTCGCGGCTCCCGCTGGCTGTTCCCGCCCCCACGTGACCCCTGCCCCGGCAGTGGGCCCTGCTGAAGGGGCGGGTCGAGCTTTTCCTTCAGAATTTGTGTCTACATAAGAGTTGTGCGAGGCTGGAGCAGCCCCGACCGGGGCCTGAGGGCGGGTGTTCGGCCTGGTGCTGCTGGTTGCTGAGGGCACGGTGCGTGTGCCCCTGGGCTGGAGGTTGCTGTGGGGTTCCCTCCTCGCTTTGGTGTTTGATAGCAAAGAGAATATAAAGATTCAGTGCTCACCGGAAGAGATCCAGTTCCTGTGAATGGGAGTGGATTGCTAGTGATGCAGCTCCTTTATTCTGTCTCATGCATTCCTGTATGGCGTTTTTCATTCTATTAGACTTTAAATTCTTTTCAGCAGAGTACTGCTTTTTAGCATATAGTCTAGGAAAGGGAAGTTTATGCATGGGTCTGATACTCTGTCAAAACATGAATACAGAGACGGGCAGAGCTGCTGTGTGGAGGTTTGTCAGAAAGATGAAAGACCTTTGGTCATGGGCAATATCCACTTATAAAATTAATCCACCAAATTCTTGGAACTGATGTCTCAGGGTGTGGTTTCTACAAGCACGGTGAGCCCAGCCCTTTCTGCTGTGAAGCTGAAAGCAACTGAGAGCAAGCCTGCCTGGGAGCAACTAAAGTGCAGTGAGCTTGAGTTCCTGCTGCCTCCTCCTGTTCCTGCTCTTTCTCCTTGCTCTTGTCTTTGCACTGTTGTCCACCATTGCTGCCTCCAGCATTTTTTTTGGCCCCCATGTTCCAAATGCTGGAGCAGCAGAACCATGGCGACATAAAAATAGTTACCCACAGTTTTAATGTGTTGAAGAGGAATCACTAGCAAAAAGGGAGGGCGAAACCAGGCAGGAGGGGAGCAGGGAGGGTGGCAGAGAAGCAGTGAGTCACTAGATGGGTTCAGCTGTCAGCGGAGCTGCACTCAGCGTGTGGTTTGCAATGAAAACCTGTGTGCAGAAGGTGAATGACTTGCCTCCTAGGCTCGCCTGTCCCTGGGCACCTCCTCTCCCAGTTGCTTCTGGCATTCATGTGGCAAAGTAAGCTGATTCAACTTTTTAGCCTGGCCAGAAAAAATTATCTTTGGAGTAGAGGAGAGGTAGTTGTTTGCCATTTTTGTGATCTGAAGTGCCTTACTTTGTAATCAGAGACTCACCTGAGCAGTTTCTAAGAACCCAGATCAATTCCCTTAATGGATTAGAATTGCAGCTCTGAGGAGTTGCGGAGGGACAGGCTGAGGAGGCTGTACACTGCCTCTGAGGGACGGCGGTGACTGCAGGTATAAGGAAGGGTGAGCGGAAACCCAGGCTGGTTTTATGTCTGCTGCTCCTAATCCTTGGGCAGATTTGCTAGTCTCATAGTTGTTTTTCTACTAAGGAGAGTTTGACTGTCCACTATAACAGGTATTTATACAAATTGGTAAGATTTCCTTGGAGTCTTCTGTTCTCAAAGCTAAACCTCTCCTCATATGTTGGAAGCTTCAATGTGTTAATTGTCTCTGTGGCCGATTGAAAATGAAGCTATTTTTATTAGAAAAAATCCATATCCATTCTAATAATATATACATTATTTCCAGTATTAATGTAGAACATGGATGAAGGAGGCAAAAATTGTACTAACCTGAATATTGCAGAAAATGAAAGGTGCAAAGAAAGGCCCTTCTCTTTTCTAAGTTACCTGACATTTTTATTACAGAAAATAATTATCTTCACTGAAATTTATTGGGACAATATACGCTTTCAAAATAGTACAATTCTTAGCTGTGTAAGTAAGGCAAAGATGCATAAAAGCTGAGACCTGGATGAGGGCTTTTTAGAGACCACTCAGCTAATTGAAGAATGCTTCTTAAGCATTTGAATTTATTGTATAGATACAAAAATTGTGGTGTAGTTTTATGATGTAGACCAGGGATCCTCAAACTACGGCCCACGCGGATACAGCCCCCCAGGGTCCTCAATCTGGTCCCCCGTATTTACACACACACACACACACACACACACACCCGCTGGGGTTTTTGGGGGGAACCAAGCAGCTGCAGATGACTGCCTGCCACTTCATCCGTGCGCTGCCCCCCTGTTTAAAAAGTTTGAGGACCCCTGATGTAGACAGGCCACCAGTTCCTTTGACTGATCTGTTTCTGCCATCAAACTTACGCTGCATGCTTGTACTGGACAGCACATTTTTTTAAAATCAAAATTTATGCTTCTGTCAAACGCAAGGTGGGAGTTTAATCTGGGGATTGTTGTAGAAATGAATAAAATTTGTGGAAGCAGGAGGACAAACTGTTTCTGAGTATTGGGGTGCTTTTCTCAATTACTAGTCTTTCTGTTCCAGAGCTGCCAGACTGGAGTAACTCAATGGATAGCAGCATGCAGTGGATTATTACGAATAACCTCAGTCCAAGGCCAGTGTAGACGAATGCTCTACAGTATTTTTCAGGTAGGCTATCAGAGTATGTTAAAGTGTGTAAAACGTGGGATAACTTTAAATTAGTAAGAAAAAGTTACAGTTTTTAAAGAAGGAGGCTTCCAAAAGTGTTGTCTTCACTGTCTGTGTATTGCTGAAATATCAAGGCAACTTAAAAGCTTTCTGCTGCTAAAAGGGTGAGCTCTGTCTTTATTACACAATTATCTTCATTCCAGCTATGCAGTCTTTTAATGGATCCAAATGATCTGCTGTGAATAGATTAAATGTAGGAGTCCAAACGTAGGTGTCATTTTTCCAAAGCAAGCTAGTCATGATTGCATGTGATTTCCAGCACTTTATTTTATAGAATGCCTCCACTGTACATTAGCCTTGGACTTTCTAGTTTGTTTACCTGGCACAGTACATTAAGTAGTGTTGTTTCAGTGGAAAGCAGTGCTTTGCAGTTTCCCTTCCAGTTCTGCAATAGCATGCTTAGTGTCAGTTTGTTTCTCCATAGTAAATTAACTAGAACATAATGTAATAGCAATTAATAATGGAGAGGTGGAAAATGGGAATAAATGCAAGCTATCTGAACAGAATTAGAGCGTATCTCTTGGCGTTTTCTTCTTGCATACAATGAAATGAGAGGAGATTAAGCTTCTTTGTCCTCCTACATATTACAGCTTTTATCATAGAGCCATGACTTACAGAATTAGAAACTTACCTGTAAGTTCCTTGGCTTGGATGTGTTCTCTCAGATAAAACATTCTGGACCAGGGAAAATTGCCTGTGATGTTGTGAAAAACCGTATTATTAAAGCACCAGTACATATTAAATAGCCTATGATATTGAGAGTAGAGAGGGAAATGAGCAGTTGCAAAATTGATTGATAGAGTTGGGCTTGCTCTGAGTCACCAGTAGATTCAGCAGACTTCTGGGGTTGACTGCTCTGAGCAAATCAGTATTTTTACTTGTCTGAATTTATTTATAAACAAGTTAGTGCTAATCAGGGTGTGCTGGGAAGCTATGATAGGTGTTCTGTTCAGTGTGCAGCTTCTTGCATGGAGATCCCACTCCTACTTGGTAGTTTTCTTTATTCTGCAGTAGCTTTTGTAATACAAATGTGCTGTGAAGTTGTAGTGGATGTAGTGATAGCTTTTACCCTGTAATTTGTTTTTCTCAGGTCCTGGCCACAGGCAGTTGAATGGACTGTAAAGCTGTAGATCAAAATAGCATACACTCTGTTTCTCTGTAAGGCCTGGAAAAATAATTATTCTTTATTAAGAGACAAAACTTATAATTACAAGTAGTGTTTGAGAAAATCAAAGTGGATAGCCTGAGCCATTCCATCAGTACATTTACAGAACACTAGAAAATGTGTGGTGTAGAGCATTAAGCATAGACAACCATATTGTTTGCAGCAGTTATGATAATAAATTTGTGCTTTTTGTGATACAAAGTTTTTCAGTATTAGACTGAACTGTAATTGACTTGGAAGCAAATTAAGGGTAATTGGTGTAAAGTTAAGTGTTTACTAGTCAGTGGTCTCTTCATGTTTTTCTTTTATCATTTTTACTAGAGACACAAGGCTGGCCAGCTCCGACTGTCTAAATCCTGTGGTGGATTGATTCAAGCCAATGGAGTCATTAGACAGCAAAACAGATCATTTTACAATACAAATAAGGTTAGAAGAGTTTGATGTTTTTATTGTCAGAGGGCACGTTGTTCTAGGGATTATACAGATACAGGTAACAAAACACTTTTCAAAACATGTAGATGATTCAACTTTCAGATACCGTGAACAATGGGTCCAATAATTTGAGTAGTGCTCTCTGTTCCTGTCCAGGAAATGAAATACTAGCATGGGAAGGTGTAGTTCCAGTTGGGTTGTCTGGGGTGAAAGTTCCAATTATAAGCCTGAAGGCATTTTTCCAGTGAGGAAAGAAACTTAAGGAGAGTAGTTATTGTCGTGGGAGGCAGATATTCCTTTCATATCTTTCAAGAAGGAAACACAGAAGTTGCTCATATGTATTAAAAGTGACAAGCTGTTTCTTGATTCTGTAGCTTGGGAATAATGTGTGATGGCAGTTTTGCTATCTACTAAACACTTGACAGTTGTCCTGCAGTCTACTAATAATGACTAATTATTGTGTAATAATTTATTTACTGTTAATCTGTACCATTTTTTTTTAATTTGCGGTCTCTGCATCTCTTACATTTGTTGTTTTTGTCTTGGAATAGATGTTTTCTGGAGTATGAAACATCTTCATAAGATTAGATTAGCACTTAATCCAAGGGAGTCAGTGTCTCTGAACTAATAAATATCCAGATCTTGTTAATGCATTGTGAGGAAAATGGAAAATTGAATGCATGCATGAGAAATGAGAGGACAGAAAGAAAAAGAAAGTTGTGGATTGATGGGTGAAACTTGCATAAAATCAACAATCCCAGTTTGCTGTCTGCCTAATTGTGTATTTTGATGGTGTAGAATTAGGTGTAAATGCTAACTAGCATTTTATATTGGTTGTTTTGACATGGATAGACAAAATGAAGGAAAACAAGGAAATCTGTGGAAGGAAAGAACACCTGGCTGCTGTTTGCATCTAGTGCTTAACTGGAGTTTTTCCTTTGTTTAGTCAATTTCTCAGTGTTTTTCAGCTGGTGAGGTAGACCAAACATTTTGCAGACAAAGAGATTGAGGCGTACAAAATGGCTTGTACAATTTACCATGGCTGGAGCTAAGAATAGAATCCAGATTCTCAAACATGGTGCATACCCCTAGACCCTGTGCCTGCCTGCAGTGCCCCTCTTCTGCCTGCACAGGCATCATTTGCAATGCGGATCTGGGAGAGCAGTGGGTGTGGAGATGGTAGATCTAACAAAACAGGAGTGGCATGAAGATCTTCAAGGCAGAGGTCAGAGACTCGCCTTTGATATATTGGAAAGGGCTAGGAGAGTTGTACAAAGGTTGAAAGAAGAATCGGGAAGCTTCCTGGTTAAAATAGCATTGGTGTAAGAAGCCAGGCAGGATTTATGACCAGAGAAGAAGTAGTTTACAGCAGTGTAGGTAAGGTTTGAGGTAGTTTTTTTGGACTGCAGCCTCATTATTTTGAATAGAGAACTACTTACTGAGCTTGACTATGCACTCCTGGTGGGAAAGTGGTTTAGAATTAATGATGAGCTCCAATTGTTTAATTTTTGTAGTTGGTGTCAAAATTAAGAGGCTTATTCACTTTGAGCACTGAATTTCAGGTATTGAGCAGAAAAGTCAGCCTGAGGTAGGCTTATGTCCCTTTCAGTGTATTGATGAGCTTGAGTGAGTTATAAAACATATTTTTGATGTTTCCTCTATATGTTTTTTATCTAGGTTTTCTACACCTGATTTTATATACACTTATAGGACTGTTTAATTGCATTTGGCTGCAGTCCTAGCATTGGCAGGATGTACTGCATACCTCTATCCATAGGTTGAATCAAACACTCACTGCTTAAATCCCCTCTCCATCTCCTGAGCTAGACCAGGCAGACTTGAAGAAGAATGAAGCAAGAATCATGGCATTTCTTAGAAAAAAGTTTTCCAGTCATTTTCTTGGTGGTGAACTAACAACAGTTGAATTGAGGTAATGTTGGTTTTTAACTTCCTACATATAGTGAAAAATCCATACTGAGGGAGAGTTCATAATGTGTTTGTAGATAAGAGGTATGTAGTAAAATTGATCTCCCTAGATCCTAGGGATTTAGTATGATTTTAATTCCTATGGAGAAGATGAAAGTTGATTTAGTGAGTTTGGTACAGCAGTGGTTATTAGGACACAAGTTCTGCATTGAGCATATCCTGCCATCGCCTGGCTGGAGTGGGGCTTATGGAGTTACCTTCTGATGTAAGGTTAGGTGCCATTTGTAGTGTAGAGAAAAGTGTTGCATGGGATAATCTTGAAGAGAAAGTACTAAAAATTGGTTTAAGTATTTGTGTACGGAAAAATTACTTAAATATTTGTGTCAGTAGACTCTCTGGGTCCATCATGCGTGGCAGAGGGTGGGAAAGTGCCCTTGCAGACTGTAGCCAACATTCAGAGCAAGGATCTGAGTATTAAAGGACGTCCTGAACAGTGTTACGATGTCTTGCTAGGTGACTGACAGTAGAATGGTGCTGAGCGTGTTTCTTCCTATTTTCCTGAATATTAGGCATGATGGGTTTTAAGAAATTAATAGCCATCTATAAGTAGTACACAAATGCAGAGCTTTTTCTCTGAAATGCTAAAGCTTGTGTGTAGATATATATAGGTATTGATTACATCTCAAAGCTACAGTTTTTGTCGCCTTTACAGTTAGTTTTTAGTTAAGTATAGCAACTTGTGGAAGATATGTGTCTGTATTTTAATATGTATTTATTTATCATTCATGCCATTTAAAAAATTACTATACTAGTGATAACAAAGCTATAGAGAATACAGCGAGAATGATCAGAAATATGAAAAGCCTTCAGTAGGAGAAGAGGCTATTTTAAGACCCTTCTAAACTAAGGAGAGGGAACTGATGGGCACATGTATGATATTGGCTATAAAAGACATAAAAGATACTGAAAAAGAGAATAGAGAGGGTTGTTGTGGCTTCTTACAGGCAAAATAGGGAGCATGCAATGAAATGGCAAGGTTGGATTTAAAACAGACACAAGGGAATTTTTTTTACATAACTATGAAGCTCATATACTACAACTCTGTCTGTTACGGAGCTTAAATAGTTTCTGCGAAGGTGCATCCATTTGTAGCTGCCAAAAATGAATGTGTGGATACATTTTCTAGTGCAGGATTGACTGTCAAAAACTGGGTGGGTACACCCCAGGAAGCTGCGGTGTATGTGCCGTATTTCTTTGCTTTTGTGTCTCGTCCAAGTATCTGCTGCTGGTACTTGTTGGAGATGGAGTCCTGGTCTAAGTGTTTGTTCTGGCCATGTATAGCGGTCCTTAAGTTGCTGATTTGCTTCCCTACTAAGAAAATTCTTTTCTTGGTATGTTCATGTCTTTGAAGGAAGTGTTTGGTTCCAGCAACTTAAAGCAATTTAACATTTCTTTGGTCAGGGAACTTTCTCATTATTCCTCAGTTATATGTAGGAGACTCACCTGCATTAATTTTGGTGAGATGGGTTAAAAGTAATGTAATTTGTTGGTAAAGAAATGTTTATACTGCATACTTAATTCATTAGGAATTATTTGCTGGAGTACAAATGGTAATTATTGATGGCTGGTTGCTACTGCCAGGATGCTTAGAGGCAGAATGCCATGAAGATTTCTTATCCATCCAATGGTGTTTAAAATGTGTAATTAATCTGGAAGAGAGCATTTTTCTTCATGTTTGCAGACACTGCAAATCACTGGAGACGATGTAGATTTTCCTGCAAGTACCATTTAACTGTAAGGAGAATAACATTATGGAGGAGCTTTTCAGGAAGAATGATGGGTTCATGTAGCTTCCATTAGTTTTAAGATGGAGCTAATTGATTTATATAATATATAATTACTTTAGAATATGATTCACCTGGGAGAGTAAGAGAGCAAATGTAAAAAGTTAGCTTTATTTACTGTGTTTGCTGTGATTTGTTTGCTCATTTTATCTGCAAATATTTAAGGCCAAGTAAAGACACACATCTAGAAGGAATATGGGAATGTGGAATGGGAGGCATATTTTGGAAAGCAGGTTTCTGTACAAACTATTTGAGCCTGAGCTTCTAATGGGATGCTTTTATCAAAACAGTTATGCAGTGTTTGCATTCATAAACAGAATAATGTCACATAGGAAAAACAGTGTAATAATATTTTGCAGAGACCTAAATATATATTTTTGTTGAACAAAAAGTAAACAGACCCCTTAAGATTCTGTATTTAACTTGCAGCTTTTCTAACTAAAATGATTTGTCAGATTTAATTGCTAAGACTGAAATATGTCATATTTCAATTTTACAGCATCTTTCTTCAAAGGATTCCTTGCAGCCATCTGAAGAGAAAGTGGGTACTTTCACAAGGATAATAGAAGCAATGGGTTTCACAGGACCACTAAAGTATAGCAGATGGGTAAAGCATTAATTTAATAATTCTTTTGGTTGTTTGATACTTTCAGAGTGCTAAAAAGCAAACACCCCCCCTCCCCCTTTTTTTTTCTTATGATAAGAACAGTACTTAGTGGAACAGTTCTAATTACTACCCATGTAAATTTCTCTTTTGTGATGTGAAGCATAATAATCCATAGCTTGAACCTCCCATGATCTATGAATTGGCGTCACTGACATAAGGAATATTGTATTTGGTTTGTAGAGTCTTAAGCCTTCTTGAATTTCTTCAGATATCTCATTTTTAACTTCATTTGTGCACCAAAGAACACAGTAACAGCTTTACTGTCCAAGTCAAACACCCTCATAGACCATCATCTTCTCTAATAATGAACAATTGCAGTTATCTAGATAGAATTTAGTTACAGAAAAAGCATATTATGATACTTGTCTCATATGCTCCTCCAGCCTACAACAGTTGTCTTTTTCAGGACTTTCTGCATGAAACTAGGCATTTTTCTGTAGTATCTACTGATGGTTTTTTCTTCTATGATTTTGTCTGTTTGTACTTTTAACTCTTGTAAGTTTATAGCATCCATAGCATTCAGTATCAGGGAGTTCCATAGCTTGAGTACCAGCTGGGGGAAGTACAGTTATTTTCAGTTGGTGCCTTTTAATTTTGTACATTTTTTTTTTTTTAAAAAAAGGTGATTATTCTTTCCTTGGAGTGTATGTTCACATTCTCCCTTCCACTGATGATATTATAGACTCATATACTCCACAGTATCTTAGTCTTTATCTGGGCTGAGGAGACTTAGTCTAACTCATTTCTGTTATTGAGGCTCTTTCATGTTTTGACTTTTATTGCTCTTCTCTGAACCTGAACAACAGTGTTGTGTATTTCTGTGACAGGAGGGTCTCCCAAACAAACAGTAGTGAGATATGATTACTGTTTGAGTCACTGTGCAGTAGTAGCTGACTAGGGCAGAGTCACAAATAGGTCATCCTCTTTCATATGTTTCAAATAGTCCTTTCATAAGGGAGTTGTTAACGTTGACTAAATGAGAGCAGTTCTGTAAGAGTGACTTTCAGTTCCTTATGCAAAAGGAAAAAGAGATGAAATTCATAATGTCTTTGTTGTGAACTAGGACACAGTATAAAGGAGTGAGAGGAAAAGGCAGCTAAAAGGAGGGGCTGAACCCAACTGTGTAGGAATTAAAATCTGTAAGGTGCTTCAAATATCTGCAAGGCAGAGTGGACCTCCTCTGAGACTAATCCAAAACTGTTGCTGGTTGCATCTGGCTCCTCGGAAAGAAAATACAAAGAAAAGATAATTGATACTTAAGGGAGTTGGGTATTTTGGTTAAAATCAGTTGCTTTTAATCAGGTGATGCTAAACTTTATGAGATGGTAGTGCATGTGTACATACTGTTATAATAAAGATTCTTATTAGCTAAAAGCATTGATTCAGAGTTCTCTTTAATGGCTACTGCCTGCTTTTGGCTAGGAAACTTGGGTTTGGAGAGAGTTATTTTGTGGTTAGGGCCCAAGAGACCTGAGTTCATTTTTGGCCTTGCCAGTGCTCTCTGTGAGATCTCAGGGAAGTTTCTTAATATTTTTCTGCTTTTTTCCATTTTCTTCTCTCTTCTCCCACACCTCTGCTACACCCTAAAACTTCCATGATTAAATTTCACCAGTTTCTCCTGTGTTACCTGCCTTATTTAAGGGCTGGATTGCAGAGAAATGTTCTTTACAATATGTTTTTAATGGCTATTAATGCCTAGTCTGGGGCAGTGGCTTTCACTGGGGAGATCTCTGCTCCCAGGCCAGGCAGCATTTCCTTTAAAAAGGAAACCTTCAGTACTCCAGTAAGCAGCATAAATTATTTTAGTGCAAGAAGCTTAGAGTTATACTTTATTTTTGACAGAAGCCTGAGATTATTGAATAAGAAAAATAATGGCTCCTGTGTTTCCACAGCAGGAGATCAGTTGCAACTTCCTCATTCTTCTTTGGGCTGCCGGAGACACAAATAATTACTTTGGTAATTTAAAGTGCCATTTGACAGGCGTAGTGCTCGTTTCTGTAGTACAGTGAGTACTGAGATGATCCCTAGTATATGTCACTAAAAATAAAAATAATTTTTTTAAAAAAAAACCGAATGCAAACCAAGCCAAGCCCAGTGCTGCTTGCTTCCTGTCTTAGGTAGGGGAGTGAGCTCTGGAGTTTTGAATTTTTTTTATTTTTCTCCCCTTGATATTAGTAAACGTGAGTGGCTAACAGGTCTTCTCTTTAAGATCTTTGCTGTCAGTTAATAGGCTCTTTGAAGCTTCAGCGCATGTTTTTCTGGTGCAGTGGCAGTCCAAGAACAAAATTAGAAGTGCCAAAACACCTGGGTATACTTCCTGTCATTCATCATTTGGGATTTCTTTCTTAGTTGTGAGGCTTAGTTGGTCAATTTTCATTTTTACTGGAAAAAACAGTATTTTAGGACATGTCTGGTATGCCACTTCTTTAGTATTTAAAATTTAGATTATACAAACACTTTGACTGGTGTACATCAATTAAAATTACTGGAGGAAACCGGGAATTATGAATTGGGATCTTTGGAGTCTCTGTAAGGAAAGCAATTTAATTTCTTTTTCTGTGCTGACAATATTATATGAAACTAGATTTGCAAGGGTATTCAAGAAGGCATTTAATCATACTTTTTTTGCCTCAAGGCAAGATTGATAATACTTGTGTCATTCCTGTGAGATAGAAAAGTTTAGTGTCCTCCTGAAAATCTTGAGAGATTGTGATTATGAAAAGAAGTCTTTTCAGAAAATGATAATGTATGTACTTAATAAAACAGTAGTGTTCACTAGCTCTGATGATGAATGTTTTTAACTATTGTCTTTTCTTTTTCTTCAGAAAATTAAGGTAGCAGCTTTGCGCATGTACACATGCTGTGTGGAGAAAACTGACTATGAGGAATTTTTTAACAGTAAGTAATGGACTTGATTGTATTTGGACTACTGCCCTGTTGACAGACCTTATGATAAAAATTCATTTGATATATTTATACCAATAAATACGACCGCAAAAAGACTAGTTAGACCCTAATAATGTGTGGTCAGCTAGAACCTGACTGCATTGCAGCGTTCCCTTATGCTCTGAAGTGGTAAGGGTTCAAGGGTAGACTGGAGCCTGGGAATGTTAAATTTTGACTGCTGCAATGGAGAGCAAGGGTGGCATAGTTAAACCCCAGAATATTCTGGACTTTGAAGGATATTGCCGTTTTTATTACCAGGGGTGGGATAAACTAAGAATCCAGCACTCTCTTCCCTTTTTACTGTCGTCAGATGGTCTCTGTGTCCTACCCTGTCCCATGACCAGTTGTGGGAAGGTCCAGTATAACGGGGATACAGGTATGAGAACCATCTCTGTCCACTGATGCACAATTTTTTTTTTTTATGATACAGGGTCAGTTAGATCACAGGGTCCTTCCTCCCTGTTTCTGTTCCTCATGCTGGGGCAGATTTGGCTAGAACTTGGAGACTTTCTGCATTTTACTGACCATATAGTAGACAGCATTAAACCAGGACACATCTCGACTGGCTAGAGAATATGACGCAAGTCCCTCCTTAAAATATATAGGAATAATATTGGCTTGAATTGGGATGCTTTTTTCATGTTGCACACAGTTTTTTAGCTATTAGCTAAAAAAATCTGTTACTGCTTTTATTAGTATCAAATCTGGCTGGTGAATGGGGAAGATGTGTTTTTGAGTTTGACATGAACTTCAGTAATACTTTATTGTCATGTGAATTATTTCCTATGTCAATGTGATTTAGCTGGTAGTAAACCCATTGTCTGAACATGGCCTGTCACCTGAATTCCTGAGCTGCCAAATGGTTGCTCATGGCTTTACAATGCATTAGCACAGATTGAGGCTTGAGAGATCAGCTGAAGGGACATCTTTGTGTGTTCATCTAGTGCAGAGCTTATTGAGGGTGGTTTGGTACATGGTGCTGCTGCTGGAGTGTTTTCCAGCGGTTTTCAGAAGGTTTTCCAAAACTGTGATGTGGTTTCAGTGGTTGTGGGAGTGAGAGAACTCTGAGCAATACGATTCATTAGCAATCGAAAAATTAGATCCTCTCTTACTGTGCACACATGTCTCCCCAGCTGTATGCCCTCTCAGGCTTTCCCAGGTAAGTTCTCTTCTGTTTGTCATATTTGCCTCTCAGGTAGAGGCTTTGATATTTTTAGCTGGTGTTTCACTATCTCTGCTTAGCATGTTAATTGTGCAAAGATATATTAATGTTGCCCTAGATTAAAATTTAAAGGAATTTCAAAACATGCCTGCAAAAAAGATGCTGGCATAGATTTTCAGGCTCAATACTGAGTATGACTTCAATTGTATTCTTGATATTGTTTTACTTTTTTAAAGAGAAAATCCCAAAGCTCTTCCGCACTTCAAACATATCACAAACAGCAGACAGCCTTTCCTTCCAGTTTCATCATTTTCTTCAGAATGTCTTTGTTGCTCCTTTTGTCCTACTGTCTTTGTAGCCAGTCCACCTCTGAATTGACACACAGGGACACCTGTGTTTGCATTGACTTGAGACCGTTGTTGCGTAAGGAACAAGACAGTTTGTTCTGCTGAGATTGACGGTGCGTGATGCACCTGTTGGTGTAATAGGAACGCATGTGGTGTTGGGGTCTGTGGTTTTGTGGTTCTAGAGAAACTGTTGCTTTCGTATGAAAACAGAGATATGTTTCTATTACTTCTATCTACTTACAGCTGCAGCTGTTTGGGAGATTAGTGCTAAAACTTAACAGGATGTTTAAAAAGTAGTTTCCCTGAAAGACAATATCTGCGGGGTAGGCAGGAACCTTTTAAATGGATACTGCCAATGAAGAAGCTTTAGGCTGTGGTTCCTTGGGCAGCTGAGTTGAAGCAGTGGCCAAAGGGAAAAGGCTCATTTCTCCATCTTCCTCTGCCTGTGTTCTGGACTGGACAGTTATGTCCTCTGGTGAACTGTTTTAGGTCACTGAAAGAAAATTGACCGATTTTTTTACTGACTTACTGTTCTGCTGTGTTAGTGAACTAAGTGGCATGTGGAAGGGTCTGATGGACTGCAGCTGTGGCATAAAGTAGGTGGTGAAGAATACACAATTAAGAGAGGGGAGCCTGACGTGAAGCAAGATACCCAACTTTCAGTTCAGTTCACCATGTCTTCATCAAACTCAGTCAGGAGCTATTTTTCTGTTCTGAATTGCTCATTTTTCAAATGAAGATGGGTGTCGCTTAAGCCAGGACTGCCACTCACTCCCCAAAAAGCAGCCTGGAGGACTAGTAAGAGCAGGAAGCAACTAACTCGTAAGTCATTCCCTCAGTGATGCAGCAAGCAGAGGTGTGCCTGAGACTATGCTGAAGTTGGTACTACACACCCACATGATGAATTGCACTGCTTGGGAATCCTGAGAGTAGAAATGAGGTTGCATGTGGCCCAGCTCAGGTCTGGGTCAGATGTTTTGCATCCCTTACCTGATGAATTTTAAGTGCAGAATATGACTGGAGGAAGAGGTATGTCCTCATAATCCTGAGCATTCATGTCTCTTACCGTACACAGACATGTGAACAGGATGTATTCTGTGGGCAGAATAGATTTATTCCCCAGCTGACAATAATCACAGTAATTTAATAGGTAGCTTCAACATCAGACTTTTTTCTGTATGTAACTGTATTCTGAAGGAGATAGTTTTCTCTTTAATTATAGTATGGCTCTTTCTTTTAGTTTCCCAGAATAAGGTGTTCCACAACCCCAAATTTTAGCATTGAATTCTTTTTAAAAAGCTGATATCTGAGGGCAAGCTTGTTACTTCAAAGGAGCCATCCCTCCTTTAAATTTATGATGTAGACATTCCTAATATAGAAGTTGAAAAATGAATTATAAAAATAGAAGTGCAACACTTGGAAAGTTACAGAAAAAATTCTTCCCTCCTGGGTACTGAAGAGGTCTTTTAAAACCTTTCCGTATTTCCAGTAGTAGAGGTGTTAGCTTTGCTTTCCACTGGAGAGTGATTTCTGTGGTGGCAGACTGATGCGTGGTAACTTCTACCTCAGAAACCTTGACTGTTGAAGTAAGTTTTTTATTCATAATCTTGCCTATGGAACCTTCATTTAATGAAATGGTTTGATTAATGCAAGCATTGTCTACTCTTGCCCTAGTTAGAGATGCCTTGGCCTGCCTTTAGGTCAAAGTAGTCATTTCTAGGCACGTGAACTATTTCTAATAGGAATGAGAGCGCCAAAAGGGGAAAAGGGTGAGGGAAACTTGTGTTTAATCTCCAAACACAGACTGTTAGTGCCTTTATAATATCTTATAGGTGGCATAGGTGATGTGTGGGCACTGATGCTGAAGCTTGGCACCTCCTAGGCACTGATGGAGTCACCTCTGTGAGGAGGGAAGAATCGTGATGATTTGCTTAGTTCTTCTAGTGGTTGCCTGACCATAGTTGGCATATAAAAAGATAGAGGTTTTGAAATTTATTGCTTCATGATCCAGGTGAATTCCTTGGTAATACTTGAGAGCCAAGAAGTATAGGAGTCATGAAGGAATATATTCAACACAGAAAAGATAAGGTTGACTTCCTTGGGGTATGTATGACTGGAGAGCCCATTTCTGAATATTCTCTGGCCTTCTTAAAGCTACATTTGAACAGTCCAGAGGACAAGAGCAAGTGCTGGATGGGCCAAGGTGACTGTCAGATCCTTCTCATTAGATACTCCTCTTAAAAACTTCTCTGGGAAACAGATGTGGAGGCAACTTTTTAGGACGAAGATTTGTGATTGACAGGAACCAAAGGACTTAATGTGCCCATAACCCAGAGGTCCATGCTTTTCAAGCATGAGGAAGAAGAATATGGTTTTCATGCCACACAGCCCAGATCTCCAGCCTCGCATCCTAATGGCCCATGCAGATCCATAACGTGGACATGCATATTGACAAAGCATCTCTGGGAAACCCAGTGGCTATTGGACTAGAGCTAAATCTGGAGACAGAAATTGTTTCTATGGTTGGTTTGTGGGTTTAATCCTAATGAAGAATGGTTAGAGGCAAGACAGACTTAGAGTGCGGTGGGTTGTACAGGCATGTAGTAAATCAGGAGAGTTGGAGCGAAGACCCAGCTAGCACAATATTCCGTCCCTGGCAGGAAGCAACAGCAGATGTTAGAGGAAGAGTGTAAGAACAGAGCAAAGCATCCATTGATACTTCCCTGTTACTCTCTACTGCTATGGGGTTTCCTGAGCTAGAAGCCACATTTGTCTAATTCTCCATTTTGGAATCCCCAGCACCCCACCACCGCCACCCATCCCCCTGGTAAATGTTATCTAAGTGACTTCTAAACACATGAACTCTTTTGGAATCTGTAGCATCCTGTGGCTGCATGTTCTAGAGTTCAAGCACAAGTGTGACAGTAAATGATGTTTGCTTCTGATGTGTGTGTACTGTTTAGGGCCAGAAATTAAATTACTTAAATGTATTTAGATTTTGTTTTTGTGAATTTGTGTTAGGCGCAACATGTGATGAAATTCATATTAATATTTAATTTTGGTTTTGTGTTTTTCCCCCTGCATCAAGGGTGCAAAATGCCTGATACTTTGAATTCATGGTTTCTAGTAGCCCAGCTTCATGTCTGGTAAGTGAAAAGTAAAATAGTAATGTAACTATTTTCAGGAAGTACTGATATGTACCTTATTGTGAGAAAAAGTAGATTTCATGGTTATTGATAATAGTAGTTATATTCAGTTTACTGATTATTAACTTTAGAGTTTTCTACTAAAGAACAGAAAGTCTCATAGAGAAGGTAATAACATCTTTTACATCTCTGAATTCCTCAGTAGTGGAATGATCTTTGCCATGAGTTTTCTAGAAGCCTTGCTCAGCCTGTGTGGAAAAATCTTACTTGAGTGTTTTAGGAAAAACTTAAATTTATGTAAAAGTAATTTAAAATGGGAGAATTTGTGGTGATTGAAGTTGCTGCTCATCAGAAGCATTTAACAAATTATAGCATTGGCATTTATTCTTGCACCTCTGAACCATACGTGCAGGTTAGTGAATGCCAGCTTGGCTACATGTAAAAATATTAAAACCCTTAAACATTATGTTTTTTTCCTTTTTTTTTTTCATTTGTGAAAATAGTAGCCAAAAAAAATCAGGTTTTCATCTAGCTTTACATACTTGTAAAGGTCAGAGGGATGCACAAGGGAGTACAGTAATTTTTGTTAAGTACCAGATCTTTCAGGAAACTGAAGTCCATAGACTTACATTTAGCTATCCAAAGGCTGAAAGGAAGTTTGTACTGAAATAGCTGCACTTTAAGCATAGGCCCCTTATTTCCTTGCCTCCTTTTTTTTCCCCTTGCCTCCTTTTAATTTCCTGTCTCCTCAATATATTGAAAGATGGGGCAGCTCATTTCACTAGAGAATTAATATATTAGTAGAAGCACTGAAATTATAATCAGTTAATGAAATCAGTGGAATCAATTAAGGAAGAACTTCGAAATTTGCAGTTTCTTTCTTACCATTCCCTGTGGAAAAAAGGTTTTAAAAATCAATTGATAAGCTAATCATTCATATAGATATTTGGAAAACTACTGCAATAAATATTCAAAACCAAACTGTTCGTAAGTATCTGGGGAAAACCAAAGAAGGGTGACATGAATCTGCAAAGAACACGCCTTTTTTCCACATCATCTTGATTTTGAATTTACAGGAAAATGTACACTGTGATACACAAAATCACATTCACGATACATAACCTTCTTTCATGACAGGCATAAAAACAAAAGAAGGGACTATGACGGAGATTGAACGAGTATGGGTTACACAGAAATTCTAAGATTAGAGCTACATTGGAGAAGGCCAAGAGTTGCCACACTTTAAGCCAGTGATGTTAAGGAGATATTTAATGAGGGAAATTGAAGTACTCTTAGGATATGGCAGACAGGTGGACAGCAATGTACTACATAATCAGGAAGGAACCAAATCGCCCCACTTCGTGTGACAGCAATGAAAATTCGAGTGTGGAGGTTAACACTAAAGGTTAATATTTCCAGGGTTTATGTGCCTTGCTCCTCCATGTTCCTGGCAGCTTGACCTAAGGAGCACTGTCATTCTGGACCATGAGTGAGAGATCCAGCTTGATATTCCAGGATGCAGAGAAGCTTGCAATGGGCCTACTCGCTACCTGGGTCATTGGGAAATGCTGCAGGCTTTGCTTGTGATTAGCTCAGTGACCAGGATACTGCCATGACATGGTTTTGCTTTAACAGTCAGGTTTATTGCTGTGCTCTCTGTGATTCTCTTTCTTTAATCAGTTTGACCTTGATAAAATGGGAGCAGGGCATTATTGATTCCGTTAGCTCTGGCAGGATCAAGAACATCCTATCCCTGTCTGAAGGCTCAAATACTTCTGTCTTCCCTGCTGGACCTTTTGCCTCAGAGGCTAGAAACCTTCCTGATTTGGTGGCCAATGACCTGACCATGTAGGTTCTGGTCACAGTCTTTCAAAGCGTTGCAGTCTAGATCATGTTTTGGTGTACGCACTTTTTCCTCTTTTCTTGAGAGCTTTAGTTTCAGCTGATGTAGACTGTCTTCTGGAGCTGGAGATGATGAGAATTTTTCCTAGTTTAGTAAACGCTGCCTCCTTTCTTGCTGTTGTTGCCCATTACATTCTAGTTAACTGTGTTTCTGTGCTTTTTGCATCCCACCTTTTATAGACTTAAGGTGCTTGTCAGAGCATACATTACGTTAACACATTCTGGTGGGTCCTCTCTTTGAATCTCTGGCTCTTATTTCTTCTTGTCTGTGAATACAGTTTCCCTACTTACCTCCAGTCAGAAAGGGGGCAAATTCAGGCTCTTGTGTTTAGCCTCTGCTTTTGCTAACTTATTTCAAGATAATGTTCCTTTAGACACATTCCAGTGCCTTCCAATGCAGTGCTAAAATTATATATTAGAAAATCAATCTGTTGGTATTCTTTCTTGAATGTCATGTTTTTATAGGCCATTTCTGTTACTTCACGGCTTTGGTGTCAGGAGGACTTTCTATGTTTTTAGAAGTCCAGACCTTTTAGAAAATCTGAAGCTGTTCATCTCCGCTGCTGGGTTTGCCTTTTTCCTTGCATTGGCAGTCCTAATGGAGTATTGGCTGTGTGCAGAGCTTTTATGCAACTGCCAAAGAGATGACTTTGACTGTACTAAGAAATGTCTTGGTACAGGATGTATCATGTTACATACCTAGAGTTCCCTTCATATTTTCACCACACCAAGTATGGTGACATCTCTAAAGTATTTAAGATTGAAATAGAGAGGTGCTACAATTCCTGTTCTGAAAGGCTCAAAGCTCTGTTGTGAGAATTCATCTGAGTGTTGTTTTTCATAAGGAAGTCTGCACTTGAGAAAGTGTTGATCAGTCTGAGAGAGTCCAGAGGAGAACAAGAACCACCAAGTATGTAGGAAACAGTTCCTGGAGGAAAAGATTTCTCAGGTTTGCATAGAGAAGACTGAGGATACCATACCATTTTGAAATGTGCTGCTTCAGAAGAAGGGGAATAAACTTTCTGTGTTTTGTGACAGAGAGGACAGGGAGAAAGGGGTTTAAATTACATCAGAGGAGTCTTGCTTGAGAGAGGTTTTAAGAGAAAGTTTATATGGAATGTCTCAGGCATCGAGTTGATCCTGCCTTTACATGAGGGAATGGGCTACGTGGCCTAGGCAGAGAGAGGCACCAGGGAAGAGGAAGACTGCACAGCCAGGCTTGCTGTTAGTTTGTGCCCCAGCAAAGACCTGTATGTGGCTGTAAATGCATACAGTACTTGGTGAGCTTGCTAGGCTGGGGCACAGGATAACATGCAGACCTAATTACGAAGAGTTCAGAATTTTGCTTATAACCATTTTTCATAGCATATGTCACAACATACAGCTGATCACAAACTCGATTTCAGAGCTTCCTTCTCCTGTCTCCCAAGTTGCTGGCCATTCATGAATGGGTTAAACAGAATACCCTTCCAAAATTACTGTTGATATAGTGTTGTTAGGCCAGAGTAATTTCTCTGGACAAGTTTAATGTAGCCCCAGTAGCTGGTCTGGAGCAACTGGGGAAGCAGGAATGAGTGGCCAGGTGGAGGCGATAGTGGGAAGCTCTGTGTGGGCTTTGCATTTGTCGTGCTTTAGAAGTATAATGCATCATCATACCTTGATTGCTTGGCACTGAGCTGCCTCACAACGGTTGACAGGGCAGTGTCGACTACTGCTTCTGGTGTTTAAGCCAGTCTTTTGGCACTATGGGAATAATGACAGAAGCATTTGTAGCTAAGGCTGTTGTAGAAAACTGCTACCCCTCATCTAAAATGGGTTGAGTTGATGCTCCTGTTCCTTTTCAGGCATCTTTTCATATAATTTTCTTACCTTAAATACAGCATAAATTATCCAACCCAACCAATGTCAGGTAGACAGCTTTCTAAAGATAGTGTGGAATAATTTTGCTTTCATGGTTTGATGAGGATGAGTCAGTATTTGACTAAACTACAGGACAGATTCTGTAGTGAAACGATAAAATGTTTCACACTGTGTTGATCTAATGAGAAGGCTTATAGTCTTTAAAGAGCCTGTGTCTTTTAAACCTCAGACGGCAGGTGTAGTAACAAACTACCAAATTTTCAAATAAACTGCAAAATTCCATGATCTCACTCGTGGTGCTGCAGAACAGCTCTGTGACAGCACTATGCATCCAAACACAGAGCCACCTTTTAGGCTTCGTGAGTAGCAGTTTTTACTCTGAGCACCACTGTAGTCCTGCTCATCAGTGACCAATTGTTAGTTGTTGGTCTGTGTGCTGCGCTCTCCTCCTGCTTCACCACCGCTGAAGGCAAACTGGATAGGAACCAGTATTTATGCTCAGGAGTAGGTTTTCTTGCCAAGCCACTCTTGAGGTTCCGCCCCCCCCCCCCGCCCCGAGCTTGCATATTCAGCAAGAGAAGCATAAAAATGGTTTTCTTAGCCCAAAATAGGGATACAGTAACTCTTACTAATTAACTTTTTTACGCAGCTGAATTATGTAAATGCACAAGGAACAAAGGTTTTTAAAATTGGTGAAAGTAAGACACAAAAGTTTTATGCTCCTTGTGCATTTGTTTTGTGGAAGGATTGGGAACTGGACAGCTGTTCTCTGGGTTCTGAACCACTGTTGTAGCAGAAAGCTTTGTCATCTTTCTGTGACCAAAATAAGCATTCATTTCTTGATACTGCCTTAATTGTGTTGTTTGCTGGGTCAGTGGTGTTGTTGGACAGATAACGAGTTGTCACTGCCACAGCATAAAGTTCGGGAATCCTTACACAGCTCTGCTTCCTGAGACAGAAATTGCCACCATCTTCCCTCTGTTCCCTTTGCTGACTGTTGCCCCTCTCCTTCTCTACCTGCCTCTGCCCAGATTCTCTGTCACTCCACCCTTTGATCATTGGTCTACTTGTCATGCCTCAGTCCATCTCTCGAGTCTTCTGACCTCGTTCCACCTGGCTTGTGTTGGAGCCTGAGCTGTCTTGTATGGCTGGTGTCATTTTCAGAAACTCTCCATCTAGAAATCAGATTCTGGTCCATGGGCATTTCTTCTTTCAGTTTTGGTGTCTCAGTTGGATGGCCCTTGTATGGGACTCAAATCTATGGTTCTAATCAGAAAAAAGAATATAGAAGTAATGCAGTTTGTTACCTTCAGTTTGTTTTGTCTCTGTGACTCATTGCTACCAATTAGTTTTGCTTCTGAAAAATACCTTTCCTTTACTAATCGGTAGAGAAGATAGAATCCATCATAAAGATTGGCATCTCCTGAGGTCAGCTCACAGTCAGGCTTCAAGTGTTTATGATTGTCCCTGTTGAGCTGGCATTTACACATCACCAAATACTTTGAATGCTTATAGGGAGGCACAAATCTTATGTCCACTGAAGAAACGAATGGACAAAAAAAAAAATAAATTCTAATTTTTAACTCTTGTGGCACATTCACTGTTGTTCGTATGCAGCTGCTTCAAAGTGGCCTCAGTCAGCTCTGCTCTGTTGTTTTTACATAAGCTGGAAGAATAATTTCCTGTGAGCAGTTTCCCATCTGTAGCACGTCTCTATGAAAAGCAGTAACGTCTTTGAGCTCCAGTGTTTGAGCATCACCTCGTCTACAGTAACTCAGTCAGTCATGGACAGGCGCTTCTGACTCGTAACACAGCAGCAGAGCTGATTAGTGAGGTAGAGAAGGTGGGACTGGTGATGGGACTCAGCTTAGTGAGGAATTGCCTGTATTTCAGTTCATGCTGTTTACAGATCTTGTAAAAGAGGCAAAATAAAATTTTTGTTCTGATGATTTATTTTTTAGACAGAACAGCAGCAATGACGTTCAAGTGGCTTCAGTGCTTTAAAAAAACCCTCAACCTGGTATCTCATTAAGATCCCACAGTGAACTTACAAACTTGTGAGTTCTTCTAGCAAGTACTGTGTGTAGGGGATTTTCTGAGTGGTTGGACGTGTATCCAAAGACCCACATAGCTGAAATAATTTAAGACATTGCTAATGCGAATTTGGGTGAAGTCTGTAACTTGCCTAAGCTTTCACAGCTTGGCTACCTCGGACTTTTACAGCACTTCAGTATACCATGCTGAGTTACAGCTAGCTTGTAGCCTAGGATTAGACAAGAGATTTGTTCCTGCTCCAAAGGGTGATATGTTCTTAAGGCTCAGGAATCTAGGTTGCAGTACTGTTTAACTAGATTACAGTACTGTCAGCCAGAATAGCTGTCACTCTTCTATAGCTGGACTGGCCAAAATATCATAGATACTGCTTTTGAGTACAGAATAGAAAAGTTTGTGATAGTTTATTTAAAAAATAAGTTAAAGTCTTTGTGGGTTTTTTTTCTGATCACAAGAATACATACTGTGAGGAGAATCTTAAATGAGCTGAAATATATTTAATTTACTCTTTACATTTGAAGAAAAACTAGAAGCTATGAATTTGATGTTTATTTTTTTGCAGGATGTGTCTGGTACGATTGAAGCAGGAGGGTCGCACAGGCAAATACATGTGTCGCTATATAGTTCACTGTATGTGGGAGGATGTTGAACAGCGTGGTAAGGTGATGGGGGTAAGTCATCTTTGGTGTTGATAATGATGATTTGTATCTTTCAGTGATTTTATAACTTTGCATATCTTAGAATGACTAAGAATCAACCTGTAGCTGCTTGTTTATTTCTTTATTAGCTTAAGCTGGTACATATAACCCTTACTCCTGACCATTCGTTCCTGCAGTTGTACTGTCTGTTGTATTGAGCCACTCACCTCATTTCTGAAATTGCACCATAGCCTGGATGAAGATACTGATTTGTCTGAAAGTAATTAATTTGCCATGTGGTTTGCCATGTGATTGCAGAAGTGGATGCTGCTGTAACAGAATGGGAATTTGTGGGTAGGAATAAGCAGGTGGTAATTTCTGGCTTTTAAGTCTGTAAGTGCGTTTCTCCAGCCTTCTGTTGGTGATAGTCTTCAGAGAAGGCAGTGCAGAAGCAGTGGAAGTAGGAGATAGTTTTCATAACCCCAGTATCACAGTGGTGACAGGAGACTTGATACACTTGAGGATGCCTGTGTTCAAGGAACTTCTATTGGGGGAATAGGGCTGGGGAAGTTTGCCTGTGTTGTAAAAAAAAAAGAAGAGAATTGTTCAGTGATTAAACAGAGGTTCGCCTGTGATTAAAATAAATTAGACTGTTAGAGAAGTGACATTTTTTGTATAGCAATAGTGGTATATTGTCAAGTCTTAGTTGTCAGCAGTATTTGGAGAGGCTGCTAGGGTATTCTTACTGGTGAACAAACAAGGGGAATTAGTGGGTTAGCATTTAGTATGTGATCACATTAGTAATTCAAGAGGCTTCTCTCTGATATTTTGTTTTGTATGTGGCTTTAGACAGTGTTGATTCTGGTGTAACTTCAGTTATTCCATCAGCAATGGTGGGTTTTTTCCCTAGCTGCTGGGAATTTCATAGCTTTACTGTGTTACAGCTTGCTTTTAAAGACAAGTCATCCTCTTAATTTTAGAATCACAGAATAATAAATCTTAATCTTAGAATCATTTAGGTTGGAGAAGACCTTTAAGATCATAAAGTCCAGCCATAAACCTAACACTGCCAAGTCCACAGCTAAACCATGTCCCTAAGCACCACATCTAGATGCCTTTTAAATACTTCCAGGGATGGTGACTCAACCACTTCCCTGGACAGCCTGTTCCAGTGCTTGATAACCCTTTCAGTGAAGAAATTTTTCATAATTTTGGGTTAAAAGTAAATTTGGGCATCTTATAATTTCTTGCTACGTTAATGTGCTTATATAAATTCCAGTATGGGAATCTCCTTTTTCCTGGTCAGATGCCATAAGGCAGTCAGTGTGAGTGAGCCTAGACAAATTAGATGATAGTATCAGAGAAAAAGATTGAATGAAGTAGCTTCTGCATTTTTGTCCTTATCCAGTGCCTTACATCAGTGGTTGATTCTACTTTCTGCAGGCACAGGAGACAGCTCAGACCTTTATTCTGGGTGTAAATTTAAGGCTGCTCTTCTTGAAAAGCAAAAAAAAAAAAACCCAACAAGAACAAAAACCCCAAACAAAACCCCACAAAAAAACATACACACAAAAAAAAAACGCTAACAAAAACAAAACAAACAAAAAAAACCACAAAAAAAACCCCAAATAAACACCATTACCTCCCAAAGCCCCCCAGAATCTCTTCAGATATCTCTTGATTCAGTCTCTGCACAGAGAGAGTGCTGCTTTGGAACAAAATTATTTCTCTGTTCCTTTTGACCCTAATTTTGCCTTAAATGAACTAACCTCAAATGCCATCTTGTAGCTGTCCTTGCAGGATTGGAAGCAGCAGCAAACAGCAAAGGGAAGCAAAGCTAGCTGTTTGCTACCCTTACAATTATGCAGAACTCAAAAGTATAGCATGGTGTAAGTTAGACCTGTATTGAGATCTTTTTTTCAGTGAACTTTAAGAGGATAAAAAACCCCAGTGTTTATAGTCGGTTCTTTGTAAAGGGAAACATGGGGTTTCCATTTCTGCAAACTAAATTATTCCCGGGCTCCCCAAAATTCCCCAGAGTGTAAAAAAAACCTCACCAGTGTCCTTATGTTTTTGTCCAGTCTGGAGTCTCAGGTGTTAATACATGCATATTATTATAATGGTATGGTTGCTGTATGATGCAACTGTAAGGAGGTCTTAAGTTGTTTGAATGCCATTCATTCTCTGCCTTAGCAGGTTAGGCATCTTTTCAGTTTGAATTTAAATTTCATAATCTTTGTTTGTAATAATGATCATGCAACGTAATAATGAGTATGTTTAACTTGCAATAATATGATTCCTATAATATACTTTTGACTGTAACCTAGTGTTAACGTAGCTTTTATGTGGCAATAGCTGATGCTTAAATGAAGTATGTACACATTTAAAAGCTTGATCTCGAAAACAGTTACATCTGTGTGTATATTTAACATAGTTTAGCTGCACAGAGGCCCACTGATTTTAATGAGACTCCTTCTGAGAGAACGTGAACTTTTGAGGTAACTGCTAACTAGACTAGGCACTAAGGGTGTGTAAGCAAGCATAGTGAGCTCTCCTAGATTGTAAACTTGGAGATTAGGACTGCTCTCTTCCCCATAGTGTTTGTGAAAGCATAAGGTTTTCATAATGTTTTAGTGATTTTTTTTTTCTTTCATCTTTTAATTATTCCTGATCTTTCAGTCATTATTTTTTCAAGGTGTATGAACTTTATTTAGCGTCTTCTGCTAGTATTTATTGTATGTTAGATGAAAACAATTTCTGCATTGGTGTCTGAAGAGATTAGCTATTCCCTTGTTCCTTATCATTGCTTTATTTTCCTTCCTTGGTGCTAGTGATGCTAGCTTAATGTACCACTTCACGCATGCCCCTGCATGGGCAGTTTCTGTTTATTCCATGCTCTTCACTTACTTCACATAGATGTGATGGAACTCTTTTTCTCACATCTCACCTTTAGCAATTACAAGGAGTCTTAAGAGTTTTAAGTGATAAGTAAAGGGCAGTTACCGTGCTAGGTTCTACTTACTGTCTTGATGTGTTTATCCCTAATAGTTCTTTAAAAAGGAGGCTGAGGTAATGACAAAGGGCTTATGAGCTGATCGAGGAGTATGTGTAACAGCTATTTCCGTCCAATGCTTTCAAATTTCAGAAGCTGAGCCTTTCTCAGAAGCAAGTTAAGTGAACAGAAACTTTCCTGAATACTTTTAGGGCACTAAAGTTATCATCTGCATAGCTCCTAGGAGGCTAGGAATTTTTTCCCCCTGCTTTTTCTCTCATGCAGGGTATCAAAGGTCAATATTTAATTCCAATCGGTACATTCCTGTATTATGGTATAAGTGACAGAGCACGTGTATGAAATTGCTAGTTGGATGCAATTAGTTTAACTTGTTGACAGACAGAGCTGTGGTTCTTCTACTCGTTTCCATATCTAGCAACAATTCCAACACTTAATGCAGAATATGGATACTATATTCCTGAACTGATATTGATGGTTTATTAAAATATGCCATCTGCCTTTGAATATGCAAGTTCATTGAAGCTGAGAGAATGTGAGGCATTTTAACTACTAATTTACATCAGCTCCCAGCTCCAAATGGAGTTTGTATTATTTCAAAACCTGGTTGTTAAAACTGCTGAGATCTAAATCTCAGCTACAAAGTTTTGGGACCTGTTAGCCTGAGCTCCTTCAGCACTCCCTGAATGTCGGCAAGAGTCAGAAACCAAAACTTGACACAGCTGTAAAAACACACAGAGAGCTTGTGGCCTCAGCAAATTCTACTGGTGCAGGCATATTTCAGATATAAATTTTACTCTGCTGTCCCTAGTACTAATGAAGTCAGTTTCTTTTGGTGGGTTTGCAGCCAGGTGTGTCCAGTTCTGTGGCTAACCAGTGCTCTTTACTTAATTTTTCCACTAGTGACATTTCTATCAAACTTTAAAAACAAACAGAAAAATTGGCTTGATGCAATGGCTCAAAGTGTTAATAGTAACATTAGGCTGGGTAAAAGACTTCCTTTCGATCCTACTTTGCCAGAGATCTCCACCTTGTGGCTTGCAGTGAGTAGATTTATACTATGCAAACTGGCAGCTGCCTAATCAGTTTGTAAGGGGAATTCACTCAGTACTAGAAATTGCTGCTATTTGTTTTCCTAACAGAGTTCTTTAGTAACCTGAATATTAACCTTACTGATCTGAGTGTTCTGTTTTAGTAACTGTGTGTATATAAAAGCAGTTGATACAAGTTTTCAGTGTATCTTAGATGCATCTTAGATGAAGCTGCAGAATTGATCAGAAGGACTTGTAGATGCTGGAGTTCCATGGAATGGGATTTCAGCTGATAAACAGACAATAGATATGAGGTTACAAAAAACCCCACACAAACACCACCCACCCCCACCCAAAAAAAAAAAAACCAAACCAACACACCTTGAACAAAACCCAAACAAACAACAAACTGCCACCAAAAAAAATGTACAGCCCTTACCTGCTTTGCTCCAAGAACCCCATACTAGTACTTCTGGGTGCAAATCACATGTTTTCTTACGAAGATCAATCAGGCTTCATTCAGATACCTGTAAATCGTTGTAGGCTCATTTTAGCAGTTAGTCTTGTGCGGTGTGGTGGCGTTCTGCTTCTGAAATGAGTAAGTAGGGTTTTTTCAGTGCAAAACAACGTTTCATAACCATACATGTTCTGAAAGCTGCAAAAGAGATAAGAATAGGGCTTAAGATAAGGAGGGTCTGTCAAGCCCGGTGTGCCAAATGTGTTTTAATTTATCTTAATCTCACTTTCCTGTTTTCCCACCAGACCACTTAGACCCTTGCCCCCTTTTTTTCCAGGAACACATCTAGGTGTCTTTTGAATTCATTTATTGGCTCTGCTGTGCATAGCACAATACAGTCTTTGTTACACTTTTAGCTAGAGCTGTTTATATACAGTGACCCATAATTTGCTCTCAGTTACGTTGGTGTACATCTGAAGTAATGCCATCAGAATCAATAACGTGGTTCACATCACTGTAACTGAGAGCAGAATTAAGTTCTGTGAACTTGAATGCCATTTTCTGTCTTGATACTATTTTCACAGCGAGAAGACTTCAGATGATTAAAAATGCCATTTTACCTTACAGTAACTACAAAACCTCCTAAACTTGATATAATTTGAGTTTGTTATTTGTATTGTGAAGAAAAAAAAGTCTGATGTTTCTAACTAAAGACTCAGAAATCATGGTCACAGTGAGACAAGTAAGATTCTAGAATTGCTTTAGATGAGAGGATAGGGTGTGTAAAATTGGTAGAATTTTTTAAAATGGAGCTTGATCTTTGTGTGAACTACTGCAGTTGATTCACTTGCAGTGGGAGCTACTGTACTCGAATACGCAGGGGGTCCTTTTCAGGCCTGTCTCTCAAATCTGGTGGGAAGTGGTGGACTCAGTTTGGGATGCACAGAACAGAAGCTGCATTACCATGGGAGAGCAGGATGTGAGCTGGGGCAGAAGGAAATAGTGTGCAGCATTCTGGCAGTGCAGTGGAGTGGGAAGTTGAATGGAGGAAGCGTACTCAAGTGAAATGTAGAGAAGGTAGCGATTTTGTTTGAGGAAACAGATTGGGATATGAGATGGAGGATAGTGTTTAGTATGGTTGAGAGAGGTTTTTGAAAACCTATAAAACTAGAGAGGAAAATACCTAGTTTCAGATGGTCTAGGTATATTTTGAAATGCGTAACTTTCCTAGGACATTTTAAGGACAGAAATGTTACCAGTTTTTAATGACTGTTTAGAAAACATGAGACATGAAATCTTACCAGTTTCTGGTGTTACCTTTTGTAAAAAAAACAAACAACTTGCTTTTGTTTAAAAAAACAAAAACATAGTGAGATACAAAATTGGTGTGTGTGGGTTTTGTGCTTTTTTTAATAGGATAGGCATTGGATACCATTGGATAATAGGATATCAGGCATTGTATATGTTTTAACTGAACTTAGTGTTGTAAGAATATCACAAAAGAAATAGTTTGTCAACCCTTGATCCTTTCTCAAAGAGCTCAAAAGTTCACAGCAAGTTTTCAGTATTTTGTCACTTCCTAAATGAATAATAGTATCAGGTATTGTTCCAGAGTAAATTTAGTAAATTTGATTCTGGAAATCTTAAATATGCAGAAAACGCATGTGTATAGAATGTTACCTGGAAAATATCTTGACTGTGGTGAGATCTGGAACAAACAGTATGCAGTGTGATGCAAATTTAGCTTTACCAGGTCATGGAGTTTTGAAATAGGGATCTCTTTCTCGTGTTGTTTTTAATGTAGTTGTTCTAGAACCAGTGTCTGTGGAATGAACGCACGTGGGTGTCTGAAATATAGGCACGTTTGGGGCATGCCAAAGATACCTGGTGTTGAAATCAAGTTATGATATATGCTTGGGTTCTTTTCAACTGGCCTGCCCTGTTTTTCTGTAGAGTCTGGCATAAAAAAATCAATTTAAATTTCCCAGATGTGTTGGATCTGGTTACTGTAAGGTAGTGTCCTTGGTCTGGTTTGTGCCTCCCTCTGGTGCCTGCAAGAAGTACGCTGGAAGCTGCTTTGTAGCACCTTTTCTAGAAATACCTTTCTCATTATTCCTCACTTTCTGCACCAGTGGGACTCACATGCCAAAATCGATTTTACCATGCAGTGCTCGTAGGTGTTAAGTGCTGCCCTGTGTTCCTCAGACTCTCCAGAACAGAGTGTAGTTGCCAAAATTCGAACGTTGAGCAATGCAGTTACTGCTCACCACAACTGCATAATTTTTATTTTGATAGCGTAGAGATGATTGAAACAGGAAAATGATCCTTACAGAACCTGCCAGTCTCCAGGCTCAGCAGAATGGGTAACACTATGTTGTCACTGTTGCCTGGCTCCTGCCAGTGCTTTGTGTATCACTTGGGATGCAGTTTGTGATTTGCCTGTGGTCAGTGCAGGGTTAAGTAACACGTTGTTATGTGACTCTTGGACATTTAAAGACCACTACCTCTTCTAAATAAGAATAATCAAATGAACCATTGAGAGGTTCTGTGGTTTTCCCGATATGTTTTGATCTTACTGTTGCTTGTGCTTTTTGCTGCCAGTAGAATATCACTAATATCTTATGCTTCCTCTTCAGGAAGGAATAACTAACTTTTCCTTACGTTTGTGCTGCCCGCCTGTCTTGAAGGACAATACCATAAGTATCAGTTAGGGTTCCGATATGGTGCAGGGGTGCTGCAAGGGTTTGAGGCAGTGCCTTCCCTTCCCCTTGCACAACTTGTTTTTGTGTCTCTGGCAGACTCAACAGCACCCGTGTGCTGTGGCTTTGATTAAAACAGTATGCAGTGGTTGTTGGCTCTCCCAGCTCACAAATTACTACTGCCACCTACTGCAGTGTCTCTGGCTGTTCCCTTCCTCCTGTATCAGGAGGCCCTGGTGGCAGTTATCAGATGGTGTTTGGTAACTGCTGCTGACAAGGAGAGGTCGGTTGGTTTTCTGTACGCATCTACCTTCCACTGAATGCTTCCAAATGCTAATTCTGGCTAAACTAAGGAGTGGTTGAAGTGCTTTATTTTGTACAAATTCTGGACTTTTCTTCAGGGGGCACAAATGGCGCATGTGAGGTCTGTTTGGTACTCTTCGTTTCGGAACTCTTCATTAAGCCTTATTTTGGAGAAGGATTAGTAACTTTTATTACTTTGTTTCTGAGAGCAAAATGTGAGTGCAGCTTTACAGACTACAGTGAGTGCTTCCAAGAGGGAGAGGCACAGTATGTGAGAGAAACTCTTTTCTGTTTTCTCTTTGACAGCAATTGCATTCAGGCTAATAGGATCTTCATCAAGCTTGTATCTGTACAACTGTGGTAATTAATCTTACTCTCTCTGTCATGCTAACCAGTTAGAAGAGCATCGTCCTGTTCTCTGGGTTGCCTTCCTTGCTTGTCACTTTTGTTTTGTCAGGTGTGGTGAAAGTTTACTTCCCCATTGGTTGCTGTGCTCTGTGGTGTGCTGACTATTACTGTTTTCATGTATGCCCAATTTTGGCATTTACATAAGCAATTACTTAAGGTCTTAATTCATCGCACCCATTCTGAATGGTTTTTTCCCCCTCCTTGTCCTTGGTCATTTTTCTGTTGCCCTAATGCCTGAACTCACTGGAGCTTGTATCTGATGCCTTTCTCAGGGTATGCACCTGTTTCCACCTTTCCCCCCTCTGTCAGTATGTCACATAGTTATCCCTTCCTACTTCCTATCTTGTAGAGATATTAGTTTATCTCTCTACCTTTTTTGTAAATTCTTTTTGTTTCCTTGCAGGACCCCTTTGTATGTGTCAGGCTGGCACCACCACCTCTCTCCCTCCTCTTGTGTTCCTTCATGTTTAACTAATCCTCTTACAACCATTAGTGCCAGTTGTGCCGGCTCTCCATCCGCGGCATGCTGCTTCACTGCTACAATGGGAGTTTCATGTTGCAAAGGCCCACAGTGGGAGCTCAGGATCTGTCCTCTTGTCTGCTTGCTTCAAACCCACCCTTGCAAGTTGAAGCATCTTCATGACTGCTTCTCTCAACTCGAGATTTGTCTTTTCTTCTCCAATTATTTTATTTCTTTTTCTGAACACTTTCTTTCCCATCCTAAATCCTAGTTGTGTATTTGCCATCATCAGCACTTTCCTCCACTAGTATGCTTGTGCCTCATCTCTTTCTCTCTCTGACCTAGATGTCACTCGTGTCTTCCAAAAACTGGTGCAATGATAATCTCCCTGGCTTGTTGCACACTGTGGCATTACATCTCCTGACTGTCTCCACTAGGGGTGGGGTTTTTTTTTTTTGTTTCAATAGCCTGTAGTATGTACTGGGGAGTGGGTTGTCCATCTGCCAGCACTGGCAGTCTGGATCAGCTTCTCCTGTGGGCAGCTCTATGCCACTTTAATTGTTGAGCTCCTTCGAAGGCCAGTCTTAAATTCTGCTGCAGACATAATGTCTTTATGTTTACAATGCACAGACCACAGTGCCTTGTAGCCTGGCTAGGTAAGTGGGTTGCAAATGTTTGTATTTTCCGGTTCGAACTTTATTTTGTTACTTTGTTTTCTTGACTTCTCTGGCCCATTTTATCCATTGATAAAACTGGCAGCTCTATGAAGCCCTTATTTTTGACTGCTTTTGGTAACAGCTCCCACAGTAGAATAAATGATAATCATCAGCAAGTGCAAATGCAATACATTCAATAATTCCAATGTTTGCTTTCATGCTTGCGTGCTTCTTTGATTTCTTTTGCTACTTTAGCATAAGCAGTGGCATATGATACATTTGTACCTGTCTAGGCAAACTGATGTGTGTGTTGTTTATTTTTTTTTCTATTCTGGTTTGGGAATCTCAGTAGCTTCTTCCTAGTCCCTTTTCTGTCCTCAGTTATTGTGTCTTCCTCTTCTGTTTCTGGTCATACACAGCACTTCTTGTATCTCTGTTGATGTTAACTGGATATTATGCTTCTGTAAGGACTTGAATATTGTTATTTCCATATTCAAAGGGCAGGAAAGAATGCAAAAGGTTAAAAGATTTGACCAACATACCACTGTGTCTGATCTTAGAGATCTCTCTTTGTTGCTAGCAAAGCGTACATCATGTTGATTTTCAAGTTAGTCAGATAGTCTTGGGGCCACAAGAATGACTGCACATGAAAAGTGAGATTCAGCTAGTGGTGTGGAAGTCATGGATGGAAGATGGGTCAATACAATCTTGGTGTGTGTGAAATGAGCCACAGTGATTGGAATTGATTTTCAGATGGCTTGGGCACGGATTCCATAACTCCAAATATATTTGGTAGGTAACAGAAGGATGGCAGGCCTGTGAATGACCAGTGCTTCTAGGGGGTGTCACCTGAACTGTATAGTCATTTGACTTGTTCATGCTAAAAAGCACTAGCAATTCCTTCTATTTGTGGTTGCTGTTTGAAGACTTAATTGTTTAGACATGAGGAAATGGCAGAGACCCTGTAATTGATGGAAGTCCATGGCAAAAGCCCCTGAAGACAGAGCTATGTACTGAGGAGCTTGAAAATAATGTTTCATTGAAAGCATCCTAAATTTGCCCATTTGCATTTCCTTTTTTATTATGTACTTGCAAGAGGGAAGATGGCCCCTATGTAAGTTTAATCTGTGTTATTCAGGAAACCGTGTAAAGAAATTTTTGGCTTCTTGAAATCCTTGCCCATGTTTTTAGGATCTTCTGGAAGTTTATTCACAGCAGCATGAAGTCTGAATGAAGTACAGAAGTAAGATGGAAAACTCACAGTATCTTACCATGCAGCTTTTTCATGGTTCGCTTTCCTCCTTTGCCTTTTACTTGAGGGCAGAACTAGGGTAGAGAAATAATTTTTGTTCGCTTCTGAAAGGTTACAGTAATAAAGAAACTCTTGTTAACATCAGAGTATATGGCAGGCAGGAGTTTTCACAGTCTGGCATTGTTTATTTTACCAGCAATTTGGAACCTTCTGCACTCTTAAAATATTGGCAAGAAAATATTTAGCTGTTAACTATTCTGTGGCATGTGTGTGTTTGAAGCCCTGGGGAGGAGGAGTGCTTGGGGAAATTGGGTTTTTCTCAGCTTATTATTGAAACCAGAAGGTGCAGAATATTGGTAGAAGGTGAAAGCAATGTGACTTCAAATTAGAATTTTACCCAAATGTATAACTGGTGGGAGAATGTCAAACAGGTCACGTATAAACAGGGCTGTGCTGGGAAATAGTGGGAAGTCTGATGGAGCAAATGCAAATAAGCCACTTTGCTAGGCACTACAAAAATTAATTTGGAAGTGAGATAGTGAGTATTTGCATTTGTCCTGGCCTCAATCACTGGATAAAGGTTGTAGCAGTACTAGGTGTTAGCATCGAGAATTAGCCTTGCTGATTGCTTACTAATTGCATGAGCTCTTGCAATTGTCACTCAATTTTTAAATGAAATAAACTCTCCACAAAAAAAGTTTAGGAGAGATGTGACTTGCTGTTCCTACCTGATAGAAACTTCTTCTGGTCCCAAATTCTTGGTGGAAGAATGGGGGTTTTAAATTATTTTTTCCCCTAGGAGAAGATCTATTTGGTGTGAGCAGCATCATTCTTGCTCTTATTTCTACATAAAGTGTAGCCTCTTCCCGTGAGGTTACTATGGTAAAGGTAGCAATATTTTTTTAATTGCACTAGCATACTCCAGGTGAAATTCCTATCAACAAAGTGACCTGATGACTGGCATCCAGGATCATCTAATGGGCTGTGGCTGTCTTGCTGCAAGTCAGGGCTGGAAGAGGTGCACAGACATAAGAGATAGCAGTCAATATCTGCAAAGATAAGCAAAAAATGAACAAAACTGAACATACTCAGAAGTTACTCTTCTAACGTCAGGTGAAGATCCAGTGTACTATTTCTAGCAATGACCAGAGATATTTGGGGAAAAAGTGTAAGAAACTGAATTGTGTATCGGTATTTCTTCAGTACGTTCTCTTGGCATTAACTAATGAGTAATATGAGAGTTGCGTGGGGACGATCACATTTAGTATCTACTAACAGAAATCCTCTGTGGATGTGAAGTCCCTTTTTTACCCTTATATATTTTTTGCTCTTTAATGTCCTGTGGCAATGACTTCTGCCATGTAACTGTGTTGCATGAGAAAGTACTTCTATTTTTGAAGCATTATTTGTTCATTTCGTCAGCTTTTCTACATCTTTTTTATAAGAAACAGTGAACAGTAATTTCTTGTTTACTTGCTCAATATCACTCATGATCCTACTTCTCCATCATCTTCCTCCTCATTTCTTCCTGAATATAACTAGTGTTTTCTCATGTGTCTAACCACCTTAGTCTTTTCTGTGTGTCTTCTAGTTTTTAGATTTGTTCTGAGATTAAAAGGTAATAAATATGTGCATCATTTTATATGTGGGCACACTATGGCTTTATGGCCGAATAGGGTTCCTCTTTTGTTCTGTATTCCTTTCATAAGTCCTCACATTTATTTGTCTTTTTCTTCAATATTGAATTGCTGAGCTGGATTTTTTTTGAGATTTATCCACAAAATCTCTTTATTTCTGGAATTGTAGCTGCTAAATGTATACACATGGTTATATAAACTTTATGTGGTTTGTTGTTTGGTTCTTTTAAACACCTACTACTAGTTCCTTTATCAGCACTGCATGTTACTGGTCATTCTCTGTGATTGTTGTTTCCATTTATTATTGTATTTTCTACTAATTTGTACTTACCTGGTTCTGCTGAAATACTTTTCAATATGGATGCCACCTTTCATGGCTCTGCAGTCCTGTTAAATGTTATTTTGTTTAGTACTTCATGATCCCAGGGATTTTGTTGCTTTTGACTTCTATTAAGTTATCTTAAGTCTTTTTCTACGGGCAGATCGTATCACACGGAGTATGATGGACTCTCAGAATCCTGAGTGCTGCAAGGAGGTGGTGGAGCAGTCTGTATTCACTGTCTCATCCAGTGTTAAAACTCGGCCACCAGATGAAACTAGTAGAAGCTAGTTTCAGAAGAAACAAACAGGAGGTGGTGGTTCTCCTTATGGGTAGTAGACCAGCGTACTTCTTGCTGGAGCGTGCTGTGGGTGCAGAAAGTTTACCAGACAAGTTGCTTGACACAGAGACCTGTTGAAGGTTGCCATATAAACAAACATCAAGGACTGAGAACTGGCCTGAGCTGAAGTTGGTTGGGAGAGTACTTGGAGGAAGCATATATGAGATTTGTAGCCTTTTTACTTTTCTCAGTGTATCTCGCTACTGTTAAGGCAAGACATGCCGTTAACTGGGCTCTTGGTCACATCCAGTGCAGTGTTTCTTGTGTCTTACACCCTCTGACAGTTACTGAGGTCTGGCTCAGTAAAGAGATTGAGTTTTACATGACCTAAGTGCTAATGGTGAATATCTACTTTATTTGCCTTTACTGCTGTCTTCTCCCAGTGTTTCTTTTGAACTTGGTTATGTAACTTCCTTTCCATTTATCAGACTGAATTCTTGATCCTGGTTTTGGTATGTTCAGAAACATGTTCATGATCAGTTTTGGGCAAGTAATTTTTTAAAAGAGGCATTACAGGAAAAACCTTCTACAGCCGCTCACCCTCACAGAAAATCAGCAACTCGACAGAGCCCAGGGATTTGACCTCTTTTCCCTGACCCCTCTTTGGGGAGGTTGTCAATGAGCTCTGCCAGCCACAAACTACAGAGAAAAAGGAATTTGGGACAAGCCACAGTACAATCCTGACTGTATTAAATATATGGGGATCTGCTCTGCATCTTCAGCTGTTACAATGGCAGAATTTTTGAATTGATAGACTGCAAGACAGAAACATATACCTCATTTTCTTGATAGGAGACAGCTAGGGGTGACCTTCTATTTTCGTTGAAATATGTAAATAATGTCTTGAAATAAACAAGCTCTAAGGAGTGTTATTGATGACTATGCAATTGTTACAAAGGTAGCAGAGCATGCAAAAGTCTTTTAACATTAACATGTTTTCATGGATTGAAGATTTTGGCAGGAACTTGTTCTGATGAAGTCTGGCATTCAGCTTTTGTCCAGGTTACTACAGTGTCGAAGTAGCTTGTCAGTGAACATTGAAGAAGGCTTTAAAGACCGTTCTGTGAATCTCTTTATCTACTGAGGCGGGTTACAAAATTACTTAATTTTAATTAGAAAATTAGAGAATTTATCAAAAAAGTTAGTATTTTAAGCTATATGGGAACTCACAGCTGTAGCTAATTATAAGCCAGTAAGCTTGTTTGTAGAGAAAGTAACAGTGATTAATAAAAGACTCAAAAAATCAAGATTGGAAAAATAATTTCTGCAATATCTTTGTCATTTCGCAACTATGTGAGATTGCCTGAAGGAACTGGCCTTTTTGGCTACTTGCTACAGAGATATTTTTAATCTGTTTTATTAATTTAATCATTTTGATCCTAGCTACAGTCTCAGTCATTTTCAAAATTACTGTCCTACGAGTAATAGTTATGTTATTGGAGGAAATAAGAGCCGTTTGCAGGTTTTCCCATTTAATGCCATGTGTGTTTATTAAAAGGGCAGCAAACACTTAAAAAGCTCATATATAACTATATGCAGTTGTAATATATGGTTTACATTAGTTACAAATAATATATAGGTCATTCTTTCCAAACGCAGCTTGGGAGAAAGTGCATAAAAAAGCCTAAATATTTGAGGAGTGACAGTTTTTATCATGAAAGATTTGTGCTGTTATCTCCTTCAGGACCTTCTGTCAATATTGAATGCTCCAGTAATCAATGGGAGTTGTCTGATGTTTATAGCAGTGTGGCTAACAGAAGTCCCCAGAGTAGACTCGGTACAAAAGAGTCTACAGCTCTAGAGTAGGCTGTACAACAAAAGTCTGCGCGTACCTGTGTAACTTGTTTTGCACAAGAGATGGATTAATTTTTACTGTATCAATATAAAACATTACTTTGCTATTACAACTTTGACCACTCCAGGAGTGTGCTGATGATGTAGTATATCCGTGCACCTAGTGTAAACATTGCCTTAAAGAGCCTAATCTTAGTTTGAAAAAATGACTGTGCTGACACATCTACTGTGTACAGGTACAGGACCTAATACATTGTACAGAAGAGGCTTTTTATTCTAGCAGGAATGGTAGAACGATGGGCTGGAAACTTAAGCCAGAAAATTAAAATATGAAATGAGATACACATGTTCAACTGTGAGGGTGATATGCTTTAGCCAAACACAACTTACTGAGCTTAATACAGAGGGAACTCAGTGAAATGTAATGGTCTGTGATACGCAGAGGGTCAGGTTCTATGATCTAATCATTTCTTCTGGCTGAAATCTCTTCATAAAAAAATCTAGCTCAACCATAACTTATGGCCTAAAGAGAGGAATTGCTGCATGAAATTCAATGACTAGTGCTTGTACAAGGTGCGGTTAGAAGTGTCCTTTCTGGCTTTATAGTCTATGGATGGATTAATGTGTTAAAGTAGCTTAAGGGTGCAACACGTGCTGGCAGAAGCTGTAGCAGAAAGAGACTCCTGTTAAAGTGCTCTCAAATAGTGCAGCCCGTGGACATCACAGCTGTGTCTACTCTAGCCTTTAGTGTGGCCTGACAGGGACACACATGTGGAGTTAAACAGTTGATGATCCAGCATCCCTGCTTTGCAGGGGTGATCTTTACACTGTGCTGGTTCTAGCCCGACCCTGTAGGCTGAATGCTTCATAGCAGGTAGGGAGCATGTTAGAGCACATTTTCCAGTTTGTGCGCACTGACACTTCTCTGCAGTGTCAGCCAAAGCATGACAAAGTGGAGATGAGGAGGAGATTCTATGAAAGAATGTTCTCGGTCCAACAAAGGACATTAATATGGACTAATCCTATAGCAGCTTTTGCTTTAAAAGCTGTGCCCATACGTAAGATACTTTCGTACATATTGAGCATACACAGTAAAGCAGTGTGCTCTTACTTTCCTAGGAATTATGTTAGAATTCAAAACCTTACATGAGACTTGATATTACAAATTGTCTGATACAGCAGTAAGCCTCACCAGGTGGCTGTTGAATTATGTATATTGAAGTCCTCGAGACTGAAGATTAGGTTTCTTACTGCAATATAGTAACACAAATGCAGTAGTTGTATGCTGTAGTTGTCTTGCAGGCAGAGCGTTGGGGTCATGGAGTCTTTCAATGAAAAATTGTGACATTTAGCAGGAAGATACATTAGCTCTACATTTCCTTTTTTTAAAGGTTTTGTAAATGTGAGAGATGTACCAAAACTGTATTCCTTGTTTTGAACTAAGATAGCTGTGTGTGTCAATTGAGGCAATGGTTTTTAAATTTATTCTGGTGACAGCTCTGCAGTGGGTTGTTCCAAAAAAGGCAAAGGGGCCAAGTCCCTAGAAGAGCTCCAGATGTTACTGATTTTTTCCTTGTTATTAATAATTGCTCACTTGGAATTGTCTAGCAGTTTTTCTTCATAATAACAAAGTGTGGAAGAGTCAGCAGAATCATGACCAGCCAGATCATGAAACTTGCCAGTGGTGAGAACATGTACAAGTTTAAAAAGAGGAAGCATTTCCAACAAATGCTGATTTACTCATTTTTCTTGTTTTATAAAGAAGGAATTTTTTCCCTACAGTGTTTGTACTTAACCAGTGTTGGTTGTATTCTTCAGAAACTGCAATATTCTTTTAAATGTAATTTTATTGCCTAAGATACAGCTCCATCCCCAAAGTCATATTTTATGTTTTAAACTGTTTGTCTTTTAAGATGTATTTATTGCCGTGTTTGTTTAACTTGGTTATCTCCTTCATCAATCTATTTCTTGCTAACTTAAAGCTGCTGCTCTTTGTTTTTAGTATAGAAAGCTGCTTCCCTAGGGACGTATAGTCCAGGACTTGTCTCTGTAATGGGACTATTTGTTTTCTTTGCCCCTTGCAGTTGCCTGCTGTAACATTTGTAGTATGTGTTAAGTAATCCTTGAGGTAACATTTTTATTATGTCATAAAAAGTGCGTGGCAAATATATAATAACTCATGGAATTTGTTTGTTTAAAATGGAAGGATAATTTATTGAGTGTGTTACATGAGACCTGCTCCCCCTTATTAGAGCTGTAGAAGTGCAGCTTATTTAGAAGTACGTTCTATTGAGAAAAACCACGATCTCTGACATGCATAGAAAGTTTGAGCATGGTTGGGTAGAAATGACATCATAGTTTATGTACTCAGTAAAAATTTAATTAAGTCATTACAGAAGTTGCAGTCATCATTTAACCCTCTGATTTCTTATGTTTAGTTCTTTTTTTAAACATTCAGTAATAACCAGTCTCCAAATCTTGATAGCCTATAAAATATCTGCATGAATTTTAATAGTTTATATTAATGGAAAAATATGAGTAACTGACATAAAAGGAATTTTCCTTGTATTTGCACTATATGCATTTCTATAAAAATCAACAGATGAAAAAAGATAGTGGTTTAATGGAAGACTGTTTGAACTGGGGATTCACTAGTGTGGCAAAAACTAATTAACAGCTTGATAGAAAAGCTGTTGCATAATTGCCAAGGTGAGTACTCTTAAGGATAGTAAGAAAGTATTTAGGACGTGGTTCACACTGTCGTGTGATAAGCTGTATGTCAAAGACAGCAGTGCGTATTCCGTAGTAGAACTGATACCCTGCCCTGCATTCCTGCTTGCAGTTTCCTTTTTTGTAAAACCTGTGTCCAAGATGCAGTCTCATACATAAATGTTCTGCTAGTATGGAATTATGAAGATAATTATCCTTGTCATCTATATTTACATTGGATGTGAGATCTGTGAAAAAAGAAATGCTTAGTACATCTTAGATCTCTCATGAGAGTCGATACAAAGAAGCAGCTTTACCAATTGAAGTGTAGCTTAGCGCTCAGGAGAACTGTTTATTAAATCATTTTGTTGATAGAAGTAAAAAGTACAGGCAAAAGGAATAGGCGTTTTGGATGGAGATGCACATGAGGTATTTCAGCCATCACTCTAGAGCTAGCAGTTGATCTCTTCTGATTTGTCTTAAGCTCACGTGGGATAAGTTCTGCAAGCCGATGGGTGGCTTAGGCCAAACCAGCAAATACTTAAGCAACTGTTAAATTTAGTTGAAAGTTAGTGTGGAACTTGGACCAAGTCACACTTACAGCATAGGGGGAATTAGTTGGATCATCACAAATAATGAAAGAAATTTAGTCATAGCCAAAAACTAGTATGTCTGAGCTTCTAGTGAGATGCTGTGGAAACAGAATCCATGTGATTCCTGAATGAGAAAGTCCGTATTGACAAGTAAGTGAGGAGTAGTGGCAAGGAAGGTGCCTATGTCTTTAGCGTTCCAGTAATAACAGTTACAGTTCTTTACTGTAATAGCATGTCTAGCTCTGGAGTCCATACTTCAGAAAAAATGTTGAAAAAACTGAATTTCTAAAACACCTGTGTGAATGAATCAAGGTCCAGAAAATCTGCTTAACAGTTAAAATACAGAGGAGTCTTCGTTATCTTAGCCTGTGCTGCCACTGAAAGGATAGCCTTGCTTTCACTCTTTTCCCCGGCTGCATTTTTTCCTCTGCTCATGTAGCTGGATGTCAGCACAGTTGGCTGAGGATTTTTCTGCCACTCATATGTTCTGAGCAGCACTGACTTTCATTTGTGTACAAAATTAACAGAGCTGCATTGCATGTTGTTCTAGAATGCCTAACATCGTTGGAGCCAAATCTTAACCTGTGTGGGCCAAGGCGCTGCTACTGCTTTGCCTCCTCAGAGTGAAACTGATAGTATTTTCTCATCACCTCCTCTTTAGAGCCTATGCAGATGGTTTTTCTGTTTTTTGGTTTTTTTTTTTAGGTTAATTCTGTTGTTCTAAAGGAAGATTTAAGAAGTATGGTAGAAAATTTCTATGCAGCTCTATTTGGATATGATGAGGTAAGAAGGGTGCTTTCAGAGAATCTGCAAGAACAAGTATACCATCTAATTCATTAACACAGAATATGCCAGATGAGTAAAATGTTTGCTGTACATGTCTTTGGAGAAATGTTATGTTACAGAAGCAGGCTTCTTAGTCATTGCCATCATCTTATTCCTTGAGTTAAAGTACTTCTAATAAACATGAAAGCACACAGCATATTGATTTAAATGATGGGACATGGAAGGAGGGATAGCCTTTGTACTGCTGCTCCGTCACTGTTTGACCTTCAATAAATCATTTCCTCCCTTTGAATCCCTTTGCACACAGCTGTAGTTCGAAAGCAAAGAGAGTATTTATAGAAAATACCAAATAATATGGGGAGACAAAGGTACCACTGTGCACAAGTGTCTGTAGGACTTTCAAGAAGAAAATACAATTACATCATCTCTTTTAATAGTTATTTTTTTGCTCTAGTGGGTGTTGCTCTTCAACTGCTCTTCTTATTCACACAGTGGGATTATTTTTTGCACAGTGATTTGCATTATTAATATCTTTTAAATTTAAACTTCTTAGAATTGTGGACAGTGTTATGCATGCAGGTCTTTAATCTAGCTTTAAGTATAGCCAGGATGTGTCTGCTTGTGTGTCTGTCTGTTTATTTTTCTTTTCTCTTTTTGTTGACACTCTTTTGGAAACAAAATGTCTAGTTAAATTAAAGACAAATGTTGACATTTTTATTTTTAGCTGAGTATTTTAAAGTCCTCTCTTGCTTTTGGCAAATGTGTCAGCAGAAGACGGGAGTTACGAGACTCTGCTAGTAACACCACATAATAAAAGACAATAAAAGTGGGAGAGAATTTAGACAAAAAGCACTCATGGATGTGGTTTTTTGTATAAGCCAAATTTAATATTAGATGTAACTGGAAAAATCTAAATAGTTCTTGATGAGTTCTCTCTCATTCAGAATGAAAAATGAAAAAGCAAAGGAAAATAGCAAAGTCCTGACTATTTTCTGCAATGTTGTATTAAATATCCTTTAATTTTTCTATTCCAAGTGTCATGGGCTTCACACAATTCTGTGAGGTGGTGCTGTCTTCTCTGTAAGGCCAAAATTTTTGTGGCAAAGATTTCATAATGTAGAAACGCAGTTATCAGCTCCTGCATTAGGAATTCCCTGATCCAGTTGTTTTCCAAATTAACTTGCCAGAATATTTGTTACGGGCTGCTCTGTAAATTAAATTAAGACCAGCGTTGTTTTTGCATTCTGGGAAAGAGTGGTGTTGATACAAACTGTATACGTGAAAAGGTAACAGCTGTGTGCTCTGAGACAGCTAATATTGTCAGTTGCCAAGTAGTGATGTGGTTGTCTTGTGTTCAGACCCTCATCATGTGCAGTTTTTAATCCCCCTTTTACTTCCTTTAGGGAATCTTGTCTGATGATCGTGTTCTGGCAGCAGCTCTTTGGAGAAACCTTTTTAACAGGAACTGTGAGGACCCTCGGCATCTAGAGTTACTCGTAGAATACGTGCGCAAACAGGTATGCTGCAGTTTGTGGTGTGGCTTCTCTTTATTCTGTTATTTAAAATATTAAATATTTATTGCTTGCACACCATATAGCTCAGTTCTCCTCATAAATATAACTGATGTTTATATTCAGTGATTATTTTTAAGGAGAAAAGGGTAAAAATATAAAAACAGGCTGATACTTATTGCAGATTGATGAAAAATGGCTGCAGAGAAATTCATGGAGTATTGAAAGCGATCGTGCTCATCTTTTTCTGGACCTATGCGATGGAGGGGCTTGACAAAATGGGCTACAACTTGTAGAATTACAATTGATGTTGCAGAGTTGGGATCCTCTTCATAATGAAGTAGCATGCAGAGCTTGAAAGTCTCCTGATGATCTTTGTGGGAAAAGTAAAAAAAGGTTACGTTTTCCAGAATTTTTTCTGTTTTGGTTATTAACTGGAGAAAACGATACTAAGTAGTGTTTGTCCTCTCAACCCTTAGGAGATTTGTGAACCAGATTTCTAGGAAATGTTGGTAGGATATAGTGGGTATCAAAGATTTAAAAAGGAGCAAGAGAGGTTCTGGAGGAGTGTAGGCTGTTGGATAGGGAACTGAAGACCAGAACCTCCACAACAGCATTCTCTGTAATGTTTCCAATACTGTATTCAGGACCAGATAGAGATTTGGAGAGACGGTATTTCAGAGTGTGGTCTGAAAAATGGTATGGGAAGCAAATGGCTGAACTTTATAGGAGTCTGAGGATGCTTTTGGAATGCCAAAGGGCTTCTCAGGAGGGACAGGCTTAATTTAATGCTTAAGGTTGCTGATGCTTAACTTCAGTGAGTCTGTAGGAAAGTTTAAAACTGAAGATTGGCAGGGAGCAAACGCATATAAAATGTAATTTGTGACAATTTGCTGCCAAGTGGGGAATTTGTTGCACTTGTGTATGTTCAAGCGAAGGATAGGACAGAAGCTATTAGCAGTTGTAATAGGAAGCAGTGATCACACAGATAAATGTGGCACACTGGGGGAGAATGAGCACAGCCTCTGAAGACAAGTCATTCCTGTAGACAACTCTAAAGTGGTGCACTTGAGGAAAAATATTTCCAGCTTTGCATATATATTGATGAGCTCTAAACTGTCTGTCACCACACAGGAATGAGTCCTTGAGATTATAATTGTATTATTGAAATGTCAGCTCAGCACTCTGTAGTGTTCTAAAAAAGTAAATCAAATACTCAGAACTACTAAGGAGGGAATAGAGAATAAAGTATTGTCAAGCCACTTTTCAAATTTGTGGTACTCTTGTGTTCTTGAATTACATGTGTGGTTTGGGTTCCAACCATCAAGAAAGATAAAAACCAAATGGAAGAAGGCTCAGAGAAGAGCAGTAGGGATGACATGAAACAGCGTTATTACTATCAGTGAGTAGGATCCTCTGTCTGAAAAACAGCTGAGAAAGAATATGAGACAGCTCTTGGGAAATCTTGAAGGCAAAAGGAAAGTGAGCAAGGAAAGGTGGTTCACTGGTACCAGGGTGTGGGGACATAAAGTTGCTACAGATTGTTTGGGATGCTACAGTTGCCCTTGGCTTCCAAAGCTACTGGCAAGGTTTATGGAAGGGAAGTCTGTCCAGGGATATTAAATCCACAACAACCACTTCAGGTTCAAACCTCCTGAACTAACAAATTTTGAGAGGGAGGGAAAATAAACAAGGAAAATAACATTGTATGCATGTGTTGTACTTAACTCCTGGGGCATCTGCTTTGTTGACTGTCAGAAACAGGATGTTGTGCTTAGGTGGCTCCGTGGCCCTTGGTGTATCCCTTTCTTGGTTGAGAAACTCCTTGTCCGGTTATCTTTGTTTCCAGTAAGCATTGTGCATGAGGTCTTTCCCACAACTTCTTGCTAATCCTGTCTTTAACAGTAGCTATTAGTGGATGCCAGAGGAGAATATAGTAACAGAACAAGCAAATGTACTGTGTCTTTGGTCAACTCTCCTTGCAATCTGCGTTCACAGACTTACCTGAGCCAGAGATGGTGTTTCTCACTGTTACTGACTCTTGATGGACTTTCCCTCCTCCACCACACTTACAGTGTCCTGTGGCAGCAAGCTAACACTGTGTTGTGTGACAAGAGTTGGTTGGCTTTTTTGCTTTCATTGCACCTTAAAACTTAATTTGATCCCAAGTATTTCTTGTATTGTGAGAATGAGTGTTCATTCCACGTTCATCTCCTCCAGCTCATGTGCTTTTGTATTATAAATCTCAGGTGTTCCTTGCTGGTCAGGCTTTTTTTCTATAGTGAGAAGCCTTAGTCTATGTGAAACCACTTTTGAGAGCAGTCAGTGTAGATGATGGTACTAGCAGTGTGTCATCTGAATTAACTGCTGAGAAGATAAAATGACTCATGTTAGCTTTGCTGGCTCTTCTTTGTCCTATTGCCAAACGTTCAGAGGAAGCATGAGCTAAGGTGTTAGTAGAAGACCTTACGAAGTTAACTCCAGTGGATCTGCAGATACTTATCTCGTAGCCTTTCCATGACGCTTCAGCAGTCCTCAATTATCTTTTTAGGTCTACCGCATACAAAGAGAGAAGTATGTTCAAATCTCCCTGTTCTGCTTACTTTCCGGAACGCAACGTGTTTGGGTAGCTCTTGAGAAACTTGAGTAGGTGATGGGACAGCTTGCACTAATGTCCTGTCCTTGCAGGTGCAGCACTTGGATGCACTGAGCGGGGAGGACCTGCTGCTGACGGGCGAAGTGAGCTGGCGGCCACTCATGGAGAGCAATGCCCGCAGCATCCTCAAGCCCCTTTCCCCTGTTTACAACGATGAAGGACTCTGAGAGCGCCGGAGCTGACGTGTCTGTCAGTTTGTCAGATCATCTTGGGAAGCATGCCTGAAATTGAACTGGGCTGAGGCTGTGGGTCAGGAAGGAAAATCTGCTGTTGGAAAGAAAATACTTAATTAGATGTCCTGTCTGTGGTGCCTCAGTAGTAGCAAATTGGACAGCCATACTCTTTTGAATATTCACTTGCAAATAAACGCTAGTTGGTTGGAGAACCTCTGTCCTTTTTATGGCACTGAGTGGTCCTTGCTGACAAATTGAAAGACCTGCCTTCTGTCTTTAGGAAACCAGGTATTTTACCATGACTTAGAGTTATCTCAAGAAGACGTTTCTAGACGTTTCTGTCCTTTGCCTCATTTGGAGAGCTGCTACCTAGTGACACAGCAGTGTTCCTCTGCTCACTGAATGGTTGTGAAGGCAAATCTGAGTTTTGCATATTAGATGTTAATGTATTTTAAAAGCTTGATATCAAGATGTAATGGTCTATTTTTGCTGTAGTGGTGTTAAGAATTGCTTTAAAAGATTCTAAAGGGTTTTCTGTGAAAATCCGTTTTAGGAACTCTCTGCTTTGTTGCACAAGGATAGGAGGATGCATAGAATAACGCACAGTCCCAAGTAATGCTCTACGAGTCTAGCCAATTTAATGAGAATAAAGTCCAAAATGTGGCTAGGCTGTCATTAAAGCTGCCTCAGAGTACTTGGTATTTCAGTCTGCCTTGCTGGTATTTCCATATTCTTTTTAGAGTTGTGGTTTAAGAATTTCTTTATGAAAAGAACATTCCTGGTTCTGTCCATGGCTCTTAATGGGACAGGACTATGCTGTCCTCCATCCCCCAAAGCAGTGGTCCAGGGCTTTTTAACAAGACCTGTCAACCCCAGTGAAAACTTTATATGGCTGTGCAGGCAAATTACACCAACATAGTAATTACAGGAGCAAGAGCTCCACTGATTAAATCAGCAGAGGCTGAGGTGTACTACGTAGGTGGATGGTTCGCCAGGCTATTTCCAGGTCAGTGAAAAAACAGTTTTAATTTCTCTCCTGTCTAAAATCTTACTCAATAATAAATGTCAGTCTGGGTAAATGTGATGTGTATGTGTTTTCTGTGCCACTTGTGCTTTTGATAAGAATTAAGCACTATAATATCGGGACTTATTCCTAATGAAACTATTAAATAAAAGTCAAAGGTGATAATCCTTAACTTGTGACATTAATCCTTAATTTGTGAATCCTTAATCTGGTTAAAGTGAGACTGTGCCTGGCTGTGACTATTCTTCCTTCTGAAGTTGTTCTCTTCGTATTGTGTGTTTTGGGAAATATTTGACATCCTTCTCTATGTAAAGAGCAGTGGGATGCAGAATATAGGCTCCCAAACACTGGCTTGCATTTTTTTTCCCCGGTCTTCTCTTAGGGAGCCTTCTGTGTATAAAAAAGGCATTTTGTTATTTTTTTTCCAAGGCGAACTTCCTCAGTTTAACTTGTTATAAAATGAGTCATGTAAAGAAACCCTCTATGTGTGAGGTGTATCCCTTCTCTGTGAAAACATTACAGACCAAACAACTTGCTTGCAGTTTATTTAAGATGCTTTTGTTGAAAGCTGAGCTAAGCAGAGAAACCTCTTATATGTGAAGTATTATACAGTGTGTGTGAGATAATAACACCTTGTAATTCATTACAGCTGGCTTGTATTTACATAAAAGAAGGCTGAGCTGTGTAGGAATTTGCTGATTAATTTATTTTTAATGAGAGTGAAGTATACCAAGTACCAAAATAAACTTTACTTTGTGTATCTTACTGCTCCTGAAATAGGTGGAAAAATTAATGGTAGATATTTTGGCTCAAAGCTACATACATTAATTCATATACAAAACAGTTATTTAAACTTTAACCCCTTTCCTGCTATGTAATTTAAACCTGTACTCATGTTATCCATGCCATGGGAACACAGGACTGCGAGTACACCACCATCCAACCTGGTGCTGTGCACAGGTCAGAGATCATGTGGTGGCTGTGGCACTGATGCTGCGAGGCCAGCGAGCTAGGAGAATTCATGGGACCACTAGTCCAGAGATGACAATACCTATGATACTCTGAATATGGGACAGCCACGTGGTCAAAATTGAACCCATTCTTATCTTTATGGGCAGGAGGCTCCAGAAATCATGGTGCCAGATTGTGGTCGCTGGCATCTGCTTTTGCACTTCCTATTATGTGAGAATAAAGGCCAATAATCATGGCGCTCTGCTGGTTCCATAAAATGCCTTTGACACCACCCCCCCCCACCACCGTTACAGAGCTGAACCAGCGCTCAGGCTGTGTTTTGGACACAAGTGTGTGAGGCCTGTTACAAGAATAAGGCAGAAACTGTCTGTGAATTAAAAGGGTAATCTGTTAGAAAGGAAGAAATATGCTGGAGGCTATGCAGGTCCCAGCTGTCAGTTACCTGCAGACAGGATCAGGCTGTAGAATATGGCCCCTCTTACTCCAGAGGTGCATGCCCGTAGGTGGTGGCATTGCCAACCTGCTATATATGTCATCTTTATAACCAGGATTTAGAGTCCTTGAGAGAGGATACTGTTCCAGTAGCAAAATCTGCACCTTGCAAGCATTACAGCAGCAGTGATTAGCAGTTTTTTAACTTTTAATCGCTTTTGCGATTCCTATGTGTAGTACCACTTCAATTGCAGCAGAACACAGGGGTTGTAACCAAATGTCAAGCCTGTATTTTCCCATTTTCAAGGATTTGCAGAGGGAATGCTTGAAGCTATTCTGCTTGTGGACAGTTTTTTGTTTATGCTACTGGAGTTTTTGAAAGTTGTCTCAGGGCGTTGGCTGGGGGACGCTTACTGTATTTGAAGTGAATGTATGCATGCACACTTCTTCTGGAAGGAGCCATGCTGAGCACTTTATCATCCAACCTGATCTCCTGTCTCATACACGGAATTTGGACATGGCTTATTATTCCAAAGGACTTGTTCTCCCAACTTTCCCAGGTGTTTTAAAATCAAGAGACATGACCCTGTAGGCAGCACTCGTTATTTCAGCTAGATCATGGGGGTTTTGTTTCTGTGAGTGGAAGGAAAGGGCCAATGTGCACTGTGTTCCCTTTCTGCTCTGCTGTTTTGCACCGGTAGGGGAGTAGGTGCACGTTTTGCCCCCAGAGTCAAACTTGGCAGTCTCTTGCTTCAGGCTGATGTTCTGCTACCCTTTTTTTTTTTTTTTTTTTGGGGGGGGGGGTGTGCGGAGGGGGGAGTTGTATGATCCTCTTTGACGCCTACTCTGTATTTTAGATGGTTAAATGGTTTTATCATCTTGGCTTCTGTGTTCACACCTCCTTTGGGTATTTCTAACAGGCTTTTTCTGCTTCTTCAGACAGCTGCGGTGCTAAGAGCACAGGCATCCTTGATCTTCACAGTTCCTGCACTGTCCACGTGCCTACCCTGTGAAAGTGCAGTTACCACTTCCCAGATTTCTGCCTCATATCCTCCTCAAAGTGAAGGTTTTAGCACTGCTGCTGCCACACCAAGCCCTTGGGTAAGAGTTGCTGCTCCTGACATAGCAGTTGGATTTAACCACTGACCTGCCTCACCCTGCCTTTGGCTTGGTAAATAAGGTAAGCAGAGATGGAGCAAGAGCAAATTTTTCCACCAGAGCTTTAAATTAGATGAACGTAGAGTAGATGAAGAATAGCAAAGCTGTGGGAGGGTGAGCAGGAGCTGGGAAGAGATGGTGGTTGCTTCTGTGAGCATGGCCCCTGTGATGTATACCACTGCAAGGCACCACACTGAGGCACTGTGGGAGCTATACCATAGCCTGTGAGCCACTCTTGTATTTTTTCCACGCTCTCTCACTTCCAAAACCCTGCAGAGGAGGTCTGTCTTCAGAAATTCAAATCAACGTATGCCTGCTGCAGTCTATTTGTAGCATTTCTGTGGGACCAGTTTAATGCTGAGCGTGCAGCAAAGGTGATCTGCATCCCAGAGATGTGTTGAATGCTGCTCAAGCATTTGGAGAAGTTTGCCGATTCCCTCTACAGGTGTGCTGAGCAATTCATTGCCTCCGGAACTGGACTGTGGGCTTTCTTCCAGGAAGGTGAAAATACCGATGTTGGGAGTCGTAGATGTTTACATTAATACTTAGAAATTACTGTGTGTCTTTCTAACTCTGATGGTAATAGAGTTGTGCCATGGATACAGCAGTCATCTGTTGTGGCGTTCTCCAGCTTCTCAGTCCCCAGTGCAGCTGTTTGGTTGTGGTCTTCACCTAGCACACAGGATTTGTTTGGATGATGCTGGTGGCAGCTGACTTTGTAGTAGGCACCCCCTGTACAGGCTGCTGCCCTCCCCATCTGCCTCTTCACACCTACCCTGCTTGGTCTGATCTCTGTTGTCTTGTATAATAAACTAACTGAGACTTTTTTGCTCTTTGGTTTTTTGGTTTTTTTTTTTCCTACAAGAGACTGTGATCAACCTGTGCACCATTCTCTCTGCTGAACAGTGCTTCATCAGGCTTGACTGTGCCTTTGGTGTCCTAGGGCTAGGTTAACACCTCTTCCAGCAGTCTGGGTGATGGTACTTCTACCACTCTGCGGCATGCCTTAGGAAGCAATATCTCCATCTTTTGGGCATGTTGTATCTGCACAGCCTGGCCCTCAGCACTGTCTGTCTTTTCCTGAAGGTCTGAGAAGCCAAGGAGAGGGCAACAGCTTACACAGGAGCCTGGGAAAGTTGGTGAGGACATAGGGAAGACCCTGAGGCTCACCATGGGTGAGTGGCAGGCTCTGCTGCTTAGGCAGTTGTGCTGTGCTTGTGAAGTATCCGCCTCTCTCCTCAGCCTGCAAAGGGAGCATCGCCCACTGGTGCTGTGGGCTGCCTGCGCTGTGATGGTGCAGTTGCAGTGATCCTTCCCAGGCTCCCCCGGTGAGCTTCTTTTTACTGCTGCCCCTTCCTCAGGTATTTAGGGCTGTCCTGTGCACCCTACATGTGTTTGTTCTTTCTGAAGTTGCTGAACATGTTGAGGGAGTACTTGTTTTGCTTGCAGTCATTCAACCTGCTTAACAGCTTGCTCTGCTCATTTGTGGGGCAGCAGAGATGGTTGGGCCTCATCCTTCCACAGGGAACACAGAGCAGGAGTTCACATGAGCATGAATCCATCTTCTGTGGTTACATCTCAGTGGCTGCTCCAGATGTGATATGCTGGGAGCAGCCAGGGAGTTTAGGTCAAGTGGCAATAGATCTGCTTGAGGGGCCTGGGGCAGGCTGCTGTCAATGTTTTCCTGCACACAAGTGCAGGAACCAGAAATATCTACTGTCCTGTTTTCACTGTCTCGTGAACCTGCAACATGTTGCGGAGACCAGATCCTGTTGGAGTTGGCGTGCTACTGCAGCTCTCACAGGAGTTAAGGGCTCCTTCACGCTGTTTTAAGAAGCAAGGAGTCTAGCGCACGCAAAGCCTTCATTAACGATTACATGGGTGACTAAAAGAGTGAGCTGGGCTTGTTCATTCCTCATCCCACCTGCAGCCTCCTGGGCTGCTCCACATCCTGTCAAAGCCAGGCATCTGATGAGGGTTTGCTCATTGTCCCACATCCTTCCCCTTCATACTGTCTTCCTGCCGGTAACTGGACCCGTTGCTGTTACAATGCCCGATTCTATTTCTGCGTATTTCCTTTGGAAGGAGGGAAGGTGTCTGAAAGCGCTTTTTCACATGTTCACTATGGGGCAGCAGCCTAGGGAAGAGGCACATCATGGTCCTTCTCATGACAGCTGCGAATTGGCACCCTGAGCAGCTAGGGGCTGGACCTCGAAGGGCCACCAGCGCGACTCAGTGGCCACACGTTGGCTTCCCTGCGTGGCACATGGGTGGTAGGGGCCTCAGAGCGGCAACTGGAAAGAGCCTGCATGCTGGGCACACCGCTGAGCAGGGACCGGTGGAGGAGGTGGGGTTGTCTGTTTCCCTGCCATCACTAGTGCTTAGATCGTTTGGCCTAGAGCTGGCAGCTGGTGTCCATTGCCCTCCTGCTGAGCGGGGGCAAAGCTATCTGCCCTGATTTGGAAGAGTCTTAACATATGCATGGGAAAAATGAAGCAAGGAATTTGTGTGCTGCCACTGTGTTTAGAAGAATGAATCTGTAATGCCGTGGTCGGGAACCTTGGACAAAACACTGGGAGACTTTGCACTGTTCTGTCTGTGAGTTCCGTGCTGACACAGATCTCAGTGCCGTAACTAAAATTTGGACTTTTCTCATCTAACTGTGCTTGCTGTTCATTACATCTGGCCGGTGAACGCTGCACTGTGGAACACTGCTATGCAGGTGCCTTCCAGAAACATCTGTAGATAAGTGTGTTTGAGCACCCTGATGTTTGTGGTGGAAGATGTGGATTTCAGTCTGAAATGAAGGGAAAAAAGCAAATCTGGCTTCTTGTGTGTGAGTGCTCCCAAAGAACTGTACCATCATGGAACAGGCTGGCGGGCTCCCTTCCGTTTGCCTTCAAAGAGGAAGCGGCAGGTACATTTTGTGGAAAGCCCAGGCGAGGTGTTCGTGTTTGGTGAGCTCCAAGAGCATCTGTAGTGGGACACAAGAATGAAGTGTTGCCTAATACCTGGGCCAGATTATAGCTGCCTGGGGACGTTGCCTTGGAAGTGGGACTTGGTGTGTGTGTTTAGCCAGAGGGAATTTTCCTCTTGCCTTTCTCTGTTGATTGCAGGAGGTGTGTGGACAACGCTTGCAGATAAGATCCTTGCTTTTATCTGGCAAGAATTGGCTGATGTGATTCCTACATCCCCTGTTGGCCAGTCAGTCTGTGAAGTGCCAATTATAGATGTTTATCTCTTTGCCAGACAGCAGGGATGGGATACTTCTCATCTAATTCTAGATGTCTGCATGGTAAACCTCTGTCAGTGGCAGCCTGAGCTCTCCTGCTCAGTGCAGAGAGATAAGTGCTTTCACCGTGCATTTCATCTACCCTGTTTCAGATGTCTGCTGCAGGGTGAGGTAACTGACTCCCTGGAAATCTCTGCATCTCCCCACCAGCGCTGCAGAAGCCCAGCCTGACAAGCTCAGCCAGAGATGTGTACGTTGTATGTACTTTCATATGCTGAGGTCCACGAGAAATTACTGGAGGAAGAGTAGATGGTTACCAAACACCAGTTGAAGACAGTGGAAATCACTTCACAGAATAAGCAGCAGTGTGTTATCTGGCAGAAAACACGTATTTGATGACTTTTTTAAAATTCACACTCTTTCCAACTCCTTAGGAAGGCAAAAAAGGGTGATGTTACCTCCTTTTATGTTATCACCATGGTGACGTTATCCCCCTGGCAAAGCAGCTCCAGACAAGGCTCGTCATGTTATAGCTCCTTCCCTTCTTTTTTTCCCCAAACTTCCTTACATTGTGTTTGGCTGTTCACACTTTAAATTAATGTTACTCTTTAAGCTGGTCTAACAGTTACACCTGAAACACTTCCATGCCAGCAGTTTTATTATAATTTTGTCCCCTATATATTGTCCACAGCTGCTAATTCTGCACCTGCTTGCTGCATTGCAGCATAGCTCTGGCAGGTGACTTCGATTTTCTGGGTAAATGTACTTTTGCATAGTCCTGGTCAGAGTTCCTTCAGACTTCAGGGACCTGAAGACTAGGCAGTTAATCTAAACTATTAATCCCACTCCAGCTGTAGCCCATGGAGAGTGACAGTCCCTTGGGGACGTGATTCATCCCAGCTGACTTAGAACTTTGTGTCTGAATGTGCTGGTTCACACTCGGGCATGGCTGTCTCTCCATTGACTCTAGCCTGGTGGTTACATTAAAGAGCAGACATTTAGCTTTTAGACGACTAAATTTAGCCTGGATGAATTTAATCTGCAGGGGTTTTGTAACTTCTAGATAAAAGGCTAGCTGATTAGATCAACTGTCCAGCCAGTTCTTCGTTCTCTGGTTAGCCTCTGTGGAGTTCAGTAGCTCCAGGGTAAGTCGGCTGAAGGGGGTGGGGGAGGTTGGCGTTGCAGTCTGGGGACACCCGGGTGCTTCTGCTGTGCAATTTTTCATGTCCTGCATTGTGTTCTGGGTGGTGTGTTCCTAACGTGGCATTTTCAATCACTTATTAATGTCTGCCTGTGTTGTTTCTCCAAAAATAGCTCCGTGGTGCTTTTGGGAAGCTGGAGTTAACTAATCCCAAAACACACAGCATGTGGACAGTGTTGTCATTCGTGTGGCACCAGACTCATAAGTCTGAAGGTCCCGTCCTAGAAGGATTTCCAGGGAGATGCTAGAAGGCCCCATGAGCTATTATTGCTCATGCCTGCGGTATCTAATGACGTGAGCTGTGCTAAGATTCCTGCTGTGCTTCGTATGCACACTGTGAGCCTGTGATATTAAAAAAGATGGTGTTTTGGCTTCTCTGCTGGGTGCCAGTCTAGCAGAGCCTGGGCTCCCCCAAAAATGTCAAGGAGGAGCATTAGCTATGGTTCAGGGATGATTAAGTTTCTTGGCCAAGTCTGATTACCCACTTGGGATATTTGTATTTCATTATAACTGACACTGAGACACATGTTTGATTTGGAACAAATTTCAAGCAGGAACAAGTTTCAGCATCTGCATTTCCACGGTGAGCACAGTGAGGGACAGAACAGGTTAGAGCCTGCTTGGCTGAGGGTGGGGAGCTCTCGGCAGGGAAGGGAGGGCAGGACCTGCATCAGGTACAGGGAGAGGGAAGGAGTACCTTGAGGAGCTGATCTTCCTCCCCTTGCAAAAGGGGTGCTCTGAGCTCCCAGTGTCAGGTGTGTGTCTGAGGGAGCCGGTAAGAGCCAGCTCCTCCCCAGAGTGGGAGGCTGTGCCTACCTGGTGATTAACTCCCCGGCGGAGGAGTGCAGCTCATGCTGAGTCCTGAAGGAACCAGCTGGGAGGAGCCCCGGAGCGCAAGAGGGCCAGAAGAGACCTGGAGTCAGACAGGACTAATCCGGGTGGAGAGGCACTTCTTAGCATCAACAGCTCTGGTCATGTTCAACTACCTGGCGGTAGAGGTGAGACCCCAGTTCCACCGTAGCTATGGGGGCCAGCAAGGGGTGTCTGGGCCACTGAAGAGCCGCCTGGAGCAGCTGAAGAAGCCGTGGTGGAGGGAGCCCACCCCACTGGTGCTCCAGCACAGTGAAACAGCCAGGCTTGCCATAGACGCCTTTCTTGAGCAGGGGGAACGCGGCTACCTGAGTGCCATCGCTGAGGAACGGGAGCTGCCTTTTCTTTCCACCCTGGACATGGAATATATGAGCCATCAGAGAAACCAAAGCTTTCCAGATCCCAGCTCAACGAAAGACAAAGAGGCTGACCCTGGCAGCGCGGACACTGGGGACGGGTCCTCCCTCAGCTCTGAACTAACATCTGGCACCTACTTTCCACTCATGTCTGATGTGCACCCTCCAGAGCTGGAGCTGGGGTGGCCAGGGGCACCACTGCTCACAGTGTCTGGCCAGACTCAAGCCACTGTGATTTTCCAAAGAAACAAAGCTAACAGCATTAAGGATTTGCTCCGTTCTCTGATCAGCCGGGCACGGACGGTACGTATAGAGCTGTGTCCCTTTAGTGGGGTCTTGTGCCGCAGCACCCAAGTGCTGGTGGCCGGTCCCACAGCTGTACTCCACATGCTCCAGGTTGTTGCTGCTCTCTAGATGTCTGGCATGATGCGATTGCTTTTTCTGTACCAGACCTGTAACTGTCACTGCTCCTTTCTTTTCCTGTAATTTCTTTCCGCCTGGGATTTCAGGTAGACAGGCAGTGCCCTGGGAGGCACCCTGGGTCTGTGTTTGCGGGAACGCTGAGCACGGGACGAAGCCCAGAGCGAGCGAGTGGCAGAGTGTGCAGCATTAACGCTCAGCGGTGCTCAGCGCCTGAGCGCCAGCCAGCCCTTCTGCCCCCGCCAGCCAGCCTGCTCCTCCAGGGCTTGTCTTGGCCCCTGGCCACCACGTTAAGCAGGACAAGAGGATACCACTGGTGAGGTGCTGTGGGAGAACATAGGACCTGAGTAAACTTGTGGGACTGAAAATCCCTGCCTGTGGTTTGAAGTAGGTTAGCATACATCATCCCATCTGCTAGACCTGGCGTCTGCATCTCTCTGAAGATGAGTAAGATCAGCCCGTTCTGCCCCATCGCACAGTTTCTGCCGGGTAGAGGTTGCTAACCCTCGGATGTAATAAAAATTGGACAACCACAATGGATTTACTCATTGTGCTCCTTCTTATTCCTTTTTGCTTTGATGCTATACTGGGTACTAAAGCAGCAGCTTGGACAACTGTTTCTCAGGTGCGTTTTCAGCTTTTATTGTCTTTGTCCTTTTTATTGTTCTTTGCATCTGTTCCATGTTTGTTTTCTTTTGTAGTATTTCATTTCAATAGTGTGACGATACTGAGTAAACTTCTAGTGCAAAGTCCACTTTTAGCCAGTGAACTTCTAGGCCATTTCTCTTATCATTCCAGTAGGGTTTTTTATTTATCTTTAAAGTCACTCCTTTTATTCATTACTGCCTAGTGCGGAAAGCAGGAGATAAAGAATTGTTAAGCCCAGACTTCAGCTGTGTCAAGAGCACAAGCTGTTTCCAGGTGGACTGAGCCAAAGTTTTATCTTCTGTCCCCATCTGCAGTGCTGAGCAAAGTTACATTGGCCTCAGCAGATGAAACTGCAGTCCTGCAACAGCTCAGCTTGCTGTGCAGCATCACAACATCATCGAAGAACCACATATCATTGAAATTTGGGTGTGATATGAGGCAAATGGGGATCTTTTACCCTTTTGTCAAAAAGACGACCGTTTTGCCACGTAAGCTGCTGCTCAGTTGTAACCAGCTATTGCCTAATGCCCATACTTCTACTGCACCTTTGTAGGCAAATAGGAGAAGTTTTGTCCAGGAAGTGACAAAAAGCTTTGTTTGTCCTTGCAGGCAGCTGATTTATGATATCTTAAATGGTCTGAGAAGTCCTGTGACAATTCCTGCATCCTTTTCAGCAATGGGCATTAAGACTTAGTCATGGCAGAATGCACAAAGTAAATGACTAGCAGGAAATGTCCCCTTGGCACTTAGCATGTGTCCCAAATCGCTGATAATATTATATTATAATCCTTTAAACCACATGAAAAACATCTTGCTGCTTTCTCAGTTCACGGGAGCTTCGCTGTTGCTGCAGGGAGGGTGCCCAGGCAGTAGGTGCTTTATTGTACTTTAAGTACGTTTTGAGTTTTTATGCTTTTTTTGCTTGGCCTGAAAAAGCACTGACAGTCTTCAGCCCTTTATGTTCAAGCTGGGGATTTTCACGCAGCGTTTTTGACTGTTGCATGAAACAGGAGAATGAGTTTTCAACCATCATATTGGTTTATTACTGGTGTTTTATTGGCTTCTAGGTTAGCAGCTCTGGCCAGGGCTTCCCATGATTCACTGTGTGATTGATGGCAGTTCCAGCTCATTTACAATCCCAGCTGCACACCTTTAAGTAGTTACTGAGTCATTTTGCTCATCAAACCATCAAAAAAAGATGCTACCTGTATGTTTTTTAATGACAAAAGAGCAACCAGAGGTAAAAACATCTTTTGCTTGAAGTACCAGTAGCAACTGTGTGGAGAACCACTTTTTTGCTTCTCAACAGCTGTTTCTGCATTTAAAATATTTTCTCCACTAGACTTTAAGTGCTCATCATATATCCCTCCTTTAGAGTGTTTTCCCTCCTGCATGCTTACAGCTAACATAGAAGGGGGCCGCAGTGCTGGTGGGATGTGGGAAGGATGTTGAGATCTCTGAATGCTTTTCCTGGGTCCTGTAGGCAGGAAGGCGTGTGCCTTGAAATGTTGTTTGCTGTTTTCTCCTGTACAGTCATACAGAACAACATCAGCTGACATATTTTGCAACAGCGTATTTGTACTGACAAATGAGCAAAAAGAGCATTTGTTTTATTGGTACCTTTTGCTTCTGTGGTTTATCTTTCTACTTTGCTGTATTTAACCAGCTGTCTTTGAAGATGTATTTTCAGATTTGAGCTTTTCTCTTTGCAGACATAAGAAGATGCAGCACAGCCACACCTTAGCCCTCATTTGATAATACTATTACTATTTTACTTTTCTTGGATGAGCTCCAATCAATTTTGAACCATGCTGCTTCTTTCACCCTTCTTGTACAACTCTTGACACTGGCTGGGGGTCTGCATTTATGTGCAATTGTAGAAGGGTTGCTGATGGTCCCCAAGAGAAGCATTGTATCGCTTCAAATGGCAACACTTAGGTAATGACCAAAACCACACTGCTATTGGCAAATACCAGTAAAACCAGCTGTGCTGGTTAGAAACCAGACAGATGGCAACCCCAATGGGGTGCTGGTAAGTGCTGTAATTCCCGAAGTGATGACTGCAGTAATTGCTGAATTGTGAGTTTCCAGAAGTGGATTTAGAAATGTCATGATTTAACCCTACAATGGCAAGGTGTGAATTTTCTAGAGCCTGTGGGGCAGCTGTGTCTGTGCAATGTCCTGACCCCCGAGGCTGTGCCATGGGCTCGGGGGCCGTGATTGGCATGGTGAGGAACAGGGATGCTCTGAGCCTGCCCCAGGCTTGCAGCTCCCACCACTGAGACCGAGGGGCTGGAGGCACTGGGTCTGTCACGCCAGGCTGCCGTAGATGCCTAAGGCTTTTGAATGTAGACATGAGCTGTCAGGAGCCTGCACTGGAGGTGGGCCTTGGGGTACCTAACTTTGCTGCTTTACAGAGCTGTTGGAAATTATGCTTGAGGCTTTAGCCCTCCCTTTTGTGACAGTATGTTCTTAGGAGGCTTCAAGGGGAAGGCTTCCAGGGCTGTCTTCCCCCAAAACCTCTTGGCTTTGAGGCTGAGCAGCTGTTACAGTAAGAGCTGCCTGCTTTGCTTACCGAGCAGATATGGTGACTGAGTGGCCCTTATGGCTGTCCCGTGGCACCCGTGCTTAGAGTGACCAGCCCCACCGTGGGCACCTGCACCTCTACCACGCAAGGCTGAGGCAGAGCACAACCTCCGCGCCCCCCGCCGCAGTGCCCCTCGCCGCAGGCTGCAGTGCGTGTGGGTTGCCAGCCTTCCTGCCCGACATCAGCTGTGGGTGCTTGGCAGCACCACCAGGAGCCAGATCCCCCAGATCTGCCCAGATATGGGGATCCTGGCAGCGAGGAGGCCGTGAGCAGCACTAGTCTGTTCTGCCTCCTGATGCCAAGCAAGTTTCAAAAAGTCTGAAAAACATGAGTCTGACTGTCCCCCAGAGCTCCACCCGGCCTGCACAAGCGGGCGTCCCTCTGCCTGGGCGCCTGCTGCCGTGCTGGCGCGGGGTGCCCCAGGGCTGCTGGGAGGTGCAGCTCTGCGCCCAGCCCAGGGCCGGCAGTGCCGGGGTGACGGGCACATGCCATGCACAGCCCTGTGCTGCCTGTCAGCCCCGTCGCCCTCAGCCAGCGCTTAGGTCAAGCAGCAGCCCGGGACTCTGCTAAAGCCTGTGAGCGCTGGTGGAGAACAGCAAGGGCGTGCAGAGCAGTGGGCGCCGGCAGTGCCTGTGAACACGTGGGGGCTGGGGACGCAGGAGCGTCAGTCTCTCTTGACTCCATCACACCGACCTCCCAAGCCAAGCTTAAATTGTCCTCAGGGCCAAGCCTGCCTAAGCATGGGATGAGCTGGAATATCGTGAGGCCAGTGTGGCCAAGAGGGACTTGCCCGAGGCCTTACGCAAGGTTTGGGCTATAGTGTTTTCTTGGTGCTTCATCATTAGAGGACGGGTGGCCCATCAGAGTCATTTGGCTAAATTTCCTTTGGTCTTTGGCTGAAGGCCAGTGTGGAGATGGTAAAGTCCTGCTTTTTTGTGGGGGTCTCAGCGGTACCTAATGCCGATACCCACACAGCAACATTGGTCTGGGAAGTTGAAGGTGCTTCTGACCGTTTCAGAGCTCTTCCAGTGCTGACTGCTGCCCGAGCCGGATAGGCACATCTCGGGACGGGAGAGGCGTCTGCCAGAGCTGCCTTCTGGGAAGACAACATTGATGAGGGCTACAAAAGAGGTGGCCTTCGGAGTCAGGCTCCGAAGCCTGTATCTCCCAGGACCAGGGTGAGAGGGTAGAGATGTGGGTTTGGCCTCGGGGCAGTAGGAATGTTTTTAGCCCTTGGTGACAGCTGCCTTGTGTCTCATGTGGACGTCTGGGACTAAACCAGCCTCCAGGAAGCTGGTGGGCTGGGCCTGGGGTCCTCTGCAAGATGTGGAGGACCAATGACACTGTGTAAGGCATCATTGCGGAGATGGTCTTGGGGGACAAATCAAGTGGAACCAAGAAATCTTCTCCACCTGCAAAAGGGATAAATGCCCAAGGGAGCAGGAAGCAGCCTGTGTTGGCACTGCTGCCCTCCTGTGCCACGGCTGCGGTGCAGAGGGTCTCCCATGGGGTGCACAGGCACCGGGCACCGACAGGAGCCAGCTTGCAGGCGAATGGCTGGGAGCAGAGCGCTGGGGAGCTAATGGGGCCCCGCTCTGCCCCTGCAGCTGCCTCTTCACTCAGCACCTCAGCCATGGGTATGAGCCTGGAAACAGGCAGTTTATTAAAGAAACAGCAGAAGAGCCACTGGGCAGCAGGCAGTCTGGGGCCAGCGTGCCAGGCTGGAGCAGAGATGCAAGCCTGTCCCTGCATCCAAGGACAGTGATACTTGGAGCTCCTCTATTCTTTTATGAAGCAATTCCAGGTCAGACCCGTGAATGTGATTCAGCCTGTTCCTATTTAAAGCTTGAACCACGGTGCACGTCAACCTCACTGCTGTCCTCTGCCCTTAACTCTTTGTTTGAAGGGAAGCAGCTGAGCAGACGCGGCAGAGGAAAGCTCACCCTGCGTGGTCTGTGCTGTACAGTGATGTGCACCGTGGAGAACTGTGTTCTGGCCATGCTCTACCACAGGCAGACCAGGTGTTTAAAAACAGGATTCCTATCTCATCACAGGGTGTATGATGAGAAGCAAAAGAAACTGTCACGCATTTTGAGTGCAAGATGTAGCGCAAGGCATGAACGTGGATAAAGTAGGCCATTGGAGCTTCACTCCAGCTCGCTGCTTTTTGGGCCATCTTTATTTGGGCATCCTCTACTAGACGCAGAAACTGAAAATTGGAGTAGTGCACAGAACCTTACAAGTACCAAACAGTTACCTTATTATATACACGCTTGCCTGATAAGATATGGTAAAGACTGACACTGAAGTGTTTGGACAGTAGCTCCATTACTTATGCAGCTTTTGCAGCGAAGCTGGCCTGTTGGTAAACCCTTCACTGCTTTACCTTTTCAGTCCCCCATGTGTTTGTATCCTCCGTGAGTTCTCCGTGCTAACTGTGAGTGGCTCAGGGTCTGAGTCACCAGGTTGCTCCGCAAGCACCCTTGAGGGAAGCGCGTCCGCCCTGACTCGTCACCCAGCTGGGCTGGTGCTCTCCTGCCTGCTCCGAGGTGTTCCCCCAACTTCTGTCACGAAGGGTGATGGCAGCAGATGGATCCCAGTGGTCTCTGCCAGCCCCAAATAATGGGCGCCTTGGTGTCTGCTGGCAGCCTCCCTCTGTGAGGGCAGTGACACAGCTTCTCCAGTCACAGCTTCATCTATTTATGGCTGATTTCCCCGCATCTGTTGTTCTCATTGCAGGTCATGCTGTACCTTGAATTTTCTAGTTCTGGGTCAGCTCACTTGTAGTAGGTACTGGTCATGACCTATCTTCCATTTTCTGTATTTTCCTTCCAGTTTTTGAAGAATTCATTTAGCCAAGAGGGTCTGCTGCCTCCCATCCCATCGCCACAGCAAGGAGGGTTGCCATGGCCGCCTTCAATCTCATTCTTTAAAAAACTGGCAATCTCTTTAAAATTCTTTTCCTTTTAAAAACCCCTCCCTTGCAGACCTTGCCTTGCAAGTCTTCAGTTTGAGGCAGATTTTCTTGAAAAAAAGATACTTTTTTCCCTGATAATGTTAGTGTTATTCCTTCTTCCTACTCTCAGTTTTCATTCCTGTCACTTGCATCCCAGGCTGCATCAGCAGGAGTGCTGCCCGCAGGGAAAGGGAAGGGATCCTTCCTGTACACGATGTTCTGCCGTTTTGCCTAGTCACCCCTGGGATGTAATCTTGGAACAAGGACATGTACATACTTGATCAGGATACCTTCTCCCTTACCTGGCAGTGTGTCCTTCCTGAAAAAAATGATACTTCTTTGTATTAACCTGCTAGTCATCTGCAGAGTCACTCATACTGATGGAATAATGATTTTGGTCGGTCTCAGCTCTTCTGTTTATGTGCTGTGTTTCTGGTGTATTTGCTTAAGGCAACACATACTTGTTGCAGCAGTGGTACTTGGAGCCTGTGCACATGCATTGCCCTCTCAGCTATTTGGTTGTACGAATGGCAGCTGAGATGGGAGGCTGCTGGATGGGGAATATCTTCGTAGTTATTAACACTAGTGTTACCTGCCATGGTGGGGGAAAGGCTGTTAAACACAAAGGTGTAGAAGCAATCTCCACTCATGTGGCCACAGACACTCAGTAACACAGATTTGAACACTTAACTCATAGCTGAAAGCACAATTCACTTGGGCATGAGATTTCAACAGTCTCTTATTCCCCCCTCCCCCTCCCTTTTCTCCTGACTAGGTGATAGCGATTGTGATGGACCTGTTTACAGACATGGAAATATTGTGTGACCTGCTGGAGGCCTCGAGCAGACGGCACGTCCCCGTTTACCTGATCCTGGATGAAGAGTACTTGAAGCATTTTGTGGAAATGTGCAACAAAATGGCTCTTACTCAGGACAATTTCCCAGTAAGTTTTCAGTCACACACTGGATATGATAAATGGGTCTTGGAATCGATAAAAAATGTGTACCCTTTGTTCTGTTCCCTCTGCCTGGTCCCTAGGACCTACCCCTTCTCCCAGTGTCCCAGGCTAAGAAACTGTGGCTGTTTGGTTTAGGAAATCGAGATCTGTCTGGAAGCGCAGAGGAAGGAGTGGAGAAGACTCCTAGTCCCGTATCTTCATGTTTTGTGGTCCTCATGTCAGTTTTACACACAAGAAGCGTGGGCTCAAGGCCAGTAAGATGCAGTGCGTTACTGAACGCTTTGCTGGTCTGGTGCAGGCAGAAACCAGAAAACTTAAGTTCATGTGGACCTGTATCGTCCCCTCTCCTTGTCCCCTCTCAGCCCTTGCTCTGGGACATAGGACTGCAAGACCTGAATTGCTCATTGTTCAGGTCCCTGAGCTCAGGTTAGGTTCTGGCCGGAGCCGCTGCAGTGCAATAGCTGGGTGGGGAAGGGGAGCGGCGATTCCCCTCCGATGTCCTGGTGAAAAACCTGCCGCGTCCTCCCCTGCTGCGCTGCCTTGGTGCAAACCAGGTGTCGGAAGCCTGAGGGTAAGATCTCCTGTTAGCCCTTGCGACTGAGTTGTGGGTTCATGAGGGGGTTGTGAAGAGCCCAGTTCCCCACTTGGTGGGGTGCTCATCAGCACTGGTGTGTGGTGCTCACAGCAGGTGAACAAAAACTAACGTGTCACTGTGACAAGCTCTCTTGGGAACGTGCAGACTCAGAAACACACCCCGGTACCTTGCCGCTGCCCACGCAGCCTTTGTGGGTACTGCCTGTCAGTGGGAGTTGGGGTTTTGTTGTCATTTGTTAGTCCTGCAAGGCCAGCAGTCTGTGCTCCTTCACTGGGTGCACAGGATTCCCTGGAGGACTGATTCTCTTCCAGCCACCGATTTCATAGATTTCCCCTTTATCTTAGTGGCAAATGCTTGGAAATTACCCAGTTACCTCAAAACCATTCTTAACTAAAAAACAGGCTAGAGAAGAGAACACACACACACACAAAAAAAAAAAGTTTTATGGCGTTCAGAAAAGATGCAGTTAAAAATGTCTTCATTTCCCCTCATTTTTAACCTCTCTACACAAAGATAATTTAGAGAGGCGTCCTTCCTCCCTCATGTTGCTGTTGCTCTGCCCTTTCTCGCTTCTCACAAGCCAGACCCATTTTATCCTGCCTCTTGAGATGGCAACTGTTAGGGAAAACTGCTTCACGCTGGTGCGTGTTTGCTTTCATGAAGAACTGCATCACTGAAGTCACCTGGTAGCTCCAGATTAATGCCACCTCCCCAAAATTTATTTTATTTGCTTCTTATCCAAGAGCCTGGCTATTGTTTTTAATTAAAATTAGAATGAGTTTGCGTCCATGGAGATGTCTATGTCTCTTTGTTAGACCTGATGTCATGTCTTGTGCTTGAATGGCTAATTAACACTTTGCCTCTGCCATTCAGTGACTCATTGGCAGGTCTCACTGTGAAGTGCCTCTTAAACTGATGCCTCTCGACCAGCACGTTAACGTATGTGCTTGATATTCACATCTAAGTGGAATGACTGTACATGTCTTGTTCCTGGCCCTGAGTTGTGACAGGATGTTATGGTAAATCTCCATTTGGAATAATTGGTGACAATTTGGGGCTTAGTGGGGAATTTGGGGCAATTGCCCCTCCAGCATCTTGCTCCTAAGAACATTGCGTGAGCCTGCTGGCGTCAAATCCTGGTGCTGAACTTCAGCAAACCCCGCTGTGGTGGTCGGGCGTTGGCAGCGGTCGCAGCAGAAGGCTTCGCTGTCAGGTATTTCCAAGTGGCCATCTGCTGAACTTAAATCTGCTGCCTAAATCGAGTGAGACCAGTACACAGTAGTCCGGCTTTTCTGCAAGGCTGCAGGATTCTCATCTTGTTTGGGCAATTCAGGGACTGGATTGCCAAGAGGAAGAAGAGGATGGAAAAAATGAGCCACATACCAGAAAGTCGCCCAGCCTCAGAAAGGACGAATGCAGTGATGCAATACTGTGGCAACGAATCTGTGGGATACCCCTTACCTGAAGTGTGTTTGACTTCCCTGGAGGGGGAGGTGAAGCTCCTCCCTGTGAGAACTAGTTTTACTGAAACCTCAGCACCGGAAGGAAAGAATCCCTGCACTGATTGGCAACAGGATTTGATGAACGCCTCCCCAGGCGTCCAGGGTATCTTGCTCTGTATCAGCAAATTGTGGTGGCATTTCAGGAGAATCATAGGTTAGTGCAGGTTGGCAGGGACCACAGGCAGTCTCATCCAACCTCCTGCTCAAAGCAGTGTCACCTGTGAGGTCAGAGGTAGTTGCTCAGGGCCCTGCCTGGTCTAGTCTTGAAAATCTCCAAGCACGGAGATGTCACAGCATCTTGTTCCAATGCATAACTGTCCTTACAGGGAAAGTTTCTCCCTTCTCCTAAGGGACAGATAAAGACACATCCTGGGACACAGAAGGCAACAAGTGAGATCTGCAGTGCAAGGATTGTGAACCTTCAGCTCTGTCCCTGCTAGAAGTTTCCATGAACTCAAGCCTGGACAAGTACTTGGAGAAGAGGTCCAGGTGGGCTTCCCGCTAAGACAGACCACAAGAGGCTCAGGAAATGCCCTGAGCAGAGAACAGGCAGCAGCAGCAGCGGGGGCAGCACCAAGAGGCGATCACCTTCATCCTGCTCTTCCCCCGCTGCCGGCTGTGAGCGAGGGACAGCAGGTCGGCGGGACCCGATCTGGAGGAGACCTGCTGCTGTGCTGAAGCCCTGAAGGCAATGGTGCCCCTTGCAGGGGTGGGGGGGCAATGGTGCCCCTTGCACAGGTGGAGGGGCTCCCTCAGCACAACGTGAGAGCCCAGCTCCCCCACCCTGCCACACTGAGCTCCGCAGATGTTTCTGGAAGACGCCTCCTGCCCGCGGGGGTGGAAGAGGAAAGCTGCCAGGAATGGAGCCTCCTGCCGCGGGGCAGCTGCCTCTGGCTCCTCAGGCCGAGGCACAACTTGGGTGCCGTGAGCCCCGCACGATGCCAGACCTAGGGTGAGCGTCGCTGGCTGCGTGCTCACCCGCCTGGGAGGCCAGTGGGAGAAGGGGCGGCAGCCGTGCCCTGGAGCAGCCCTGGGGGCGGCGGGGGCGGGGGTCTGCACCTTGCGGAGCTGTAGGCAAACCGCCACTATTCATGCTTGTCTTTTGTCTGCAGCACTGGCCATCACCCACCGCGCTGGCATGGTGGAGGGAAGCTGCCGCCCCCACCAGCAGCGCCCACTGGCCACAGATGGCCAGACGTCCTCGGCGGCCCGTGCAGCCCTACCGGTGGCCACGGCTCTTCATCCTTTACGGGGCTGATGCTAGGCAGGGGCGAGCTGCCCACCAAGGGACCTGTCGGGCCAAACACGGGCGGTGGCGGTTTGTGTTGCGCTTGGGGTGCCAGCGCCGCTGGTGATGGGAGCTGGCCCGGAGGGGCACCGGGGGTGGCAGCCCGGCGCAGGGGCTGCCTCAGGGGTGGTGATTTACACATGAGATGTTTTGTTTGGCACTCTGTCATATAGATCAGGCCAGTAACTGTCTCCGGTGGCTGTTCTCTTCTGCCTGCCCCAGCTGAGGTGCAAATAACTTTTATTAGGGGCAAACCCCTCAGATTACAAAAAAGGCTCCTGCTGGATACCGAGAGCCTTCTTTCCCTTTTTGTACTGGGGAGTCTGTTTTACAAGCTGAAGTTGTATCAGACCAGCTTTTTGCCATCTTTAAAACAGATGAGGATCAGCTCTGTTTCACCTGAGTACAGCAGATGAAAATTTTTATAAAATTCTTAAGTATACTGATAAAAGGCAATTCTTAAAATGTAGGCATACCTTTCTGTAAATCTTTTTTACTGAACGATATTTTAGTTTTAAGAAGCCTGTCACTGCATAAAAGCAGAACAGCACATTCCATTGATTAGAAACTGGCTAGTTGTTACGGGTCAAAATTTACTTTAAATGCAGACCCATAAGGTAGTACAGTTAGTTGAATATTATCAATGATCTGGAAGAAATTGTGTAGTCCTACATGCTTCAGAAATGATCTGTAGGCTCATAGGATTCTCCAGATTTTTTTCAAACCGATATTTGTACCTAAGTGCAACTTTTTAATATTTGTTGGCATTTTTATCTCATAACAGCAGAGAGTGTGACAAAATATTTGGTATGTAGAAGCCAAGAAATACCTGATGCCTTGCTGCGTTCTACCCCTGGGAGCAGAGCTCTGCTCAAGGGAGTCCATCAGTGGTGCATAAGGGAACATTTCAGTTTAGTTCAGTATGCGTCCCCTTGCCAACCCTGCTCTCTTTGGTTTCAGAACATGCGCATAAGATGTCTGAGCGGAGACACATACTACAGCAAAGCAGGCAAGAAATTTGCAGGCCAGGTTCTGCAGAAGTTTATCCTGATTGACTGTGACCAAGTTCTTGCTGGTACATACAGGTAAGAAAAAGTAGCAACTACTGTGACAAAGACTGGTGACACTGAGAAAATACTTATTACCGAAATACTGAATAATGTAGCTCATTATTTTTTTTCTCCACAATAATGATACACTGGTTTTCCTCTTCATTTCCCCTTATAAATGTCAGGTTTCCTTTTGGTGCTTTATGTTCTCCTGCTCCCCCCTTTTGCTCTTACCTTGTTTAGCTTTCAGATAGCATTAACTGCTCATCTGCCAGCATTGATGCTTCCTGGACACATCTGTCTGTGAGTACTGCTTCATTCCTTAAAAATGTAAAAAATGTTGGACCAGGTCAGGTGCTGCTCCACCTGGCCGAGGTTCCGGCTCCCGCTGATGCTGTGTAGGGTGAGCCACCCCAGCTGCTCCCCGTGGGCTCCTTCCCTCCACCGCATGCGCCGCTGTTGCATACATCCCCCTTACTCCCTTCAGCATCTGTTCGGTACTGATTGCCCCTGAATTAGCCCGAATTCATTGTCTGTTCTAAACCAATTTCCTACTAATTTCATGAACCACCCCTGGTTCTAGTGCTGCAGGCTGGTGCAACAGCTGCCCTACATCCAGCTAGGGTATTGCTTTCCCGATGTTCTAAGCCTCCACCTCAGCCACCCTCCCTGCCCTTTTCTTATCTAAAGCAAAGACCTCAGCCTTTTCAGTCTCCCCTCATATGGCAGCTCCTGCGTCTCTGGGTCATTTTAATTGTCTTTCCCTGCACCCTCTCTGACCTCACAGTGCCTTCGTGAGATGCCAGGACTGGAGCCCCATGCAGCCCCAAGAAGCGGCTGCACCAGCATGTTACAGGGGGTCAAACCGCCGCTCTCTGCACTGTTATTACCGTGGTGCTGGTGGTGGCCAGCGTTCATTGCATTGTTTAGCTGCCATTGCATGCTGAGCTGATGATTTCAGAGAACTGCTGACTGTGATTCTGAGCTTCTTCCTGAGCTGTTCCAGGTTTAGTGTCACACAGGCCTGACACAGAACATTTTCCCCTCTGGGTGCACCACATTTTCCTACCCTGAAGTTCATCTGCCACATATTTGTCCACTTGCTCAGTTGTGTAAGGTCCTTCTGGATTTCCTCTTTTTTTCGGCGAAGTATTCAGTCACCAGAAGGAATCTTGGCAGACGTGGGGATTTCACTGCACCCCCTCCATGCCTGGGTCACCGATGGATGAGAAACAGTCTCTGGAGCCTCATGCTGACTCTACCCATGCGGAAAAATTACCGTCAAGCGCTGATTTGCATTCTGTGCTTTCACCAGCTCTCGGTCCATAACAAGACCTTTCCTCCATGTCTGTGGCAAGTTAAGTTTGTTAAAAGGCTTTGGTGTAGCACCCTGTCAAAGGCTGTTTGAAACCCCCAAAAAAGGTATGTGCCCGGGTCCCTCACCTGTGTGCTCGCTGGCTCCCTGACCAAATGCCAGCGGGTCTGTGAGGCAGGGCTTGCCTTTATAGTAGCCCTGCCGGCTTTTTTCCAAGAGGCTGTGCTCCTCCATGCTGTCAGTAATCTTGTTCTTCATGGCACACTCTGCCATGTCCCAGGGTGGAGGTCAGCTCCAGTGCTATGTGGGCCTCAAGATCATGGCCAGAGCCCTCTCTGTAGATGGAACCATGCTGGGAACCTCCCAGTCCTCAGCAAAGGAGTCTAGAGTGGCCCTGGTACACGGGAGTGAAGCACGTCTCAGTGTCACCAGCATTAGCCATGGATGCAAAAAATTCATCGAGGTTCTCTGCTATGCTCTTGCCATCACCGAATGCCCCTTTTGACCTAGAGATCTCAAATGGACCCGCCAGTTCCTGAACTGCCAGTACAGCAGTTCTGAGCAACCTACAAGGTGTAGTCATCTTGGGGTTTTGGACTGCTCCTTTTCAGCTCTTTTTCACTAACTGCTGCGTTCTTACATAGTTACTTTTCTTAAAATGGAATATCCAGGTGCTGCATTTATTTAGATTGCTCTTTCCCACCACAGAGTTAAAATTGTGTTGTACGCTTTATTGCAATTGGGCTCTTCCCTTCTAACTCGGGAACAGTCTTATGCATCATTCCAGACCACATCCTGAATAGCATCTTTTCTTGTGGGTCTAACAATTTAGGCTAGTTAATTCTGGCAAGTAATCATTTATTGCTTCCACAAAGTTTTTCTCCACAGCTCATCTCAGTGAAGCATTAACCTAGTACGTATATGAGTGGATGAAATCTCCCGCTGTTACTACCGTTCCTAATTTTGCAGCCTCTGTAATCTCAGTCAACATTGTCTGATCACTGTCACTGTTCTGATCAGAGGGTCACGAGTACTATTGTTGCGCTATGTTTTTATTACTAGATTCTGAGTTTTTCACCTACAGATCTTCCCCAGAGTATTTTCATGCTGTTGCACATCATATTGTCTTTCACAAACAGTGTAACCCCCCAGGACAGACTGTTCTGATGTTTCTGTGAATTTTGTGCCCTGGCAATACTTTATTCTCCTTCCACCAGCTCTGCTTGAACACTGTTCTCCCTATCCCTTTTTCTCCCTTTTCCACCTCCCAGCCAGCCCATGCTGGACCCTCAATTTACTGGTGTCCTCATCAGTGCTGTCACTCCGAGCTGCACCTTGTCTTCTGCTTCCGAATCTCCCAGTGTGGAGGTCTCACCTTAGCAAATTCTGGCAGTGAAAAATGAAGTACCTGGTTGAAACTGGTTATGTAGGATCTCTGTCTAAACACTCGGAGAGCAGTGTCTGGTGGCATTTTGACCATCCTGAGACACGTATCTAAAAGCAATGGAGTGAGTCACTGCCTGGAAACATCTGTCCATCTCCACTGACGGCAGGCGTGGGGATGAGTTAACTGGCACCACTCGGTTTTGAGTGGCTAAAACTTGAGTGTGTGTCTGCTGGATTGAACACCACAGCTGGGGGAACATCTTATTCCCCTGTGGCCCAGAGTCAGGGTATTGCTTAAAATGCAGATTCGGGTCAGTTCCTCCGTCTGCTGTGCTGGGGCAGGGGTCTGGGTCTGCAGTGTGCTCTCTTCCTATAGAGCTCTGGGTAGCTGAAACTTCTTGAGTTCTGGAAGATCATTATTCAGTTGAACAGGGCCTTATATCTAATTCTCTGCTGTCGTAGTAAGTACATGATGTTCTGGACTAAAAGAAACAGTCTCTCATTGTGGAATTTGTTCAAAGCGGTCAGAAGCACTTCCACAGGTGAAAATCAGGGAATCTCTACTGGGCATACTGCAGCCTGGTCCTGTACCAGTACAGCAGATACAGGTCACAGTCTGCTGTTGGCCTTTTTGACTAGTGAAGCATGGAAGCGGTCAGTTTTTTGAACTGCCCATGGGAGCCCTGACCTCTTTCCTAGATGTTGATATCCGAGGACTCATCAATATACAGACACAGTCAGGGAGTTTGCAACAGTTTGCATTTATTGACATCGAATTTTGTCTGTTGTTTTGTCACTTATTCACCCCACACCGTAAGATGGTCTTGCAGCTTCTGATTATCCAGGTTTTTTCTGACCACCCACAGCAATTTTGCCATGAGCTCTGACATGGATTGTTTCTACCATTTCTCAGGACTTTCTGAATATGTTGAACAGCAGTGATCCTAGCACAAAACCTGTGGGATTTCAGTGGGTAAATGAAAATAATTGCTAGCATTTGTATCCTATCTTTAATAAACTGTTACTCCTCAGGAGAACAGTCTTTTGTACTCCATTTTTCTGAGAGTCCCTGCTGAATGACCATGTCAAAATCTCTTTGAAAATTCAAGTATCCAGCACCAAGCAGATCAGACGCATCTGTCTGCTGGCTGCCTCCTTCAAAGAAGCGCAAGAGGCTTTTGAGGTATGGCTTCCTTCCACAAAAATATGCTGAGTCTTCAGCATTATGATTATAGTTATTTATGCATCTAATCATTTTACTCTGTATTTGCTTCTACCAGTTTGTTCAGTATGGAAATAAGACTGGCTGGTTTGCAGTTTTCCAGGAGCTCTTAAAAAGGTTTACATTTACTACTTTCCATTCCTCTGCTACTGTGTTCTATTTTAAATGATAGGTTATTCACTGGTTAATAATTGGAAAACTGCTGACTTCCAGTTTTTGAAGGCTGTTTACTTTAATATTTTCCTTTAACTTTGCCTTTTAACTATGGTGACATTTTGGATGTTTTAAATGTCTTTCTTTTGATAGGTACATTTTCTCTGAGACTCTAATATAGCATCTTTAAACAAGCTCCATGCTGCCTCAAGCATTTAACCTTTTTGGTTACTCTTCTAAATTTCTTTTTAATAGCATTCCTCACTTTCTCTTTTAAGTTAAGTATTACTGTTGTGGATTATTTTGGTCCTGAAAGAATATTTCATATGGGTACCTCATGGTTATTTTTTTGCTGAGTGGCCTTGCCAAAGAAACCTTCTGAACTGGTAATGCTATTTCTCTTTTTGTTGGTTTTCTGGTTAGTTTCTCCAAAAAGCAGTCATTTATAGTGTCTAAAATGCAGTTTCTGCAACTCTGCTAGTAATGAGCCCATTCAACATGGCTATAACTGAATCTCCCTCTATTCCTCTGCTTTCTCTGCCACCTTAGCCTCTCAGCACTTCCTTAGCATGGCATATTTCCCACCAGCACTCTGCTCAGAAAGTTCACAGTATAGCCCTAATACTATGCTTTTCCTATTTGAGAGTGGAATTTTAATCCATCAGGAATATTTTTCATTTTTTGATGTATCGTTTACCTTACTTGTATTTTTTGTAACATATTGCACCAGTAACATATCCTCTGTTTGTCCTTTCTGTGTAATTTTTACCCCTGCAGTTATACTGTTCCTTGATTTTCTTGCACACAATAAGTTTCTGAGATGCCTTTTGTGTCAGTCATCATTTCAGCTCAGGTATTTCACAACATCTATCTGGTTTTTTAGCTCATAAAATTTATGTATGCATGTAAACATTTGTATCTGATCTGGTTGACCACCGTCCACTTTTCTAAATGCAGTTTTGTTTGTTCAGATTTTCTTCATTCGTTCTAATCTTTTACCTAAGTGTCATTGATTTCCATCCTGTCCTTACATCAGAATACCATTTTCTTGCTTTTATTGCTAAGGTAAAGTGGTCAATCTCAAACTGTGTGGCCTTCTACACATCACAGCTTTGCTCCAGATTCTGATTTAAAGCCTCCCTATATCTTCTACATTATATTGTGTACAGCAGTCAGGTTTCACGTAGGTTAAGATGGAACCCAGCTTTCTTTATAGAGTCACTATGTTCCTACGGTTTTCCACGTCCCTATGATTCTACCAGCCTTTCCCTAACAGAATTTCCATAACCATGTCCTGAAATGCTCTTTTACTTCTCTGTCCTATTTTATACCTGGGAGGATACACAGACATCGACTAGTGGCTTCTCTGTAGTGCTCCATAACTTAGATTCAAATGCCTCTGCTATCCTTCATCCCAGCGAGCAACTCCCTCTTCATTCTTTGCTGTCATCCTCCCTGAGCATTGAATCATGGAGGACTACATCTGTGTGCTGTCTGTCTCCTGTGGACATCCACACACTTTAGTACCTTCCATACAGCTTGGTTTGTACAGCCTGGGGACGGTGACCACGCGGAGTTACCGGACTCAACATCTCCAGTTCCTCAGAGGATTCAAGCTGAGTGAAAGGATTTTGCATGTCTCGCAGGCCACAATGGGGTTCACACACCCCCAGGATATTTTCTTTTTTCCCCCAATACTGTGACACTACGGATGTATGTTTTCCTTAAGACATACTCTAGCTCTCAGAGCTGCTGCCTACTCATTCTCCAGCCTGTATTTGTGACCTGATTGTGACTGCTTGGAATGTATTTTCTTTGAATATTTTCCTGTTGATCTGCACCCATTTTTTCCAGAACCTTTTTCAAACTCATAACTGTTCAGTCCCTCTCCATTGGACATGACTTGGGAATTTAATGAGTGCAGAGCCTTCCATTACTTACGCTGCTCATGAAGCTATTGCATAGCACCAGAGCCAAGATTCTAGGTCCCTCTGAAGTCTCAATGCATCCTTCCATGCTGACAGTGAATCCAGATGCCTTGTCTCTCCTCATCCTCTCTTCCAGAAGGGTATTTTCCTACTCTGTCTTGGTTATTCAGGTATTCAGTGTCTTTTAATTCTTCAGCTGTAAGAAGAGACTCTTTTTCTCCTCACATGCATGCTCAAATGATGCCCCAAATCCATTTTTAGTCTCTAGCTACATCTCTAGCCATCAGATTCTTTCTTCTTTAAATGCAGTATTACATGTGTGCAGCAAAGGTAGTGTACCTACTGACATTTTCATATGGAACCCCGTATGTTGATACTGTTGTTCTTTATGCTGACATTTTCCTTTATAGTTCTGTAAAAACCCTTCTTATTTTCCAAAATACTCTGGGCAAGCTGAACTCACATATTGCTGCCTATTGGTATGAATCAGGCATGCTTTGGGAGTTTTCTGAATGTTCAGCTCACTGCTCTCACCTGAAACAACTGTAGCAAATTGGTTTAGACCCCTCAACTCGTATGTGTTTATTGATTTAACTATTTCCCTGTAGCTTCCATCTTTAACAGTAAATTTCCTCTAAATGAAGACTAGGAGAAAACAGGATTCATTGAGATATCTAGAAAAAGCAATAATCTGAAATCCTAATTATAATAATATATAGTTATTTAATATTATTCTAGGCACCAGAATAAATAGTATGTTTCTTTGGGCACTTATTTAATGTAACAGAGTGACGGATTTGAAGACATTTACCAGTGCAGCAGGTGAGAGGAGCCTAAGGGCAGGTGGGGCTAGAGCTAAACAGGATCTCGAATAGGAAGCCTCGAGTAAACTTTTGCCAGGTTAGAGAAAAGAGTGCATTTCTAAATGCACTAGAGAAAAGAGGCAGCATTGTCAGCCTGGAAGGGAGTTATGTGGCTGTTCTGGTTGCCTTAGAGGAAATTAAATTTTGCAGCTCAGAATGGAAGATGGTCAAAGTATGACCATTTTAGGGTTGCTCTTCTGTAATTATCTAATGAGCATATTCATCTCTACAAGTAATCTCAGACTTGCATACTTCAGAGAAAGTTTTTAATGACATAAATTGAGTAGCAATACACCACTCAGATGTTAAAATCAGTGCTAGGTATCTTGGCACTCTGTGAGCTGAAGTTACATGTGGGTTTTTTTCTTTTGTTCTTTTTTTTCAGTTTCACCTGGCTTTGCAGCCAAGTCCACACCAGCCTGGTGACCCACTTCCGTGGTCAAATTGTTGCAGAATTTGACAAGGAATTCCGGTACTTGTACGCAGAGTCCAGAGCAGTGACTAGTTTCTGTGTACCAGATCCTGGAACATGCCCCTCTTCTCAGAATACCTCAAACATTGCCAGCTTCCTTTTAAAACCCCCACAGGTGAATGATGCTGAAACCTTGAGCCCCTCCAGCAGCCTTTCCAATGTAAGCATCAGAAGCATAAAAGTGTCTCCCTTTCTGAAAAACTCCAGCTGCAATGTACACCAGGAAAATCAAGATGCAAACTCTGATTCTGGTAATAAGAAGGGGAAGGAAGACACAGCTCTGAAGCCCACCTGCCAGAAGCAGCAAGGAGAACCGCCAGACGCACCAAACAATCCTCCAAATAAACCCACCCCAGCCTTGTATCACAAATCAAATCTCGTGACAGCAAGGACATTCTTGCAGCCAGAGCCTTCCCCTGCCTTGAGCTCCAATAAACCCAGTTATCAAGGGGACAACAGCGGCCACTGCTCCCCGCTAAGACAGGAGCAGATGTTGCAGTCCCTGTCAGAGGGTGCCAGCAGCAACGGGACAAGCACGAAGCAGAAAGGGTCTGCTGCTGCCTCCAGGGAACCGACAGCAGAGAACGACACCCCTTGTTATGGGATGGAAAAACGACAGAGTCCTGGACAAGGAAAATTGGACCTGCTGTCCCCATACAGCCAGCTAAAACGAGAGAAAAAGCCTGTCGTCCCTTGCTATGACAAGCTCCCTGAGGACATGCTGATGGAAAAGAACAGCGTGTATGGGGCTGAGAAGAGAATGACCCTCGGGCACAGTAAGCTGGATCTGATCACCAAGTACAACAAGTTAAAATCTAAACACGTACACAGTCGGTTCGAACTCTGACCTGGGCCTCGAGGTGTCCTTCGGTCTTATTTTCAAGCCGTTGGTTTTCCCCCCTAATCATCGTACCCGGGGCTCGAAATCACAATATGGGTGGCAATTAGTCTTGTTCCTATTAAAAGCTGTCCGTGCTGTTTCTAATATATGCAGATGACTGGTTCAGGTGAGATTAGCAAGCACAGCTCAAATTTTCAGTTACAAGAGTGTGGTGGGAGGCGGGAGATGACAGAAACATAATCCACACCTGTACCCGTGTGGGGAAGAACCATTTTGCCCAGGCTCACAGCAGAACTTGCTACAGCTTGGAGACCGGCCACCGGGGCTTCAGGGTGCCCCTGGGGCATACCGAGCACTCGCCCCCCTGTAGCCACATGCTGCAGGTGAGGTGACCAGAGGTGACACGGGGAGAAATAAAGGTGCTGTTCTGCCGGAAGGAGCTGCGCTGAGTCCCTGCTGGGGAAGTGGGCTGGGCCAGGGCCCCTCTGCACCAGGCTGGCAGCAGGTGGGCGGCACCATGGGGGGGTCACTGTGCGGGTGGCACCTGCACAAAGTGGGGGTCACTGCACGGGTGGTGCCTGCACAGCAGGGGGGTCACTGTGTGAGTGCTGCCTGCACGATGGGGGTCACCACGTGGATGGCACCTGCACAACGCTCCTGCGGGGCACCCGCCGGCACTGACACGGGTCACACCTGGCCACGGGTGGCCCCCAGGCGAGCGGTGTGCTGGGGCGGCACCCGGATGGTGGGGTGACACGTCTGCGGCCAGTGACGCTGCGGGCGGCCAGTGTCAGTGAGAAGGCGGCGCCTGGGCACGGCCCTGCCGCAACGGGACGGGTGTGGGCACGCGGTTGGCAGCGACCCTCGCCGCGCAGCGGGTGCGGGTGGCCTGCGGGGGCGCAGCGGTGGCGGCGGCCCGTACCGGTACCCGCAGGCACGTGGCGGCGGGCGGTGCCCCGGCACGTGCTGTGCCGCAGCGCCCGGGCCTCCCGTGCGGCTGCTCCCTCCCGCGTTCCCCCTCACTGCGGCGGCCCCTCCCGGCCGGCGGCGGCGCTGTGCCCGCCCGGCGCGGCCGGGGCCGCTCTACCCGCGCACTTCCGCCTGCCCGCCGCCGGAAGCGGACGTGCCGCGTGCGTCCGGCCGAGGCTGCGGCGCCCATTGCAGCGCGGCCCGTCCCCGCTGTGCTGCCCGGCTATGGCTGTCCGCGCCAGCTTCGAGAACAACAACGAGCTGGGCTGCTTCGCCAAGCTCACCAACGCCTACTGCTTGGTGGCCATCGGCGGCTCCGAGAACTTCTACAGGTGAGGAGGCCCCGCGGGCCCGGCCGGCCCCGCCGCCCCGCCGCCGCGCCCTGACCGCGCCCTCTCTTTGCAGCGTCTTCGAGGGGGAGCTCTTCGGGACCATCCCGGTGGTGCACGCCTCCATCGCCGGCTGCCGCATCATCGGCAGGATGTGTGTGGGTAGGTGCCGGCCGGCCGGGCCCCGGGGCAGGGGCTGGGGCCCCGGCGCTGCTGTGCGGACAGCGGATCGCCGCCTGGCGGGGGCGGCGCCCCTCGGCCGCGGAGGCCTTGGGGTCAGGCGTGGGGGGAGGGCGAGCTGAGAAGGGAAAAGCCCAAACGTGCCCGGTGACGGCGCTGGGGTAGTGGACATGTGTGCCACTCGGGGCCCGAGGACACCTGTAAGTCGCTCTGGGGAGCGGGGCGAGGGGCCGGAGCCGTTGGGGTTGGCGGCTCAGTGCCAGCGCTGGCGGGGCAGGGCCCGAGAGGGGCCAGGCGTTAGCAAATGTGAAAGGCAGAGAAAAGTCTTTAGTCGGTCTCTGGCCAGTGCGACCCTGTTCTGGCAGACAAACCTCTTGCCTGAGCTTTGTTCTTGTCAAAATCTTTGTCCGTGCCATCTTCCTGCTTTGCCGCAGTAAAGTAGTACAAACGGGCAGCATCGGGGGGTGCTGTAGGGTAATCGGCATCTGCAGGGAAATTTCTAGTCAGAGTGTTTCATTGAGAACCAACCTTTAGTTCTGTTGGAAAAGGGAAGTGGTTAAAGTTAGTGCCATTCACCCGTTTCTACTGTGAGATAAGTATGCTTCGTCCTGGTGTTCCTTACCTGTGGCGCAGGGTTTTAAATGGTAACGTTATTTCTCTTGGGCTGAGCTTGGGGCTTGGGAGGAGCGGATAGGGCAAGGACAATTCAAGCCTTTGTTTTATAAACATCAGGAAAGTGGGAAGCCTCGTGGAAATATTATTTTTTTCTTTTCTGTCTTTGTCATTATAGGAAACAGGCACGGACTGTTGGTGCCAAGCAGTACGACAGACCAAGAGCTTCAACATATCCGCAATAGTCTTCCAGATTCTGTGCGAATTCAGCGAGTAGAAGAGCGGCTCTCAGCGCTGGGCAATGTCACTACCTGCAATGATTATGTAGCTCTTGTACATCCAGATCTTGACAGGGTATATGGCTGTATAAAGCTTTTAAATTCATGCTGGATGCATGGGAAATGATTGCCAAGCTGCAGTTTGGGTTTATGGTTGTTGAGGATTTCTGTATGTAGCACAGGAATCAGAAGAGCTGTATTAACAGCTGAGCTAATGTCACTTAGGAGGCTGTGCTGCCTTGTGTTTCCTTTCTTTTCAAGACAGAAGTCTCAAAATGGGATTTTGGACTTCTGACTTGGTTTCACTTCATCTGCCTCTTTTTCTGTATTGGTGGATATGGATCCTGCCCTAAGTAGAGCGTGTGCCCTCTTGTTCAGCGTGCTGTAGTGAATGCCCTTTTGTAGAAGAGGAGGAGTGGGTTGTGGAAGTATATTGTCAGGTGCCATTTGCTTTGTGTATGTAAAATTGAATGAATGAAAGTGAGTATGCATGTGTGTAGTAAGGAGACCATAAAGAAGAGTTTAGTCAGGACTACAGCAGTAATTATAAGCTACTGCTGAGCTTGCTGAAATTTGTAATAGTTGAAAGAGGCCATGGATGCGATGGTGGTGCGTGCTTACAGAGGGGTGATAGAAAACTAGAAGGTTCTTGTATGGAAGTTTATAATAAGGCCAGAGGAGACAAAGCTGCTGCTGCTTTATGTTTGAGAACTGATATCTTAATAGCACTAGGGAGAGGGGTGTGGTGTGGCTGCAGGTGGTGAAGGTCCTTACAGTGCTTGCTTTCGGTTTGTGCTAAAGGTGATGAAGAAGTGGGACTTTGTGTTAGGAGTACAAAGGTTAAAAAAAAAAAGGGGGTGTGGATCTCTGCAGCATATTAGGTTTTAAATAAGTATAAAAGGTAAGGCAAGATGGCCAAAGAGGGAGGAAACAAAAGAATTCACAGTGCGAACCTGGAGGGGAAGGATTTTTTGAGAGTTATGCAGAAGGATAAGACAGTTTTGTCCCAGTGGCCTGGGACAAGAGAGGACTGGTTCACAGGGAATGCCCAGAGAACAGGCGTTGACACAACTGATGTGCTGCCAGCATCCTCCAGAAAGAGGGGACAAGAGCATTTCTCAGTAAAGGCGTGGTGTTGTGGTTAGTTATAGTGGCCCAGCTCAGTACACACAGGTAACTGGAAACATCTGGAGTATAGATGCTGAGTAAGTGATTGGATTGCAATGGATTGTGAGAGTGTGGGCAGGCTTTCAAAGGGGAGGATCCCAGCTGAAGGTTGCATGCAGCAATAGCTTGACTTTGGATTCTGTGATACTGTTTTGCTGAGGATTTTATTCTCTCCTTGCAGGAGACAGAAGAGATTTTGGCAGACGTACTGAAGGTTGAAGTTTTCAGACAAACAGTGGCAGATCAGGTGCTAGTAGGAAGTTACTGTGTTTTTAGTAACCAAGGAGGAATTGTGCACCCTAAAACCTCAATTGACGATCAGGATGAACTGTCTTCATTGCTCCAGGTCCCACTTGTGGTAAGGCGTTTGTGTTTTCTCTTGCCACTCCCTCCTAACCCAGTTCAGTTTTAATGTTTCTGTATCTTGGGGGCTCCTGGATACTGTTCCCTATGCGGAGCTATTCCAAGTGGGAGGTGAAGAGAAGACTTGAACAGGGCAAGTCTTCTGAGACATTCAGACTGAGAAAAGACAGGGAAAACAAGTTGCTTAGTGCCTTTAGTTTGCTTCTGAAACGTTGCTCTGCTGGGATTATGCAAATTGCGCCCATTGCTTCATACAGAATGTGTGTTGTCTGTGGTTTGGCCAAAGGCAGTGTTTAAAAAAATTAAGCCATAAAATCCTGTGCCTGCTCAGTTGGATTTGTGAGTTTCACAATTGCTGTGCCTTTATGCTTGCTATTTGTTAGATTTTATTTCACTGAATGTCATGCAATTTTCTCTCAAGAGATTAAGTGCTGTCCATTAATCTTTTTATCTGAAATCTTTATAACTTTGTTGATGGCCAAAGCCTTAATCTTTTCAGGAGCGTGAGTTTAGGCACTCCACTGAAGACTTGTAATAAGGAGACGTAATGAAACGTGCTGCTGTCAGCATACCCTGTTAACTCTGCCTGCTTTATTTTTTTGGCTAGGCTGGAACAGTGAACCGTGGCAGCGAGGTCATTGCAGCAGGAATGGTTGTAAATGACTGGTGTGCCTTCTGCGGGCTGGACACAACCAGCACTGAGCTCTCTGTCATCGAGAGTATCTTCAGGTTGAATGAAGCTCAGCCAAGTACCATTGCTACCAACATGAGAGATTCCTTGATTGACAGGTAAGGAGGACCCAGGTCTGTGTGTGATCATGATCAAAGCAGGCAAGATTTTACTATAAAGCTAGCTATTCTCACATCTGATTTTTTTTTTATTGTTTTTTTTTCTAGTATTTGATTTTTTTACTTCCTCTTTGGGTAACTGACAATTGCCTTGTTGCAGAAGAGTTTGTTTCCTTGTAACTAATGAGCCTTCTTAGACCTGTTACACCTTTTGTAAGAAATAGTATCCATTTCAACTTTCAGATACATTTTTTTTAATCTAACTGTTCAGTGCTTAGCTATGACATGAATGGAGCTTTTATAAACAAATTTTGTTTTAAAAGTTAAGATGCCAGTGGCTTTGCTTGGCCTTGTGGCCTATGATTGTTTTAACCCATAAAATTATTTCAGATGCCTGCTGCAACCATTTCTGGAGCCACGAAGACTTAGGAGCTTGTCTGCTGCTGCTTTAAATCTTTTTTTCAAACTTTGTTGTCAAGGCTTTGTCCAAGTTGCCTTTTAATGGGAGGTGGTTTTTCTTGTGTCGTGCCTGGAGAGTGGTAGTGATATAGGACCTTCCCCATTCATTAATGTATACAAACAAGGTTTAGGCATACATACAGATGAATGTCAAATGCAAACATTTGGGTTTTCATCTGATTACAACTCTTAAATCATTGCTGTGGTGCTAGAGGTGTGTTCTTGAGCTACTTAGGCCATTGTAGCTTAGTGGCTGTGTTCTCAGTTATTGTGAGAATGTATGGGAATGGTTTATGGCATAAGAAAAGACTAAGGAATTCCTTGAATGAAGAACCCTTTGAAAGAGTTCTCTGTTGCCCCTTTACAGTCCTTGTATAAAGGCTGGATGTCTGTGAACATAACAGAGCCATAATTAATCTTGCTCTGAGCTTTTGATAACTACCTAGGCCAGGCTGAGTGTACATTTTGCCTTTGCCAGCTTGACAAGTCTGTTCTCATGGCTGGCTGCTGGCCGGTCTGCTTCCCTCTTTTCAGTCTTGTGTTCTAGGAAGGGAAATTACTACTGGGCCTTTGTAATTGGAGGTTGAGAACTGACTGCTGGTGTTTTGAAATGCCTTCTCTGGCACTTGTCTGCTAAATCTCCTTTCTCTTTTGTCTTTTTAGCTTGACATGAGCAGTGTTGGTTCCTGCAATCCAGAAAGCTCCTAAGGAGTGAAGTGTCCTTTGGAAAGCTGCACTTTGGATTACAGACATCTAGACCTTCTGGTATTGTTTCTGCAGGCGTAGCCCAAGGAAGAGGCTACAAAACCAACTTTTTGTAGTGTTTTGTAAACTAAGTATTATTGCAAAAACTGATAAATAACGTACATAAATTACAAATAAGGAATGCTCTCTATCCCTTTGCTGACACTTTCCAGTTCTTCAGCTGTGCTTTCTCGTTTTGTGATGCTGACTGAGCCCCTCAGATAAGCCCACAATATTTACTCCTGTATATAATACTCTTGAGTATTGATCACTAGAGATTATTTTGCCTTAAATAATGCATTGGTGTCTGCTGCACAGCAGTCTGTTTCAGCACATACATGTCACTGATCTCTTTTCCTGCTCTTGCTAAAGAGCGATGTTTCTCATGTTGGTAGACTTAAGAGCCTCTTGTCTGTCCAATACCAAAACCATAGTAGTTTACTTGCAACAAAATAATTCAGAAGCCATCACCTGCTCTCTTGCCCTGACTGGCAGCTGTTCCCACAGGGCCAATGATTTTGAGTGATCAGCCCTGATTAAACCTGGAGTTTCTCAAAGCTAGTCCAGGAGCTTCTAACAGCAAAAATGTGTGACTGTCTGTGGAACAGACATTTGGTCTGTTGCCTGCAGATGCCTGGTGCCATGTGTGCTGCTTCGGAGGCACCCGCAAGAGAGCACCCTGCATGCTCTTGCCAGTGGGCTTTCATCTGTTCTATAGGAGTTAGCCACCTACCCTGGGAAACTCTTAGCAAATCGAAAAAGATGTAAACCACCTCATCTTGAGTTATTTTGGAGACATGTTAAGTCACACGGTTCTAACCAGTTACTCCATTCAGTCAGATGTTATAGATTTGGGAGCTTGCCAGTTAGGAGCTCTGCCCTTGCCAGGGAGTGATGGTGGTGAAAAGGACCTATAGGTACTGCTTTCAGGTAGAAGAGAGTCATTTCATTCTAAACAGAGCTGTTGCTCGCTGATCTCTTACTTCACTTGCTTTACTTCTGCTTGCCTGTTAACGGTGTCCTGAAGGCACAGAAATGTCTCCATTTCCCATCTTAAGGGTATGTGGAAGCTCCTCGCTTGCTTCCAAAGAGCTGCATTGCTCAGCTGGGTTCTCTTGAGGAATGCTGTCCTGAAGGCAGTGTGGGCAGAGCTCTTTTTTGGCCCTGGTGCTTCAGGCTTTGCAGAAAATTAAGTAAACTTCCTTTTTTGTTTTACTGCCTGGATGTTTACGGAAGGTTTTGTAAGTTTTGGTTGATTAAGGGTTGCTCCTTAATAAAGATTGCCACAGAATCTTCCCTGATCATAGCAGTCCTGCCGTCTGGGCTGTCTGTAATGGTAACCGAGCCAGGGGCTGCCATTTCCAGGCTGCTTGCCTTCCCTCTGCCATTCCGGGAAGCCTGTAAGCAGCTCATAGCTCCTTGCTGCTACAGCTAACAATTCTTGGTGTTTGTGGTGCCTTTGATAGGGTGGACTACCTTTCTAGACAATGACTCCAGGTCTCCTCCTCTTGGCATATCTCAGGATTGAGAGTGAGAAGCTGTTTTCCTTTGGCTGCCTTGCAGGGCTCTGTTCTCTGTTCTTGTTCTATAAATGGCAAACGGTCTGACTTCTGCTATTGGTGTTAGCATGTCATCAAGCGTGGAATGGGTAAGGCTGAAGTTTTTCCCTGCAACTTCTGTAACTCGTTTTTCACTCCAGTTGATGGGCAGGAATCCTGGTTTGTGTTGGTGATCTTGATGTGTGTTATGTGGTAAATAGTGCTTAGAGGTAAACAAGAAAAATAATCCACACTCTGTGTAATCCAGATTTTTAAATAAGAAAGATACTGGTACAGTGTTGGGGTTGTGGTATGACGAAGAGGGTTGGACACAGAGAGAAGAGGGCATTGCTAACTGGTGCGTGACCTTTTACAAAAGTCGCATTGAAGCTTGGGAACTGAAAGGTGGCAAAGATGATAGTCATTCTAAACAGGGGTTTGTGGGAATTTTGAACTAGTAAGAGGGACCTATGTACAAGGAAAACAGAAACTGTAATAAAGAATTAGTAGAAACATGGATACATGATATCATGAGAGAGTATAAACTTGGTGTTTTAATGGTGTCATGTCTTACAAGTCCACAGGGGTGTGGAGAAGGTCTGTTGTAACACTGTTTGTATGTGTGAAAGGCATTTGGCAGGTTTTTGTGCCAAAGGCTTTTAAGGACTGTGGGTTGAGTGATCCCATGGAATGAGAGGGAAGCCCTTTACAGGCTTGAGGATGGGGGAACAAGAGTAAAAGGTTAAATTTTACAGGAGTTTCACAGGGAGCAATGCTGGGAGCCACGACGTTCAGTGTTCTTGTGTTCTGTTTTGGAAAGGCGGTGGATTCGTGCAGGGAAGTTTGTCTGTACTAACTTATTCCGACTAGTAAGGATGAGGACAGACTGATGGGTCGATAGAACGGTAATTTCAGTCTGGCTGAATGTGAAATGAAGCATTCATTGACTGACCCTTTTGATGTGCTTTTCTCAAAGGCAGCGATCTGCAGTGGCGATGCCAAAAGGAGGTGTTGAGGAATAGTCAGTAAAATCAAGCTGTATGTCCCCAGTGCTGGGTATCACTCCTGCGGGTTCTGGGGATTCTTAAAAATGGAATTGCTGACCTGTGTGGCCGTGGGTTACGCCCATGGCTATAGACCGCCTTTGCTGTTGGGCAGTGGGAGGTAACGTGTGAATTCAGGTGTTACGAAGGGTTGCAGGAATGATGTGAGGAACTGTAGCTGATTCCAGCTGTGCTGGACACGGAAGTCTGATACTGTGAGAAAGGTTTGAGCCTTGTGAGGAACCTGGCAGGATGGAGAAGAGTTGTCCTGAGGTTTTGAGGGAGGAATGAACGTCTTGCAACTGCAGGTTCAGTGGAGAAGTCATAGCGTGTGTAGCTTTGGCTGCCATCGTGGGCTTTAATGTCCAAAACCTTTTGTCAGGATCCTGCACAGAGGTTTTTAAAAACCCGAGTCCTCGTGAATGGGAGATGGGAGATCCCCCTGAGGTTTGATGACTAATTGTGAGTTAGGAACAACTAATCCCTCCTACAGTGGAGGACCACCTCTGTTCTGACTGTAGCGATTGTGTGTCCCAGCACATTCCGAATGTACCTGGAAAAATGAGCATGCTTTACTGGCGATGAAATCATTCAAAGTAGTCAGAAACTGGAGGGGGGGAAAAAAGGCTGTTGAGTGCAGTGTGGTAGGCAGCTTGCCTGGGGGCTGCTGCGGCTCTGCTGGAGGTAAAGGTGCGCCAGGACTCCCCTGGCTGCAGGGTGGGATGTATGCCCAGGAGCGCACCTGGAAGAGCCTTTTGGTGGTGGGGTTAGAGCTGAGTGAGCAGTGCGGTCCCTGCTCCCCCGGTCCCTGCTCCCCATGGGGGCAATATGGCCTGGTGCTGCATTTCTGGACAGGAATGGGAACGCAACCGCCTGGCCCTGGGGTGCTCCAGCGAGCTGATGCTCTGCTGGTCACGTGCTGGTTTTAGCGTAATACCAAATCCCAGCAAAGAGCTTGGGTGTGGGAATACGAAGGAGTTATCCCTTACGTGAATACTGATGCTTGTGCCAGACTCGGGTCACCCCAGGACTGCGCAGGTGCTGATCTTTATCAGAGAGATGGCAGCAGCGTGAGTGCAGCTGTACTGGGGGAAGTGGGTCAACTGGGCGCCTTCCTGCCCCCGAGTCAGCACTTGTGACTGCAGAACGCTGCTTCTTGGCCCCTTAAACACCTACACAAATAGCTCATGGTGCTGGAAGGCTCAAATACCTAGCATCTGCACTGGGAGCTGGTCATGAAGCAGCTAGAAAAGGCACCCAGGTGTTCCTCTGGTTCTTTGAAGCAGCAGTTCTCTGCGGAAGGCTGACTTTAGGCAGCAGGGGCAGGCGGTGTGCCCTGGGGCAGCAGGTGCCTGGCCCCGCAAATGGCTCAGCTTGCTGCAGGCACAGGCAGCTTCTTACTCAGGACAGGGTTTTGAACAGAGCAAAAATCTACCTTTGGGCAGGAGGAAAAAATAGAAACAAAACCAGACATTTCTGTAGGTTGTAAATTTTTAATTTTTTTTAATGATGGCTGTTGGAAGTTGCTCAAAGGTTTGGGCTGTCACAGTCCCAGAAGAGATGGCAGCGTACAATGAGTTCGATGTGCCATGTGGCTGTGGCGTTTGTAGTCTGCATTCTACCACATATATAGTACACATAGCAATGTACGGAGTAGCATGTGGAGGGGTGTGTGTCTAATTAGTAGCTCCGATATCATTTGGTCCTTTGCACTCCTTCACCCATCATGAGATGTTATCATGTATTCTTCACTAAAATTCAAAGTTTTGCATCTACTAGCTTCTCACTTATTTTGTAATATGTGTGTAATATCTTTATGTTTAAACACAAACAGCTTGGCTATGGAAATCAATTATGGAGGACAAAATACAGTTTGGGACCACGTGTTATGCAGTGCTAGTGGGCTTTGCTAGAAATGTCTATTTGTCTATCCGGCTTCACATAGCAATATTGGAGCACTATTTAGAAATCCAGAGTGCTAACAAGCTTTCTGCTTCTTTGTTCCTCATCATTGTAATTAGGAATATTTTTAGCATGTTTTTCATCCTTGGGTTTTTTTTTCATAGCTGACATTATAAAGCTGTACTTTTTCTATACTAACTGGACATTCTGTGAATTGCACTTCCATTGCACTGAATAAAATTCAGTTATAGGCAGAGGGCTTACACTAATCACCTATTCCTTACCGTGAGCGTGCAAAGCAGTTCATATGCCTACATGAATGGCACTTCTGTACAGGGCTGGACTTCACCATTGCATTGCAAGAAACTCTTCTTCCACTCTTAACGTGGCAGAAATATCAGCATCAACAACAAAATGCACTAAGTTTGGGATTAGGACATAACATCCTAAACCGTTCACAACTGTAAGAGGGATAAGCAGAAGCTACTGTTGTAGGAAGAGAGCTGTGAGAAGTTACTAGCCAGAAGTTCAGATATTTATCTAGCCTTTACCTGATTTTTATGTCTCTGTCAAATGCAGCTAGTGATGAACTCATTCTACTGCGTGGCATGCTTCCTTTGGTCTTTGCCAAATATTTGCCTGTGAAGAAGTGAGCAAAACCAAAAGAACTTCGAAGGCATACAATGTTTATAACATCTACAGGGATTGGATTTAGTTTTATAAACAGGCCTAATTCTTACTGTATCTTGACTATTTCAGCAAAATATAAGGACGATCTCACTCCAAACAAACATTTCCATTCTTCTGAAACCCAACATATAAATTCCACGATCTAATTATACATGCCACATAACAACAATTCATCTTTTCTCAGCATCTTAACGGGGGCAGAGTGCAGTCTACGTCTATACGTATTTCTCAGTATATTGGTTCATTGTTTCTTGCTGACGGGAGCTTAACACAATGTATGATATTTAAATACTTCTTTTCATGAATGGCTCCCAAAACAAAAACATGTATTCCCATGATGGTATTTTAGATCCAATTACTTTGCCTTCAGATTGTCCCAATCTAGGGCTTGATGTTGCTGGGTTAACACTATGGTGTCTGGTTTGGTGCTTCTTGGGCTTCTGCTCTGCACTCATTTACCTCTTTGAGTGCTTAGTGGTTCCTCATGCACTGTGCTGAGTGGCAGCGTTGATTAGTTATGAATGTACAAAACATCTGACCAGCAGGTATTGGAAAATTGTATCCAGGTAATTCCCTGGATTTTGTAATAAACTAAGAAGATCTTTTAGAATGGTTCAGCATCAGAATGTCTTCTGCTTACGATACTGAATTGTTCCTGTTCATAGGTTTCATGATCATAATTCATTTATGAGACAGCTATTAAAAAAATGGTTCTGTTCAGAGGTGGTTTAGCTACACTGGAGAATGCTGGGTTTAACAGGGTGCAGGGAACTGAAGGAAGTTTCCCAGGTCAGTTGAAACCTGTCTTGAAGACTGAGGTTAGAGTGAGCCTGTGGAGGATGGCACACCAAGACTGACACGTGACTTGAGGCAGTAAGAAGGAAAGAGGCTCCACACTGCAAGGCTGCCTGTATTTTTTCCAGTTTTCCTGCTTCTTTCAGTCCCAGGCTGTCCAAAACTTGTAGGTCACTGAAGTAGTTTGGTAGGCTTCTGAATGCATTTGTTTTCTTTTTTTTTGTCCATAGTCCTCATCAGATCAATGAGTTGAGGTGTGCAGCGGGCTGTGTCATACCCATTCCTGGACAGGTCTTTTGTAATACACAACATTCTGCTGCACCTCTTTGTTTTTAAACTGGAAGATCGTGTATACCAAGACAAGGATACACAGAGACAAAATGCAAGGGATCACAACTGCGATCGCATTTACAGTGCTAGGCACATCGTTTATTGTCACCATAATATCCACATCGTCGTGGGGGAGGCGTCTGTCTTTGCTTCGTTCAACATCCTTCTGGTTACAGCCCATCCAGTCTTTGAGGATTGACCTGGGGTAGCCTGGCTCCACACTCAGCCTCTGGTTATCGAACTTCCAATACTCCTTCCCTTTATAAAAGTAGGTATAAACTAGGAGACAAAATAGAGAATATTTTCTCACCACACCATTTCCAACTTGATAAGCTGTGCTTGTGTGAGGATGTGCAGAGAGCCTGAGAGGCTGGCGGTGGGAGCTGCCTGGGCCAACAAAAATTCATCCAGGGCATCCTAAAACCATGGAAAAGTGAAGGTGGATTTGGAGCTAGGATTTAAAGGAGAAGCTGTAACCCTGGCTTGTCACTGCAGTGTTGTTGGTTCTTTCCCCAACTGGAAGAAGAGGAAGAAATCTTCAAATCGGAGAAAGAAATGTGCTGGAAGGAGCCTCTGGTGGTCCAACCCCCGGCTCAGAGCATGGCTGCCTTCAAAGTACGTCAGGCAGGCTGGAGCCTGTAACAGTGAGCTAGCTACAGGCAGGGAGCTACAAGGAAAATAAGTTTCAGCATCCTTGCAATCAGGGCCTGGGAAAACCTGGGTAGGGGCTTCTGTGGCATCAAACCCAGAAAAAGTCCCCTTGTTCCCCCTCCCAGAGCTGGCATTATGATAATGTGGTCTAGCAGCTGAGGAGGTACCTGGGCTGGGCTGAGGGTCAGGAAGGATCTCACGGCCGGGTGTGACCCTAGGACTTCTGAGCCTTGATTCCTATCTCAGGAAATAAACCACCCCACATCCCACCACCCGACTGCCAAGGCAGACAAGCCATTACCGGTCTGGTGGGTGTAACAACTGCAGATACATACAGCCTTCTTTGCTGATGAAAGCTCCCTGCGGAGCCTTGGGGATTCCTCTCCACACAGTGATGGGCTTTGGGTATCCTGGATCTGTTGCTCTCTTGTCCTCGTTGTACCTCCAGTACCTGTCGCCTTTGAAGAAGTAGGTTTTGCCCACCGGCTCCCAACGCAGAGCCGTGTCGATGCCTTCCCGGGGCAGACAGCTTCCCAGGTCCACCAGACTGTGTGGGTAGCCCGGCTCTGCTGTCACTTCTTTAAAAACCCAGTATTTATCTCCTAGAGATGAACAGGGACACACAAAGAACAAACAATTTGCCTCAGTAGTAGTTAAATCAATATAAACATAAAATAGCCACAATGAACCACAGCATGCGGAGGGCTTCCAGGCTTTACTGTATTACATGGAAGAGCTGCTCCTCCATTTTAAACCTGAAACCTCCCCATTTCATTTGCTGCTCCTCAGCTTTTGTTTTGGAAGAGATGTTAAACAACCCTGTCCCATCTGCCTCCTCCAGGCCAGCTGTGATTTCAAAGGCTTCTCTCCTACCCCGTCTCTGGCAGCCCTCGCCCAGGCCCAGGCGTTCCTTGCAGGAGCTCAGCCCATAGTTCTCAGTCCTTTCTGTTGCCTTTCCCTGAGCCTTCTCAGGTTCTAATACAGTTTATCAAGCTGAGGGACCGAAGCTGCAGACATGAATTCAGAAGACCAGGAACAATGTGTGTGGATGCCTGCTGAAGCTTTCCAGCTGCCCCTCCGTGCTCACGGTGCTGTCAGGTTAGAGGATCCTGCCCAGCCACTGGCACAGCGCAGGGAGCGCACGTGGGGCCCAGCATCGGGTGGGAATTTTGTCTCTTTAGGAGACACTTGTCCAGAAAGGTGGTTTGGGAGAGCCCTGTACCTGGAGAGGCCCTAATGCCCTGCTGAAACGTATTCGAGGAGTAGGCAGGAGACAGTAGGCAGTACTTCCCGGGGAAATGGGAGCTATTTCTTGTTACCACATGGAAGCCAACTTCCACTGATCAATATTAGCTTTACACAGACACTTCCTGGCAAGGCCAGCGCACATCAAACTATGTTTTAAGCATTAGCGGCTGCCTGAAGGAAAAGGACAAGGATGCAGCATAACTCTTTTCACTATCTCATGCCATAAAAGAGGAGTGCAGTGTGAGGCAGGTGGGTAGGCTGGCACGGAAAGGTACTGTACCTTTGAAGAAAACGAATTTTCCATCAGACCGCTCATAGGCCGCGTCGATCTTTGCAGGGAGGCCTTTCCAGAACTGCTCAATTTGCATGGGATATCCCTCCTGCACTCGGTTGTTGCGCAGACGCCAGAACCAGCGATCCTGAGAAAACCAGAAGCATCTTCAGACTGACTGTTTTTATCTTGCAGTCAAATCAGGCTGGGTGCCCAGCAGCAAGCATTACTAACCCCTGCCTAGGCCCCATAACCATTAAAGAAGTCCTGGTTCAGATGACAGCTCCAACGCAGCCCAACACTGTCTCCAGTGAGGGAAGCGCTTCGTGGGGAAGATGGCAGCCAAGAGGGCGAGAAGTTGATTGCTGGCACTGTGAAAAAGGCTGGAAAGGAGAGGAAAAAGGAGCAGGGGGAAGCAAGTCCACAGTTACATGCGTTACGAACTCATCTGCGAGTGACGTCTCTGTGTGTCTCGACACCAAGGTGTCACACTTGTGCTGGTACAACTGGTGCTCAGCTGTCAGACCCCAAGAGAGCCACACAACCTTAACGGTACCTGGTGACTGTGTGAAGCACACAGCGTCCAAAGGCACTATGGAATATCCCTTTAGATACAAGATCATTAGTTAACGCCATAGCGGATGCTCATGGATGAGTAAGAGCAGGACAGAGCCTGTGAGACTTCTCCCTGGTACTGTCCCAGCCTTCAACTATTTTCAGTTCAGGCATTTTCTGCCACTGATGTGGTTTGTCCATTTAATGACCTTCAGTATAATCCCTCTCCACATTCACACCCACTGGGCAGAGTGAAAGCCGCAGGTATTGTGGGATGGGACCATGGATTTCCATATTCAAGGCACTCTAATGCAGGTTATGAGCAAAGCCTCTCACTCCTCCCCGGCTGCACAAGCAAGGTCGGCTGAAAGGCCCCAACAGCTCCTGGTGGGCTGAGTGTGCCCAAAGCCCAGGATTCGAGCGTGCCACCTCCGGAGGTGAGGAGCCGTACCCCCTGGTTAGGCACTGCTGTTGCTTTCTGGCTTTACAGAGGGCTCCTCTCTGAGCCTGATGGTGCCTGAATTCTCTCTCCACTAGTGCGTCCAGTTCACATTTTGGTCCACTGGCTGCCTGGATATTTTGTGAATCCCATCAGCACTGTTTCCAAATATTACAGAGTCGATCTGCTTATATTTCCTTTTAATATTGCTCTCCCGTCAGCCTCAGAGGAACAGAGCTATTTCACAGACATTGCAAATCTCACTGTCTTACACTTCTATTAATTTTTTCCAGCAATAAAACCAAAGACAGACTCATGAGTAAGCAGGAATTCTTAGTACCTTGAAAACAAACATTTCTCCTCTAAAGAGAGCAACGGTGTTGAAGTTGCCATCACAGATGTTTGGTTTTGTGCCAGGAGGAGATGGCCTATCACCCAGAGGAGGACTGGGAGGTCTTGGCTGTCTCTCATGTTTTCTTTCCGAAGTGGAGTGAATTCTGCGAACAGGAAGAGTCGGTAAAGGCCTGGTTGGCTCCAGGGGCTCCACAGGAGGACCTAGAAGTGAAAAGAAAAATGTATAGCAAAGTGGAGAAGTTTGGCTTTTCTGTGCTTCCCTCGCAGGTTTTAAAAGGCAACAGGCTGGATGAATAGCATTGCGAGGAATGTACATACTCCTTGTGCAGAGATCATTCCCTAGAAACGGGGAGCAGAACAAGATTCATCCACATGTGAAAGATGTCCCAAAACAGATGAGCGATAGGAACTGAAGAGCAGTATGCTTTTGTAGGTCTTCCCAAGGAAGCTGGAGCTAAAAGGAAGGAGAACCCGTACCAACCATATTCCAAACTGAAATGAAAGGTAATAACCCTAGAAATGTTTAGTAGATCACACACAAAAAAAAACCCCACCACCAAACAAAAGACCAACACAAAAAACCCCAAAAAAACCCAAAGCCAAACTCAAAGCAAAACCAGAAAAAAATCAGAGTGTGAAAACCCATGCTACAATCTAAGGGGAACTGCAGGGCAACCCAGAAATTAGAAAGTAATTACTTTATTACAGTTTGGCCACCAGTCATTGCTTTCAGAACGCCACGGGAACGCTGATGAACAGCGGTGACAAGGGGCCATGCTCTCAGTCAGACTGTGCCCCCCACAAGCACAGCTCTCCCCTTCGATCCTTACCCATCTCAGCTCCGAGATCTGACAAGGCTGCAGGAATGTCAAGAGTTACAAAAATACAAGTGACCTAGACTTGGAGCAGAGGTCTGCTTTTAAACCGACTCTGCCATAGGGCAACTTCATTAACAGCAACAAAATCTGGACCAAATGTAAGAGACTCACAGATTTCTCGTTGTTTCTCAAAGAAGGCCACAAGTTAATACCTAATGTAATCAAATGGGATTTGATTATTTATTTGCCTGCATTTCGGTTTCAGTCTCTTCCTGAACAGTGCTTCTGAAGGGGCTACGTAGCCCTGCTACTGCAGGGCAAACCTCCAGGCGCGGCAAACCGGGGGCTTTCACGGCTGCTGACCCAGCCCCGCTGTTTCAAGGGCTCAGGAGCACTGCTGAGGGGCTGCACACCCGCTGGCACTGCTGAACGCTGGCACTGGGCACGGCTCATCCCCCCGGCTGTTACCCTGTGGGGTGACTGCCCTGCCATACCCGCCGGAGGGATTTACAAGTAAGGAATTAAGATAGCCACAGGGGCTACACCTGTGGGAGTAGGAAAGGGCTTTTGCAGATAAACATTTTGAACTATGCTACCTAAAATGACGGTTAGGTGCCCACATCCCCATGTCAACTCAGCTATTAAATGTTACATTTTTCAAATAGTTCCTATAATGAATCAGTGCTTAAGACGTCCTGGTAGAGTGACTGCATTAGTGAAAATCATCACAGCTAGCGACAAAGAAGTCATCAGAGAAAACCATCGCATTTAAATGTTAATAAGGTTGTTAATGTTAAGAACCCTGTGTGTAGGTTTAACATTCAGAGAGTACCATGGATGTTATGTTCAGAAAGTACCACCACCACGATCCTGCCCGACCCCCCGCAGCACCAGGCCAGCCACCTGCAAGTCCTCGGTGAGCCTGGTGCCAAGCATCCAGTGCAGATACAGCACATTTTCCAGATTTCAACCCACAGAAAATCTCTATGATGCACAACAAATTGTTCCAATGATTAAGCCCTGTCACTGCTAAAGTCCGTGCCTTACCTACTGTCTGAATTTATGCAGCTTTAGAATCAGGGGTTTTTTTTCTTATCTCTAGGATCTCAACATTTAATCATTTACAGATCTTGATGAGGATGCTTTTTAAGTTAGACCAGTTCCTTCTGTCTGTTGCTGCAATGCATTTTGGTTTTAAGATCTTGAGACTTACAACTCTTTTCTAAAGCTTTTCAGATGGATTATATTTCCTCACAGTGACTTGTCCTCATAACATGATATTTTGTGCCATATGCAATTTTTATTAGCAACTATTTTTATTTACTTTTATTCTAGAACTTTTATAAAAGAATGCAAATAGTGCTAACAGAAATCCTTTAGATGAGGATTCTCTGTTGATAATTATTCTTGGAAAGTGTCTACATGGAATGGATAAGAATATTACATTGATCCTGTGTATTTCTCATCCCCCTCCATTCAGAGCTGTTCAGTGCCCAGTATCTTAGCAGATCATAATTTTCTTTCGAATAAAATCCCTCAGCTGTGATACTGCTGCCGCTAGTGATCTCTGAATTTTCCCCAAATGCTGTGCAGCAAAGTCTCCAGACACAGCCTGTCACAGGAGCCTCAGGGCCGGTCCCCCTCCTTCGCCAGGCAGCACAGGCGCTCCACACTAGTGGTTCAGTTCAGCCCAGGAGCTGCTTTCGAAGAGCTGCCCCACCATTTACAATTTCTGTGCTTTGGTTCCCACTGAAGTTTATGAAACACATTCTTTTTGGACAAGGCTAAACTTGAAGATGCATCTGGAGTGCATCTAGGACATACTGCAGCTGCAAACAGGCATCGCAGGGCACAGCTAGAGCTAATCCACAGTAACCACCCCTTCCCCAAAATGCATACACAGTGGGTGGCCAAGTCCTGTTTTACTTAACATCATCCCTAAGTACTGCTGTATCTACAGATGTGCTATTACCCTTGCTAGCAGCCACAGACACTGTTTGCTAATACAGTCAGAGGCAACTTACTGCGGTGGGAAGCACATGGGCTGTGCAAAGACACCTCCTCTCACAAGCGGCACGCTACCTGGCACTTCTGGTTCAGGCTGGAAAGCTCATGGAGAAAGGATTGAGATGGTGCAGTGGGAAATGCTGCAGAGGAAAGGATGGGGATGGGGAAGGAGGCCCCAGACAGATCTTGCACAAAGAAAGCAGGTTACAGCCCACCCTGCCCTTGCGGCAGGGCAGCAGCCACGTGCAACTCTCTCACGTTCAACTTCAGTGCCCAAAGTCTGCCACAGTGGTCTGCAGATAAAAGGGAAGTTAAAATAGCACCTGCATCCCAGGGGACTGATGTAAAGGTTTTAATTAGCCCAAAGATGCCACTGGAACAGAATGCCGTAAAACTGCAAGGCAGGGGCAGTTGTACACTCTGCCGTCAGAACGATGCAAATCAGTAATGATGCAGGTGAACCAGAGACCTGCATTAACCGCATTAACATTTGCTGGAGCAGTGGAAAGAGGTCACAAGGTGGGACCAGCAATGCAAGCTGGGCACATACTCGCTGCTTGCAATGGCCAGATCAGTGCTGGCATCCTACTCCAGAGGGGGCACCTCGCACGGACAAGGCTTCCCGCACATTTTGCAGGTGATATTGCAACTTGACTGGATGCAGACTTTGTCATTTCACTTAAAATAGTCCTCTATCTTTCCCTCCCAGCCATGGATTTTTCCTTGCTATCTTTTGTTTCTCTTCTTGTTTTTATGCATTCTGGGCCTTCTAATTTATCCTGACTGAAGCTTTTTCTCCTTTTGTGGTTATACAAATTGCATTTTTATTTTTCAGTGCTGCCATTGCTTTGTCACCGAGCAAGGGTCGACTGGCAGCTAAGGTGGAAGGTAATCCTACAGTTATGCACATGCAAGAAGCAGAGGAGCACACATACAACATGAAAATCCTCAGATCCAAGTGCTAGGAAGGCGGAATTTGGTTTGCAGTTGCGAGGCTGGAAAGCAGAAGCACAGCCTGTCCACTGCTGAAGAAAGATGCTGTCTCATAAGACCGAAGCTGCTCCAGAGCACAACCTGGCATAAAACAGAATGAACAGACCCTACAGAGTTTGCCAGTCATTCCTATTTCCAGAATCTCGTCACAGTAACCTGCCTCCAAAACAGACAGCTAACAACAGGGTGTAACAGGCTTATCGGCAGCAGAGATGACTGTGCAAACAAAGAGTTACTTAAAGAGATGCTCGCACCTTGGTATGTGTTACAGGAACTGATCACACCCACCACTGACACAACTAACCAGGCAGCATCGCACACAAATCACAGCCTCTGTCACTACGTTTCAAGCAACTTCAGAGAATCAGTCAGAGCAAATCTCATTGAGAGGAAAATAGAGCGAGAAAGGCTATTGCATGAATCTGCAACCGAGCCTGAGCCCAGTCTCCTAGTTACTGCATGTGATGCCAGCACCGAGCCGAACCCACCCCCAGGGCTAAACCTGCAGCCGCTTCCAGATGGGAAGCAGGTAAGAAACCTCCTGGAGCTGGAAACCCTGTGTTCTGGGGGAAACAACTTGCTGGGACTTTACAGACAGACATGGTGTGGAGAAGAAGACTTTCTTCCTCTCTGTCACAACCAAAGCAAAGAATGTCAGAAAGCTTTTGGGTCACAGCAGATCACCTTCAGAGTATGACTTCCACCACTGGCACTTAGCCTCCTCCCTTCATGCTTCCTCTGTCGCAGACCATCTGAATACCAAGGTGACCTGTGAAGATAACACAGAGAGAGGAGGCATTTAGGAGCCACTGTGTCGATAGTTGAGGACAAAATATAATTATACTGTCCTCCTGGCTATTGACAGAGTGTTCCCTCAACTGCACAACACCTGCCTGCCTGGAGGCTCAGCATCTTGCGCGGCTCAGCACCCGCCAGAGCCAGCCCGTGCGGGCCAGGCTCTCCCAGCCTGGCTGCAGAGGATGCCCTTTGTTTCAGATCAGGGGAGATAACAATCCACCTGCAAACAAAGGCCTCTCTTTTATCTTCTTAATATTCACTCCAAAACTATCATCCAGACTACAGGCAGGCAGTTATGCTTCTGAATAACACACAGGAGTTTTTTGGCTGTGAAAAGCTGAGCTGCCTGCATGTTTCTGCAGGACTGTACCGGCTGTCCAGCTACACAAGGAAGGGCTCCTCAGTTTCAAATCAAAATGTATGATCCAAATGAGCCAGGGCGAGTGAGAGAAACCCACCTGGCTGCTCTGCGGACACCAAGCCAGTGGAGAGAGGATTCTATTCATATTAAATGAGCTAGCTGCCAACAAACTGTCTTCAGGACGAGAGACAGTGCACCCACAACAGCACAGAGCTCAGGAAGGATGCATCTCCCTCGCTCGCTTGGTAAACCTGTCGACAGAGCACTTTGCTTGTCCGGGGACAAACTTCAGCAGTGAAGTAAATTAGCTGTTTCTTTTAATTTGGGTGTTCTTGCCACAGGGCACTATAGTCTGCAGAACAAGCCCCAGCACCCACAGCGTACCCACTGGCTGGACAGCCAAGGCCCTCATGATCATCGCTGGGTGTCAGGAAAGGTTTCTTGAGCCCTTCCTGCACAGACATTCTCCTCCGAATGACCAACTGCCACCCAGGTGACAGAGCATTCACCCAGAAGGCAAGCATCCATGGCTGAAATCCTTGCTCTAAGCCAAAGGGAATGCTCTCCTGGGCTGTGTAATGAGGCAATTCACCTTACGGTTGGGTTCTCTGCTTTGGGTGCAAGAAAACTGTCCAGAATTCCCAGGCTTAGGCAGGCAAATGATGAGAGTTTGGGGGTCTGCAAGATGCTCCAGCTGTGGTGCTTGCAGCCCAGTTCCCCTCTGGAAAAACTTCAAGAAGCCTGACATCTGCTCCACTGCAAAACAGAACATTTTGTTTATACTCAGAAAGATCTGCAGGATGAGAGAAGTATTTCATGCCCGGCCATAATACAAAGCAGCGCTTCTTCATCAGCTGAGGAACCCCCCCAAAAAGAGGTGGGCTCCCCCTCAGCTCCCCCTGTGCCGGGAGGCAGCTGATCAGCATCATCAGCTCGCTCCTCTCACACCCACTGTGTGCAGCCCAGGGCTGAAGGGGGGTGCGGGCGAGTCCCTGTGTCAAGGCAGAGCCCTCCAGGTGCCAGGCGGACCCCAAAGACAGCACCGGGAACCACCCGGCTACTCCCTACCTGTTGTTCAGAGGAATGGGAATGGAGACATGGCATGTGGCAGGTGGGACTCAGCGGATGCATCAGAGGTGGTGTCTGGTATTTTCTGCTGGGTCCAAGAGAGTGTCTGGACAGGACGACTGGTGCAAATGAAGGGATGCAACACAGAGAGGGAGTCTGGCAGCTCTGCAGCATGCCAGAGATGTGGCACCAGGGCAGATCCCTCCAGCTCTCTTATTGCCAGACATTTTCCTTCCCCTGCCCTCCTACAAGCACAGCACCGTGGGGCACAGACCCAAAAGTCCCAGATCTTGCAGCTTCTACAGACAAGGTCTTGGAGTTACTCCAGTCCCACGTTCAAGAGGACGTTATCAGAAAACAGTCCTATGCCTCATGCCCACAGGTCCTGCACGACAGCAACGCTTGCTGACGGTCCCACTCACAATGCAGCATCACCATGTAGGCCATTTTACATCAGGTCTTTCTGCTGTTTCATCACAAGCCATCTCACACATACTGTAGGTTACAGGGATCTGGGATTGCTCTATGGACCACCACTGGGAAAAGGACAGGGAGGTTATGAAACCTGTGCTCCCCGCACAGGAATAATGATGCCAGCAGAAGGTGCTACTTGCTCATGGACGCTGTGCCCTGCCAATACCCTGTTCCTGGATGTCAGAGCTGGTGTCATCTAGTTCCTTGGCCGGGGGCTGGTGTGGTTTCATGACCACCCTGGACATCAGCCCTCATGGGATGCAGCATGGCTGGGAGCTCTTCTCTTGAGCTGCAGAAAAGATCTGCGCTGACCTCAGTGAGATTTGGGATGACCCAGATCCTTGAGATTGTCTCCAGGCTTAATGATGGGGTCTATCTTTGAGTGGTGAGGACACCTTTCCTTGGTGACCTTAGGCTTTGAAAGGGCCTTGAAGGTAATGGTCTGCCAGCTCCAAGCATCCGTGTGGACATGAGTTCTCCCTGCACCTCACGTCAGCCCCTCTGCTCCCCAGGCAGAGGACTCACTCCCAGACTACTGCAAAAGGGCACCTGGAGCCAGGCGTGAAGGACAGGAGCCCCAGCGCTGGAGGCTGGTCAGCTCAGCTGTGTGACCAGGCCAGGCTGAGCACGTCTCCTCTTTCCACCTGCGCTGCAGCTGCGTGCAGCTCTGGCTCCAACACTAGCCATCATTAAAAAAGGCAGCCAACAGGATCTCCAGGGGGCCTACGGGTTGGTATTCTTTCCAGTTTAATTCCTTCCTGGGCATGTCACTTAGGGCATGGGCACATAAGTACAGCGGGAGACAGCCTTCTGAAAAAGACAGGTAAAGAACAGTCATGATGCTTTCCTCATCTTGTCACGGGACATGCTACAAGAAGCACCTGCCAGAAGACGGGAATACTGCCAGAAGACGGGAATACTGCCGCCTTCCAGCCTACCCTGCCACACAGGGGGAGCTGCTGGCCTTTTCATCATTAGCTCCTACATGGAAATAACATTTTAAACGCTGACATTATACTAAGCAGCATGACGCACAAACAAGTTCACATCACCTACTGCCTCTTAGGCGAGTTTTGAAATAAATCCAGCAGAAAATAACTCAATAATTCACGAAATCATTATACGACAGATTTAGACACGTTTCTAATGGATAAACACAGACACAACATAAAAAGACATTTGAAATGCACCATTCACAAAAGGAGACAATGGACTTAACTTTAGTAGAGCCTCTGTTCTCTGTTCTAGCAACTTCTATGGAATGAAAAATGGGAAGTTTTAATCGAATTTATATTTTTAAAAGGGACACTACAGGCAAGGCAGTGGCTCTGGCTCTATGACTTATTTTGCATAGCAGGTTCCTAAATAATACATATTGAGCACACGCTGCTGCACTGTAGAGGATGTCAAAGCAGCAGAAAGCAAGAGGTTTTGATTTTTGGACAGATGCCCTGGTAGATGGGCTTTTTGGGGGGGGGCATTGCCAAGGCACAACAAAGCAGATTGGCACTGTGGAAATAAAACACATTAGTTGAATGTTCCTCTAAAGCTACAAGATGGGTATGGCAGCAGTCCCTCCTCAGTTGTAAGAAGCTCAGATGAAAGTATCTGTTCTCATATCGCCAGTGCCACAGAGAAACATAACCTGCATTTTCCATCTTCTCTTTGTGAGCCGTAAGAGTAAAACTTATTTGTAAGCTAAATTTTAGGTTTTAGAGTGTAACTCTGTGCTACGGGGCGAAATCTCTACTTGGGGAATCAAAATTGCGCCTTCTTCTCTCTGCAGGACTAGTTATCCCTACAGCCACTAACGCCACCCCCAATCCACGCCAGTTCAAAGGCCTCTGATAGAGCCTTGTGTGATTCCATGATAGTCAATCAACTAATACCTAATTACTACCTGCACCAGGCAGCAATTAATTCACACTCCTTTTTTCAAGCCAAGTTAAAATTTTAAGCATATTATACTGCATACAGAGAATCTTAACACAGAGCGTGGCTAAAGTTTAATATCACTGTATGAGTGAAAAAATAAGTGGAAGTGTAGCAGTCGTGCTGCCAAGCCACAGGCAGCACAGCACTGAGCAATCCTGTCCCAGCTGTGCACCGGTGCCGTGCAGGGCTCTCACAAACTGCCAGGGCCCTGACCAGCATCACCCGGTACCTCCATGCCCACCCAAGGGTCAGGAGCCCCATATCAGCTCCGCCCTGGGCACTGGGTCCCTGCCCAAGCTGGCTGGGGGAGTGCTGGTCCTCAGCTCAGCCACAGCTGGTATTTGCGTGAACCACAAGTACGAAGAAGCATGGCTGCCTATTCCTTATCTGCTCCCTTTCCAGAAAAGTATCTGAAAACAGAAGCCACTATTTTTTCTTGATTGCACTTTTACTGTCAGTGACAAATTATTTTTTTCTGACTAGTCAAAGTTCACAGGAACTAAATTAACATTTCAAAACAGAAACAGTATAATGACATTTTAGCAGCTTTCATAAATGAAAACTTAGGTGTATTATTTAATAAAAGTTCAATACTTACTACCCCAGAACTTTATTTCAAAACCATCCAGAGTCTCCTATTATCCTGAGTATTTGTATATATGCTATGTTAAAGTATGCACAATTAAATGATACCATAGGACAACCGCCAATGCAACTTCATCCTGGCAATGAACAAAAAAGAGAAATCTTCAGCTGCACTAATGGGAAGAGCCAGTTCCCCCTGGGTGTACTTCAAGCCACCTTATTTAAAATGTTGGACCTTACTTAGATATCTGCCTTACACTGAGGACGAATTGCACTCTACAAGTGCCTGTTTTTTCCCATTGCCCTGACAGGAGCCAGGGAAGCTAGCAAAGAAACAGATTTAGGCATCTACATTTGAACAAGTGAATCTCATTCCAGTCTCAAAAAAAACCAACAAACCCCAGACTCAAACGACACACAGTTTAGACCTCTAAAGTCTTGCTGTACTGCTTTAGAGTGTTACAGGTCTTGGCCCAGATTCTATTAGCAGCAATTTAAAATTCACTGGCAGATCACTGGTGCAAACATTGACTAGTGTCAGGTCTGCCACCGATCCCAGCAGTAATCCCTTAGAAACACCAGCTCTCCCACTGACAACCATCTTATAAAGTTTTTTTTCAGGTCTAGTTCATACAATATCTGCTCTGCTGCTACAGGGACACAATATCTGACTCCGGCTGTCAAGCAGCTGCAAACGTTGCATGGCTACACAGCACAGGTGCTCTATGCTATATTTATGAAGTAACTTCTCCATCCAATTTATACTTTCCTCAAAGAATGAAATCAGCATTGTTTGACAAAACCTGTTTTCCATGCGCTGTCACAGACTGTGGCCGTTAGCATCTTCTAGCTCAGCCTCCCCTTGGCTGTGGCTCCTAAAACCTGCATTTCCCTCTGCTCCCAGAGTCTCCTCCACCGAGGAATTCTCCGGGGGTCCCTGCCCTCACACCCCAGTACCCGTGATCCCACCACATGGTACCACATCATCGCTAACCCCTTGGTTGTCTGCCATAATCCCTCTGCCTCCTTTTCTCTCTTTCCCTTGAGCCCATCTCTGTGTGGCACATGATGCAGAACGATGCAAATAAGAAGTGTTCCCTAAGAAGATAAAACTTTTTTTTCCTGCCTTCTATATACAGAGAAAAAAAAACCTGAGCACATAAATACTTTTTACCTTTCCTTGACGTTCCTTGTTCTTCACATCCTTCCCTCAAACCCTGGGCACAGCGACTGCCTGTTGTTCCCTTTCTAGTGCTCCTTGATACTGGGAACAGCGAAGGATGGAGCGGCAGCGAGATCACAGGGGTCTAGTCACCCTGCCTTGTGCCACCCAGCCAGCCCTCTCGCTGCTCAAGGGCATTGAAAGGCTCCACATTCGGCCGTGGCAGGACACCCAGCCCAGCAGCAGCATCTGGTGGCCACCTCCTGTGGCTGTAAAAGCCTCACTAGACTCGAGCTCAGTGTAAAGAGATGAGTGGACAGGGCTGCTCACCATAGATTTTCTGAATTCCTTGGAGGTCATCCTGGGGCAGTTTGAAGTTGTGTGTTTCCATGTACTGGTAGAAAGGAGCCATGATAGCACTGGGATCATTGGAGTGTTCCAGTCCCAGCGCGTGACCCAGCTCATGGACCGCGACCAGGAAGAGATCGTTCCCTGTGGGAGGAAGGCACAGCCCGGTTAGCGCACAGCCACAGCCTGACGCAATCCCAAGCCCCGCTTACTCACAAAGCAAGAAGCAAATGCTTTGCTATCCCATTGCACAGCAGGTACCGTGACAGGGTCAGCTCCTGGAGACGGTTTGTCCTGAAACTCTGCACAGCTTTTACAGGCGGCGTCACAGAGTGGGCAGCAGGCTGCTAGCCCATGACCACCGGTGACCACGAGCACCCTCAGACCACCTAAAACAGGCAGCTGCCTGGAGCGAAAGGGCACTGGCTGTAGACTCCTTTGCAGGGAGTTTACAGAAAGCGGCCACCAGGCTGCTCCGTCCGACACCATCATGTCCTTATCCCAGTGCTGCCAGGAGAGGTGACAGTGCTGCCAGTCTGCTAATCAACAAGGGTACGTGGTGGGAAGGGAGCTTTGTCCCCACTTCTGGGGCCTCCGCTGCCACGCTCTGATCTGACCTGGACCACCAGATCCTAGGGGAGATCTGTAAGGCACCCGGCAAGGCAGAAGGACAGAGAAGACCAGGGCTAACACCCACTGTAGCATGTGTCGTACCTGGGACAAGCCCATCTCCTCTAGCACAGGCTCCTCAACGTGCTTTTACTTTGCTGGACTCCTGGCACTGCCGTGGCTGCGGGAGGTGACACAGGTAGCACCACCCTGCAGGAGGCAGAGCCGCATCGGGAAAGGCTGGGTCGGATCCCCGCGGCAGGAGGGAGGAGGTAGGAAGAGGGAAAGGACATGCTCCTGACAGGGTAACAGAGAGCTGAGGAGCCTTGTCTGGTCTGGAAGGCGGCAGGAGTGCGAAGCAGGGGTACCTTCAATGCTACGTTACAGGCATACACTCCTCTTCAGTCCCACGGATCTGGGACCTTCATCTCCTTGATCTGGTGTGGTCCCTGGATGTCCTACCTCGTGAGGGCACCTTGCCATGGGAGGTGACACAGGCCACGCTGTGTGAGGGATGACGACGCAGCCAACAAGGACAGATGTAAGACTCTCCCCATGCCAATAAAATGCCTGAGCCCTCAACTCCACCTGGATCAGGCTTCTCCTTTTTTTGGGCACTGCACAAACCAAGAGCACTTGCAACCCAGACATGGGAGAAAATTGCTGGCAGTGGCAGCTCAGCAGCTGCTTTGCAGCATCTTTAAGCAGCTCATCTCCATTCCTCACATCTCCAAAGCGCACCTAGCTTAACAAAGTTCAGTTTTCGTACACAGCTGAGCTCTCTGCTGTCACCCCTCAAAATGTGACAGCATAGGTTCAGGGGTCTGCAAGTCTTCACAGCAGGGTGCTTTGCCAGCATCTCCAGACACCTAAAGTCAGTAACAAAGAGTGCTCAACTGGTCATGATATACCACACCAAAATGGTTAAGTTGTCTGAACATTTCAGTTGGAGGGTCTAAGCACCTGAATATGCATGACAAGTTACAATATACCAATGCATTTCAAATGTTCAAATACAAATGTCCAAAACCATATGTGGGCTAAAATTTAGCCACGTGTGTTTAAAATTCCAGACTTTCTGTATTCAGGAAATCCAAATGGTGACTTACTGAATTTTTTTCTCATCTATTGCTGAAAAATCTGGTGTGTACAGAACAAGTCAATAAAATATCCAATAGCACAGTATAAAAATGCATTAAATAGTTTCATGGTAAAGTCTTAAGGACTGATCGCTCTTCATGGGTTTTCAAAAACACTAAGTTTAGAAGATGCACAGCCTGTTGCAAATTAAATGGACTTACTCTCATGTATCACTTAAATGCTCAAGAAAGCATAATTTTCACTGCTACTCACACATGAAAGTCCATAGGTGTCCTGGTTTCAGCTGGGATAGAGTTAATTTCCTTCTTAGATGAAGACTCATACCTGAAGAACTACGTCAACAACTGTGGTGGTCAGGCCAACCAGCTCTTCTGCTATTGACCAGAAACGCACCTTTTCCTAGTTATCCTTATGAAATACCTGTATCTGGAAACACAGACAAGTGTGGAAAACAGCTGCTGCTGTCCAGTTTTAAAACACCATTTTGACTGACAGCGATGCACGAGGATGCCACAGGACACAAAAAATTCTGGCTGGGGAGCTCTGCTTCTTCGCATCTGAAAGTAAGGGACTCACTCAGAAATGAACCTTCCCAGTACTAGCACAGCCACAGAGGACAGGCCAACGCTGGGGTGGAAAAGCTGTCCTCCCGTGGGAGGGTACATCGCTAGGAGGCCACTCAAACTGGAGGAGCAATGTGCTGGGAGGTGGCGGCTGGAACAGATGAAGCAGAGCTAAAGAGAATTTCTAGGAAATGAAGCGACTTCCACAGAAAGGACAAGAAGCTCCTTTGTTCCCAACAAATACTCTTGATTCTCAATGCTGTGGTTGCTTCTCATCTCAAAACATTTGCTGAAAGGCAGCAGGATGGTACTAGCAAACACAGCTTCCTCTCCTGCTCCCTGCTCTGGACAGATTTCTCACCGTTTCATCACCTCACCTTTTTTTTTGTTTTGTTCTAGCCTCCTCCCAGACACATCCATAGTTCTCATCCTTCCAACATGCCCATGTCATCTGCTTTCTCCACCCTGCTGTATTCCATGAGGGTCCCGACTCTGAAAGAGCTAAGTCATTCTCAGAGGGCAAATGGGCAGCATGCATTTTGTTGTAAGATGAGACAGGAGAAAAAAAAGTCTAAGATCATTCCGTAAGCAGAGTGCTTGAAAACCCAGCTCTGGATTCATCATCCTATTTCTCTTGAGAGGTCAGTTTTCACCAGTAACATTTTTAAACAAGAAGTTCCCTTTACTTTTGTAACTGGTACGGAGTTTCATAGCGTGGAGAAGAACACACTGTTCATTTTCTTTTCAAAGGCTGGCTAGGATTTGCTCTGAAAAGAAAACGTCAAGGTACAAAACTACTGCCTGACAGCATACTTATCTCCTCCCACAGCCCCTGGCTTGGAGCTGTGACAACTCTTTCTGTACCGTTACCCACTGCTGTTTGGCAGCTGTCCACTCAGCTGATCTACAGATCCTTTCAAGAGAAAGGAGCCTGGACCTCTCAAATTGTTTGTTAGTTCTTGAACATGCAATAAGGTCTCTGACCTTCATGTTCTCCACAGTTCTTGTCTGAGCAGCACTCTTAATAATGCCTGTCCCCTTGGAGCAAGATTCAGAAGAGAGAACTAACAGCCTCGCTCGATACCTTGCTACTCATCAGGAAACAAGGTCAGGCAATCAGATAAAGCTCCTTAACTTCCTCTTCAACCCTCTCTCCCAGGACCAAGACTGAAGTAAAACTTGTATGGCAGCTGCCTGGGTAGGACAGTAGGGTGAAGAAGGAACTGACTACCCTTGCTTTGCATGTGCAGGGAAAGGTCCCAAGAGAAATCCAACCATTTTTCCTCATTTGCACCACTGGTACAAAACAAACCAGTCTGGTCAAAGACCTGCCTGAGCTTTCTCCTTCCTGATTCTCAGGAGGCATCCAAAAAATCCACCAGTAAGTACCAGAGAGAGGATGACCCTGTAAAACTGGGGGTAGTTTTGCAAGTTGGCTCATTGAGTGAACTAGCTTGACGGGCTATGCTAAAACAAAGGAACACAGTTAATTTAGCTTTGAAGTTGCTGATGTGTTTTCCAAAACAATGTTATAATCCAAAGTTATAACTGAGGACACACCTGTAGCATTACAAAGCATCGCTCACTATCATGATGCCAAAGCAGGTGAATACACTGCTTACCTTACATTCAGTTTAATAGCTCTATACTCCCCATACACACACCAGACACAAAACACACAAAACCTGAAACATACTTTTTAGTTACATTTTCTTAATTAAAACTAATTTAAATTTGTGTTCAGAATAAACCTCCCGTTAGCTGATGTATTACCAATTGAGCTAACTTAGGATAAATTGCAATATAATCACATATCAAAACCAGCTCTATTTAGCATTCTCAAATTGTTTATAATATACTACTTTTTCCTGCAGAGAGAAGAAACACATGGTTTTGTTACAACACAGAGAACACGGTAGTCACAGATAAACTGATCTATATATGATCTTCCTTCTAGTCATACACTCCATCACTCATGCTTCTTTGATTTTCATCTTCAGCTGGAAAAGTGGCTGTTAAATCAGGTTAACAGACATCCTGAGAAAATTTCTTCTTTGTGAAATTGCTAGCACGTGCCTTGCACATTTTGTTCATTTTAATTATGAAAATCCATATAAAAACCTTTTCTTTATTTGGCTAAGCAACTCACTGCATAACAGGGTATCCAATTGCTACAGGTCAGCAAAACCACTCAAATGCCTATCAGTTTACAGCAATAGGTCACAGGGATGCTGTTATGGCAATGTTGTGACACTACTATTAGTATTTACCCCCAAGCATGACAGCTATATATATAGCTGTAATGAGCGTAGGTAGACTCTGTAGAGCACCTAGCACAGTGGAGCGTAAATCCAGGACGGAGCCCTAAGACAAGGGAAGTTTAAATAATACTGTATATCTGATTAATAATAGAAAAGTAACTGTGAATCACTGATCTTTCTTGTATTAGTTTCACACTTTATGAATTGGATTATTGTGCTAACACATCTATGTATTGCAATTTGCTCAGACATTACTGAAAAGACATATGAAGGTTAAAATTTGAGATTTTATTAAAGTAAGAATGATACTGAAGAAGTCAGATCATTGGTTGTGACAATAGCACGCCTAGGGTAATTACAGAAAAGATGGTGTGAACTAAACATGCTTTAAATACACTAAAATGATCCCTTCCGCTCTAACAGCCATGTAGAGACATTCATTTTCCAAGCACAACTTAAAGAAGCTTTAGGGCTACTCTAAGCTATGCCTTGGCTCCTTCATCTTCAGACCTGGTAGGTCTGAACCGTCAATCAGAAGAACATGCGATTAGTCTGTACTCCTCCATTCACCTCCACAACACTATAACATGCTCCGCTCAAGGAAAGTTTTTCAGTCTTCTGGAGATCCTGAAGAAGTGGTGATACTGCTTTTTTGCGTCAAATGAGATGTGGAAAACAGCTTCTCTATCTAGAAAGGAAGGAAATACATGTTAAAAAAATATAAGCTTCATTTTGTTCGTAAGCTATTATCGTTATAAATGTAGCAACGAATATGATGCATCTTGAGGACTTTACAAAAACTCTTAAGAGTGTCTTTAAACAACTTCACTAGAGAAAGAAGAATGAGTGATACACAGTCTTAACAAAAACTGTACCACAGCCACATTATTAAACTGATCTCCACGGGATCAAGTGACTGCAGAAGGACAAAGAACCGCATTATATTACCAGTCATCACGAAAGACAGGTAGCTTGCCATATTGTCCCCGAAAGGCAGCAGGCTAACTCGGTCTGTTACTTCTGCTACAGACCTATTAATGTTGCAAGCTGTGCTTTATCTGACATGGCACAGATGGCACTATGAGGACAACTTCCTGTAGAAAATCAGAGGAAAAGTATAAAATATTTTTCTGGAACGGTGAGACCAAAACTGACTGAGTGATGTGGAGGCAAGAGTGAGCAGCCAGACAGAGGGGAAGTCGTGACTGCTTCGTCTGGCTCAGCAGCCTGATGTTCAATGGAATAAGAGTGTTCTGCTGAAAAATCTTCCTGTATCTTTCACAAGTATAGGTTGCAAGTCAATACCAAAGAATTACCAATCCTAAAATTAAAACTCATATTTGCCTATATTAGCATATCATTCCTTTATTTGGTAGAACAGATGGTAAAGAAAAATACTCATAAAACCACGGAAAAATGTAGATATGACTTTCATTCCATCAATCTTGAACAGCTATGCTGGTGGTTTTATTTTTTAAAAGTACTAAAATACAGCAGGGTCTACAGACAGAATTTAATACTTGACCCAGCTGTGAAACAGCCAGAAGGCAACTACAAAACCAAACCAAAACCAGTATTTTGAAACAGTGAGAAGGCTGGCTCAGCATGTTCCAAACAGGTCCTGGCACAGGCAGTGCAGATACAAAGTTTGTGCTATTTGGGATTCTTTTTTGTCCGCCAGGTTGAAATTATATTCAACTCCTGGTACTGGCAACAGAGAAAGTGCTGTTCTGGAAGCTATGAGAGTAGCTCTTTGCCACAAAGAGGGTGCCTTCTACCTAGGACAGGAGATTTATTTCTGCCTAGGACAGGCGACTTACTGTCTGTCCTCCCCTGACACAGAAGGTTCCTCATGGGGCTGTAAGGACCGAGTAGGACTGAGAAGTAAGAGAACTGGCATGTAAGAGGCACTGCCCCCTCAAAGTAGTATTCTTGGTGGATTTGGGTAGAGAAGGCAATACTAGTTAAAAAACTCCGCTCTTCTTCACAAACGGAAGAGAAAAAAAATAAACAACTCCCAAGCTTGCTGCTTGGTTGTGATGTCAAGATCTAGAGTAGTGGGTGTCTGCTGATGCTGCAGTCCACCTCTGACTGCAATGACCAGCAAACTCTATTCACGAATTCATCTATTTTTCATTTTTTTCTCTTCCTCAGTGCCTGTTACTTTACTCCTCACCCTTTCAGCAAATGGAATACAGCAAGTTTATTAGAGATACTGCTGCGTTTTGGCTTGTTTCACATCATCTGTTTCTGCTTTACAAAGGAGGGCGGCAAAAAGAGACATTTTGGCTCACCTTGATTCTCGTGACCTGCCTTTTTTACAGTTGATTTTTTTCTCTTCTTTTTTAAGGGAACGACACATCATTTTGATTCTTACTGTCTCCTTCATATGAAACTCAACAGTATTTCATTCTCTGTGGAAAGAAGTAAAATATTTTACTTCGATTACACAGAAATCAATAGCATTCCAAATACCTACATAACTGTATTCATACTCTGTGTATTAAAGAATTACTGACAAAAGCAATGGAAAATAATTTCCCTTACAGAACATTGTGAACATCAGGTGTATTTTACAAGTACATTGTTTTGAAAGTGGAATTTGTAAGTGATCCTTATTAATGTAATTCATCAAAAACTAGCACTGTAAATACTGCAAAGCTTTAAAATCCAGACTGCACTAGCACAGCACTACTATAATGCCACTTCTATGTGTGTATGACGACAGCATATACAACAAGGGAAAGCACTACTTACAGAGATACTGTCCGGGAGTGAAGAAGAAGAATCTGAAGACAGAAGTCTGCCACGTGTGCCAGTGGGCTTTCTCTCTTCACTTCGCTTTTGTAAAAAGTTTTCATTTGCAAGGTCTCTATTTTTGGCCTTCAGTGTTTGGATTGACGTGACAGGGATATAATCTCAAACTGTTACTGATTTAAGCTACCTGATTTGATTTCTTTTTTACTCTCTTGAGACCATGTATCTATATGCTTGCTCAGATTTGGTTCAACATTAGTAAATTATTTTAGAGTACTCCGGGATTTTAGAGAACTCTGGCTTATGGGAACAAGTCTCTCAGGTAGTTACAGAATGAAACCAATGTTAAGTAGGTATGTTCTAGAGACTAAATACTGAACTGGTCTTCATTAATGAACAAAAGTACTGGCTAACATGATCTAGCATGATCTGATGGAGTGAAGTATCATAAAAAGGCCTGACAGAATAAATTGACATTTTAATACAATTTATGCCGCACTTGACTTCCAACATCTATATGAAAGTCTTTCATGTAACAGGTCTCTTGCGTTAAAGGACACATGAGTAACTTCAAAGCAGCTCTGATTTTCACTCTGAAAAATACTGATGCTCCTTTTCAACAACAGTGTCAGAAGCCTGAAAAATAATGATGGATTCAAAATGCCATTTGTTAGAACAAAACTCTTTAGATGTGGAGATGTTCTATACCTGAGAAATCAGAGAAAGAAAATTAAAAAAAGTGTTTAACAGCCAAATAGCACAAAGATTATGTGTGTACTGTGTTGTGAGTACATGCGCTGTCAAGTTGCTCATTATATTGATAGTTTGTAGATTGTCTTTGCTGGCCTCAGCATTTTGATAGAAAATGAAAATGAAAAGAAGTGGTAAAATAAGAAAGAAACAAGACCGAAAGCAAGGCAAAAGGTACAGGAAACGTGAATTAATTGAGGAGAAAAGACTACCAAGTTCTGGCAGTACGCTGGGTGAAGGCACAGAGGTTAAGGGAAAATGCATTTTCTCTTTCGGCAAGCATGCACTGTACCTGTACAAGTCAGGTAAGTGGGTTGTAAGTAAATAGTAGAGAGTCAGCCTAGAACAGCGGATACCAACACAAATCTCAAAGAAATAAACCAACCCAACAACTGATACTCTTCATTCCTCTTAGTCCCCTCCCTCCACCTGAAATATCACAACTGTAATCAAACAAATCAAACAGAAGAACGTTTAGTCAGCAATGTTTCCTAAGTGACTGGAAACATTTGGAAGTCTTTGATAATGAAGAACTACCTGACCAGGTAAAAAAATGCCAAACCTACTTACACATACTGCTTACTGTTAGGGGTCTGTTATATAATACATTCTAATGTACACACAATTTTTACATGATTAATCTAGTGATTAATGTACAAGCAACCTTGTACATTCTTGCAGTTAAAAATAGAGCAAACAGTAAGAGGTGGTACTCCAAAAGCTGGGGTGGCTCTAAGGTAAACCAGGTCAGAAGAAAGCAAGAGAAAAACGCTTGGCTACACCTGTTCCCTTACCTGGTTCACATTGGGGCCACTTCAACCTTCCCCTGGTTGAAAGGAGAAGAAAGAGGTGCTGGGAACACCATGACAGCGATGGGAGGAAGCACGTGCATAATCCCTTGTGTAAGAGTTTAAACTGAGCGAAAACCTAAAGCATCTAACTGGAGACCTAGAGCACTAGTCTGCAAACTAGTTTTCAGAAGCTGAGAAAGAAAAAGCATGGTACTTGAGTTCTGTTTCTCGTTCAAGGCCAAACTATTTAGGGCTCTGACAGACACTCATACCTCCAAGATTCGGGACTCTGAACGGGGAAAGCCACACACCTATTCCTTGAGATAGTCTGTAGAAGAACCTGTTCTAGCTAGACAGTCTATTAAGTATAATGCCATTGCTTAGTAACTGCATTTTTTGAGAAGAAACCTTCCATATTTTATCTCTAATGTCTTCTGGAGTATTCAAGACAAGTGAGCAGAATCAAGTACTTTGACGTGACCGTAAAGGCAACAAGTAACAGAAGCATGGGATATCCTCTGTAGGACACCCAAGATGCACCAAATGGATCAGGGCAAGAGTCAGTGATCTAAATGGGACAGACACCAAGCAGAGGCACTGCTGCAGCAGAAAATCTGTAGGTGTCTGGGCAATTTTAAGAACACTGTACTTATAGCAGAAATAAAAAGAATACCAGGACATTCAGGTTCAACCTCATGTTGATTTGGCACACCCGATTTCTAACAAGAACAGCCCAAGCTGTGACAGCAGAGTGGCTCTCAAAGCTTGGCTAAATGCCTTTGTTTGTGCAACTGGATTCCACTGTAAGCGTAGAGGTGAGAGACGATCCCACCTTTAGGAACAAATGTCAAAAGAATCCCCCTTTAGGGATACACATGTCAAAAGAATCAAGAAGGTCTGTGACATTAATACTGCTGTAAAACTCCAGTGAAGACACCACTTTGAACACACTGGCTGGCAGATCATACGTCAGCACAAAGCTGTGCGTGCCCCCTACCAACAGGCACAACTGGCTGTTGTGCTCACTGGCTATCAGTAAGACTCTTCTCCAAAATTAGCTACTCTAATCAAAACATTCTCCTTGAGATCCTTGCTGAACATTCACACGGGTCAGCTTAGACAGTATTTGGCTGTCCTGAAAAAAACACTCAGGTTCCTGAACATATGCGATGTCCAGATGGTGGCTTCAGGAGTGCTTGCTCTGTTGTCCAGATAGATGCCCACTGAAACAATGCCAGTCCTTGGGGCAGAAACACAAAGAAAAACTGTCCCGTTCCTCTCCTCTGTGGCTAACAGAAGCCTTCCCAGAAGGTGGTTCAGGCCCTTTTCCTCCAGAACTCCTGCAGAAGCTCCTGCACTGGTTTGGCACTGAAAGCGGCCCGTTAGCACCAGCACTAGTAAGACAGAGGGACGGCCATTCTCAGTGACAGTGGCAGGGCAGGTGGTGTCACTACCAACAGAGTACAGCCAACAGCTACATACTGCCATACGTACACAGCTATGCAGCCAGTATCTGCAGCGCGTTGGCCGGCACCACGTATTTAGTGGTATGGTGCTGACCACATGGATAACAGCAAGACTTTTACTTTTAAAAGACCACGAAGAAGATGTGCCTGGGATTATTATTGATCCTATTTAAAATGTTAAACCGGAGATTAAGATTTACTTCCTGTAATTAACCTGGTTTAAACAAATGTTAGAGTTGTCAGAGGAGTGAAAGAGAAGCCACGTGCAATGTGGATATCTAAACTGACAGAACTTACTTTCAGCCGCTCAGGATTCCTCTTCAACCTGTTGTTGGGAGATACACACACATATAACTATTATTTTCATACAAAGGCTAGGCAATACTGGATTTGGCCAGTTAATAGTGGGTTTCGTGCAGCACCTCTGTGCCCGAGCCAAGTGGAGACCCTGAGGCAGCCAAGAGATCCCAGCACAGCCAGGGCTGTTTGCCTCTTTCAGGCACAGGCTTTGCTGCCTACAGCGAGCAACATATGTCAGTGGCTGCGAGTCTTGAGATGGGTGGTTTAAAGTTTGCTTGGCTGTTCCTACAGCACATTTCAAGCAAAAAAAGTCCAAGACTTGAAGAAAGTAGAGCAAAGTCACCTTTGGTGTCCCTTCTGGTAATGCAAGCAGCTGGGACGCATGTCGATGCGGGCAGTCTCAGTAACTCGGTGACCACGTGCTGCGTCTAAGCAGCCAGGAGGGGCCGCTTGGCCTGCGACGGCTACACCACATACCGCTAAAAGACAACGACTCCAAAACCAGCTTCAGTTACCTCCCAGTGCCCATACATCAAAATCTAATAAGCTGGAGCCCTTGCTGCTACAAGTCTGGGATAAGCTAAAGGCCAAGAGCTGCCTTCATTTCTGCTGAGGAGCACCTTCCAACTGTGACCATGCCAGTTGCTCCTCATTGTGTGGTTGTATAGATGATTTATCTCTAAATGTAAAGCCACACTCCTCCTCTTTTTCAGTTGCATTGTTTGCCATATCACTTCTGATTTGCCTGGATCCCTCCAAATTCCAGTGCTCTGCTTCATGCTTCTAGCTGTTAGCACTTGCGCTCTCATCTGAAAACTTAACAAATGCATTCCATACCCCATGACCCCAGTTAACAAGGGCTGCTCCGGGAGTTCCAACTTCCTACCTGGTTCTACACATCTTCATCACAATACCATCTAAACTCATCTTACACAGCTTGCTTACAGGAATGACAGAGAAGGCAGTACAACGAAGATGATAAATCAGCTATCATGAATTGAAAGTACAGTATTACTCAGCTAAGGGAACTGTATGCATGAGCAGAACTGTAACCAATATCCAGGGGGAAGGAAGCTTTGCATTTACTTTGAAAGCCTAGGCAGGATCACTCTTCACAGCAGACAGTAACAGAAGTGTTGGTGCACGTGCTCCTATTACCATGGTCTCAGAAAGACAACAAACCGCATCACAGCTATTACAATTATACTAGTAATTTTAAAGGACGTGGTAATGGTCTTGCTGTCCACAAAGGGCAAAATCAGTATTATAACGATCATGCAAAACAATAATGAGTATATAAATCTCAACTAACTGTCCACTAGCTGGTGTGATAAAATTGCTACTGAACCACAGCAGATTACCACAAAGCATCTTTACAAGGCAGAAGTTTTCATCAACAGGATATATCACATTCTTGAGGTACAAATCAGAGATAGCTGTTTTCACAGAAAATCTGTTCAAATAATTCTTTCTTCCTGACTGGATGAAACGTCATGCGAAATGTTTCACTTTTATCCATATAATTTGCACTGCTAATGAAGACTCCAAAACAGTTCTTTTGTGGTGTGACAGCTGCATCCAAACATGGACTTACTGAAACTCCTCAGATGCCACAACACAGTAAGACAGATGTAGACCAACAAAAGAAAAGCTTCAGTTCATACTAGTTTGTAACAAAACTATATGGACTGAATAGATCAGCCAAATAACCTAAGGACCTACGGTGCCAGTCTCAGCATCCTACTCTGTTGAGCAGAGATTTACCTTCACAATTGTTGCAATGCTACGAGAGCTTTTAGGCTGATTGTTCGTATCTTCCTTTCAACCAATACACGTTCCTGTCCGGATGGAACATTTTACGTGGTGCTACTTTGCAGGTCGATGTAAAGATACTATTGTTACTTCATGACTATTTTAAGGTTTCTGTAATCAGTGTACAGATGCTCAATGGCCAAAACAATTCCTTATTTGTGTCTGAATGAGAATTTTGCTACTGAGCTCATGGTAGGGTATTTTTATTCTCTCACTGAGAGACTTCTTCAATTCCCGACTGAACAACCCCACTGCCCCACAAGACATATCACAAGGACAAGCAAGAGCACGTTTGAAGAAATACTTCCTGTTAAAAAGACAATACTGTCCTCGCTAACACCTTATTTCCAATTAAAAAAAAAAAAAAAAAAAAAAAAAAGGCAGTGAACTGGTCACAGTGCAGGAAACCTCTGACCAAGAAGAAACTCTTTGAGACCAGCTACAAGCACCTCAAGTAAAACACATCATAAACAAGAACCTGGAGCTAGCCAATAGCTTCAATGACAAGAAATAGTGAAAGAGAAGGAAAAACCCTCCTAAAAAGCCCTGGAGCATCCAGCGAGGAGACAGGACATTGTCATATTTGCATACCAAGGCTAAGAACACAAGCAAAACCAAATTCCTTGCATTTAACACTCATCTATAATGCTCTGATTACAGGCTTACCCCATCATACCCAAACCAAAATTCCCTTTCTGTCATCAGTGCTTCCCCCAGTGGAGGGGACAAATAAGACCCCACCATTCTCAACACCCTCACTGGTGACTTTTTTAAAAAGAGTTTTCAAATAACTGTGCCACCCAGTCTATGCAGCACTTTATCTGAAAACAAATACACAAATGGTGTTTATCGTCCAGAATGGAAATCTCAACCCTTCTATCAATTTTCACACTCAGAGTGCACACCAGCCCCATAAATACCAACTACATGCACTTTGAGGACATTACTCATGACAGTCACTCAGCATAGAGAAATATATCATGTTTCTGAAAGAGCCACATGGATACTCCATAAGAAATAGCTTTTATTAAAAAAAAAAAAAAAAAAAAAGACCCTCTACTCATTGTATACGTTGTTCTCAAATACCATCCTAAAAAACTATACCAGAAAAAACTTCAAAAAAGTGATTAACTGTGTTAGAACATCCCACCCAGTGGAAAATCCTCCCCAGAGCCATCCCTGCCAGTCTTTAAGCTACCTCCCAACCCTTCTAAGCTTATCATCAGAAGGAAGCCTTTTGTGCAGAAAAGGAGAAAAGAAAAAAAAACCCAAACATGTACAACTTGTCAAAACCCTCCCTTCCACCTTCCTGTAAGGACCTTCTATGCCAGACACCAGTGCTCCCAGGTGTCGCACACAGGCTTGCCTTGTCATACCCAGCCCACAAGCCGCCCTCACACCCCACAGTTGAGATCAAATAACTAAGACCAGAATGAACTCGCACAGACCACTGACCAAGCACAAACACACCTAACAGCTGCAAAAGCAGCTCTCACAAGGTAGTAACTCAGCCTTTGATTGTCAGTCCTGATCCTCAAAGGCTGCCCTCCAGCCGCAAACACAGGAATAAAAATTCGTAACGTTTCAAAACAGCAAGACACTGCTTCTCTCCCACACTCTCCACATTCTCCCCACTCTCCATCCCACAGGCTATAGCCTCTTTCTCTCTCTGTCTACATCCAATCTAGACATTTAAACCTGCCAGGAAGCATTACTTCCCTTTCCCCAAGAAGACAAGTATATAATTTCTGCCTTCCCACAAATTAGCATTCCCACATTGAACTTGCCAGCCCTGTTTCCTTTCAAAGATGACTTAATAAATACAGACTCAAAACTCTGAGGGATTTTCTCAATTTGCATTCCATTCTCAAAGAAAGCTGTCACCTTCAGGTCAGGCCTGAAGGTGGCTTGCATGCCCGAAAGCTTTTCTGCTTTTCAAATTATACCGATCTAATGAAAGACATTACCTCTGCGTATGTCCTTAGACATCACGGCCACAACAACACTACTATGGTTTTTACGCAGTTCAAAAATCAAGCCATATTTACATTCCAAGTAAATTTCTCATCTTTATAAACGTTTCAAAACGTGATTTTGAATCCCTAGAAGTTTAAAGATGTATTGTCCTTCCCAAATTACTAAGACTGTGGAAATTGGTGTGGTGTTTTATGAGGCCACTGTAAAACTCTGGTTTTCCAACTTGAACTTTTTACAAGCCATCACTATCCTCAAAGGTTTGACAATAGATCAGAAAGTGCTCATTGCCATTGGAGTAAGATAAAGCTGGAAAGATGCAGACTTCATTGCTTAATATGACAAAATCCAGTTGTCCTAATCATCAGTCTTCCTTAGTAATCAGCCAGCCCCAAATCTCTGATGGAAGGAATTATGACCATACCCAGACTGGGAAAACAAATATGGATCAAACCAACCTGACATTCAAATGTCTTCACTCTATCAACTTCCTAATCACCATTACAACTAACTGCCCTTGTTAAGTATTCCACGACATACGGAGTTCACATTTCAACACTCTTGTTCACCTTTTTCCTCCCAGAGCCATGATTTCTGTAGCAACTATGGTCGAAATCTTGAGATGTAAAAAGCCAGCACACACTTTTCTGTTCACTCCTCACCATTCACACAGAGGCATGCAGAGTCACAAGCTTACTAATAAAATTATTTCCCCACTTAAGACAGAATACACATTTTAGAAAATGTTTGAACCGCTATATGGGAGGGGAAAGCTCCATTACCCAAATACTTTCTAGTTGAGAGCCTGTCCATGTGTCTACATTCAACTCATCCTTGTTTTGAAAAACGACCTGCACTCTTACCATCATGATTAGAATTTCCCAGGGTCCATGGCTCATCTGAATCAAAGTGAGTATCTCCTCCTATTCCTGGTCCAGGAAAGTAAGCGTGAGCTAGGAATCCACCTTCTCCATCAAATGGAGAGCTGTCTCCATGGAAACCAGAAGCAAAAAATATCATAATATCTGCCTCCTTTCTGTCATTTTTAATTTCATGGTAAGGGACCTCTTCAAAGGTAAGTGGTGTCACTCTCTGCCAAACATCAAATGCCTGACGAATGGCTCTCCTTGTATCAATCTCTCCAACCTTGGGGGTATAGTTGTGTACACTGCGTGAATGAGAAAGAAGGGTGGTTTAAATTTGCAGAATATATTCATGACTTCATATTATAATTCCAATACATAGCTACACCTACATAGTTTCCATTTCCAAAGGGTCTTTATTTTTTGCAGACACTACTTTGTGCATGCAAAGTTTTGTTCTTACAAACAAAGTTACCAACAAAACTACAGCCCTGATCTGAAGGCTACATTTCTTAATAAGAATCTTCCCAATTCTTTAGTCAATCTTCTACCACTTTCTGAAAACCTGACAACCTTTAAAATCTTGGTGTAGACAGCTAAGTAACTCAGTTTAAAAATTCAGATTTTGTCTGAAATTATTACGCTAAAATGGAATCCAGTGTATGAAAAAGGCTTACTAAAATTCTTCTTGAGAAACAAACCTTTCAGTAAACTGCACAACCTTAGTTACATGAGCAGCTTCATTCTCAGGACTACTCAAAATACTTAAGAGCTCCCAGAAGTGATTGACCTACCAGTTTTGTGCAACCCAGTCCATGTCAGCTGATGATACAGAGTTTGGGGGTGGGTAAGGTGGAGTTTAACTGCACATAAATTTCCCATAATTGTAAACTTTAGCTTAGAAAGTGCTGTTCCTAGGGTGGTTTTTGTGCGTGCATATAACAGACTCAAGACCTATTAAGCTTAGCTTGGGGAATATGAAATACCTATGTCATAGAAACAACTTCCAGTCTTTAATGAAATTGGCTTAATTTAATATGACTGACAGCTGAAACACATCCAGTGGTAAAACAAGATACCTATCACTTCAATGGCAGGCTACAAATTCTGAAATTGGAAAGTTAAACAACTGCTAGTTTGACAATGGCAGAAGTGAAGCCACCTGACAACCTGCTTCCCGTGGTTACACATATGCTCAAGATATACTTGATTCATATGATTATAGACCAGTTTTCTCTAAGGTCCAGAACAGGTTAGAAGCAGGATCTGACTCTCAGATCTCTGCATAAAAGAACACGTCCCTTTACAATTTGAAGGAACTATTATTGGTGGAAGCTTTGAACTAGTCCTTCCTTCCAGTCTCTGCAAGTCCTTCACTGTTACCTGAAGAATCCCCTTCCTCCTATCTCAGAGCTCTCAGCAGAAGCAACAGAGTGCCCCAGCCCCCGATTCTTTCCCTTCACACCATCATATTTCTTCCCACACATTCTGGCACCCTCTCCATGCTGGTCACTCACATTTCAGCCTCTTCACCACAAACTCACTGTCTTAGCCTTGCTCACCCATATCTTCTCCTTAATGTCTACGTTCCTAATTTTTACTCCTCTGCAACCTCCCTTCCCCCTCCAAAAAAATTAAAAGGCTAGGCTAAACTTTCAGCTAGGGGGGGGTGTTAATTTTACTTTGAATTGACATTCTTATTGTCAGAAATTTCCACTGGCGTCATTTGGCAATTGCCTTTCAAAAGCTAAGGGCCTAAATGACTCAAAGAAAATACATCTCTGGGAAACAATCATCACCTGACACCTGGAGCCCACCTTCAGCGTATTGCCTCAGCAGGCCTAAGGCTGGACAAAAGCAAGATTTCTACTACATGAGCAAAAGTAAAACATCTGCAAAAATAAATATTCAGTAAAATGTTGCAAATCAGTAGAGGGAGAAAGCATCGCACCTCTAGACATGATGTTCCTTCTGCTTTAATGGTTTCTTAAAGACGACAAATGATCCAACAGCTACAGCATTAGATTTCCAAGGGAACAGAAAGGGGCTTACTAGGATTTTCCTGCCAAAATTACACAACTGATGGCTGGGATTTAGGCATCTTTACTGATCATTGAGAATAGACTCTTCAGTTACTCCAGTGCTCTGAAAGTATTCCCCCTCTCCATGTTCTGAGAATGAAAGCCTCAGCTCGGCATTACAGGGAAAATCCAGTTTTCAAAAGTACTTCCAAAATTTGCATACCACACAAGTACAGAACAATTTTTTCCCCAAATAAAAAGGGGCAGGGAAGGGGCTATACCTGTAGGTTATATGCTTCTGTCTCCACTTTTGTCCAGTTAGTGCGTACCGCTTTTTCCTCCGGCTGTGGCGCAGGTGGGGATGATCTGGAACTCCACATCGAGGTTTCTTCATCCACCTGGAAGGGAAAGAAAGAAAAAGCAACCTAACAAAGAGTTTTGAAAAGAGACTCAAAAGAACTCAGAGGGTGACTGGAAGACCTCGGAGGGATGACCAAGAAAGGCTCAGTCTTCTCTCTCTTGAGTTTAGGCTTTTTGCACAGAGCTGTACACCCCACCTCTGCTGGCAATGCACACACCTCAGCACACCAAAATGAATTCATTTTTCCTTTTGGAAACACAGATACAGATCGAGTAGCCCTTATGCTTGAAAAGAGCTTAATGATGATAATGCCACAAGAGACCCAGATCAAAACTGCACGTGCAGTGGGATCAAACTCTCCTACCACCTACTCTACCCACTCTCCATTTGTTAAAGTGCTCATGTGCCAGTAAAAAACCTCCAATTCATAACTCACTAGGTACGACTGAATCACTGCAGACACAACCCTCCCAGATAACGACAAAGGCTTTCACCTTTCACACAACGGCCAGAACAGATCACTCCAGTCTGTGGGTCACAGTCACCAAACCTTGTTAGGTCCCCCAGGAACACACTGCAGGACATGGGATGCAGAAACATGCCACTGCCTGGTCACACGCGAGAAGAGCACCGTAGCCAGTCCTGGCAGATTTCTCACACAGGACACCAAATTATCTCCTCAGCAGGGCTTCCCCCACATCCCTGGGCACCTGGAGGACAATTTTAGCCTCCAAATGCATGTTTTTCCTTCACCTGCAGCCAGCCAATGGCAAGTAGCACATGTGTGCCCACATGCTTGAGTCTAACAATGTACATATTATCCGTCAAAAATATTAGCTCCACAGCTTTAGGAAGGGAGTGTCTTTCCATCACCAGTGATGGTTTACAAGACCTCCTTCCAGGACACCTTTTAAATAAAAACCCAAACAGACACTTGTACAGCCTCACAAGAACATTCTCTCACAGCACACACACACACAGCAGCCAAGCAGCTGACCTTTCCTTAGTCCACTTCTGAGATGTAAAAACTACTGGTTCTTACAAATCTCAGTGCGGTCACCTGTCATCTCCTCTCCACCAAGAACAGAGCAAATGAAAACTGTTACACATATTGTACTGTACCTGACAAGAACCCAAGCTGCATATAATAAAACTAGCACAGATCTTCCCCACTTAGGTTACCTTACATTTATCAGTATGGCCTGTCTTTCAGAAATCTGAGCAACCTGTAGAAATCAGATCTGTCTTGCCCACACAACTGCTGCCACCTTCAAAGAAAAGCAGTTACATCTAAAGTCTGCTTTTAGAAAAACCATATTAATTCAACCTCAATACACTGTGGTTTTCCAAGTGTCCTTTTGCATTGCTTCTACCACTCTTCTAGGGAGACGTTAGGCTTATAGTAGCCTATATTCTCCTAGACATTTCCTGAGTATTTTTTAAAAAAAATTGCAGTTGTATCAAATGGTACAGAGGTTTTAGCATAACCTTACACAAACCTCAGTGTGAATTAGTTTTTCATCTCCTGAGCTTCATGAGGACTCCAGTACTCTGAACATCACCATCATCAGGCTCTGACTACAGTCATAAAATTACCTTCTGTTTTATCTTTATTAGTATCATCTAGAAGACAAAAAAGGTAACAGGGGAGAGAGCTACCAAACCTACATGGATGTGTAGGACAAGCCACCAGGACTTTCCAGGACAGTACTATCTATGCTGACACACCAGCAATACATCACCAGTTTCCTCACATCTCAACATCTGTGTCACATATGAAGACCACTGCCCTTCCCAACCCCTGCCCTATGCCAAGCAGGCCGCAGGAAATCAGCCCCCCCCATCAGTCCCACGCTATCAAAGCCAATCAGAACTGCACAGAGACCCGCCCAAAAGTTAATTCCCTCAAATACAGTCAACCCCTCTGTCCCTGTGCCAGCTCCATCATAATGCAGGGACACAGGGCTGTGCCAGCGGCAAGCTGCGATACCGGCATCCTGGGCTTTAAGGGCTTCTTGAGCCAAAGCTTCCAAGGTACCAGCATTTGCAGAGCTGCTGGTAGTTATGCTACGCACGGCTGCCCCACTCCTCTTTCAACTCCTTTACACTTGGGCCTGTCCAAATGCCCACATTCTACCACAGCTTGTTCCAGAGCTCAGCCACAGGCTTTCTGAAACAGACTCAGTAAAAAAGCCCAACTACCTGATGAGAGCTAGAGAGTACACAAGTTGTCAACAGCCTGTGCTAATATCAAGCTGAGAATGTTTATCTGGATCAGTTCCCTGATTCAACTTACTTCCCTGACATATGGGCTCTAGTCTGATCACATGGGCCAGGGTACAAGTCCAGCCACCTCTTTTTTCTCAGCAGGGCAGATCTACCACAAAATAATTACAAAGCTGCAGCTCGCTGCCGTTGACCTTCTTTAGCTGAGCTTTTTGACAGCCATTCTCTACTGAGTAGTCTGGATAACGCTTTCTGTGTTCCAGGGGATTTATGAAAACACATCACATCAGAAACAACAACAAAAGACAATTACATGAAGCAGGATTCAGGTACTTATGGTCGCTTCCTTCTTCCCACCCCACCCCGCTTTTTCTTTTTTAAATGGGGGCACCAATAATGCTGGATCACCAAAATTTATACTTGGCACTGTTTATGAGTAGACTATTGTGTTCCTCCAGTTGCTTGGCATGCAGAAAACAGGTAATGTCCAAAAGCAGTGACATCCAGACACACCTGCTTTCCCCAGTTCAGGCTCCAAGCTGTTCACAAGACTCCTAAATAGAGGAAGCTGTCACTCTCAATCACCTACTTCACACTTTGACTTATTCTAAAGTCGTTTTGAAGGGACAGGGCTCATGATGCTGACAGAAATGACAGAAAAAATCATAACTGCAATCTCAAAACTCTTAACAGACTGAAATAACAGCTTAGCAAATGCCTGAGCAATTCAGAGCGCTCTGAGCCAGCCTGCCTTGCCAGATCTTCTTTTGCTCAGCTTCTGCAACCAGGTCCGAGGAAGTGACAGCCCAGCCAGGCCTCGCCAGACGTGTCTCCAGCTCAAAATACAGGCTCAGGGCTAACAGCAACTAGGGCCTCTTCTTCCTTTCACGTAATTTCTAGGTAGGTACTCCTGCTCCACCCTGCCATACAACATATGGACCTACCGACTCAGGACAGATGGAGGCAGAGCAATCACGCCTACCTGCAAAGCACAGCCACATTTTGTTGCAGCTGAGGGCTCAAGCCTCTGCAGACATGAGTTTCAGAAGAGGGAACCATCTCGGTTATTCACCCATCAGCCTTTGGGAGTTCATGCACTATATAAACCCCTGCCCAAACATAAACTCAGTAAAACACGGGGCAACACCTTGCTTTCCTCCAGAAAAATACTTTCACTTAGTAAAGCAGGGACTCCCATATGCAGTTTGCTCCCTTCCCCATCACCCACAGGGCAGCAGAAGCAGCTCCCTAGCCTTCCAAACTAGCACCCAGATACCATAGGCCCTTCTTCCCCTGCCCCCTCCCAACTCTTAAGCATCCCAGCTGCAAACCTCTGTTGCGACGGAGGGAAGACACAGTCGCTCAATATGAGTGATCAGCAGACTTCGTTTATTGTCCCTTACAGTCACCTTTTATGCCTTCTTATAATTAGCTCATACATATTACAAAAGTTAAGCTCATTATTGGTTAGTTGCCTAAATACCAAGCCCGCCCCTAGTTTCTCTTCTGTAGTTATCTGTTCCCACCTGCAACATTCTTTTCCCACCAAAATCTTCCTGTTATTGTGTAACAAGAACAGCCAAAGACAGTTATTTTTGCTTTACTTCAGATAAGCTGAGAGCAACGTGCATTTTTGTCCAGCCAGCTGGACTATGTCTATGTGACCCTTTTCAGCTAGTCAGTTATCCACAAACCTCCACACACCAACTGCACATACACAACCTTGCTCTCTGGCTCCGCTTCAGCATTCACTTACAAACTGTGTTGCTATTAACAGCAAAGAGATCTTGGATGGAAAATCCCCACCTTTAAAAAGCATTTAATTTTCAACTCATTTGAAAAGGAAACAAACAGGTTTTTCTCTATCTGTCAATGGAGAACAAGGGGCTTTTCCTGTGAGCTAAAGGAGGGAATGTTACATTCACTAGAGAGGCACTCCTGGTCCAAGATGTCCCCCCTCCTGCCTAATTCACTAATTTCTTCTGTTTCTCCCTCTTTCTTGTACTGTGAAAGGTGCACAACCAAACCCCTTTGTTCTTCACACTATTTGACTTTGTGCCCCCTTCTTCTGTGCTGCTGGGTCCCTTTTGACAGCAGAGCGCCATAACAGCAGAGATTAAGAACTAGGCAGAGCACACTCTGAAAGGTCTCCTATAAGAAATGGTCAAGGCAAAACTCTCAGGCAGGGCCTAAGCAAGTTCTATTATTTGTCCTTTCTTTTTTTGCTCACCATGAGATGCTTCTTTCCCCCAGAAAGCATTAGTAAGACCTTATTGGCTTCTACTTCAGTCAATAGATGCTCCCCTAGTCCAGACCAACAGCGTACAGATTCAGCCAATACATGACATCCAGGCACTCAGACGCCTCAGAAGCCAGTCAGGTAGCAGCAACAACCACCACCTCCAGCCCAGACCCTGCAGTATACTGAAGAGCAAACTAAATGCAACATCTTGCAAAGAACAAAGTTTCTCCAGCCTAGGTGATTTAGACCAATGCTTCTGTGCTATCTGATCACAAACAACAAGTAACACATGGCCAACATACAGCAGAGAACATCTAATGTCCAACAAATGGCAACTATCGACAGCTACGTAGTCTTGACTATCATCATCAGACTACAACAACTGACTTCATGTTGGAACTATATCCCTTCTGAGGGCTTCTTGTAGCTGGAATAACTACCCAGGTGATAAGAAAATGCATTAAGAAAGGGAAAGACAAAATTGGCCCACGTTAATCTTACTCAATAGTTGTCTGGTCCAAAACTCCTGTTACTGGGATCCCATAAAACTGTTGCATAGTAGCAACTGCTGACTGCACAGCTTTTCCCGACTGCAAGGCAGACATTTGGCTGTCAGATGGAAGTAAGTAGCCGTAAGTTTTTAACCAACCCTGAAAAAGAAAGAAACAGATGGTAAGATGCCACAGTAAGTTTTCAACTTAACAGATCAGAACGCTTCCTCAAAAGAGAGTGACAAACTAGCCCCCAAAGAATCAACCACTTCTCTTTTTTTTGGTTAGCTTTGGTAATATCATCTGATCTCCGGGAAGGGATGAAGACCCAGCTTAATATCACCTGTCCTGACAGGACAATGCAGATCTGCCAATTAAAAATGGCCATCGTCCCTGCTGAGTAACTGGGGCAGACTTAGGTCTCCGAACACCAGAAACGCCCAAGAAGCTCTGTCCTCATTGCAGAGACCTGCGCACCCTGTCACCTTGCCAGTCCCACAGCAGCATGCTCCCAATAACCCACTGCCCACCACCTACTGCTGCCTCTGGACCATCACTCCAAGCAAACAGCTTAACAGGCCTGGGCAATCCCTGCAGACACAGGTCAGCTTTACGCTTGCACTGAGCACAGAGGTATTTATTTCAAAAACAACAAAAAAACCCCAATAAAAAAAACCCACACAGAAAATTTGCAGACTCTGGTTGGCCAGACTTTTCCTCTACTAACAGCAGATATCTAGAAAATTGTCAGAACAGGAAAGCAAGCCAAGTCTACTCAAGGAGCTTTGTCCCTTTTCCCCACCTCCCCCCTAAAATGCAGCCTTAGATAAAACCACATGTCAAACTTGTCAAAATCCTAAGGACAGCATTTTCAAAAACACCCATTAATTCAGGATTTTTTTCCTCCCCTCTCTTCCTCCGCCCCCCGCTTTGATACCACAAGAAAAAGGAATATTAATTGACCATTGGCAAATGGCAATAAAACCTGAACGAAGGCTTGCTTTCCTAAACTTCTCACCATAACTTCTCATGCACACACTCCCACGCTCCTTTCTTCTGGCCAATACCCTGGCTCTCTGATTCAATACTTAGGTCATGATTACTATGAGATTGACCTGTATCCCGTACGTTTCTTCCAGCCAGGAGGACAATCCACCCGACGCACAGGACACAGCCCTCAACACGCAAGTGCTGATGAGCCACCCGCCTGCGCTGCTCTCACACCAGCAGCCTGATCCCTCAGAGCTGGGGGCAGAGGAGCGGTATGTCCTCCCCCAACATAACACAGCAACGGGAAAGGGACTTGGGTCAGGAGGAACACAAGAAGGAGAACAATCTCCATTTCCTTGTGGCGACAAAAAGATACCAGAATCCACTGGAAAGAGAGAAAGGCCTTACTTCCAAAGCAGGAGAAAGAAGGTACAAGAAAGTACCTGGTCCGGGCACGTTAAACTCACCAAGTAAAGGGACACGCAGCGCTATTCAGGGTGGACATCGCCAGCAGGTCAAGGCAAAGCGAAGCTGCCAAACTGCCCGAGGGGCGGACATGTGCCACCCGCCCTGGCACCGCTGCCCCCGCCACGGGCCGCGGCTGAGCGGCATGAGCCGTCCTTGAGCGGCAAGGGCAGGCACCCTGCCCACGGCGGCCCCAGCCCGGGCCGCCCCGGCTGCCCCCGTCCCTCCCGGCCAGGCTGGGACGCGGCAGCGCGCAGGCGAAGGGCAGGCCGCTCGGGGCCCGCGCAGGCCCTCCGGGAAGCCGCTCCCGGGCGGCTGGTGCTGAGGAGCCACCGGAGCGACGCGGCTGCCCTCGCCTGCCGGCCCCCGGCCCGCCCAGGCCCGGCCGGAGAAGCTGCCGGCGGTGCGGCCGCGCACACCAGCCCGGCCCCAGCAACCGCGACCGGCCGCTTCGGAGGGGCCGGGCGCGGAGGAGCCGGGGAGCCGCTGCCCACCCAGCTCCCAGCGCGCCCCGGGCCAGCGCAGCGCCCAGCCCGCCCCGGCCCCCCCGCGACGCCCCCGGCCCCCCCGCCCCCGCCAGACCTACCCGGCCGGTGCCGGTGTCGGCGGCGGCGCGGAGCAGGGCGCAGAGCAGCGGCAGCAGGGAGCCCGCCGCGGCCAGGCCCCGGCGCCGCCTCGGCGCCATGGCAGCGCGGCGGGGCTCCAGCCCAGCGGCGTGGGCTGCGGCTGTGCGGGGCAGCCGGAAGCGGAAGAACGGCTGGAAGCGGAAAACAGGGCGGCCGGAAGCGGAAGGAAGCCGCGGCCACACGGCCAGTTCGTCGGCGGGTGGCGCCGGGGGCTGCAGTGTGGGTCCGGGAGGTGTGCCTGGCTGGCGGGGGGCCTGGCCGCCCTTCCCCGCGGGGAGGGCTCGCAGCCGGGCCCCGGCAGCCCCCCGCAGCCGCCGGTGGCTGCAGGCCGGGGCGAGCGCGGCGGGGCTGGCGGCGGCCCCGCGCCTGGCGCAGCACCGGAGCGGGAGGGCCGGGGCTGTTCCCTGCGGGCTGTTCTCTCCCGGCGGGGCCGTTCCCGTCCGCAGAGGCCCCGCTCCCGGCCAGGGCTGCCTTTGGCCGCACCCGAAGGTGTGCGGGAGCGCCGGGCTGGGGGGGGCTGCGCCTGGCAGCGGGCCCGAGGGGAGCAAGCGGGGCTGGCAGCCGGTCAGTCCCGGCCCTGCCCGGGGGCCCTCCCGGTCTGAGCAGCGGGGCGCTTCGGACGTGTGCGCCCGGGGGAGGCGTGGGATTCTGTGCGGCCTCAGCGAGGCCCGAGGTCACACTCCATTTCTCTCCTTCGTCTTCCTTGGGACCAAAAATGATGCCTCACGGTGAGAGGCTGAAGGAGGCGGCAGCCGCCCTGGCCCAGCCTCACTGAGTTCAGAGCGTTTGAAAGGGTAGTCGTCAGCCTGCGCTTTCACAAGAGCTTAATAAATTATTTTTATCAGGGATTTTGGTCAGGGGGAGATGCCATGACACCAGGCAAATCTCTTGCTCTGTCGTTGGCTTAACCAATGAATTTTGACCCTGAATTTCTTGACACTGAAACAGCACAGCCCCGTTTCCTGCAGGAGCCCATCCCACAGGGAGGTGGCCCGGAGACGTACCTCAGGAGCGACAGTTTAAATACACAAGGTGGGTGCTTAACAAGGGGCAACCCCTACCGCTGCTCCAGCTACCAAGAGCACTGAGGCAACTGTTCTCGCCCGGGCTCTGTTTCCAGCTGGCTTCCCACCATCTCTGTTCATTACATACCCACCTATGTGTGCTATGCTGGATCTGTCCCTTACGCCAGCTCCTTCCCTGGACAGAAGATTCCCTGCAGGCTTAGGACAAAACAAGACACAGAGCTGCAGCTCAGGCAAACAGTATCAAAACCCTTTTCTCCTGGGAAGTGCAAAGGAAGCAGAGTGAGTGAGGGGCAGGGAAACACATGGAAATGCTCAATGGCCATCAGCTTCTACTGATGGTTGGGGAAGTTTTGACAGTGCTTGGGGAGATTTCCTGCACTGCTCAAAGTTTCCTTTAAAAGCAGAGACTTTGCAAATGCCCTCCACCTCAATGCCCTCCCTCCCCCCCAAATGAGGAAACTTGGTCACAGGACAAGACACTTAACCTAACACAGTGCCACAGGTAGGGCAAGGATAGCCACATTTCCCACATACTATCCAGTGCTCTGTCCTCTAAACCAAGCTTCTGCCTTTGCCTCAACCCCAGCCAGCCACTTTTGCCATAGCTTGGACCAACCACTTCCAAAGCCCAAGCAGGCACACGATGCACCAGCACACAGGGGAAACATGCATCACTCTTACTTGATACTAGGGACATTAACATAGACAAATGAGATGGGAACAGAACATTCCTACAAGACACGACTTGAATTTTTTTATTTTATATATTTATATATATACCTTTGTATAGATTAAACTGGGTGGGATTTTATCGTACACATTTTTTGGTATAATACATGAGAAACGGGAACATAGCAAATATAAATCATTACATTCCTTGAGTGAACTCTGCCACACAGAGACTGAAAAATTGCATGCAATGGGGAGACAGAGAGAAGGGAAATTAATTTTATTAAAAAAAAAAAGAAACTAAGACAACCAAGTACAACTGTCAACAGAGGAGCAGCACTATATATGGCAAACCTGTATAAATTAAAAGTAAATTCCACTCTGACATCTACTATGCTTTAAAGTGCAACGAAGCCTGATTTACCTACAGAATACAGGAAAGATTACCTCCTCTCCCCATTCCAATCTATCCCTAAAAAAAAACAACCCCAAAACAACCAAACAAAAACCCTAATAAATCTAAAGGATATACATTATCCACAGTCCTACAGAGATGCCTACATCTACTCAGTAGCACCAAGAATCTGATATGGGTGTAATTAAAATCAATTAAAATTTGGGAGCAATGGTAACATCTGTTTGCTGCAGACCTCCTGCCCTTTATTGGTGTCTTGGAGGAGAGGTGGCTCTCCCTGTGCTGAAAGCGAAGGCGACAGTGTCCTGTCCTCTCTCCACCACCGGCCGAACTGTTTTGGCAGCAGGCTACAAACACGCACACGCAGGCACACACATGTACACAGCACAGTGAGAGCAGCTGAAGGTTACACGAAGGGGATGGGATGGGAAGCCGAGGCCCTGTTTGTGTGCGTGGGTGTCTGCATGTATGCGCACACGTGGGTGCGTGTGTGGAGGGAGTGGGACTGATCTACACAGAGTTGAAGGGTTGTGCGAGTCCAACACACGCCACGAGCCTCTTTGGTGACAGCATGATGGGAAGGGGAGGGAGGGAGAAAAAGGGAGCCAGCAGAGTCCCCCCTCTTGTGAGCCTCTGGTCTGTTTGTCTTCCAAGGACAGGGGGCCTGTGCGCCACAGTTCATCTGTCTCCACATGCCACCTCTCAGCACGCCTCAGTAGCCAAAGGTCTCCTGGGAAGCATAGACCATGTAGAGGAAGCCATCCTCATCCTTTTCCTGCTCGTAGATCTCCGAGATGGGGGTAGACACGCTCACCATGCTGTGCTGGTTCACCAGCAGGAAGAAGGCCTGGGTGGGATTCAGCTGCAAGCGACGCCTGTGGGGGCAAGGGCAGGAGGGCCTGGGTCAGCCCACCTGCGGCAGACTCTGCAACAGCAAGTTCTACCTCCCCCCAGCGATGCTGTTCACTGGGGGCCAGGCCTGCGCAGCTGGGACCTCCCCACCACGCTCAGGACATGGTCTCCTTGGGCCCAGCTGAGCTGCTTGGGGCTCCAAGGCCACCTCAGTCAGGACTCCGCACAGCCCCCTTCTCCAGGTGCTGCTGGCAAGGGCAGAGCAGAGAGGCCTCTTCCATCTGAGCTGGAGAATAAAAGAAGGGGACTGGAGCTCCCCCTCATGAACTTACAGTGTCCCTGTGAGGGACAGGTCACAGCCCCATCACCAGTTGCTAAGAACCTTCTCCCCCTGGACTCCCAGACAGTCTGTACCACAGCACAAGGATGCTGTGGCTGTCACATCCCCATCTCCGGCAGCCACCTCCACCTCATCCTCACCCACCACCCCGTGTTCAGGGCCTGGGGGTGCAGACAGGTTCGCAGCACGCCCACTGGGGCCACCCCACTCACCGGATGATTTTGACCAATTCACTCATGTTGACATGGTCTGGGACAAGGAACTTGGTCTTGTCCAGCACTGGCAACTGCTTCTCCCCTTTATAGCGTTCAATGATGACCTGGGGAGAAAGGCAATGGTAGGGTTAGCCACAGTTCACAGCACTGGCCTCCAGGGCAAACACAAATCAAATTAGCACAAGTGGAAAAGCTGAGGTAAGGCCACACTTTGCTTCACTCTCACAGGAAAACAAAACCAAGGACGTGAGCAGTGACCATCAGGTTGGCTGCAGACAGCTCTTCATCTGTTTGCCCGAGCCAGACAGTGGCGAGCATCCAAGCGAAACTAAACCACCAACTGCTTGGGCTGGCTGAGAACAGCAGGCATAGTGGATTTATGTAGCTACCTCCCCTGACAAGCAGGAGGTCCGAAAGAGGAGTGAAGTGTACTTTAACATCACTTTCAGGCTGACCAAAACCACAGGTTTTGCTGGTTTGATCTAAGGACTGAACTCACAGTGCACAGCAGGAGATGTTTTCCTTCCCTTCTGTGCCACTACTCTGAGCTGCTGCCGCTCAGCATCACCCTGCTTGCTCAGGAAGAACTGCAGATATTCCCAGACAAGCAGGTTTTAGAATTTGCTGCAGATATTCCCAAACAAGCAGGTTTTAGAAATCACTGCGAAGCCACCCAAGGCATTCCTTCAGAAAGGGGCAGTCTGGATTTCGCCAGTCCCACTCCTGTTGACACTCAAGACACACTGACTCCAAAAAGGCTCAGAAACCCATGGCCACTTCTCCCGTATGCCACACACAACTGTGTGGTGAGCTCCCAGGGCGCTTCAGCATGGTGCCACCACAGGGACAGCCCAGCCTGTCTTCGCCTGCAAGAGGTCTTGCCTGGGAAAGCTCTTACAGCATCTACTTTCTGTAACAGCTAAACAACGATTTCTGTTCAGTCTTCCTACTGTGATAATTAATGAGTATCTTCTGTTAAGGAGTGTCTGCTGATTGCTACAATCGCTGCTCTAAAACAGCCTGGAAATTTACTATTTGTATTCTAAGAAACAAGGTGGTAGGCAGTTAAAGTAAGTAATGATATTACTTAGAAAGCTCAATATGTTCCCATTACAGCGATACTCCGAATCTCGCATCTCTCCAGTACCTACTAGTTGTTTTCTCCGCAGGAAAGACACTTGCGTGTTTATCAGTTCATCGGGAGCTCCCGTAAATCGTTTTCCCCAGGTCATTCCAAAAATATATGGGAGGACTGCAAATGCCTTCGGTCAGTGGCGGGATGGAGCACGCGCCGAGATCCGGATGCCCAGAAGATGGCTCTGCGGAGCCAACCGGACCAGGCAACCTCTGGGCAGGCCGACTGGCCTTTCCCACCCTCATTTGTCAGCGGCAGCATCACCTCCTGCTGACTGTCTACACCACAGGTAACCAGCCCTCTGGCTGGGGTCTGCGGCACCACAGCGAGCTTGGCAGTGTCTGATGCGTTCCCCTGGCCGCAGGGCTTATCTCAGGGCCACCAGGGTGGGCAAAGCTGTGCTGCAGGTCAGCTCCTGGGTGAGGGAGGGGTGTGAAGCTCCTGGTGAGAGCTCTGCACCTAAATACCCTCTCAGAAGCGCATCCTGGACAAAGCTCACACCAGGGGAACCCAGGAGCTCAAGGGCCAGGCAAGCAGCAGATGAAGCCCCATGAGTCCACCCATGTATTCCTCACCTTGGCCATGTATCCTCTTGATACAGAGCAAAAGTGCCAGAGAAAAACATCAGGGAAAGCCACATATTGCTCCTTTGGCCCCTTCTGCAAGATGGGGACCTGATGAAAGAACAATTTTCTGCAAGAGACTAGATTATGCATCAGGGTGCCCCTACCAACCTGTTTAATGCCCCCTCCTCCCTCCAAGAGGAGGGCCAGAGGAGGGACAAGATAAGCACAACCACCCTGCTGTATTTAATTTGAGCCTTACTTGGACAGATGAGTATTTTGGCTACAGGGAGATAAATAGTCTCAAGGAGCTGAACACTCGCAAGTCACATACAAGGACAGTGCCTTGGCCACTGGAAAACACAGGGGCAACAGCAGGACCTCGAGGTTTTAAAGTAGCTTGCACAAAGAGGCAGCTACGCAGCAACTGTTTGTTTGTGCATATACCTTTACAGGCAGAGAGGCCCCCGTATACCTGGGCTGTGCCTCATTTCTCACTTAACGCCTACCACAAACTGGCACAGGCATCTCTAATTACCAGCCAGTTTCATGCCACAAAGAAAAGCCTCTCAATAGTCCCAGGATGGGCCGAGAAGGATATAGTGGCTGTTAAAGCAGCAGCTGTCTTGTGCCCTGAGCAGACAGAGGGCCTATCATGTAGAACAGCTCCAAGAGCTTCTGTTTCCAGAACATGAGCTGCTATTTGGGTAACCCAGTTATGGGAACAGGTGGCCAGTGGACAAAGCATTCTTGTCTAGCTTTGGAGGGAAATGCATGATCATATGCTAATATTACATCCCTTTGGCCACAGGGCTTGTATACAAAGCCACCTCCCCTCCGTGTCCACTTTCAAGCTGCTGCCTCAGACCAGGGGGTTCCTCACTGTGGGACACCTGCTCTTGCAGTGGGAACCCACCATAGATGGTCACTGCAAAACAGCACGAGCTGGGCACAGGCGGACGGTGTAGGGCACAAGCCTGGCGACCCAGTCCCTTCACAGAGGGTACTTGGGCAGCATTTATAAACTCAAGCCTTGCTCTGGGGCCAGTCTAAAGAGGTAGAAAGGGATTTTGGCAGGGAGTGGGGCCAGATCTGGGAGCCCAAAAGAGGCAAGGCTGCCACTGCTCCATGCCCCCAGGTCCAACCAGCAGCAAAGCTGAGAATGTATTCCCAGCAGGCACACACACATGAACACATACATACCTAGATACACGGCCAGCCACAGAGAGCAACCCAGACATGCAGAGCACTCACACAGAGGCAGCACCAGCAGCCTTATCCTGGTCCCCTGCGGCTGAGCAGGCAGGTGGTCCTTTAGTGGCAATATATACAGCAGCCCCCTTCAGTACAAAAGGTGCTCTGGTGCTGATCCATCTTTAGCTGCGTCAGCCCTGGACACTGGGCCTGCCGCTCCTCAGAACAGCCCTCACAGGAGCCCAGAGAAGGTTGTCCTTCCTCCAAGTCCATAATTTGGGTTCCACCCACCAATGTGCCAGGCCAGGGCATTATGTGGGCTCCCTCACCTGCCTAGCTCTCTGTGGGTGTGCAGAGGAGCTTTTTATCACATCACCTAACAGAGAGCTCTCTGCATGGCCCAAACAACCCACAGCCTTCCTTAACGGCACGAGGGGTGGCTCTCCCCAGCCCACCCTCTGCAGCAAGTACACAGCCTGTGACTCCCTAGGCCTCGCTGAATTTAGCATTACAGTGCTTTGGGAAATGGGTTTTCTTCCCGTCGCTGCCCAGCACAAAGCTGCACCCCAGTGATATCAGGCTCTCCAAGACTCACCGGAGCCAGCTGAAACTTGCAGCTGCTCCTCAACAGGCCCCAGAAAGAGAGCACTGGGGCCGTGTCCATGGTTTCACCCCAGCTGGCAAGTTGGCCCCATGCAGCTGGCTGGCGTCACGGTGGGGTGGGGGAGAGATCAGAAGACTCCAGTATATCTCAGGGGACTCGCTCAAGGGCTCTGAGGGAAACTGGAGATGGGAGAAGCGGGCAGCAGCTGCAGCACACTGTGCTTTCTGCCAGCAGTACGGGTGCGGCCTGCGCCATCTTCTCCCTAACGACCCCTGGGCTGTGGGCTCAACCCCCCTTGCCAATCCCAAGTCCTCTCCAGGTCCTGCCTTTCACAAAGGCCGAGACCTTTCTACAGCCCATTGGCCTGCACTCACTGCTCAGACCCATGGCTGCCCCACACCATGCTCTGCTCTGCAGCGCAAGGCTTTGCTCTCAGCCCTAGCGCTGAAAGCAACGTACATTGACTTTCAGGAACATTGCTACAAAAGGAGAAGGGACAGCATCAAACTTGGTGTCAAGGTCTAATGAGACCAGGCCTTCAGAGATACCAGTGACACAAACACAGCTGGACACCCGACGCCTTCAAACAGCCACCTCTCCTCCTAATGCTTTTTACTGCTCCAGCAAAACCTGCAGCTAAACATACCTTCCCCTGTTGTGTCAGTCAGGCCAGGAAAGCAAAGCAGCTGGAGCGTTAGCAGAGTCCCTCATCCCTCTCACGATGCTGGCACTCAGGACACTACCAAGGACAATACAGCACTGAACAGAGCTCACTGGAGCAGGTACGGGAGGCTCAGGTCTCTGCCATGGCTAAACCTCCCCGCACACACACAGCTCCACCAGACAACCACCCAGCAGCCAGGTCCGATGGCACCGCCGCCCTCTCCTGGGCACGTGGTGTCTGAACCCCAGCACAAACGGCACTCCAGCTATGGGAGCTCTCCCACCACGTTTCAGTAGTGCTGGTAAAATCTGCATGTGGATGCAGAGCTTGGCTCCTTCTGTTCCAATTTCCCAGGCAACACGCATTTGCATACAGGCACTTGATCGAGTGCATGTGCGCATATTTTATGTACAACTTATTTCTAGCCTGTCCTTATTGCTAGAGTCTTAAGGCACTGTAATTAGCTCTGCCACACGTCTAGAGAAATGCAGGGCCAGCTAATGCCATGAAAACAATGCTAAAGCTGGGGTCAATAAACGTGTAGATGACATGGCACACTGGTATTCAGTGTGCTGCAAGGGGCAAGTCCTGTTCTGCTGGGCTGACAACACGTGGACACCACAGTGGTGGTGAAAAGAAGGAAGAGAAAGATTTCTTCTTGCTAGAAAACACTGTGCTAAAATCAAAAGAAGAGTGAGGCAGAAATGGACTAGTACGTGCCAAGAGCAGTCTGAGACATTAAGCCCTGATGGCTAATACAGAAAGACGGTATGCAATTTTTTAAGACAAGGCTGATGTCATCCAATACTGAAAGCAAGCTGAAATAGGAACACATCCCATTTTTTGGTCATACATGCTGTGGTATTGCAAATACTAACTCAAGCAAGCCCTGAGCACATTATTTCTCTAAATTGTCCACCTCCTCAGGAAAGCAGCAAATACTCAGCTAGGTATCAGAAGCACACCCTCAGCCAAAGAGCAAGGCAGTATGGTCTGACATGGCAGAAAGAACTGGAAGCAATTCACGGAGTCTCACCTACCCGTCAACAAAGGGTGCTAGGAAAGCACAGAACAGGTGTGACACTTTGGCTGTCGTATGAATTACACTAACAGAGTCTCTCTGCTTTCAATACAGCAAAGATCAACTCACACATCTTTCTCCAGGCAGGTACAGAGAAATCCTTACCAGGTTATCCAGGAAAAGTCAGGTAGCTACTGCAACCAAAAAAAAAAAACCCAAAACCCAAAACTGTTTCCTCCTGTGCACTAGCTTGGAGGTGAAGACTTGACATCAAAATCAGTTCCTTGCCTCTAGGAAGGCATGAAGCTTAAGAGAAAGACTGTATTTCACACTGCTGAGAATGTGGCCTGCTGCTGAGCAGCTGGCATGTACAAGGCGCGGGAGGCTGCTGGACAGTGTCCTGTGTTCATTCTGGGGAGCAGTTTTGTAACCTCTGGGCTGGCTGGTGGAGGCTATCCAGCAGCACAGAGGGGTCATGAGAACAAAGTCTAATGTAGAACGGCAAGAAGTAGTAACTTACCGGAATTTTGTTTGGATGCTGCCTCGAATCTGCTGTACTTCTTTACAACGATCCGCTGGGAAGAAAGAAGTAAAGAAATGAAGTTAGAAACATCTGGCTGTGCTAGGTCAGGCAAAAACGAGGTAACTACCCTGCAAGCCACAAACCGACAAAGAGGGGACACTAGAAAAGAAATGTAAATTCTGTTCATCAGGGCCTTTTCTGAACATTTGCAGCAATGAGATGGTCAGCCAGATGTCAGCCTCTGTGACCAACCCTTCACAGCCTCCCACCACCCCAATCATCCCCGAGGTAGGGACACGTTCTCCTGCCTGGTAAAACTGGGCAACGCACATGGAAACCAAGTGACTTAATGGACCATAAGGATTATGAAATCGTATGCCTAAATCTGCCTTAAGCAAATGCAGCTCATGACCATCAGCACCAGGCAGCAGCACGGCTTTAGGGTCTCAGCTCTGCAAGTTCAGGCTCTTGGTGTCTTCTGGCTGCTTCCCCAGAGGAGACGACACTCCAGCTGGGGCTGGGTTTTAGCCATTTCCTTCTGCCTGTTGTGCACTTTCAAGCACTGTCTGGCACAGTGCCTCAGCCCCAAAGATACACCTTGCCAAGGAGGACTCCTTCACTATCACAGATCTACACAGTAGTTACAACAGCTATTGGCCTGACTGAAAGTATTCCTAGCCCTGCTGTGGAAACAGGAAGAAAAACTTAAGCAAGGAGATGACCTGTGTACTAAAAAGATTTTTTTCTGCAGTTGTCTTCACACTTCCTCACCCATTTCCTCCAGAGTTCATGTTTACTGACACACACCACAGGCAGCACATAAAAGCTCGCGTGCTCTTCAAGCTTATAGGAGAATTTCAATGCCCCCTCACCACTTTATCAGCAGCCCCTCCACTTTCACAATTCAAAGCCACAGAAAGGAGAGGAAGAAGCCATACCAGGGCCAGGTACAGCTCAGCATGCTCCTCCTGAGACACTACAGACCTATGCTCTTCCTTGCATTACCACTACTCTGGGAAGTGCTTCACAGCCTACAAAGACCCATCTGAAGTGCCCAGGGGCTGCAGTTTCATAGATTGCAGTAGGTAAGACAGGCAGTGAAGGCCAAGGACTAAGGACTGCTAGAAATGCAAGATCTGGGTAGCACAGGATCTGTCATGGGATCATCCTGCCACACACAGTCGCTGGCGCACCACCTGCTTCCAGTCTGACTCCCCTTACCTGCTTCACACAGCCCCAGTTTCTCAAGACCCACCAGAATTGTGTAGGGCAGGGTAAGTGGATGTGTTTGAGTGTGTTTTCTCCCCACATATGTTCAGGATTTCTCCTCTAACCATTCAATAAAACCTTACTGCATATAAATTTGGCTAGAGACTACTTTGGAAGAGTCTGAAGTTTCTTCAGAGGCCACAAGACTACAAAATCACCTGATCACAGAAGCATTTGAGCACCGTTCTGTCTCCTCCGAGGGGAAAACATCCCTCTGTCAGAAATTGCAAGACCTTTCTTCTGTAGACTCCATGGGCTAGCAGACAGAGCAGATTATCTGGATTTAATGGAAAATTTAGGCATATTTTTGGGGGTTTATGATTGAAGATGGAGTTCCTCACATCTCCTTTTCACCCAACCCAATGCTCCAGGGCATCCAGAGTTATCCTTGTGATACAGACCATTTTCCTCTGAGGTCCCAATCAGCAAGGAGTTACGCAGAAATCAGCACTGCATGCAACACTGGCACAGCAATGCCTCTTCGGGAACGCTGAAGCACACAGTGGCAGAAGCACCCAGCACACAAGCACCCCACCTGGGCAGCCAGCCAGAAGCATGTGCACCCCCTTCTGCAGAGCTCCGCTCTCAAGTGTTTGGTGCGTACAAGCTTCAGCAGGACAGGGCATCTGAAAGGCTGGAGACCCAGAGCGTGAGCAGACAACACTTACCAGCCTAAGTACTTTAGGCAGCTCGGCTGCAATCAACTCTGACTTGCTGGGTATTGACGAAGCCTACAGAAAGCTGTGCCCTCATGGCTAGCTAGTTTTTCCAGCTTCAGTATCCACCCCACACTGCATCCCTCTCCATGCCATCAGATGGCCACATGGATGAACTTCCTAGACATCATGTACTTCCCTGTAGGATCACAGAACTGTCTGCATAGGAAGCCCCAACAGTGCAGGTAGTTATGAGAAGGGTCTGAGAAGCAATTCACCAAAGGAAAATTTGCAGCCTCTGCATATTATGGCTAGTAACATAGATAATCTCAGAGCATCCAACCATCTATACTGCACGTGCCAAAGGGCAGTCACGTGCCTGATACCCGCTTCTTTGCTCCCTGGAAGCACCACCAACTTCAGCACAAGGCTGGCAGCCATCACCACCTTCGCTTTCACAGAGGAGCCAGAGGTGCTCCCTGCCCATCACACTGAGAAAGATGCCACACAGAGAATAAAACAGTAAATCATACACCCTGCTACACGTCACCATCTCAGGATCCCACCCCTGAAACCAAAGCCCTTTTTCCCCCAAGGGGTAGAAACTGCAGGTGTCTCTGACAGAAGCATGCCAGGCTGCTGCTGCTCCAGCACATTTCTTGCAGGTCTTGCTGACTCCATGCTCAGCAGGAATTAAGGGCATGAGCCACCAGTGATAAAGGTCTCAAAAGCATGGGACAAGGGAGCTGCTGCTGTAGCCTGAAGTCTGATGCACCACAGCAGCAGCTGCCCTGTCCCATGCTTGAAGACCTGCCGCGTGCCCAGGACCTGGCCCCTCTGCTCACATGGGTGCAGGGCCCAGGACCCCTCTGCTCACATGGGTGCAGGGCTTTTGCAGCCTTTCTGATCTCAGGGGACCCTGCAGGAGGTGCCCGATTTGCAGGTTACCACAATGCAGCGATAGTAGGTGCTGCAACTACAAGCACCTTAAGCACTGCACTTCTTCCTCTGGCCAGGAGACGCTCATTTTGGAAACTTAATTCAGGAAGGCAGCTAGGAGCAACCCACCCAAGCTGTTCAGGTGCCTGAAGATTCAAACAGAAGTTTCCAGGACATCTGAAGCTCGGCTAAGGAGCACACTCAGTTCTATCCTAGCCTTGGAGATCCAGCCAATCAGGCTCAGGAATCAGGAGAAAGTATCCTGCACCAAAGCCTGCACAAGGGTAATTTCTGTGCACGCAATAGTTCAGGGGCTAGAGATCTTCCACAAGAAATAGGTGATGGTCACCCACACCCTCCTCAGCCTGGAGTGGGAACTAGAGGTTGATCCTGTGTCTCATGAAAGCATCTTCAACATCACACAGCAACGAATGGCTATAAATACCACCTTTAATTTAATGTACATGTAGTCTAATTTAAGTCACAGGAATAAAGAGAAAACCATTAAAGGGCACTTCAGAGAGATGCCAACAGAGATGTCAGCCTAGCACCCAAGCTCACGCCACATACGGCACTGCTCCCTCCCCCCTTTCACTAGCAGTGTCTGCACGCTCACATTACATACATGACAGGTCTGATTTTACATGCCTTGTTCTTCTCGGGCAGCTCTCCGAAATTATAGCTGTGCAAAGTGAGGTTAAGACTTTCCCCTTTTCTGTAGCACCTGGCAACAGTTAATACTTAGCCTATATGTAAAGTGAACCAGAACCATTCACACAACCCAGTCTGTAGCTACATTTTTTCCCCTGGCCCCTCCTTACTGCAAGGAGAAGCAGGACCACCACACCTGATTCCAGCAGCTCAGGGATTCCAAGCAGGAGGGGATGAAGGGGCTACAGCAGCTGCTGTTCTGAAGGAGCTGAGCCAAGATTAATGAACTGCACCCAGAGGGAAGCACGTCGCCTCTGCTCCCAGCTGCGGGCACTGCACAGCTGCCATGAGAGAAGCCAGGCTCTTCCCCCATGCCAGTATGTGAGAGCTCAAGGTGGCATCAAGATAAACACACACACTTTTTATTGGTTATTCCTAGAAAAATTTCTCTGCTAGGGCCTATTGAAAGACAGGAGTATTTTGTAGCATTCCATATGCCTTTTCTCCTCCAACTGCTGTTTCAACTGTTAAGTACCAACAGCAAAGCCTGCAAATTGTCCAAAACACCAGAATCTCAGCTGTTCCTTGACTGAAGTCCTTCCCAAGCTGTTCTCTCAAAGATGTGGGCACACATCATATCCCATGGTAACACAGGATGAGATCGTTATGATGGTCAAAGAGAACAGTTGAAAATTTTAAGCCGAACTTTCCGACCATTAGCTTTTTTTTTTTTATCAGCAGTGCCCAGGAACTCTGGCAATGGGAGACGGGTCTCTGCTGTGCTGGGGGCTGTGCAGACACAGGACGAAAGGACAGCTCTGGATGCAAAAGAGCTTAATCAGACAAAAGATACAGATGGTGGAACAGAAGGAAAACACATGGCAAGTCCTCCAACAGTGCAGTTGCATAAGGGACAGCATTTTTCAGGAGACACTAGACAAACACTGGTCAAGCACTAGTGCTGCTGAGGGGCAGCAGACAGGCTCTACAACCAGCCCTGCTGCCTGCGATGACTAGAATGCTGTTAAGAAACACCATTAGAAAAAAACACCACCTGGAAACATCAGCAACATGCCATCAGTCAACAGCTCCTGAGCTAGCAAAAGCTGTGCATGGAAAGCAAAGCAGAGAGGAGAAATTCAGCCACAAGCAACTGCCTCTCCCCTGTAGTCCCACATCCCGGGGCTCCAGGTCCAGCTGCCCATGGCACGAAGGGAACATGCAGACATCCCTTCCACTTGCAGCAGGCTGCCAGCCCTGTGGCTTTCCCACTGCCATCCACAAGACACTCCGCTGGCCAGCTTGCGGGGGGATCTGCCTCAGATCTGAGGCAGATGCAAGAACGAACATGCTTCTTCAAGAAACTGCTGCGGCCAGTCCCAGGGCAGAGGGTTGCTAGAACATGGTCCTCTCTCCAAGAGATTTTCTGCAAGGAGAGGAGGAATTGGATGGTTTGAAATCAGGGTATGTCTGGATTAACCTGGCAACTACTGAAGACACAGGCAAGTTATGCAGGTCATTCCAGTTGAATGTCAATAAGTATTTTTGTAATATCACACCACCATAAGGCCAGACACCTCTAACCACCAGGAAATAAGCCCTTGCGTATGTGTCACAGCTCACACAACAGCTGACCTGACCCATCCTTGCCCAATACTGGAGAGCTCATTCTCAGGCCAGTGGCACTGCAGGAGGAGCAAGAGCAGACTCCCACACCCAGGGAGGGGGGCAGAGCTCATGAGGTGAGCCGTGCCCCGGAGAAGCTGCCCCCATTAGTAAGAAAGGGTTGTTGTCCCAGGCTTCGTAGGACAGCAGCACTGCAGAAACTTGACAGTGACTGTGATTGTTGGTTGTATTTTACTTCTGTCTGCAAAACTGGGGGGGCTCTGGACAGGATGAATGACTTGGGACAAAAAATACACTGTTTTGAACTTAGTGTCTGACAGAAAGCATGTCTCTGCAACATGGTGGAGGCAGAGCCTGATGCTCACTGCCACAGGAAGGTATTACCAGCATGACCGTGGAGCAATGCTGTTCCAGCCTCATTACAAGATTTAATGGGCGTAATGTACAAGGTGTAACGTTTGGAAGGATTTTTCAATGTCTAGGTCCTGGAGCCCAGTGACTGCAGAAGGATCTCAGCTGCCTTGTTCATTTGCGTAAGTTCCCAATCTTTCTGGCTCCAGAGTAAAGCTTGAAAATGGATTTTATAAGACAAGCAGGAACCACCTTCATTTTTTTTGAGCAGTTTCAAAATTTAACCGAGAACAATTTTGCACCTGGCTGCAGGCAAGAGTATTTGTATCTGGCAAATCCATGATAAGGGCTCCATACAACTGTGAAGTCTAAATTCATGTCAAGAGGCTCATTCTCTGGTTGCACAGTACCATGTAACCCTTGCTGTGGACCACGCAGGATGAGCACTGGGCCTCCACCATTCAAACAGCTTAAACAAGGGCTTCCTACTCACTAGACCTCCTGAGCACGGGGTGCAAACCGGGCAATACCTTCTGCGTCATGTCTGGATGGCATATGGAGTATTTACATCAGAGTTCCAGATAAGGAACTGTTGGTTTTTTTCTCAATGTTTAATCATAGCTTCACTAGCCCTGGAAAAAGAACAGCAGGTTCCCTCCGTAAGAGCGGTCAGGAGGCTGTCCTCTACAAGGGCTTCCCTCTAGCTTCTGTTTGACCTTTTCTTCTGTCTTAACAACCTTCACAATAACAAGCCTCCATGACAGCACAAATGCGCTCCGATTTCTCAGAACTACTCAGGACACTTCAAATTGCTCAAACAAAGAACTGTCTTTTAATGCAGAACACCACACACGTGCATGCACAAAGACTTTGCACAGCCCGGGTCGTTGCTATTTGTGCACAAACATGCCTGGACATGCATAGCCTATTCGGGGAGACGTGCCAGCCACAACAGTCTTGATTTTATTCCTTCATCATCTCTCGCAGTCTATTTCCAAACTGCCTTCTGAAAACAAAAGGCAGCAAACAACTGCATGGCCACAGACGGAGGTGTTTACACACTGCAGGTCAACCACAGAACGTCACAAGCAGGGTGACACATCAGAAGGCCTCCCAGTGACTCTCCTGACCGTAATCCCTACTGGGACTGACCGAGGAAGGAACAAAGAAGCCAAGGGAGATGACTTGTCTGTGGCTCATGGCTACTCAATGACAGAGGCTGCAAGAGTCTACCAGTCTTACAGATGGTAGATTCATCACTCCACCCTTCTGGCTCAAGGGGTTCTCCCAACTTTTTGTAGTGACGAAAGTATTAAGTAACAAAGTACATACAGGTTTTATTGTTCCTGGCTGCCATTCAGGACCTTTTGTTATATAAAAGAATAATAATAAACCAGTATTTGTGGACTACATGTCTAGTTGGCATTTGTTCTGGATGTTTATTCAGTTCTTCTTGTACCAGTATTTTCTTCAATGGTGATAATTAGCCCCACATCAAATCACATTCTCGGTAATTAATACAAGATGCAGCAAAGCATCAAGTTGCAACAGCAGCCTTGTTTCAAGGAATTCCAGCTCTTAAAGCACAACTGCTAGAGCATGGATATCCCAAGCACAGCGTTAACGACAAGCTGACCCACTAACCACCCTCAGCACAGCATTAACGACAAGCTGACCCACTAACCATCCTCAGGTCAAGATCAAGATGCTTTTTCAAGCCCTGAACAAGCAAAATTGTTACAAGCACAGGATGGTGCACCAGACGTACAATTCATGCACCGTTGATCTTTCAGCTGGTACAAGCATGGCTGGCTTACACTAGATGACTCCCTAGAGAAGGCAATGCTTCGCTTTTCCCCAGAGCCAAGGGGAGAGGGAGTTCAGCTCTATGTGCTGCCTTTCCTCTAAAGAGAAGCAGCTTCCCAGAACTAAAGTAGATCTCCCAGAGGACTGAACCTGGGATCGGAACACTCAGTCTAGAGGGGCTGCGGTCAAACCACTGTTTGTCACCTAGCCAGGGGCTCCAGCTGACCAACAGTGCACACACATCTGTGCCTTACTGCGGAGCGCCTCCATTTCGGCAGGATGCTGGGGCACGAGGCCAACTCACTTTCAGTTAGCTGACCGGTCTAGGTTTAAGGTCCGCGTCCGTAACCACACTGCCTAAGCACTGCATTGAAATCAAAGCTTGAAGCCTGCTGGCAGCCTTGCAACGGCAGAGCAGCCAATTCAAAACAATCTCTTCAAGAACAGTGGGAGGTGCAAGCACTACCCAATGCTCCAGAGGACTCACACTCTTTATGGGAAGTGCAATGGTGTCATCAGGCTGCTGCACACTCTCGCTACAGACAGAACACCCTGTTCCTTTGATACAAACCACAGCTTTGTTCTGGGAATTGTTTTGCACTCCTACAGTGACCTCACTCCACAGGAGACATCCACCTCAGCATCTACAGTCGAGTTCAGCACATGAAGGCAGAGGGTTACTGTCAGATCTTATCCCGTGCACCCAGACCAAAAATGCTCTGCTGCTGACGTGCCAAGGACCGGACCAGGTCACAGAGCATCACCCTCTCACCACTAATGGCACATCAGATCACGGGAGAAGTCAGCACTCAGTGCCCTCAACACACCTTGGCTCAAACCCCTGGCATTTCCCAGCCAGTCCCTTCTTCAAGTCCTCGACAACGATGAACAGAAATGCAGAAATTTTATTCAGAACAGACCCAACACAAAGCGAATAAACAAGCAGAGGCAATGAATGGAAAAACAGATCTCAAAAATACAAGGAGGAAAACATGCATTGAGGAAAGTAGAATCTTCAGCAAGGAGTGGCAGACCATGACCTAAGCAAGCCACTTACCATGAAACTGGAGCCTGGGTGCCTTTTGTAAACATTCGTATTCCTGACTGCCTTTTCTCTGTTTTTTAGGCACCATTCCACTTCTATAAAGTTTTGAAGCCTTAAAAATTACGCCATTCTGAGGGTACAGTGTCTCTGGCAACGTTTTCCATCAGCCCTTTCCAACTGCATTGTAAACAATCGCTTCCTGCTCCTGTTGTGTAATGATTTGAAGACGAAAACAAGCTGTATTTACTTTCTCTGACCGAGTAATTCCAGCCCTGACCCAAAGCAACTGCATGGGCTGCCAGGCCTCCTCCTCCTGGCTGAGCATTGCAGACCAGTCAGCTGAGAGAGCAAAAGGGCAAAGGAAAGTACACAGAAACAAGGAGCACTTGCAATTGCCGGCACCAAACTCCCTCACCCCCCTCTTTCCCTCCTGGGCTATTTTAATCCTGCTTTCTTTCAACTACTCAGAGCCTCGGATTTTGTTTTCCTTCTGGCTCATGCAAAGTCTGAGCAATCTGCAAAGGCAAACCAGACTCCTCCTGCCCATAGTAAGCCGATTCTCACCAGTTTAACAGTAGGTAGTTACTAAGGGTTTGATCTAGGACTTTGCTGCTTGTAATACGCAGCAGCTTAGGAGAACACAGCAGGGTCCCAAGCAAGTCTCCCAAGGCACCCCGGCTGCATTTTATTCTTGTTTGTGCATGTTCGCTTGGCTCAGTCACTGTGGCAGAAGGAGGCTGGGTGAGCATTCAAGGCCAGAAGGGTTGTACCAAGAAGTTACCAAATATTTACAGTTCCAAGAGAGCAGCAAGAGGCTGGATCAGTGGTTCAGTATGAAAAAGCTCCAGTTTTAAAACTCCTGTAGGAAACACACCCTCACCTGCTTTTGGACAGTATCCAACACAAATGAAGCCTTATTTGGCACAAGCACACAGATTTTGGCGTTATTCAGGCCATAAAGCTCAGGCCGTACGGCCCGCGGGACGCACCCCGCCAGCAGCAAGCACCTTCCCCGCGGCAAAGGCCAGGCCCAGCAGCACCCGGGGTCCCACCCGGCTCCGCCACCCGCTCGGGCAGCGAGATGCGGTGCCTGCCCCGGCAGCCGCCTCCACGGGAGCTCTCCCGCCGGGAACGCTCAGCAAAGGGGTGGGCACGATGCCAGCGCCGCCTCTGGGTGCCGAGCTGGGTCGGGGGGTATCCATGCTGGAACAAGAGGGTCGGGGGCGATCCGCGCTGGGATCCATGCTGGAACAGCAGCTGCCCCAGGCTAGCGCCGGGAGCGGGTCACTGCGCTCCGCCAGCACCGCGGAGCCGGACCCAGAAGCAACGCTCGCCCCGCGGCCGCCGCCCCCCGTGGATTTCCGAGCCCCGGCGGCCACCACCCCGCCCCGCCCGGCTCCGGGCCGGCACAGCCCGGCCCCGGCCGCCGCCCTCCCCGCCGGAAAGCCCCGTTAGCGCGGGCCCTGAGGAACTGGGCTCGCCGAGCGGCAGCGCCCGGGCTGACACCGCCGGCACAGAGAGCCCGCCGGGTGAGGGGCTGCCCGCGCGCCGGCGGCCAGGTCCCGGGGCGGGCACGGAGCCCACCCGCCTCCGGGGGGTGTGGGGGGGCGCCCGCCTCCCAGCCCGGCTCGGCCCCGCCGCCCGGTGCGGCCCACGCTGACATCCCCCGCCCCCGAGCCTCCGGCAGCCCCGCGGCCGGGGGGGCCAAGGTCGGCGCGGCGGGGAGGGAGCGGGGCCGGGGCAGCCCACCCCCGGCCGGCTCACCGAAGGTGCGGCGCTGCTTGAAGGGCCGGTCCGAGGGCATGGCGGCCGGGGCGCGGGGCCGGCGGGCGGCTCCGTCTGGCGGCGCGGCCTGCACTGGGGCTGCGGCGGAGCGGGCCGTGACGTCACTGCGGCACGCCCGGAAGGGGCGGGGCTTGGCCCGGGGCGTCCCGCCCCCCAGCGCTGCCGGGACGGGACGGGGCGCGGCGCGGCGACGGGAGGGGGACCGGGCCTCTCTGGCCCCACCGGCCACAGGAAGCGGCTTCTTTGTGCCCCCGCAGCGAGCGGGCCGCGGGGCAGCGCCGCCGCTCCCCTCGGGCGGCGGGAGGCGGGAAGGCCGTGGCGGGCTGCGGCGGCTCGGCCGGGATCCCCGAAGGACGGAGGTGCCGGCGGCTCCAGGCGCGGCGGCCGCCTCAGCAGCGCTCGGCCGGGCCGGCTCCCTGCGGCGACCCCCGGGGCTGCCCGGCCGGGACTGGGCGCCTGCCCGGCCGCTGCCCGCACGCCGGCGGCCTCCCGAGCTGACGCGGGCACTGAACGCGGCCGTAACCCGATCTCACCGAGATAACCAAGTATCTGCAATTCCCACACCTACCTCTATCGTTTCTCAACTAATAAGCCTGCCGTTCTCCCTGCGGCATTCAGAGCCACGTCCATGCTGAATATTTTAAAGACCACGGCATGACTACAAATAGGTCAGGCTATTTCTGGAGCTGCTGCAAAGGAATCGAGAAACAACAGCAAACAACATCTCCCTTTCACAGAGAACCCTGTCTAATATCCCGCCTTAACACATGCAGCAGCAAAAGCTATATTCTGCCAAAGCAATGTTTCATTGTTTACAGTGAACTGGTGTGAAACATGAACAAACACAAAATGTTAAAAATCTTAAGTACAACCTTAGTAAAAAAAAGACACGAAAGCTGCATCTCTTAAAAACCTGCTCCAATTATTCAAAGCGTCACAAATTAAAATATATTTAACTACAACCAAACAAATCCTTGGGTAAGCTCTACCAGGAGAAAAGAAAGGAAACAACTGCTTCCATGACTTAACATCACGGATTTTCCTTGACCAACCAGTACCAGTAGTCAATTACACACATACTGGTAAGGAAGTGTAAACTCTTCAGATTCACAAGTAAAGACCTTCGTTTGCCATGTAGGTCCTTTTAATCAGAAAATACATGAGGGAATGCAGCAATGTTGAATTAGACGTGGCAAGCTGATCAACTTTACAGACCACTTTATTTTTTATTACTGTTGTTATAAAGTGGTTTTAATGAGAGGCATTAGGAACTTTTTCTAATTTAGTGACTTGAACCCTGATTTTATCCATGCAGGACTGAGGCCATAATTCCAGAGATCATTCATACAGCCAGAGTGGGAGAAAAGACACTGGTTTGTGGAAGCTCTGTAACTTCTCAGCACGTTAATGTACTTGCATAAATGGGACACGGCTCAAGGAGATTTTACTTCTAATACAGCAGCGTAGGATGTATACAGCACATACTTCTTCCTTCAGCTTTCCTGAAAAATCTTGCACAGACTAATACTTCTCTTGCCTGTTCTTACAGATGTCATTGACAAAACTCCTTATTTAAGGAGGTGCATTTCAGATCCAAAAAATCCTGGATCAGTCAAAAATTTAAAGAAGATGGGAGGAACCAGCTGTATCAACCCAGCACCAGCAAGCTGTCTTAACATGACCTAGGATCAACAACAAGCTCTACACACGCCGTCACTCCTACAGGGTAAACACCATTGATAATAAGCAGCCCTGGATGCTTGCAAAACCATGCTAGCAGAGGGAAATCTCCCTGAAGGAACCCTGTAATGCTGGTAAAGGAAGTGTATTTTTGTCAACAGAAATTGTGTTGACACTCAGGCTTCTGCTGACATGGTAGCGTTTGTCAGAGCTCACCGCCCCTGCACACCCCAGCTGCCATAGCTTTTCCTGCAGATTATACTGGTTCCCAGAGGTGCTCTAGCTCTACTAATATAAGGCCAGCCTATAGTGGTATAACTATCTATGCCAGATTTTCATCCCCTATAGCTGTACCTATACATAACAGAAGTGTTAAGACAAGATCAAACATAAATGTCCTGTATGTGAAGAGGAGCGCTGCACAATGAGAGCTCAGCCATCTCGGGCAAAGAGTTGCTCTGGAGGGTGCTGGAGCAAACACAAGCTGCAGCAGCATAAAACAGCTGCCCTAAGACCTGTGGATTAGTTCCTGCAAGCCTAGCTTTTGCAGTATTAATGTGTTATCATCTCCATTTCTCTGCCAGAACTTTATCTCAGAGCAGAGTCAGCACAAGACAGCATGTCCTTGGGCCTCAAGTGCTGCTGTTCATAGCCCAGAGCCATACCTCAAACTTCCTTTCATTAGCTTGTTAATGCATCGGGGTCTGTTTTCCACATCTCAGCAGCAGATGTTTCCCCTGCCTTCAGAAAGGGATCCATCAAAACTGACTTCTCCAAGACAGCAAATTAGGCCAGTTTCCAGCCACAACACAAAGCATCTCTAAGGCACAGAGCGCAAAGGTTATTCAAGCCCTACTTTGAACCACCTCATCATGCTTTCTGCCTAGAAAGAAGGACTAGAACTGTAACATACATTTTTCTATTCTTCCTCAATTTGACAGTAATTTTACTGTATGAATGACCAGGCCCAGACTCAGCAACACTGGAAAGAAGCTAAGCTTCATCCCATCTCTCTTGACTCTCTTTAAGGTAACTTAAGACAAGCGAAATCCTCCCCTAACTTGCACATGGAGGAATTGCTTCTGGTCAGACCACTGTGACTCTCTGATGCTCCGATCCAAGTAAGACACTTCTTCTCCATGGTAAGCGCCGAAATGGAAGTTATTGTTGTTCTTCAGCTTCATCCACCCTTTCCCCTTTTTTTAAAAAAAAATTGAATTAACTTTAAATGTGAGCATAAAGGTAGTGCGAGCATGGCATAAGCAGAGTCCTGCCCTGACCAGATGGATTTAACAAGCTCCTCCAGACTGCAAAACCAACTTCTTCAAAGACTCCTTTATTCAAATTCCTGAGTATATTTCAAGCCAGACAGCTAACAGTCCTTGAAAAAAAACCAGCAAAAACCCCAAACCACCCCAAACAATCAGCATACAGCAGGAACTCAGTAAACTCACTGCAACGTTCTCAACACAATGCAGAAAACAAGCACAATCTTTGTTTTGCAATAGGGTTCCCAAACTCAGGTATGACACAAAATCACTGGTAGGATAGCTATCCTTAAGGAAGGGTCGAAAAGAATGCAGGACACTGAAGAAATTCTTCATTGTTCAAAAGTAACACTCCCACCTGCTAGGGAAAGCCAACATACATAAACAGGTCACCACCTCCAAGGAACTATGGCTATGAATAACAAAAGATAGAGGAGATAACTGAAGTCACATTTTTCTTCTGCTTTGTCTCACTATTCAGTTATTATCCAGAGACTTCTGCTTGCTGGAGAGAATTTTTTGGAGACAGCATTCAATAAAATGATGACAGATCACGTGCAGAGGCAGCAAGTTGCTGTGTAACAGGAACTATTCCAAACCCTATTCCTTGGTTTGATGGCATGGCTTAAACAAAGATTCAATAATAAAAGGGCCAGTGAATACATGCTATGCAAATTATCTGTCGGTTTGCTAACACTAGGAGATGGATGTTAACATCAGTCACTTCTTGGCACAAAATGTGATCCCAAGGCTACACCAATTTAGTGTGGTCAGAAATATGCTGATGGGAGAAACTGTTCATAAACTGAGTAACAGCCGACAGTGAGTCATGGTAACAGCTGAGATACCCAAAATACTGTAAAGCACCCTTGCCCAGATGCTGCAGGACTGACCACTTTACAGATCTCAATAAGCATTTCTGACCTTCACGGCCACAATCACTACCTAAAAAATTAGTCAGTACATTAATGCCCAAGCTTGAAAATGCACAGAAAACAAATGCCAAACATACAGGTTATCTCAGCTGTTTGAGTCACCACATACCCACCCCATCACTCTGTGCTGTGAAATCCATGAAAGCCTGCAAGTCAACACCAATTTTTGCTAAAGACTCCAAAACTGCACTGCAGCCAATTGCCTGGAATTCCTGCTAACCTGCTGAGATCACCCATAAACCCTTAGTCTGTTCCTCAGTGTAGAACTGGACTGTATCACATCTTCCTACTACTGATTGTAATTTTGAAAAAGCAGGGCTAAACATGGTTTATACACTTCTGGTAACAGAAATCCATGAGCCACAAGTGATCACTCACCAACACAAGAAACAGCATCCCCTAACAAAACTGCAGTCACTCAGTCCACGTTTTTTCTTTAATTGTAGAGTATGTTTCATGCCTGAGGCTCAGGTGCACTTCAGAAGAAATTCCTTTTCAGGCTGGTAACACTAACACAAGAGGATGCTGAAGCAGAAGCAGGCAGCTACACCACCTGCGCAAGCGCCCCCTTCTCTGCGGGACAGACGCTGGGGAAGGGAGCTGCTCTCGGCGGTTAGCTGCGTCGAGCTACCTGAGTACGCAAAGAAAACGCAGCACAAGACCATCGGCATAATTTCTGAATCTGGACTATGACGTTCAGCGCATCACCAGGACTCTTCAGTACAAGCCAGAGTTGTGTCTGTCACACACTTGACAAACAACTTCAAAAGGAAGACATTTTGCATAAATTCTTGAGCTCTGCATGCAATTACAAGGTGCTTTCAAGGCTAAAAAATAGCCGCTTTATTGTTTGGCACAACCAGAGAACCCTTTGTTTGTCCTTAATGGCCATCAATAAAAAAATTGCTAAAGGAAGACAGCAGATCAAATTGGCTACCGAACTGTGACCGTATGAGAGCTCCATCAGGCAGTCCCAATGGCCTGCCTGAGCCACAACACTCCTCTGTCTGAAACAAAAAGGAAGTGGTAGGAAAATGCTCCAACTTACAAGACAATTCCGAGCACATTGCACATGCACTGAGCCTAAATCTTTGTTTAGGGGAAGTAACAGACTAGTAAAATTAGTCCTAAGAAGGTTCTATGTTTTGAAGAAAAAACTCTGTCAGTCATGGGAATAATTAAAATCAGAAAGAAAACACGTAAGACAAAACCAGTCACCGATGACACTTTTTAATTTGATATGGTCAGACTTTTTCAAAGTAACTTGTAAAACCAACAGAGTAAGACAGAACTAGAGGACAGGCAAGTTTCATATTTACAGTCATTCAAAAGTAATAGCATAAAAGCATATCTCAAATAGTAGTGACAGAAGCATGGAAGCATACAAAGAATAATCTTTTTTAGAACATTATTAGAATTTTATTATATTATGTTCTTAACTGTTAAAAGGATCTGTAGCATGTGTTTACTGCTTGATTCTAATTCACCAACTTCTCCTCAGAACGAATTGTGATACAAAAAAAAAGCCACTTTTCTGTTTGTAAACAACAAAAACACCTGCTTTTGTTTTTCCAGACATTACTGAAGTGGTACAGCAGAGTTAACACTAATGCTCTATTCTTTAACATTAAATTAAAAAACAAAAAAAAACACCCCAAAAACAGGCAAAGGGAAAAAAAACCAGACCAAGTCAGTGTAATCATTCAGTTGGATTCTGGATGACAATCAGGAAGTAGTCTTTATCTGGAGGAAAAAAAGCGTAAGTTATTCTTTCATTGCTTGTATTTTTTCACAGCAACAGTAAATTTCAACATTTTTTTCACATCTCACTGACACACTGAGGGAACTATAGAGACCTGACATTCATCCTCAATGAGCAAAACATGCTTGGCATGTCAGGTCACTTGTTTTTATCAGCGTTACTGAGACAAAGGCTCAGCTCCAGAAACTGCATGCTCCCAGGTCAACTGAATTTAACTCAGTTTGTGCCTAGGAACTAACGGTAACCTCTCCCTCAGGCAGACTGCTGGGCTGCAGTGGCTGTAGCTGCACTTTTTCTGGACCAATACTTACTCCTCTCTTTTCATCCTTCACATGGAAATTAGAGGCTGCCTCAGCACAAGCCCCCAAGCCTGTCTTAAGATCTGCCTTGACCAGTCCCTGCAGAGCAGTCTGCTGCAACTGCAATCCTCCGCTCTCCCTGCCTCTCCACCAGCACGATCCCACCACAGAGCCAGTGCAGCATGAAGGAACAAAGGTGAGTTCCTGCCACATCAGTGAACTGCACTCATCTCACTGCTTCCCGTTTCATAATTCGATGAAATGTTGGGGATGTTTCCCGAAAAGAAGGTCGCTGCTGCTACATTCTACCACTCATGATTACAGCTACAATATGCTCTGTTACTTTTCTCTGAACTGACAAATCTGTTAGACTGCTTTGCTTTATCACTTGGTCTACAGGGCTGAACCGAAACCGCTCTCAAACCAGATTCCTTTACCAACTCTTGTGGTTTTATACGGAAAAACACAAAGCACGAGAGGCAGCAAGACACTTTCAAACACTGTTTAACACTTTCTACTTCAATGAACATGAAATGAGGAAAGTGATTTCCCACATTCAAACATGAAAAAGCGAACTTAGGTCAATGATAAAAGCTTTCGACTGAACAAAGTAAAACAGCTTCTTGGAAAATAAAAGATTATGTAATATGAATAAAGCAGCAGGCAGAACTTTTCTCTCAGGCTGACAGCATCAATCACATGAGAAAAGAATTCTGCTGGATTCCCTGACGTCTGCTTTCATCCCACTCACTATTACCTGGTGCAACCATGATTTCATTTTTCTTGGAGCGGATCCGCAGGAAGGTGAGGTCATTTTGGGGATCAATGTCTCGCACAGTGCTCCTTGCCTTCATGATGAAGCTGTGCATGAGGCCTGCATACTGAATCGTTGTGGAGTTGTCCATCGTGCTTTTGATAGGAATACCTGCAAGGAACAGGGGACAGCAAGGGTGGGTGACAAACTCCAGAACTAATTCTGCCTCGAGCATCACCAGGTTCAGCTGGGCTGGCTATTTAACCTAAGCAGGTGGTGTCGCTACAGCAGGATTAGAAACATTCTTTTGAAGGCTTAAAAGAACAACATGAACAGAAATAAGATGTGAAAAAGCTAAGATCTGGAACCACACGCATAGCTGAGAACAACTGTTCACTGCTAGTAGCATCAGTGCTTTACTTTTGCTTTTTCATTTATTTCTGACATTTAGAAACAAAAATAAATAATAACAAAACCAAGCATTTGAGGGGGGAGAGAGGAAATACCAATCTTTCAATTTTTTTCCTCTGACTGGGGACAGCTTTTCCTTTCAGAAAGGCTCCTGAACATCACAGTTAAATGATATTCAAGCAAGCTAGGCTGGGACCAGTGCTGCTTATAGAGGGCATCAGCTGCTGCACCATACAGTGGCAAAACTGAGGCTCCAATGTTTAGCTGCACGAGCTGATGCAGACTGTGAGGTCCCTGGTTCAGTTCCAGTGCACCAGCCAAGAGAGCACACACACTCCTTGGCCAGAGCTTGCCCTCCCTTATACTTCCACCACCCAGCAGACATGTTTCCTCACAGAAAGCCAGCCAAAATTCAGCTCACATGTCAGAGCAACACAGCAGCCAACTACTAACACTGGCACGGCAGAAAAACCGCTGCAGGTGTATGTACAGAGAAGCGCAGATTCAGCCTACAGAGCACAATCCATTATTCACTGCCATGAACAAGCAGCGAGCAGGAACACAAGCTGCATACAAGTATGCAGTGATCTGATCTTCCATAGATTCATATATAGCTATCTGTCACCTTTCCTAAGGATGTCACCTTCTTAAGAAGCTGGGCTGCTCACGGAGTATTTAGAGTGCTCTGAACAAGTCTGCTCCGTTGGACCCTTCAATCACTCCGAAAAGAGACAACTAGCTTGTGAGTCTCGTGAGGCCATGAGCACGCGATGGCTGCTAAGCTACCCGAGTCTGCCAAGACAGCAGCATTCTGGACATGCACAGCAGCAAGATTTCAGATGTCATGAGAGGTTTTAGTGCTACTGATAAAGGTTTTGACAGAACACAGTCTCAAGCACTGGCATAACTCAAATACTTCCAAGCTTTTGCAATTTATTTTACTTAATTTATTTTTTTAAATAATAAAGTGAGCTTGCAGAACAGCAGAAATGGGAATCTAGTTTTCTCTTGTAGTCAAACTGTTGTCTATCTGCTTTGGCTACAGGAAAACCTTTGCTAAAGACAGACTGTAATTTAAATGCAAGTAGCACAATCAGTGGTCCCTAAAGTGCGTGTTTAGAGTAAGTTATAGCTCAGAAAAATGAGACAGTACCTTCAGAATTAACAACAATGATCCCCTGCACTCCTTTTTGGCTCTGAATTCGCTTCAGCGTTTCTTCAACCTCAGCCTGCAAACAGAGAATCAATAGAAGACCACAGCTGCTATTTGCCTTCCACTAAAGCTCTGTAATCATGTGTCTGAAAATAAAGCTGTACAAAGATGATTCAAACAAACTACCCACACCGTTCTATACAGCAAAGTGACTGTCCTTGGGTACTACCTTTTCTGCATGACCTTTTCAGTTGCTCTCCATTGATTTTCACTCTTTACTCACCTGTGATTATAATCTTGTGAAAACTTGGAGGTCTCCTCAAATCTTTCCCTCTCTCCTCCTCCCCAACCCCTCCCCAACCTCCCGCGTCAGATCCTTACTGTAGCCTTGCAACTGGAAGACTGCTTAGTCAGACTACTACAATTTAGATGTTGAGCAAAAATCACGTATAACAATATGCATGGAATTTATGAAAAAAGTAGAAAATTATACGTTCTGGGTGCAAGGCTACCTTCCCTTTTGTCAAATGACTGCTAAAAGCAATTGCAAATAAGAAAAGTGAGGGAAACACCAATTAGAACACGCTATTTATTTATAATTACGATCTGTGCTGGGATAGCTACAAGATTATAACCACTAAAAACAATTTACAACTTTGAAAAATCAACTTAAAAAAAAGAAAAAATGCAAAATGAAGGCCAAGGTAAGTAGTCCCTCTGCCTTCTCTGTAAAAATCACCATAAACTTCAGAAGAGCTTTCAAACCCTTCTGCGCAATTCCCATTGCTACGAGACACCAGCCAAAATTTAACTATGGGTTCTCTAATAGGATCATAAAACCTCAGCACCTGAGCTGTTTTCCACAGCTTGGTGAGTATCTGGCAATTTTTTACTCCCATTAACGGAAACAGAGACACGCAGCATCTTTCAGATCCTGCAAGACAGTGTCCTACAGAAACCACCTGAACTGAGGGAAGGCGAGACCCAGATGGGGCGTTTGGCAAAGAGGACCGTGCTGCTCAGGCGCTGCAAATAACCCCCTCTCCACTTCCACCCTGCAGCACATGGGCACGGTCCTGTTAAAGCCCTGTTCCCTAGGAAGCAGACTTGTGCTAACAAAACATGGCCTCAACCTCAGAACTACCAGCAGACTTTCTGCAGAGTGCTGTTAGTGTAAGTGGCTTGGAGGAACATAAGCTGTTGCCAATAAGAGATAATTCCAGAACCATCACTGGTATTTATGAAGCAGTTTTTTGTCTTATCCAGCACAGAAAAATTCAGTCGTTTCAACACAGCTCTGGATTATTTCTGAATGCTGGACTATTTTCCAATGGAAGACAAGAAAAGTGAAACAAAGAACAAGGTACAAGGTGTAAAAATGCCGAGAGAAACATGGTGGCACACTGTTAAGTCTGAAATAATCTCCTGACTTCTTACAAGCATTTCAGTCCCGATGCATTAAATACTTTCCTTCACTGGACCTTAAGAAACCTATCTGGATGCAAAGAAGCATCCATATGGAACAACAGCATTTTCAAATTTCTTCTAACAACCAACAGATAATCTAAGTCACAAGGTGCGGTGATCTGTTCTAGCAGTTCACTGCTGGTGGCACGGGAGGGTCTTGCTCCTCCTGCTCTTACTCCCTGACACCCACGTACCACTTGGCACACGCCACCTCTGGTGCTTGTCCGACACCTCCGCAAGTCAGTTCAGCTCACCAAAGCAGAAAAAATATTACTGAGAAAAAAGTTGTAGATTTAACTCGTGAAATGGACAAAAAAGGCTGAATAACTACAAGAGACAGTATAGGGAGGAGAGATGCGCTTCGGTAAATGAACATAAATGCTGCGCCACCACCGATTTGCACATCTACGACGTCTGTTGCCCACCCAGCAGCAGCCTTCACCTCCCGGCCTCACCCGGAAAGCGTTAACCCCCACACCGTCTGACTGGACCGCTGCACCCTCCAGCTGCGGCTTAGGCCGGAATTTGCTTCTTTAGACTTTCCCCCACATTTTGATCCCCAAGTGTACAAACACGCGCCAGCCACCAACACCCGCACAGCCGGCCGCCTTCCGCACAACGGCACGGCCCCGGGCCCCGGCACAGCGGCCCAACCCGGCGGTTACGAGGAACCAGAGGGGTCAAACCGCCCGGCCTGGCCCCGCTCGCGCTCGGCGCAGGAGGCCGGTCCCGACCCCCCGCCCCAGCTTCCCCCGGCCTGCCCCTGCCGCGGGGCGGGCGCTGCCCGGGGCCGAGCTCGGCCGCTCCGCTCGCCGGGCCCCCGGAGGGAGGCCCAGGGGCCCAGGGCGGCGCTGAGGGGGCGCGCCACCCCCAGGCCCTGCGGAACGGAGCGGGCCCGGGCCCCCGGCACCCACCATCTCGAGCCGCCGCCTCTCCGCCCGGCCACGCCCCGCGCGTCCGCGCCGCCTGCCCCGGAAGCACTTGTGTCCCGGAAGCACTTGTGCCCGGCGGGGCGGGACCCGGCGCTGCCGCCGTGGAGCCCGACCCGGTGCGCCTCAGGGCGGCCCCGCCGCTGGCCCCGGGCGTCTGCTGAGGCCCGGAACAAACCCTTCGCTGGGACCCAGCAGAGACGGTCAGTGTCTCCTCCCGTGGGCCTGCGCAGCGCTGCAACCCCGTTAAAGTCAATTCTGCCCGCCGGCCCAGCAGTCCGGGTCAAGCCTTGGCCGCAGCAGGCGGTTCCGGCACAGGTCGGTTCCGCTGATGGGCACCGCCGGGGCGGCGGGACGGTCCCGGTAGCCGCCGTGCCCAGCTGCCCCCGGCGCCGAAACCAAACCGAATTTTGTGTGAATAAGCGCGTCCTGCGTGTGAATCCCACCGCGCACAAACCCACCGCTGTCCCCACCCACAACCTCATCGTAGAAGAAAAGAGCAAGGAGCTAACACGGTGGCGGCACCCAGTTGTGTATTTATCATGCACTGTGCTGCGATTCCTTCTTGGGTGTTTTGCCCTTTTTTTTTTTTTTAAAATACTTCAAATGTATGTGAAATACAGAATCACAGCTGTGCTACAAACTACCCCAAGCAGCGTCAGTTTTGGGGTTTACACAACTTACTAGCAAGCTTTTAAGTGATTTCAATGCAAAGCATGAAGGAAGCAGCAACTCAAAACTAACCTCCCTCACTACAGGAAAAGGGCAATTGTTACTGCATGTATTTACCTGGCATAGAAAAGCATACTTGGGATTTGCTGCCAACACAACTGCATTAACCCAGCCTGTGTGAACAGCTGAGAAAGTGAGCAGAGTGAAAGCAGGGCTGCAGCAAGGAAGATTGCCCTCAGTGGAGGAGGATCAGTTCAGGGAACATTTGAACAAAGCGTGAGACCTGATGGGATGTGCCCATGATGTCTGAGGGACCCGGCCCACATCACTGTAAAGCCAATCTCAACGATCTTCAAAAGGTCATGGTGATAAGGAGAGGTCCCTCATGACAGAAAGAATGTCAATACCACTTCTCCCTTCAGGGAGGGTCAGCCTCGTCTGAGCTTTTTTTCCCTTCTCCCTGTCACCCTGTCATTCCTGAACAGGAGACACAAATGTGCAGTGCCACCTCATTTCTGTTATTACTGCAGTAGCCGTACAAGAAAACGCTGAAGCTGCGGCTCCTGCAGAACCCATCTCCAGGCTTCTTGCCTCCCTCTGAGTACCACCCCAGCAGAGCAGCACCCCCTGCACCACGGGCACAGAACAGTCAGGAATTCTTTTAGCTGCAGTTTCTACCCAGTCACAAAGGCAGCCGGGTCCGAAATCCCCTAACGAACTTCCAGTGCAACCAACAATGGCAGCCGAGGGCTGGGGAAAGAACCATTCCTGAAGATCTTTGCTAGAAGGACTAACTGCCAGAACAGCCCGATCCCTCACCCCCAGGAGAGCAGACAGACCAGTTATTTGCATATGTATGCTCCATAACACAGAAGGAATAATGACGAGACTGCCAGCTTCTTTAAGTAGTTTTATAAAAGTATTTGACTTACTGAGATACTGTTACAGTTACCTGAGTATCTGAAATTACAATGCAAGGAAATTTCAACAATGAATTTCAGTACAGTATTTTACAATCCAGTGCTGCTGATCCCAGTTTATATACGAGTTCACTAGAGCACATATACACAAACAGGGATTCTTGAAGAAAATTAATAGACACCGCAAAAAGGGGGCTGGAGATACCAATATAGCTTGAGATTACAAATCCAGTGCAGCATGTAATAAAAATGGAAACAAAAAAAATTAAACAAGCTATTTTTTGTGATATTTTTCTCAGAATAATTAAAAAAAGCTTTTTTAAAAAAACACATGCAACTGGATTTAAAAAAAAAACAACCAACTTCCATACTAGATCTGATGAAGACATGACTCATTTACTGTGTATTTCATTAGTATATTAACATTTCCTGAGCTACCCAGAACAGTAAGGCTTTGTTAATTCTTAGATCAGCGGCTCATGTCATTCTCATAAGGGAAAATTCTAAGTGAATATTATTTTAATACTTGAAAATTAGTATCAATGGCCAGCTGCATACAGATATACATTTGCGACTACAATGAATTTATGCAGCTCAGGTTGCTAAAATCAGTTGAAGTAGTGGGAGACCAATTCATTAATCTCTGCTGCAAGTCTTGCTTGTAAGTCCAATTCATAACAACATATTTTCTGCGATAGTGGATGCTGTGGGCTCATCCACACTCTCACCAGATCCCCACAAAGAACAGAAAAGTGTACCAGTGGCTTATATTGATTCCTTTTTTATTTCTACACAACACGCTGTAAAAAGTTAACAGATCGGTTAGCATTCACAATGCTGAGGAAGTAAAATGCTTAAGTAATCTTAACCTCTGACTTCAGCAATATTGCCAATTTAACACAGTAAAGTTGCTTCAATTTTTTCATATTTTGGCCAAATCCAATCTTTCACCGATTATTCCCTACACACACACACACACACACTGAATTCTTTATTTGCAGTATTTAAAAACTGTATCTTGGGATATCCAGCCCCCTTTTCCCAATTCTAATACAGCAGAAAAGACATACAAACATGCCATTTAAATTAAAGAAAGAAAAATGGAATAAGTGGAATCCCGGACTGCAAAAATATATACAAGCATTTACCTTTTTCCCGAACTAAACATTTCAACCATAAAAATATTAAACAGCCATACCCTATAGAACTAGGGCTAAGGCTATTTCAATTATAACTATTCTTTTATTTTAAAAATATAGGGCTGAAAGCCTTTTGGGTGATATTTATACATTAACAATAGTTCTAGGTTCCCTACATGAATCATAAAGCATTATGCAGAACACAGACTATTTTTCATAGCTTAATCTTGCATTATCTTGCTTAATTTAATCCCTCTTGTAAATATGTTAGATAACTACATTTCATTGTAAGAATTAATATAAACAGAAAATATTTATAAGGCTTTTTTTCTCCTCATGAGCTGTATACTGTAATCTATCCATCAAATGTTTTGAAGTTGGCAGGTTTTTCTCCTAGTAAAACCATGAAGCCAGGTTAGTTCTCACCATCAATGAAGCTGTAAGAGGGTCATTTCTGTGTTGTCAGAAACTCCTTTGCACACCTTTCTTACAATGAGTGACGAAAGAGCTCTTCACACTGAAGCCTAATGATTCTGCCTTCCAATAAGCATTTACCACTTTGTATGCCCTGAAAAAACTCTCGTTCAAGTCAGTTAAAAACTTCAAAGTCTTGGTTCTTAGGCCTGAAAAAAATTATTCCCTCTTGGAGCTTAGCCAGAAGGGACGGCGGGAAAGAATTCTTCTCAAGACTGGAAGTTAGTTTTACAGTCTCCCACTGTCCTGTTTCAGCTCTGATACCCAGAAGCCTCTTAAAAACAGCTCCTGTCCCAACACTGTGAGCTGTGTTATGCTTTAATATGTGCTACATGCCATTTCAAGCGCCCTGTCTCTTACCATGGCTAACAGCTCACCTGCTGCAGGCTACTTCACACCCCTCGGATAGGGAAAGGGCTGACCATACCCAAAAAGTGCATTCAGTCTAAAGGAGCATCAAATGCAAAATGTTATTGTAAACCAGAAGTGAACTGAATATTAACAGATTCTAAAAGGAATTAAAAGATGTAATTAATCCAGTAGGTACTCACTACAAAAGTTACTAGCTATAAGCAGCTTAGGGTGAATTGGCTTAGAAACCTCTGCAAAAAACTAGTTTCAGTCTTCATAGAACTATTTACTGATGCTCCAGCTTTTCAAAGATCTGCAATCCATGTCTGAACTGTATAATCCTCTTAAGCCTTAGCCAGTATCGCTTATCACTTCATCAGCAAAAATAGTAATTCATTTTCTGAATCCAGTTGTTTTGTACCTCTTCCTGAGAACCCAATAAAGTCTTCCGAGCAAACTGACTGCAACATGTAAGAATAACACTGAGAATAATGTCCGCAAACACTGTTGACAAGAAACATCAGTCTGCAAACAGGAACCTAAATGGAATCAGTGCAATCCCAGGTGGCCTTGTCTTTTGCAATACAAGTGAAGTACCACAGTGTTAATCTTGATTTAAAAGTTAAACATGTTACACAGAAAAAGATCAGAATTCTTCTGAGGGCACACAGAAACGTTTGAACAACTTTGGGCGGGTGTCTGTTTTGCTGAAATTAGCAGGATTGGGAAAAAACAAAGCAAAGCTACGCCCTGGATTTGTGCCACGGTTTGACATCCCCTTAAGCAGCAGCTTGAGTCCAGCTGGCATGGGAGCAGGCTCCCGGCGGGGGAAAAACAGTCTAGCCACACTCAAGTTTAAAAAAGAAAAGCGCTTAAGCAATGAATTTGCTTGCGGTGCATGGAGGATGGTTAAAGGCTGTCTCTAGTCACACCGCTGTAAAGAGGCTTACGATGCTGCTGCAGCATTGCAGCTACCAATGAACTTCCCAGTGCATCAGTAGCAAAAAATGCTACTAAAAAGGAAAGACAAAACTATTGTTAAAAATCTGTCAGTCATTAAGGACACATTCTAATTAATGAATGGTAAAACAAAGCAGAGCCCAAAGCTGTATTAAACCTCTACTTAGGTCGTAATTCATTTGTAGCTGTATCTGATTGCTCATTTGATTTCTGAAAGTGCTCTGTAGAAATCCAGAGTTAATGTGGATAAAACCTCAGGGTAACATCCGTTTACTTACACATTAGTATTGTTAAATTAATCCAAGTCAAGTCTACTTTACAATGAAGTGTGCAACAAGCAGAAGAAGTGAAGAACATACATCGTGTTGAGTTCACATTCTTCAAGGTGCAAATTTTAGCTACTCTTGCCCAAATCCTTCTGTTTCTTCAATTGCGAACAACAGCTTTTCCTTCAACTGCTCATAATTCTTATAGGGTGGAAGGTCTAAGCGATTGAAACTGAAAATAAAGAAAAAACTTAAGAACTGAAAAATAATTAAACCATCCTAAAAAATCCATTATGAATATGGGTAATTAAACGTTTTGCAGTATAGACAGATACCTGGATTTATACCCTCTAAAAAGCTGGCTACTGACATAAATATATATATTTGACAGCAAAAGTTAAGAGTTCAAGCACTTGAACAGTGATAATTTTGTACTTGGTAAGAAGTTTTACTAATTTTCCTACTTGGTTAACTAGAGTAGTTGTTCACATTTGAAATTTTAAATGCGTCTTTTTACTAACCACTAACACCCCTGAGGAACTGAAGCGACCTTTTCCCTAGGGAAGAGGGAGTGTGAGCCTGCTACTTCACTACCAAGACAGAGCGTTGCGGTAACAGACATTCAATCCCAGCCTCTTTAGGCAGTATTGGTTATTACTTCAGATTTTCAGTAATACACAAATCCATGGAATTTACCATGTAATGTACCCCACGCCACAGGAGTTTCTCGAAGTTCAGCTATTATTCAACAACAAAGTTTATTGGCATAACTTAGTGTTTGCTTTCACAGTCTCAACCACTTAAGGATGTTACCCATTTACTAAAATCTCCAAGTAGATTGTTGTCAGCAAAACCAGAACAAGAGTAGTATCACGATTTGTTACGTACTCACCAGGTATGACTTCTAGGTAACCAGTTTTCCTTTCCAACTTTTTCAATACAGAATTTTTGGGGTCCGTTGCTCCCTGTAACAAATTCAAACAAACAAGGCATAGGTCTCGCTACCTTTGTACCAGAAGGTAACACACTGCAAGGTAAGAACAACAGGCTTAAGCAAAAGACGGGGTTACCATTACTTGCACAACCCCCCCCAGACATCTGTCTTTCACTATACAATGTCTAGATCAGAGTATGCATGTGGTGAAATGCTAAATCTGAAGTGATTTTGAAACTCAACACAACACGTGTAAATACTCCTTCCATGTCTTTTTCCATCATAGCTGAAGCATATGCAGGACTTACAAAACAGCATTCCATGTAAAATTAATGAAAAATGTCTGCAAACATAAAACTTGCTTCTTTTAAAAAAAAAAAAAAATCTACTGCATTAGAGGGATTATTAATGCATACCCATGAGGTCAGCAAATCCTCCCACTGGTAATCTGCAGGTTCCAGTAACAAACTGCAGGAGTCTCATTCTCTTCTCATTATCTATTTCTTTCACAAACTGAAAAACAGTAATTGAATAAACATTTAGGTACAGATTTGATGGTCAGATTTTCACATCATCCATACATTAACAAATTACCTGACTATTAGGAATAGTTGGATTGGCAACAATTTATATTTACACACTACAGATCTGTTCAGTAATTCTGATGATTGTTTACTTAGTGGGCTGTGCTCTGCAGCTTCAGACCCTGGCCTGGCTGACAGTCCCTGGGGGGCAGCCCTGAAGGGCCAGGGGCTCCAGGAAGGCCGGATGTCCTGCAAGAAGGAAATCTTAAAAGCACAGGAGCAGGCCATCCCCACATGCTGAAATGAGCTGGCAAGGAATAAGACTGGCCTGGCTGAACAGAGAGCTTTGGCTGGAATTCAGGGGGAAAAAAAAGAATTTACCACCTTTGGAAGAAGGGGCAGGCAACTCAGGAGACTACAAGGGAAGCGGCGCAGCCAGGTGGGCAGCCAGCTGAACATGAGCCAGCAGCGTGCCCAGGTGGCCAAGGTGGCCAAGAGCATCCTGGCTTGTATCTGAAAGTGTGGCCAGCACTGGTGCAGCCGCATCTGGAACCCTGTGTGCAGGATTGGGCCCCTCGCTGCAGGGGGGATGCTGAGGGGCTGGAGCATGTTCAGAGCTGGGCAGGGGGCTGGGGAAGGGTCTGAGGCACAAGGCTGATGGGGGGCAGCTGGGGGGGCTCAGGGGGGACCTTGTTGCTCCCCACAGGTGCCTGGCAAGGGCTGTGGGCAGGGGGGTCGGTCTCTGCTCCCAGGTAACAGGCGACAGGACAAGAGGAAACAGCCTCAAGCTGCACCAGGGAGGTTCAGATCGGGTATTAGAAAATATTCTCTAAAAAGGTGGCCAAGCACTGGAATGGGCTGCCCAGGGAGGTGGTGGAGTCCCCATCCTTGGAAGTGTTTAAAAAATGTGTAGCTGTGGTGCTCAGAGGCAGGGTTTAGTGATGGACTTGGCAGTGCTGGGTTAACGGTTCGACTTGATGATCTTAAAAGGTCTTTTCCAACTTAAATGATTCTGTGATTCTGTCAGTCCGAGACTAAAACAAAGGCTACAAACCTGCCAGAACCACACTATTTGTCTGCTGGTCCTAGTATAGTGCCGGTAGATGGCATGTCTCTGCCAGTCATTCAGATCAATTTCTTGCATTCCACACAGAAGCACCTTTAGGGGAGAAAAAGGGAAATAAACATATGAGTACAAGCTGCAGCTTTCCTTCTATGACTTCCCACATAGCAAAACAGAACATCAACTGCACCCATACTCAGAAGCATCTGCAATGACAGTATACTTGGTTTTAATTTTAAACTTTATCCAAAACTTCTACAACAAAGAATGACGACTGCTCATGAAGTGGATTTGGAGATGCCACAAAACAGAAAGCTCCTCTGTCATGAAAAATGGAATAATTGCTTGCATTTAGACATTCAAGCCAGGAACAGTTTATCATTGCCCAGGCATAAATTCTCCACTAGGAACAGGAGGTTTGGTTTTATGTTTTTACAAGTTGAAGAGATACTTCAGAAAGTGTAATTTTCAGATCAAAGCTATCTAGAACCTGGTCCGATCAATGTGCAATCACCCACTGCATATCTGGTTTTACCTCCCTTTCTGTCACCTATTCATTGAACACAGGCAAATCAAATCACTAAGGATTACAAAAGCCATTCGATCAGAAATTTCTACCAGTAGAATCTTAACCTTTAGAAACATGTAAATAGGCTGTACAGAGGAAAGTGAAGGGAAGCACACTAATGAAATGCTACTCTATAGAAGTTTCCCTCCTAACGCCCTATAAAACGGTGATGTCAGCCTTAGTTCTGCTCTTCAGACAATGACTGGAGTTTCAGTATTTTACGTGTAACTACTTGGATCTAGCAATAGCCAAACAATCCTTTACCTCTAGTTCCTTAGCATCAAAATACTGCAAATACTGTTGTGGCAGAATTTCATTGAAGCCTTCAAAGAAAGCCTGTGTCTGCTCCTCAACACCTCGGGAAAGTCGCCATTCTGCTACTAGCCTGTGAAAGAAGACACAGAAAGATAATTTAAATGGCTTATGGTAACCTAAGTCCACATCTTTGTTAGCCTATTTTGAGATGAACTGTAAGCTAAGTTAAAAAAATATGGAAAGTCTGGAAAGTTCTGGGGACAGAGCATTGTATAATTTTATTAGTAGCCTTTACTCTGTGCAAACAATTTTGTTTTTTCTTAAAGTTAAAACCCTATGTTTCCAACCATTCTGCTACGGAAAGTAGTTTAGACTCAAAGAGGAGGGAGGAGGCAGCATCTATTCACTGATTACATTAATGAGAGCACAGCAGTCCCTAGGTATTTGGAGAAGGAAAAAAAATGCAGAGCTGTATTTGTCTAATATTCTCCCCAGAAATCTCAGTCATTATCCAGGAAAAGGTAAAAACTAGGTCAAATTGTACTGGTGAAGATAAGTAGGACTGCTAGCTTACCAAGAAATGACTATGTCCATTTGGAAAGTTCCATATTTGTTTCTGTTAATCATGAAACTTTGCTCTGTGGCAGAAACTCCACTCTCCATTAATAAAAGGGTGAAAAGCAGGCAGGAGACCCGAAGAACCTGAACCCAGGGAGAAGCAGATATTATGCTGAATTCAAGCCTAACCTGTCAGGAGAACTGGAGTCTAAAGGAGAGATGGCTACTTTCTGATTTCAATCCTAGAAACTTCGGGGACTTAAAGCAGGACTCGGAGTAAAACTAAAGAGTATGAGTGAAACTGGAATCCGAACTCTCCCTGGGTTCCTAGAAACTGGAAGAGATGGTTTTCTGCAGATCTTCCCTATTTTCAACCCCAATATTAATACTTTGCAGAACTGCAAAATGTCAGCATGTTTGTTCTGCAAATACCACCCTTCCTGTGAAATTTCTTCAGATTACTTACACGATGCAAACAAAATCCACTCCCTTCTCCCTCACCCCTTCCCGTGAAAGAAACCTTCACACAACACATTGTAGGAAAGGGAGGAAACTTCTGTGATTCAGTTTATTTTGTGTGTGCACTGTATGACTTTTTTTTTGTTTTTGCAAGCACATCCTCCAAGCTTATAGGTTGAAGTTCACACCTTAAAGCAGAGCTTATGTACTGCTGCACATTGAGGAAAAAGGGAGTATTTCAAGGCAAAGCAGGTCACTGTTCATTTTTATTCTTTAATCACTCTTAGGCTCCCTCCCTCTTAACCTATTGCTTTAAAACATTCTGGTTCTGCAAACATAATCCTTCATTTATGACAACACAACTTACGACATCATTCACAACACTGTCCCGTTACAAATGCCAAGACCTCATTATACTGTAAGACCAGTTCAGATAAAACCAGTAGTGATCCCAAGTATCTTTAAAAAAATAATCATTACCACAAAAGCATCCAAAAACATTAAGTTTAAAAAAGCCCCCAAACATAAATGGCTGAGTAGAGCATCAGCAGACTATGAAGCAATATAATTCCAATAATAAACATATGCAAAAATTTCGTGAAATACCTGACAATCACATTTGTTGTCATGATGTTCTGCTTAACTTATATTTATCTCTAGGAAAACGTGGACCTTCTGCTAACTGTAGACTTTGGAAAAAGTGGATTCTAAAAACCCATTTCTATCAATATTCTTCTTTCAAATACGATATCAAAACAATTGCTACTTGTTGCCAACATCGGCAATTACTCAGAGACAGAATTTCAACAATACTTCAGATTATAGTTTGACAACCTTTTCTTGCTAGAACTAAAGAAAGAAAATGGAGAAAAGAGTATTTTAAAATCTTCATTTATTCTTACCTAATGTATTCTTCTTTATTTTCTTCTGTGACCAGAATGTTGCTACCATTTGGCTTCAAATCATGGCTTTTGATTTCACCTAGAATTTCTTTATCAACTGAGAAAAACATTTCCAAGCCACATTCTTCAATATCATTCTCTCTGTAAGAAAAAAATACCATTTTAAATAAGTGTGTCAAGACCTTATACTCTGTAGAGGAGATGAGTATGAAGAACCTTAAGAAAAAAGGTTTGGAACTAAATAATCAAGATAAAGCAACGTTCTTTACACAGTAATTACGGTTTTGCAAGACGTACTGACTCATTTTACAAATATGCATACATTAATTGTCTTCTTGGTCAGAGATTTTTGATCAGTAGTACCCTTAAATTTACCAATGACAAGGCTGACAAACCACCTGCCGCCTGTGACCTGTGGAATGTCTATGGAATACAAAAACTATTCAGGTAATGACATTTTTGCATATTTCATTGCCTGACTGCTTCTTCTAACAGGTAATGTAAGGACTGTGTGAAAATGTAGCTGTCACTTTGTCAGACAATAGCAGGTAGGCAACTAAGAAAGAAGTTGCATGTTTAATGAATTATCTTCAACTCCAATATATCTATGGGACTATCTTGTAAGCACACAGTAAAACGTCCCAAGCTCCTGACTTATCAGGGTACAAATACTCCTGCTGAAGTGAAGTCGTCTTAGCAGTTTCAGGACAGGTACGATCTGTGGCCAAGCAGCATTGCTCAGGTCAACTCCAGCCTCGTGACAGGTGTCAGCAGGCAGGAGCCACCCTAGCAGCCCAGCACTGACACCCAGGAACCTCTGAGCTCCCTTTTAGACCGTTATAAATCACACGTGCACCAAAAGCACCACACACAGAATAAACGTACCACACTCGGGCAGCACTGAAAGCCCTTGGAATTATGGGACGTTACAAAGCAAACCTATTGCTCTGCAACGTGAGAAGTAGCCAGCTTATATGCACAGACATGCAAAGATGCAACTATGTCTACAGATAAGGGCTTAAAATAACACCCTGCCACTCTAGACTTTCCACAAAACATTAAGGGATTGATGCTGTTCACAAGGTAAACACTGCTGTGGGTGCAACTTGCTACAATTCAGTCAGAATTGTAATACCTTCCCCCACGGTGTAATGCGAGTTTTTTCTCTGTAACTCCCATTTGCTTTGTCTCTGAAAGCCACAAGTCTCCATAAGCCACAAGACGACAAAAAAGGGCCCTTCTTTTAAAAACTGCATGTACATTTTCCGACTACAAAACAGGTAACAGGATTCCTTACCTACAGAAATCAGGACTGAAAAGCTTTGAGACCTTTTCTTCCCTTTCAGGTCCCAGTTTCATGGCACCTTTAATCAAATAGCAACTATTTTAAGTTTTCCTAACGGAATTTTAATTTGCTACACCTTTTAGCAGCACATATATTGGTTACAGAACATACTACTGTTCAAAAACCAAATCAAAATTCTTGTCTCAAGTTTGTAACCAGCTCATACAGCTGCTGTCCCCGCTCCCTGGTATTCAAGGTAGTGCTTCCAAGATTCACTGCTACAGGAATCTTTTGTCTTTTATATTTATTTCTGCATTTAAAAAACCAATCTACCCACACACCTTTTATGAATTTCTCAAAGCATTCTTAAAACTATTCTGGTTTTGTAAGACTCTTATGTACAATCTCCCTAGCTACAAAGAAAACTTTTTCTGCTAAATTGTTTTTACTATAGCAGAAGCAAAAAATGTTTTAACTGAATTTGTCTTTTCCTTCTGTTTTTTTTTAACTGTTGGAAAAGGAAAATCTGTGTACATCAACCATGCACTACAACGTTCTGGAGTCCTGCTATTAAGTACAGAATTACAGTGCTTTAGATCTAAGGGGTGGCTTTGAAAATATTTTCAGCTCATAATTCCAAATAGTTATGGTCCACAAACTCCAGATCGTTTTTACTTGTTGCTCTCTGGAGAGGAATCTGCAAAGGAGTGGAGAAGGAGGACTCAAAAAGTATGAATGTAGAATAGACAGATGACTGACAATGCATACATGGAAGGCTATACATAGGAATGGTCCTGAATCATTCAGCTGGGAGCGAAAGGAGCGTAAAAACAAGGACAGCTAGAAAAATGCATGAGCATTAACATCTTTAAACCATTAGATCTTCAATATTAACCTTTAAGTCAAATTTCAGGTATGGCTAACAGAAGAATTATGTGGTAGTAAATAATAAACTACATTTGTTAACTTCATGTTATCGTAGCACTAAACTTTTCGGTTTCTAACTAAATCAGGTACTAGATAAACATTGAGAGGATTTTTGATGATTTCTTCTAACCAGTTATCTGAGAAGTGTCAGTGGAATTTACTCAAGCCATTTATTTGTAAGTGTTCAAGACTGCCACATCTGTATAACGTCTAGCTAGATTTATCAAAAAACAGCAAAACTGCAACGCAAGATGCTGTGCAGAATATTCAATGAACCAGAAAGGCTTCTGCATTATCAAATTATTATTTGTGTACCTAAAATTACAGTATAAATTCCAGTACTGCTCTGAAATTAATAGATTATACTTTCCAGTGGGGTTTTTAGTAATTTACACCTACTTCCTGGCATAAGTGAAAATTAAAAACATTTTATTGCTATTGCAAGAACAAAATCAAGTCAAACTCACTTTACCCAGATGAGAGAGTTGTAAAACTCTGGGTCAACAGATTCTAAATCCTTGAGTCCTACTGGCTTGTTTAGGATACGTTTATAGAACGGCAGAGAGAAACCAGTGTCAATGAATTTCCCATGGAACAAAGCCTGAAGAACATGAAAACAGACAAAATAATGCAAAGGATGATTGAATACTTAATATGACAACATTCTGTACTTTGTACCAATGGAATTTGCCAGCCAAGGAATTAAAACAACCTAGAATATCATGATTGCTAATATGCTGAATTAACTTATACCAACAGTAGTTACATCCAAACACCTGATAGTAGTTTCAGTTGAAAAAATGAATTAATGATCCATCTGATGGTATAATATTTATTTATAGGAAAATTACATCAGAGAACCTCTTTCTACTTTTGAACTTACCATGGCAATGAATCTTCCAATAAATCGGAAGTATTTCAGATGGTCTGGATTAATATAAGAGGCTGGGTTTATCTGTAAGCAGTAGTTATCTTTTCCTGCATATTCAAACAGGCAATACATTGGGTTCAAAACTTCATGTGACAATAGAAAGAACCACTCCCTGAAATCACACAAACAACAAAAACACATTTCAAAATAAATCAACTTAAAAATTACTTCAGTTAACTCATGTTGACTTAGGAACTTGCTGGCACATAGGCAGTCATTCTGACTTCTTTACCAGAAAGTATGCTAAACCAAACCTGAACCAAACTGAAACTAACACAAATTACAAGTTAATATGCGAAGTTACAACATTATGCTGTCAGTAGTTTGGACAAAACCCTCCCTTATCTAAATGTGCAGATTAAAAGTCTACCACTGTTTTTAAGCTTTAGGGTTTTAGGGAATGCTGATGAATATATGCACTTCTTGGTTACATTCCAGTAAAGACCTCTGACTCCAAAGTAGATGTCTATTCAAATAAACCTCTACTTTGATATTAACAGTTGTGCCAAACGCTTACTGTAGTTCACTAAACTGCATCTCTTCAATCACTTTAATTCCTAATGCAAACTGTAAATAATTTTATACAGTTCTAAGACATGCATACATCCCTAAGGAACTGTCTTCCTCAGATATTCCAAGGAAAGATAAAGAATAAACTTCACTAATATTTTGAAAGCACTGCAGTTTAAGTATATAGTTTGGGATATTCTCCACACCAACAACTTGCAGAAAAAGCTACTATTTGCCATTTCAGTTTAGTTTACCTTGCAACACCTCCATAATCTAAGCCTTCTTCACCAGGGAAAATAACCCATAAACGTCTCCGTAGATCCTGAGGGCTGAAGCTCATTATCTTAGTAAAAGAAAAACAATCAATTCTTTTTAAGAAAACAGTTATAAGCACTGGCTAGGCTATCACTATTAGTCAGCGAGCGATACAGTGTTTAATAATTCAGACCATAAAATTAACTGTCCTGCTCATGGAACGTTCATGGAATTTGACGCGTTAGTGCAAACCTATTTCCATAGCTTAAGTAGTAAAACATGTAAAAGAAAAGGAAATAATAATTATGACATTAAAGACGAGATGCTTAGGCCAGCAGTCTGCCTGTAAGTATATGGCAGAAAGCCAGCCAATAAAGGGCCCAAAGTGAGCAAATTCAGTATTTCTTGAACACCACGCTAATGGTACCCCAGTTACAAATAATGAAGAGACATGATCAAGAACTCAAAGAAATTAGTTAGAAACAAAACAATAATAAACATACATCATATATTTCTTTATTTTATAGCTTCATCTCCTAAAGAGATAAAAATCAAAGTGCTTTGGTTGGTTGGTTTTTAAAAGTTAGAAAGAATCACAGATGCTAAGGAACTTTGCTAATGGTGGGTTTAATACAATGACCAAATTTGTAATTACGCTGATTTGGTCAATTGTCAGAGGTTTACATAAGAAATTTCACACAACACTTTTGCATGCCCAAGATACCTTAAGTTTTTGTTTGCAGTGAAAGGCACAGAATTTGGGTGAAGATTTGCATTTTAAAATCTTGTTAGATGTCTGTGGTAATCACCACACAAAACTTTATAACCCCAACAGAGCTATCTGCCGATGATGAACGACTAACAAGTACAAACAAAATGAACTCAGGTCTCTGTGATTATGTCTTCTAAATTATTGACAAGGCACTTCATTTTCCTACGGAAACCTACGTTTGCTGATGGTTACATAACTACTTATTTAACTCAAATTTTCATGCCCAGTACTAACATGTTTTAATACAATACCTGTTGAAATGAATCCTCAAATAACGTTTTTCTGCTCACTGTAATCTTTATGTGCTGTGGCATTGCCAGTTGCTGAAATGAAATTTTTCAGAGGTGAAATGTACAATCACTTAAAGTATCTAATACTGACTTTGGATGGTTATCTGTTGTATACATTGTTTTGAGAGGTACAGCTGAATTTCACTAATCCATATAAAACAAACCCAGTAATCAAGATACTTGAATTGTCATTTTCTCAATGACCAAATTACTTCCAACACTGATATCTACAGTGAGGTACACATGCCTCCAGATCCTGCTTAGAACAGGTTCAAATACAGTACACGCTAACAAGATATCAGAAAACTTTAACATTAATAACATTTGAACTCAGCAAGGTTTTCTACTCCAGAACTTAATTTTAAAAAAAAAAAAAAAAAAAACAAACAGGAAATTTAGGTTATTCTGCACAAATTTCGAAGTGAAAAATTAGGCTAGTGTCTCTGCACGTTTTCAAAGGATTATTCATTGACTCTTGAAAACTGGAACATTTAAACTTAAAACTTTTTCCTAAACACCAAGTTACTTAATCTTTTGACACACGTAGTGTTTAGAGGACCAAGAGTGACACACCGAAATTTGATATTAAGTTAGTGCACACTAATGTGCAACACTATTATTCTTCAGTGTTCAGACAGACACACTCTGTGTCAAATGCCCTGCATTTTCTTCCAGAAGTATGTATTTGTGCAGGAATTAGAACTTCTATTACCTATAAAAATACTATGCCTCCATATATTCCCTTATTAACAGCAGAAAGAAAACACTGTTCTGAAACCCACACTTAAAAAAATGGAGCTAAACTGATGTTTTCCTTTATTCTAAAAAGTTTTAAAGCCATAGCTTACCTGGCTTTAAAGCATACGTGGATTTATACAAGTCCTGTTTTTATCCCTTCTAATTTAACTCGCCTTTAATAAAGTGGTTTTATTACCTTTACTTGCAAGGCACTGAAGAGTTCATTTAAAGCACATAAGCAAAACTCAAAAATACAAATAAATACTGCCAAGGAATTAATCCGTACCTGACACCAGAATCTGAAATAATGGACCTTTGCCTTGAAATCACGCACATAAGCTATCTGGGGTCCATTGTCTCTGGAACCAAAAAGAGAAAAAAAAAATGAATTTCAAAAGCGTTTTTGTAATTTAAGTAAAAGCCTGTAAATGTATCAGTCATACAGCTGTTTGGTTTAGTTGGCTATCTAGTTGGAAGACAGTTATTCACGTTTTTCCATTTTGCGGTGCCATTTCCAAACAAAAAAAAAAAATCTTCCTTTGTAAATTGTGGACTGCATACATGGTACTTTTTAAATGGTATTGATTAACAACTGCAAAAAAACATTCTACCAATAAGGATGGGATGACATTCAGGTAATTTAAGCTGGGAGTTAAATTCTTGTTTTAACTCCAATCTGGTTCCTAAAAATCAAAGAAAGAAAGGGTTGAGTGTACTTTTCAAAAGAAAGAATAGTAACTGGACAGAGGGGATTTGGTCATCAACAGTGCTGATGAAGCTCCTCTACTACTCTCAAATCTTATATACTACTTGGCAAGAAGGATTCTAAAAATGTTCAAAACACCACGTTCTTCAGGGACAGTTATCAGCGCACGAGAAAACCCCAGGAAGTTAAGAAGGATTACTACATGTAAAGCTTTCTGCATAAAAAGCATACAAAGGAGAAAAAAAATGCAAAACCAATGCATACTAAACCTCACTTTTGAAAAACTAGTATAATGTTAAAAACACTTACAGAGCAGACTTGCCCGTGCGGGGATCTATATATGTAGTTGTTCTTCTATTGTGATCCACAAAATATGGAATACCATCCACAGTAAACCGCATTTCCCAGCCCTCTGGTAAGGGTTTCTCATTTAATTGACTACGGAAACAAGAGAACATATGGTAACTGACCAGCTTAAGGTATTAAGTCAACTGAACAATACCCGAGACAGTAAAAATTTTGGCAGATCTAGAAAACCTACAGATTGACAAAATTTCCATCCAGTATTTATTCTGCCTTTTATTCCTCTAAATTTTCATGTCAGCTCTCAATTAGCAGAAATGACTGTTTTAAATAAATATTAGCTCATTTGGTTGCACTACCTGGAATAACAGCAAACAGAAACATAAGGGAAAAATGTAAGCAAGGTTTATGGATGTTTCCCCCACTTGAACAACAGAATTTTATCCTCTAACTATTGGGTTTCTACTCTAAACACAACAGTTTTAATAAGTAGCTTTTGGTACCTCATGTATCATCACTGCAGCCAAAAAAAGAGCTCCAGAATCACAAAAATAAAAGAAAATGCAAATACCGATCTTATATAATTTTTCAACAACTCCCAACTCAATTTTAGTATAAACAAGAAAGATCTCAATGTATCTGGAAGGCCTGAGCAGCATCACCCTGACGTGCTGGCATAGTGACTTCCCACCATAAAACGCCACCGTAGGACCACGCTTCTAACTGGGAGGCCCGCACAGCTGGCTGCCAGATTGTATTAAGAGTAATAAGTGTTCTCCACGGTCAGCTGCTGCAAATGTGACTGGGATGGAAAATATGTCATCTCTGGCTACAGCTATCACCTCTCCATACATATTAGGCAATTCCTCTCCTCCTCTAGGGAGGACAGATGAAGCTGCTTCACCAAATGGAAATGTTCAGCTCCAACAGGAGGAGCCGAGCCTGATCACCCTTCATCCTCAATTTCCTGCCTGTGTTCCCTACCTCAAAGGGTCAGAGTGACCAGAGCCCAAAATAAGCAGTACTCTGTTACTTTTAGTAATGCCTCAAGTTCTTTCTGTCACTTTTTTTTTTATTCCCTTTTTTTAAAAGCTGTGAGGAGGAGTGCTGCTGTTATTCAAGTTTGTCTTCTTTCTGTCTCTTAGCTATTGACTGTCTAGAAAGTGATCAAATTCTTATTCAGGATCCAATGCACTACCCCATCAGCAGTACGAAAGAAATCCCTCCCGCAGTGACACAAATGTTTAGACATGCATATCTTATTTAGAAAAAGAGCAGGAGCTGCTGCTCTGGGGAGTGAACCTACTGATGTTGACCAAGACTTTCCCGGTAACTGTACTATTACTAAGTTGTGTTTTGACAGTTTCCATCTTGGCTAGTATCTTTTAATATTTTAACAGGCTGTCTGAAGTTTGCACAGGACAGTCCATGTTTCAGCTGTGGGCAGCATTTCCTAGCTCTCAGTTTCACTACTTTGTTACATTTTCATTCCAGACTTAGATGAAGCTGCAACTGATTTCTTACCCCTGACTCCTGGGATCTTCCCACTGAGTGATTCGTGTGTTGTGATTGACAAAATACACTCTGCCATTGCTGTCTGTTCTTTTTTCTGAAAAGACAAAAGGAAAAAAAAAACCCAAAAAAATCAAACCCTGCTTAATGTGTTGCTGAGACTACATCAAATAAAATAATTAAAATTAATCAACAGACCCTGTTACAGCCTCTACAGTCTTCAGGTTTTCTGTACCTTCTTTGATTCTTAGGGTCCTTTACTATGCTATTTATCTTTCAATTGTAGGAAAAGATCAATTTGAAGAAAGAAAAAAGTTAAGCTGTTTTCTCCACAGGGAATTCCAGCTGCTTCCATTACTGTGACATACCTTACAAGCAGTATAGACAGTAAACACAAAATAGGGATCAGAGATATACGCCAGTATCAAGAAAGCACAAAGGCACCATACTCAAGTTATGAGTAAGGAATAAAAAATCATCAATGTAGTTTTCAAGGAACTACAGTCATGTTTTCTCTCAGATAGTTTAGTGTATACCCATGACTGAATAAAACTTATCATAAATGGCCTGGCTTGGACTTCTGCGCCATTCTGCAGCTCTTTATGCAATTTTTATTCAATGTTGCAAAAGAAATACAGAATATAGACTACAAATTATGAAAAACAACCCAAAATCTGACTACTGCAGGTAAAAAGCTTCAGTTTACAAGAGAAGACTGGAAGTAGACACTTGTCTAAAGAGTTACACTGATAACAGAGTTCAATACGATGCGGAAACTCAGTTTTGTTGTTTCCTGGGTAATGCCAGCCTGGGGAACTTTCTTTGAAATGTTATATATGTAATGCAACAAAGCACAAGTGTGGGGAACAATAATTTCATGGCATGAAATTGCATCAATAGCAAAACTAAAAATCCAAATAGTTATATTTGAAAAACAGATGAGCCAAAATCCCAGGTTTAACTCTGCCAAGTAATTACTTGCTTTAAAATTATGTAATTCTGAGAACTTTACCTGTGTATCATGAAACTTGAATTCTTATATCTGCTTCATAGTCACACCAGAAATTAATTTTACACTTACATTTTTTTTTTTTTTTTACACACACACCCAATTATATTAACTGTAAATTATTAAACTGTAAAGTACAAAACCAAATTTACTCCAGAGAGAGGGACAAGTCGACAAGTGGTTAGTTGTCATTATCAAAAGCATTTTCAGACCAACAAAACTTTCCCAAGGATTGCTTGGAGAAGGAATTTGGCAGTCTGATTTAGAGGAGATTTGGGTCTGATTTGGCAAGAACAGGATGGGGGTGTGGGGGTGGTGTGATCCTGCCTAATGAAAGTGGTAAAAAAAGGATGACAGTACGAAGGAAGCTATTATCATAGTTACAGGGACTAAACCACAATACTTTACAGTTTTTAATCTACTTTGAAATATCTACTTTGGATATCCTTGTTGCAACTCTGTTTTAACGTCATATTTGATTACATTTAATGTTAGAAGATTTTTAATCTAGATTTTTATTTTATCAAACTAGTCTAGAACAGCTGACAAAATAATTTGGCAGAAGTATGCTTTAATGTTTAATTACACTGCATTACAAAACACTTTCAAGTCAGTCTTACCCCATCCATGTGGCAGAGGGCCAAGAGGATCAAACTCTTTGTTCTGTGTGGACGAAAAGTCCTGGTTCTGCAAGTCACACAAACAAATGGTGCATTAATGACTAGTCATTTGCTCTCCAGATGTTCTACCATAGCCATTACGAATTACTGGAATAAATACATTTTTGTTTATGTTACATATAAGCAAAGATACCAACAATTTATTTTTCTCCACAGAGAAGGCCTATTTTACAGACCTTGGCATGCTTCGTTAACTACAGTGCCAAGAAAATAATTATTCTTTGTTTAGTGCCCCTGCCTACACAGAAGGGAAATTAGTGCAGTAGCACCCAAAACAATCAGAAAGCAAACCACTTCATTCCTGCATTCAGTACACTTCTTCCTACCGCCATCTATGAGGTCCATTTTTGTTCTCTACACATACAGCAAATTTAGAATCTACACCATTCTTGATAAACAAGTAGGACAAGCTGGAGTTATCTAAAGTCTGCTATTCATCAGAGATAAACAATGGATTTAAAATTCTGGAACATTTATTTTCAATTTTCCTTTCATAACATTCACAGTGCATATTTCATTTTACCAACAGCAGAAATATATGTCCTGTGAGCTTGCTTTCCTTTCCGGTCTTTGGCCAAGCCAATACAAGTCACAGTACAAATAAAACAGCTTATTACTAAGCTGTAGTTTGTTGTGAACTAATGGCTTTTATCAATATTGTACATAAATTTTATGAAAGAACACCACCTACACGCAACTGACAAAACCCATCACACTGCCTGCAGTCATTGCAAGGACATGACCTAAGGTTACCAATTATTACTTCCTGTCATGCTACATATGCACAGATACTACATTATCGTAACGAAAAAACCATAAAAGTGTAGTATCTTTATGAGAAAAAGTTGCCCACGACCATGCCCAAAACCCAAACACACATATACATACCTTCAATATGCAGAAGAGAGACTAATGGGTTGACAATTTCAAAAAGATAGCTCTCTTATTTAACCTTTATAGTCATCATTATATGCCTTACCCCATATATAAATCTCTGATTAAACTGCTGCATAGCTCCTTGAAGCTGACTGCGCTGAAGCTGCCACTGCTCATAATTTCGGACAGACTCTAACGTTGGTCTCTGCCATGTTGTTGTTCTAGTGAAGTGGTCAACGTAATAAATTCTTCCCATGTTGTCAACTCGTCGCTCCCAGCTTTTAAAATTACAAGCAACAGTTCTCAATAGCACACAACTTTCAGGACTTGGAAGCACTTTCAGGCAAACAGGCATATATTGGAAGCAGATTATAAAGCATGAGCTCATCACCAGACTTTTTTTTTTTTTTTTTCCTCCTTTTACTCTCCACCAAAACTATGTAAGAGCTAAAATCGTTTGAGGAAAATCACTTTTACTTTGTTGCATACCGTATCAAGTCGGACCATTCCAAAATATAAGTTTTCAAGAGCTACACAAACCACTGTCAATATACACTGTCATTACTGCATTTATCCTGCCCAACCCGTAAGACAACAGCCTGCTGGTTTCTCCTAAAAAGACAGCAAAAACCCTGACGGTTTGGGCTGTAGAATGAAAGAGTTCCTCACCCTCTGATTTTGCAGAAAAGGAAGGTGTGGGCGCTGGGGTTTGGGCTGGGATTTTGCTTTGGTTTATTATTTTCAGTTCATGTGAAATCAGTAATATTTACAAAACCTGAATGAAAACACTACCATTCTAAGTTTATGTAATACACTAGTCAATCCCCTCAAAGAGTTAAAAATAAATTGAGTATGATAGCTGGGTTCCCATTTGTCAGACTGTCTGCCAGTTTTTGTTCTTTAGTATCAAGTTCCCTTTTCTATCCCCCATGTTTTTACTTTGTAAATCTGTATAGCATCTGAACCGCTTGAGAATGAAGTGCAACAGAAAAATTCTTAAGTTTTTCTTACATTTAAAAATAAAAAAGAAACATAGAACAAATGTGAACACCATTTCCATTTAGAGACTAACATCAGTGGCTGTTCAGATGCTAACAGCTGGAAAAGCACACTAACCAAAGCTGTTCTATAAGAGCATAGTAAATTGGCAGCTGGGAACCCTGAGACAAGATCAAAGGACTGCAAACAGTAACCTCAGGATAAAGAAGTAACCAAGGGCATTCTTGCTCAAGCTGATAAATTACCTCAATCCCAAAATACTTTTCAGTGGTTTTGGTTCTCTTTTACAGTTGGGAGTGCCTACTGTCTTTAACTTAAATCCGTTTCTCAGTAAAGATATACTTGTTTAATCATTGACAAGAAATTAAAATTCTGTTATTTTTGACATTCAACTCTTTACTATGTACTATGTATGCATTTTTGCAGAACTCCTTGGAGACAACCTGGAGCAACTGTTTGCATTTCTATTTACAAACATGCTTCCTAGCTTTAGTAAACTGACAGTCAATTTCTGAAAAATCCAGGCATATCCTAGGCAATCATATGACTTATCCTGGCTCACCTTGGAGGAAGAGGCTCTGGCCGATCCCATGTCGTTCTTTTTTCAACATGATCTACGTAATATACTCGACCATGTTGGTCTACTCGTTGCTCCCAACTGAAAAAAAAAAAAGGCTATTTTTATCTATCTTTCTTCAGATCTAACTACTTCAACTATTCATCTACAGTATAAAGGTGAGAAGTATTTGTTTCCATAAAATGCTTATTTCTAAATAAGATGTTTGAAACACTTGGTTCACAAGATGCACTAAAATGTTGTACAATATACTGGAGTACAATGTTCTTATTAACAATAATTCTACATTAACTAGAATACAAAAAACATTCTACATGACCACCTTCACTTTCTGGGAAACTGATGCTAAAATTCATGCCCACCTATATGATTTTAGCAAGCCATGAAGCTAAGTTTTGTGTTCAATATCAAGTATATCAATAACCTGTTGAACAATCATCTGCAGGGCATAATCCCCTTTTAGAGTAACATTTATTCAATTTAAATCCTTAAAATATACAAATTTTGCACATACCATGTTCATCATAAGGGCACATATTTTCTACTTATGCAGCATCTAGGATACTGACTTACCCCTGTATTTGCATCAACCTAAATGCAACATTGTTGGGAAAAAAGCATGCTAATTTGCCATTTCTGCTGAAATTAAAATGGTAAAGCAGCTACTAATGTTTTCAAGACAGCTTTTGTGTTTCAGAGTAATCCTATGAGTAAGCGAGGTAAATCAGACCCCTCCTACCTTTCGGTTCAGCTGCCTGCAAATTAAGGCAGATATTGCACCATTCACATTGGGAAGCTTTTGCTTTCCACTACTGAGAGTCCAGAAACTTCACCCTCCCCCCAGCGTTTAGAATCTAAATGAGAGCTTTGAGGCAACAGACCAACCACCTGGCAAATTCCACATGTGCCTGAAACACAATAGTGTGCCCATAGTACCCCCTGGAGCTGCAGTATGAAGGTCCAAAACTTCAGGACATACCGCAGATTATGTACCGCAATAGCAGCTTTTCTTCTGCTTACCTGTACCAGTATTTTACTACCTGACTTCATTCCAACTTGAAGACAGCAAGCTGCCACGCTATTTAAAACTTCTATGTTTTGCTTTCATGGGAAGATACGACAAGTATCAAAAATATCTCAAAGATTAATTCATCTCTTGAATAAACCATGCTTGAAGGCCTACCAGACAAAACAGTTATGAACACTTCCAACCTAGTATCAGGTGGGGGAGGACTTTGTTACGCAGCAAAAGGCAGATGTTATGAATGTTTTGTTACACCTACTGTAAATAAAAAAATAAAACCAGAAATGTCAGCATAAGAAAAAAAAAATATAAATCACTCAACTCGTACCCAGGTGGAAGAGGACCTTGACTGACTGTAGGAAGTGCCTGAGGTGGAGGATTTACTGGCTGGACTTGTCTTGATACAGGAGGAGTGGTGAGTGCAGCAGTTGCAGGAGCTGTTGTTGCAGCTGTTGCCCCCTCAGGGCTCTGTTCTGAAGATGTATTTGCAGCTGTACCTGCCAGTGATCCTGCACTGGCCCCATCGTTTTCCATGGATGTGGATGAAGGACCATTTACGCTTGCTATGATGTCACAGATATCAAAGACAGAAGGAAAAAAAGCCTTTAACCGATATTTACCACCAATGTATTTTAGAAGTCGTAAATCACAAAAGTAAACATGCAGTAAACTGGTATTTCAAAGTGCATGCAGTCACATTTTACAGTTTACACAAGAACTAGAAAGCAATTTTGTTTCACTTTGTAAAAATGCTTTAATCCAAGAACTGCCATCAACAGCACAATTTTGTGTTTTCTAATAGAATAAATCATATTAACCAAAGCAAGTTGTCTGCGTTCTGTAAACACTAAAAAATTATAAACAAAACCCTACTTTCTTGCACTGATGAGTTAATTGTTTCCCATTTATTATTTGGAATAATAATTTAAGAGATTATAAGCATACAATTTGCAAGAGATTTGACATCACACAGAAAGAAATTATCAGAATGAAAGAGGAATATATACATTCTCTAAATGTTTTCATTTTTTCTGAATGAAAAATTCCTATCATTTGATGGATAGGATTAAAAGTTGTACACAAGTCAGGCCTTATTATTGAACTACACTGGATTAACCTTTTAAAGCAATTACTGTGTCACAGTTTCCCATCCAGTCCCAGCATTTATCAGTAGTAATAATGGGACTACTGAAACAGACTGTAGTGTACTGAGGTAAAGGAGGTACAGCAACAAACTAAAACCACCAAAAACTTTTCAGGACTACTTCTCTTAAAGTTTTGTAGTTTTTAAATAACCAGACAAAATAAAAAAAATCATCTATCCACTTCCATGCAAGAGAGTAATGAATATTTTAAGTGCTTCTTTTTCACAGAATTTAACTAGAATCGCAGAAACAAATAACTAGTATTCCAAAACCCAGTATTATCAAGTTGAGACAGCTCTGCAAGTCCTTTAGTAGATTTCATCTCAAGCCTCAAACTCAGTGGATGTCTTAGTGCAGCAACAGCATTGTGTTCTTTTTGTCCCAGCTTCACTACACGCAGCAGTACCTCTGCAATCACTACTTAGCAGACATGGAAACAAAAAATTTCTAATAGGAAAAATGATTAAGCACACACTGAATGCTAAAAAAAAATATTACTCCTTCAAAAGTTATCTGCCAAAGGATTTACCATGAAAAAATGTAGTTAAAAATCAGCATCAGAAATGTCCACGTTCATTCAAAGAGCGCACAGCTTTGAAATGAGTGCCTGGCCCCAGAACATACCAGCTACGGATGCAGGTCTGCGGGGTGTGGGCGGAGGTGGTCTGGAAGGCCTGGGAGGTCTAGTAGGTTTGCAGTTTCCATTTGTGAGCAACGGAGAATCGCTGCCATTAACAGTCTTGTTTTCATTGGGAACAACGTCTTCACAGCTTTCGAGGCCATTTGAGTTAGTCCTTTTGCAGGAAAAGACAGAGGAGAACTGTTCTAACAGTGTACGGATGGCGTTAAGACTTTATGCAAGACACTGGAATGTAATAGTTATGGCTGGGTGACAGTCTTACATTCATAATAATTACAAAAACCTGTACATCTGTATAAACATACTAGAGTTTATCTCCTGAGGTGTATGATACCTCGATTGATGAAGAGGTTGTGAAATGGATGCATGTAATCTCTGTCACTGAGCTGTCCTCTTTCATTTCGCAACTCAGTACACCTGCCTCTAACCCGGGCTCTGGGTTTTGTGCTTGGCTATTTCTGCCCATGAACGACACGTACCTCTAACGAGATGGGAAGCTGACTAAGACCTGAGAACAGCCTAACAGCCTGTGTGTGTTTACTCCACAGGGTTAGCGTATGCTCAGAACAAAATGGTTCGTATTTTTAGAAAACTTAATTATGCATACATCAGTTTCACCCCTAAACTCAATTCTGGAAAGAGCTGGAGAACTTAGGACTAAGCATTAAAGTTCTGACCAACAGCTATGAATACAAACTTTTCAACTTCACAAGAATTAAGGCAGTAAACAGCAGTACTCACCCGTTCTGTACTGTTCAGTTATACCTAGCAGTGTATTATCCTGATATACTTGTAGCTCCTTGAGCAAAGTTACAGGTATCTACATCTACTTCTAAAGCATTTTATTTTCAGAATATATTGAGCAAAATAAGAATGTTGTCAACTAAAATTCTAGTGGATTGTCAGATCAAGTACATAGGCCATCAGTAATAAAACCACAAGTTACTGTTTCAGCCCAGTACCTCTAAAATTATATTCCTTTATATGTACACAAAACAAAAAACCAGTAAGCAAGCCCAAGTCATAGAGGATCAAGCAGAATCATGTACATTTGACCTCAGTATCATTGTCAAACACACTTTTGCTCTATACCAGGTGCGGTGCACATAATTCATACCACACCACACTAATCCCAAAGTAAATGGCTATGGAAGTATGTACAAATCATTAGTGATCAGAAGTTTCTATGAGCCATAGCCTAGGTTCTCCTCAGTCCCAGAAAGCATACTGCTGTTTGAACTTTAAAGTAAAAAATGTAACCTTTCGTCTTTAGTGTATTTGACCAGTTGGCTTACGGTATAACAGTGCATACCAAAACATTATTATACATGTAACAATAACCACCACTAGACATATTGCAGATCATTTACATGATCCTCAAAATGGACCTTTAATGGACACCAAAACCCCCACTGGTTCGTACTAAAACCAAATCAGCTATTATTACCATTATTATTGTACTATTACACGCTCAGGCATTCTGAATACCCATGCATGAAAGCACTCTTGTGAGCATGAAAAGGAAACAGAACAAAAATAAACTCTCAAAGGAAGACTTTAGACAACATAGCTAAGAAAGTTACTATCTATTGAAAAAAAAGTGAAATTTAACTTAGCTATTCCAGGTGTCATCCAAGAGTGTTATGCATAGTACAGACCATTAAAATACTTGTACAACACAGGTTAATCCACCATCAAGTATGGCCACACTTTTATCCTACCAAGCAGCAAGGTACATAATCCAGTATCGACCTTAAAACACTGCAATTGCTAGACAGCTTTGGGTATCTTCTTAACAAAGCTAAATATAATTCTGATACCTCCAAGCTATAAAGCAAAACAGTATAAAAATAACCAGTGCCATTTACTCACCAGTGGGGGTTTTTTTAAATGTATTTTACTTTGGTTAATCGCTGGGAGAAGGATGAGGAACACAAAGGGATAAAAACTAGAAGATCTAGGTTTTGTATGGAAGTAAACTGAAGCTAGAAGATGGGGCTCATACAGAAAACAATTTCAGATGTAAATGTACAGATATAGAGTACTTTTGTTTAGGACATGCTCAGATCTTAACAGGCACTGTTGCAGGGCATACTCAGAATTTCAAATTGTCTTCTTTATAAAACATACAATTCCTCTTTCAAAACCGTAAACACTAAAAGGCCATATAAAAAGAAGAAAAAAGTCTTACCGTGTATCATTCCTTATTTTGGAGCTATCATTCTGTGTAGGACCTTAAATACCAGAAAGAAAAAGACAATAAAAGTTTAAGCAACATTCTGTATCATTTCCAAGAAAAGAGGTAGCCTTTAATGTTCACGTTTCTTTCAAATGTGGAGGCAGTACACTATGCGCTGCTTATCTACTGTCTTACTTCAAAGCTATATAAATTTTGCATGTCTCTATATGCATGTGCATATGCTTTTTTTTTAAACCACTGTCACCATAATATTTTCACCTTATGGAAGTTATAACAGGATATCATATGACTGTATGAATATTCCCTAATACACACAGATCAATAACATTGCCTCCTGTCTTTGTAGCAGTATCAAGCAGTGTTATCCACTCTTCAAGTGGAGCTGGCTTTCTGTATTCTCTCCCTTATCAATGAAGACAGGCAAAGCAGGAAGGGCAACACCTTCCCTACAATCTTCTCTAGCTGGCTTGCAAGCAGCTGAGGGGCTTTGTTTTCTGGGGCACTCTAGCCTGGACCCTTCCCTTTCTCTGTAAATTAATTAGCATAAAGGCATTCAAGCAGGTATAAAATATGGCTGCACTCCAAATTATAGCAGCTCAGCCTAGATTTGCAAACATTTTGCAACTGTTTATCCTGCCAGCTTGGAAATACTTGCCTTTTGTGCCAGCATTTGCAATACTTGAATATGCAGCACAGAACCACTCATTCACGTAGACAGCACAAATACTTTATTTCCATAGAATTAAACAAATACCATTAACAAAGAAAACACTTATCAATTCTGATGGGAACTATGTACAGATCTATGCCAAAGACACGTATGTAGTCATGTAAAGGTTTATGATAATGTGCTGTTAGCGGGTTGTGCACAGCAGTGATTTTAAAACCAGAACCAGAAATCTTAACTTCAGAAGCTATTTAACAAACAATGTATTTGCCTGCAAGTACCTTTAGCCTGTACAGTAAGAATGTGTTAGACTAATATTAAACTCTTTCCTCATGTGCTCCAGTCCCCTGATTGTCTGGGAACCCTTGGCTGACCTGGCTCGGTATGTCAGGTCTGTGCGCACTGTCAGGCACAACGCTGCGTGCAGCCCGCAATGCCACCACCTGCATGCCGCTTCCTACTCGCCAGCAGCTTTTCCTCAGAAGGTGAATTTCAGGAAATGGCAGCAAGCACAGACGGAAACAAAGTATGGCATAAGATACTTGTTACTTTCACTACCTATTTCAATAAACACACCTCAGCCCTGCCCTACAAGCCCCACACAATCCCAGCACTAGGCTTTTATTTACAAAAAAATCCCACACCATCACATCATATGATTGATCCTTTTAACAAGATGCAAAGAAAGACAGATTAAAAGCTTTACAAAATAACAGTTACCAAGCTAGTGTGTTAATTCAGCATTCCTGTGGTACTTAGATGGAATCTCAAAGCAACTTCCTACAGTCCTCTAAAAAACCCAGCAAATCCAAAAGCCTAAAACCTGCCCGCTGACTGCTTAGCTAGCTGCTACAGCAGTCTCTCCAGTGCTGCCTTCTAGAGAAATAACATCTATTTCTAATCTTAATGTACAATACCCTCAAAAATGTTCCACCACCTGTCCTGCACCAACGGAATTAGACTCCCTTACTTTTTGTTTCAGTGTAATTACACATTTTACACATATTCAAGATTTTCAGCTAAAAATCATACTAGTTATCTGAAACTGAAGACACCAACTAAACAGAATAGTGGATCCCTCTCTGCAGCACTCCACAGGGAACAAGATCTATGAAAACATTTATTTAAATGAGATTTTAAGAAAAACTTAATATAAATCCATGTCTCCTAGTGAGCAGAATACTTAATTTGATATCATCATTAGCATCATAATAACTTATTGAACAGAATAACTGTTGTTATTAAACATTAACATTATTAAACATATGATGTTATTAAACATTCAGGGAAGCTAGAGGCTTTCATGAAAGTTTGAGATTGCTAGATATAAGTTCGCAAAGTCCAGAAAATAAAGATGTTGATTTTATTTTGTTACAATAAGGTTGAAAATCTTCACTGTGAACTATGACTCCACCTCAAATAAAAATGCATGAGTTCTAGTCTCTCCAAACAGAATGTTATAGAAACTGCTGTTATTATGATTATTAAAACATTGTGTTAAAGCTTTCAGACAAAAAAAGCTTTGTATATTAAACATACGTAGAGGGCACATTTGAACTGACAGGTACTTACTTCTTGTACTTGAGGCATCACCATTGGTTAGGAGCTCAGGATCTACCTGCATCCCATCTAGACAGACAGACAAATCTCCTACCACTTCTGCTGGTTCTCTGTCACCAACAAGATGCAATGTCACCACTACCTGCTCAACTGAAAAAGTACAGAAAAGAATGGGAGTTCATCTTACTACATGACAAAAAAGCTCTTTTTATTCAAGAAGCCAGTAACAGGCTACAGTGATCAAGGGGGAAAAAACACAAAACAAACCTCAGAGCTACAGCTCTGTCTTTCCATAATGTTTGATGTTTTATGTTTTTTACAGTAAAACTAATAATTTCCAGATGTCAGTAAAAAGTGACTAATTCTACAAAAAGGGGAAAACGGGAGCATAAGCTGGTTGCTGCCTAAAGAAAGGCTAATTACTACAGCAGAGATTGAGTCTCACGTTTCTGCCCACAATTCTAAAGCAATTAACAAATCTGTCCTCAAAAAAATATAGTTAGGAAATGTAATTCAACTTAATCTTCATACAAAGCAGATATCAATTCTATCTTCTGATTAAAATATTTCACTTATGTAATTAGAATGTGAAGACTTTGCATCACACTCCCAGATCAAAGGTATTTTCAGGGTAAATAACTGTTTTTCAGTGAAACAGAACTGTAAATAAATGTTCTTGATGAAATGTTTTGAAACAAAACCCAGTGAAACACTGCAGGGTATCTGGTGTCATACAGAGCCATGAGCTACCCAGAGGAATTTTCACCCAGATTCAGCAGGACAGTAACACTCTGTCAGGAGAACAGTTTATTACACTGCAATCAACACGCTGCATTTACAATGCCCACATCTGAAAGTCTGGAAGCAAACACTCTTGAAAGGACAAAACCTAAGTATGACAGCACAAAGCTACATGCTGTAGCAACATAAGTTCTGTAATGGCTGTGTAGAATTCCCTGTTTCTCTTTCAGCTTCATAGGATGCACATATTGCCTAAAGGCTAACTAGTTCCGAGATGCATGAAACAATACAACATAGCCCTGTAACACTATTTAGAACAAAAATAACTTCACACATTTCCTGGTCTAGCACCAGGAACATATCACAGTTTTCATTTTTAAGCTATATAAAAGGGAACACTCATTTCTTTAATTAGGCTTTCACTCTTGCACACACTAGCAAAATGATAAAATCCATCTTCTCAATGACACCGCGGCAGACTGTGTATAAGGAAAAAAAAGATTACACTGAAAAAGTAGAAGGAAGCTCATTAATGCAATCCATAGCAACAAAAGGAATTCTTGTGGGCCATCTAGAGAGTTACACACAGCAGTCATTAACAGACAATTATTGACAAATTCTGCAGCATTCCAAAGTACTGTTAATCTTATTCTTACGTTTCATACTGTTTGATTTCAAAGTCTCATGAATATCCAAAGCAGCACTTCCCAGAAGGACATCAGATTTTAATGTTTGATGGCTCCAGACTCGAAAATTTAATTTACTTACAGGAGTGACAATTCTGAAAAGAAAAAGTTAAGCACTGTGTAAGAGCATTTGTTGCCAGGGGAAGCAGATTAACTAAGAATTCTACTTCAACTGTCACTTAAAATTAATTAAAAATAAAGAAATAATGGTGGTAAAATCGAACCATTTGTAATTATCACATTCACGTATGCAGTCACATTTGTGTCATGTAAATCAAGACTGTTGCAAGACTGATCACAGACTGAGTACATTGTTTACTATTACCATTTTAAGGAAAACATCTATAGAAAAACTACCAGCTCACAATCAGCATCTGAGTGTAACCAGGATGAGAAGAAAAGACCGATTCTTGCAGGATCACATTTCATGAGTGTTCAGCATTTGTGCACCTTGATGTCAGATTCTTGCACACAGAGAGGGAAGACAAGCAAATTTTCTTTCTGAAGATGTTATCATAAATTTTTAAGACATCCCATACAAAGGGGAGTACTCAAAAATACTAAAAATTATTTCAAGGATTTTTAGAAGATGACTGTTCCCTAATAAGCTGGCACATACTTCCATCATATTATGACAAGACCCTCCACTCCCAGATCTATGCCAGCAGTTAGGAACTGGGAGAGCCCCTTGTTGGAGAAGAAACATGTGCAAACAGAAATATTTTCTGCCACAGCAGTGACTCAGTCTTCCTCCCCCTAGCTTCAAAACAAGCTGAATCAAACAATGCTCATTTCAAAACTGCCACATCTCACTAAACGTTTCGCAGCAAGATGATGACAGATGAGATAGTGTATGTGATGGGGCAAATCTTGGAGAATAATATAACATGTCCAATAACGCCTAATTTTTCTTCATTTTTAAAAGTATTCTGACAACAGCAGAAAGGTGAGCACCACAAAATAGCTGATACTACAACTAAGACCAGACTCACAAAACTTTTTTTCTGAGAAGTTGCTCTTATATTAAAATATTCACCTGCCCCTCATGTTCCCTTGAATTTTGAGAAGCCTTAGGACAGAGAAACAAATTTATACCAATATCAGTTGCTGATACTGTATGAACACATTTCTGGGTTGTTTTTTTACAAATCCCCAACAGCAATTTCAAAGTAATTTTTAATACTGATAATTCTTTTTCTATAAGGAGCATTCTAATATTTGTATATTTTTAAATTATTTTAACTGTATGAAACAAGTATTACAAATGACTGCTGATTTTCTCGGTGGATAATTTCAATGGTATATGGTTGCTAAGTTCCGACTTCCAGTGTCAGACAATCCCTTCAGAATATGCAGCTCACTTAACAGACTGCCTCGTAGAAGAAAAACCCACCCATACCCACCCTGCAGAAGCCATTACACTTTCCCTTTTTGTTCTGAATCTGAATGTAAGCACCTGTGTCAAAATACTTCCTAAAAAACAATGTACTCACTCCACTAAATTCCACACAGCATTAATGCAATCTTCAGTGAAATTGTTATGCATTGGGTGTCTTTGTTCAGCGCTTACTGAACAAGAGCAAAAATCACCCATCTATTATTGTGTGGACTCGCACAACACAAGCCACAGATATTTCAATTAAAAAAAAAAAGAAGGAAGGCAGGCTTTAAAAAGGTAGAATTATGCTTTTGCACATAGATAGGCATGTAAAGCACCAAGTTTTGTATTTCTTAAAATACTTCTTTGCAGTAGAAAGTAAGGTAAATAGTAATAACTAAAACTTCATAATAATCTGAAGAAAAGAACAGGCACAGAAACTGTTTTTATCAGGGAGGAATGTTCAAGGTGCCCTAAGAATAATAATCTAGAGTTTAAACACAAGTAAACCTGCTGGCACAAGACTGACCTCTATGCCAGCATTCCATGTGACACATTAAGAGAAAACTAAATTCTATAGAAGCTGCAGATCATCTCACAACAGAAATACTGGGCCAAGCAAACATCAACAGCTGTGTTCACCTTGAACTTAAATGTTAGTTTTGTACTCTGAAGGCACCAATTAATCAGAGATTTTGTACTTATGATTGAAATTAGACAGGCGCAACACAGAGCTAACTACCCATGCTATGGCATGACATACAACAATGGTACACAAAGAACAGCTGCACTTTTCAGCCGCAGTATTTCTAAAACACTATAACCTTAAACGTGACAACAAAAACATGCATGGGACTGTCAGTTTTAATATCAAATTACTTTACTTTCCTTACCACTCACAGAATTAAAGCTCCTTTCATATGCCACATACATTAATACAGAATATATTCCTTCGTAAGCACTGGGTCCTTTCCACAGGACATAATGCAATAGTTTGTAAATATGTATTCCAGATTGTAGTATATTTGCTCAAAAAATCACACAAATACCTACATATCATGTAACATCGAATGCCTTGCTTAAAATAAAAACACAACCCTTAAGTCCATTGTCAATTGCATTAATTTAGCTCAAATAAAAGGAAAAAAAACCCCAACGTCAAACCTACACTGTAAGATGCTGTTTCCACTTCGGACTATTTGTATTGTTGCATTTTTCTGTCTTCTTTGACTGTCCATCTACTGAGACTTCTACATAAGGGCTAGGTCCAAACCATTTATTTTTTTCTTTTAGTTTTGCTGAAATAACTGTTCAGAAAGAGAAAAACAATTATCTATTCAGTAAGATTTGAATTGCAAATAATATTTTTGAGTTGTGTGCTTCAGTATTCAAATATCAGGTCATTGATGACTGATAATAGCACTCAAGTAAAAAAAACCACATTAGATGGACAAAAATACTCTTGCATTCCAGATCATTTTATACAACGCTGTAGCTCACACAAATGCCTAAACCACACAACAGTACTTCTATAACATCAGACACCGTAATTAATAACATTCAGTATTATATCCACAAAAGCACTTAGGTGTTGAAAGTAGAAAAATATCCTCTAAATCTCCTTCTGTCTATCACCAGCCAAGAGAATTCCTGGAGTTTATTGCACTTGCTTGTTAAAAAGCTGAAAACATGATCTGTCTGTCTCATATAAGGAATCATGGAAAATTGCTACCACTGCTGGTGAAAAGAACATAAAAAAGCACTTTGTGTAAGTTTTCTGTATCAAAGCAAACTTACAGAAAAGCCAACTAAAGGCAAACTCTGAGTTCAATAACTACTTACTGTTCTAGAAAGAACAAAACCTGAACAGGACTTGCAGCTCCAGAGCTTTAATTTGGGTGGATGGGTGGGTATGTTTTGTTTTGGGTTTTGGTTTGGGTTTTTTTGTTGGTTTTGGGGGGTTTTTTTGTCATTTTTTTGTTTTTTGAACATTCACCATCAACTGCACTGCTCGTGTCCCAAACACCATGGCTATGTTGCCTCCATTTAGCCAAAGCAGCATGCACGAGCCTACCTCCAACATTTGACTCTTGGATTAGGAGTGTTCTTGGATCCCTTGGCAACACTACACTACAAAACAGTACTTAAGACAAAGATATTATCATTTCCAATTGGCCAGTGAACTCCACTCTGTTCTAACAAATAACAACTTTGTCTCCTGTGGTTTTGTCACTCACCTCAGCTGCACTACATCTTTAAAAAGACTAATTCAAGCCCATATGGCTAATCTACCTAGATTCCCTTTATAGTCTATGCTCCTTTAGAGATTTAGAGAAGTAGCTTAGTATAAACTGCTCTGAACTGCTTCCAAGGGAAACTCTTTCTCTCTACACTACAGACATCTTACAGAAATTAACTTCAGTTACCTAATGCTAATTTTAACAAAAAATAACAAACAAAAAATCCCCTTCCCTTCATGTCTCTAGTACTTGTATACTACAGCATCTCATGCCTCAATATCACTAATCGCCTCAAAGGCATCAAGACCCACTTTGAGGCAGCACAAATTTGCAGTCTTGTACCTATTTCCAAGGTTACTTACTCAGACAACCTGGAAGTTAATGCAGAAGTAACGAAGACAGCAGATCAGGGTGGCAAGGATAGGGCAGTTGGGGGGTGCTGTTTACAGAAATGCCCACAAAAAAGTAATGCCTGCTTGCACAGAAATCATTTACATGCAGGCTGTGACTGAACTTGTAAAGAAATCAAGAACCATTCAAGTATCTTAATAATCTCAATTCTAAACACTGACACATTTCTTCAATTTCACCTTCTCGATGTGAGCCACAGGCCCTGCACAGAGCGAGCCTCAGACAGCAGTCACCACTTCAACCCTTAGCTCTGTTCTCTGTAGCTGTGTGGAGGATGTACCTCCTTCCAAGCCCCTTCAATTATTCTTTCCAATATTTCTCTTAGTCTTATGGCCCACTGAGAAAAAACAAGCTTGTGAGCTCAGTGTGATAGCTAGAGCCAGTGTAACTTATTCCTCTGTAATTCCTCTCTAGTCTAAGGCTTTCCTGTCTATTTTTGACAACTCTTTTCACCTCCACCGTACCAGCTTTGTGGAACTTCTGCATATACCCGCAGATCTTTCACACTAAGGGTGCAAAATTTACCCTTGGTCTTTCTAAACATAGACCTGCACACATCCACAGATCCCCCATGCCCAGGCATCAGCTCTTATGCTTCAGTAAAAATTGTCAGAGAGCGAAAGTGAGTAAACCTTGGTAATTGTTTCAACAGCTGCCCTGTTGGTGGGGCACTACAAAAAGCAAAGCACGTAATGTCAATGCATTCCTATGCAATCTACAAGTGCCCAATTACAGTAATATTCTCTCTCCAACACTTTTAATAAAACTACTTTACAATGGTGGCCATAAAAAAATATGGAACAAAGGAGAAGCAGTAAATAAAATTTAATGAACAGCAGTTCAGATTCACTTTGCTTGAGGTGTAAAACTAATGTTAGGAGAAAGTGTTAGATTTGTGTCAAGTGTTAGTAACTGAAAGCAGTATCATAATACAATATTACATTTCAAAGAGGACTATTCTGTGCAATTTACTTAATGGCATTCAAAAAGAACTATTCCTTCCTTTTTTTAGACAAAAATGTATCATGACAAAATGCATTTTATCTAAAATTGTGAATAAAATAGCTATATTTCTGCCAAATAATGATGGCATAACACCATCAAATTTATTGTGAGACTTCTCTTGGGTTTTGTATAACTCAAAACTTCCTGAAATGCAACACACTTGCAACTTCCATTGAATTTTGCGAAAAACACTTACATTTCTAACCAGAAAAGATATAACCTTTCAAAATGCTTACCAGTGATTTGAAGCTGTGATTTCATGGAAAAGCCACTGGATGGTCCTGATCTGGACCCACTGCCAGCCATAATATGGGCTGGATCTTGAATCTGGATGAAGAGACAATGTAAACATTTGAATCCTCAGACACCCAAAAGTTAAATCATCTGTTTTTTGACATGTAGATACATTATACTGCAAACAAACCCACTACACTTCTTTTCTTTGTTTCCTTTCCATTTCCCAGAAAATGGTTTACAAAGGCCTTAGTCTCTACAATTACATGTTCTGTCAATACTCATGTCCTAGGCAAAAGATGTCTTTTGATTTTGTCCCTTCAATTTGCCAATTAACTGAGAGTGAATGATACACTAACACCACAGTTTGCTGTACCTCTTACACCTGAAAATATCTGCTTATCCCGATGTCCTAAGTCCTGGGCAACAACTTTATCTTCCCATGTTAAGTATTAGTTGGTTTATAAAAAAACCCCAAAAACACAACAACAAAACCACACCACAATCCACAGGTACAGAAAAAAGACTGAAAATGAACTAATAAATTAAAAAGTGAACTTCAAATGTAGAGAAACCTGCTTCTGTACATCTTTTCTTTTCACTTGATGTGCTGGTTCTGGCTGAGTTAATTTTCTTCGTGGCAGCCGGGATGGGCTGTGATTTGGAATTGTGCTGAGAACAGCGCTGATAGCAGGGGGGCGTTCTCCTCAGGGCTGAGCAGAGCTCACACAGGGCCAAGGGCTTTGCTGCTCCTCGCCCACCCCACAGCCAGCAGGCTGGGGGCACCAGGAGCTGGGAGGGGGCACGGCCGGGACAGCTGACCCCCACTGACCCCAGGGACACCCCAACCATGTGGCATCACGCAGCGCATAAACTGGGGGGACACTCGGAGTGACGCCGTTGGTCCCCCAGGTCCCCGTTACACAGGATGGAGCCCGGCTGTCCCGGGGGTGGCTGAGCACCGCCCCGCAACGGGCGGTGCAGAATGAACGCCTTGCCGGGCTTGGCTTGCGTGCACAGCTTTTATTAAACTGTCTTTATCTCAGCCTATGAGTTTTGTCACTTTTACTCTTCTGATTCTGCCCCCATCCAACCGAGGGGGCAGTGAGCGAGCAGCTGGGTGGGCCTGGGTTGCTGGCTGGGGTTAAACCAGGACACTTGATCAGATCAAGTCTACAGACTGCGGCTGTAATTCTACAAACCACTAAACTAGAAGAGGAAATACATCACTTCTGAAAGAGGGTAAACCAACCTTAATTTATAGCCCAATCTTCCCTCTTACCACACCCCAATACTTACACCTGTGCTAGCCTGATCTCCCAATACCAAAGCAAGCAGGTATTCCAGCTACTCTTGGAACTGTATTTAATTCAGTATTTGGTTTTGGGAGGCAGGGGAGTGAAAGTGGACAATATGCATCATTTAGCTTCAATATTAACAGACAAAAATGAAATAGTGTGCTATTATATTAAAACTAGGCATCGCTTTGGAAATATCCAGATATCCTTGTCTCCTCATTTTTGAAACACATTTTCAGCCCAACACCCCTTACCAGCTACATTAGATAGAAACCTCTACAGCAGATTACCCACTGGGAAATGAATGTGTTAATGAAGATTCCAAATTACTTGCTGGATACAACCTCCTGACTACTTACCGCATCCCTTTCATCCCGTGTTCCCTTCTTTGTGCCATTTCCTCACTGTCTTCTGCGGTCACAACCATTCAGCTTCCCACCTGTCTGACCTCTCTCTCCCTGGGCTCCCATCGGCCAAGGCTCGGCGGCCGGTGGGTTAGCTGATCTGCATGTGCCCATCTCCCACCCACTGCTGCATGGCCCTGGGCAGCCACCCAATCCGAATCCCAAAGCACATCAGATATCACGTGCCAGCTCTCAGGTCACCTTCTGCACACAACATTATTTCCAATAAGGAAATAACACATTAGCTTAAGCTGCTGATACCTGTATCTTGAGTATAAAAGGCTAAACATACGATTTTACCTACTGACAACACCACGAGCTGCCTAGACAAGTGCAGATCCTATCCTCCACACGCCATGGAAAAGAGAATTCATAAAAAGAGACTCGATCTGAACATTGCAGCTTTCTTTTTAGAGGCTGCAACCTGAAGCAAAAGTCTGTATACTGTGACAATTACTACAAAATTTGTAATTCCACAGATACTTTGAAAGTGGTAAAACAGGCAGTTCTTGCATCCTACAGCTTTCTGATGCTAGTGTTAACTACTGCAGAATATGACACCACTAAAAAAGGTACTAATGACTTGCTTAAAAATAGTATATAGTGTTATTAGAGGAGTTCAGTACTGTTAATTACTAGATTCCAGGTATGGATCACACAAATCCTGCTAGAGTGAAAAAATTTTAACATAAATATTTCAAAAGTAGTCTAAATTTAGAAGACTCTGAGGACAATCCTTTATTTTGATTCTGTGATTAGTTCTACCAAACTCACAAGGTATCCTTTATGCTTTAAGAAGGCAGTTTAATAGCATCTAGACCAATACAGACATATACTGGATAGCCTACAAGAGTTTGCATTTACAGAAGAGCTGCTATTTTCTACCTGGAGAAATAACACTGCACACAATACAAATGCAATTACTGAAGGTGGTAATTTTCCACTGTCATACAATAAGCATATACAGCATACAACACTCAGAAGCACATTAAAGCTAACCTTCATTTCTAAGTGTGCAAAATACATCCATTACTACAATTTTATGTTTATTTTCATTAAGAATATGCAGGAAAAAAAATCAAGCACCTTAATCACAATCGAAATTACTGTCCTGCACACATATGTGCGAGTGTGTATGTAGTGAGACATAGTTTTCACTAACTAGCTAAGTAAAATTTCTACTGCCTCCCAATACTTCTAAGAAAAAGAAACTACATTACACATTGTTTAGTTCTCTCAGCTGCCATAAAGTTTCTAAGTATTTTTAAATAATAAAACTGAAGCGTCTTACTTTATTGTACGCTTGCTAAAATCCAGAGGCTCTTCAATTAAAGCAAGCTCCATTGGTTAACCAGGAAAGAGGATGAAGAAGCAATCTACCTGTGCCCCACACTGCAATAGCTCTATTTCTCTCCTCATATTTTCAAATACCTCAACTCCAATGCCTCTTCTGCTCTCCTTAACTGCCAGCTGAAACACTCAGCAAGCAAAGTAGCTGGTTCCATGCCAGGCATCCAGCAAGGAATAATCACTGAAATCATGCTGCAGCTTTTCTCTCAGCTGGGTGCTAATTTAAGTCTCTTCCCTACCATGCATGTATATACTCCATCCAGGTTTTTCTTAACTCAGAAATTTAATCAACTTTGATATCTCTGTCTCCATCAATTTTTAGCTGGAATGTATTAGCAATTAAGAAAGTTTGTAGTGCAATACACAGCAAAAGAGGACAAAGAGTAGAGCAGGACTGGCAGCCGGAATTATATACACTTCATTTTCCTAGGAAAGAAGCCTAAAATACATTAATTAGTCAATAACAAACCATGATGATTAATGAATTACACTTTGAAGAAGTACAAAGATATTGCAGAAGATAATAACCCCATAAGTCTCACACATCCAGCCAATTTCTGTATTTAAAATTAATTTTTAGCATTTAACTCTTCTTTGTTTATATAAAATACACATACAAATTAAATTTGTTTGATAAGAAGCTACTATATTCACAGCTATTCTTAATGGTAACACTGCATATGATTTCAACTCAAAGCCTGCCTAGGGCTACTTATAAACTTAATCACAAAATAGGACAACATACACTCTTCAATCATAAATAAAATATTTCCATTTAGTTTTATTACAATAGAAACAATATTTAAGATTCTGTGAAAAGCAAATGTCTTAAGCAGTTCTGTCAGTGACTAGATTTGACGAGACCATCATGTGTGAACACCAACAAGCATTTTAACTGTTCTAGACCCTTAGACCCCTTGTCAGTAGAACGGAATATAACGATTGCTTTCAAACTATGTTACAAATAATAATTTAATGAACAAAAATATAATTTGTTAAATCATTATAAACTAGATATGTCTGCTTTATAAATTCATTGTAATGTAACGAGTACTTCCACAAGTAGAAATTGTCATTCCAAACAACTGAGAATGCATACTCAAGGTTTTTTACTTGCAGTAGAAAATTACACACATCTTCATAAATACTTAGAGATTTGGTTTGTTTTCCTTTGGGGTTTTTTTGTTCTAGTTTTGTTTTAAATTATAGTAAGCTTATATTGCAGTTTTTCCCCCTCAGATGCTGCTCCCCACTCCCAAGAAACCTGTAAGAATCTGAAATTTAAGAACATTAGTTGAAAGGTTTGAAAGCTGTGACAGAGAGAGCAGAGCAGTGTAACAGACACTCAGAGCACAATCACCTAAGTATAATTTTCTTAGAAAATTATTTGGCATATAAAAAGATATAATATAGAATACTACAGAATTATTATCTTGTTGATATTAAAAATAAACCATTCAAATGCTTGGCTGAATTTCTTTAGTAGCTGCATACCTATTCCCAGGTATCTTTGTTTGTTTTTATAACATGCTACCATAATGTATAGATTATTAGATACATTACGCTCAGCTTCATAATTGCACATGCCATTGTTTGTACTCCGGCAGGTTTGAACAAACACTGCTTCAAATAAGTCTGCCTCGCAGTAGGAAACAGTCCATGCATCCTTTTGGGATTTGGTTCTTTCCCCCTCTAACTGGAGTGCCTTCTCAGAATCTCCCCTACGGCACAACCTGATGCTGTTCGGCCAAATGTCATCATCTTCAGCAGCACTTTGATCCAAGACAGCAAGCTTCACCACCAGGTATTTTTTTTTTTTGCCAGTGTGGTGGGGAAGAAAGAATAAATTCTAGAGGAGCGCAGCCCAGATGCTACAAACACCTTCAGAAAAAGGAATGCAGAAAGGAAGGAGTCTCACTTATTTTTCTTTTAAGAAATCATGAGAAAGAACAGGGAGAAAAGCAGCTTTGAGCGTTTCTTGGTTAAAGCAAAAGGCAGATGTGGGAAGGACCTTCTTACCCCACAAAATCAGGGAGTAAAAACAGAAGAAAAATGTTATCAAAGGCTTGAGAGACTTTCAGAGTGTCAGACCAATTGAACTTATGGTGTGACTTTATTCAGTGATGTTATTAATCTGTTAAAGAACTGACTTATCGAAAAAGATAATTTTGTTTCATAGTTATTTGAAAGAACAGAAGACATCTAGGTCAGAATGAAATCCTGTGACTGTATATTATACGGACATAGCTTTGAAAATATGTTGGCACATGCTCTTTATAATTTAAAAACCACTGAAATAATCGCACATTGTTGGCTGCTATAAGCCTTATGTTTACTAATTAATTTTAAGAACAGGCTAAACTGCTCTTCACAGGTGTACCAATTCAGAGTGTATTTGCCATTTCAATAATCAAGTAAAAAAAAGAAATTGTATAGTGAAAAAATTTCTTTAACATACCTAGTAATTTTAACAATGGTTTTGAAAACCTCACTGTGTGTAACACAGGAATACAGACTTTTGGAAAAAGTGTACAAAACCCAAAGTTTTGTCTAAAAAACTGCCTGTGAGATGTTACATGTCCCCTTTACAACAGTTAATTATTTTTAATCAACAGGTATGCTAGTTAGACAATAAAGAGATTAGACTAGATATTTGCAAGTTCAAAGTCACCTGTTTACCTTAATACTGCACTTTCTTGTGTGTGAGAAATTAAATACAAATGCTTTCTCTCCCTCCCCCAAAGCACTGAAGCCTCTTTTTAATTGAAGGCATGCACATTAAAGTTATTTTCTCTTAAATGTTAAGATATAATTACCGAGTAAGCCTAGGCAGAGACAGCTAGTTTGGCAACTTACTTGTTTAGCAAATTTGCAGTTACTTTACCTGTTCAAGTTTCATCTTTAAAGTAAAAAGTGGTTTGACAAAGCTAGTTTTATTGTTTCATATTTTTGTCTTTTTCTCTAAAATAAGTTTTAAGGACATGGTCAGTTTTGCCCAAACAAGTAATAAGGCATACAGAAAGAAACAAACTGCTGAGTAATCAACCAGGAAGAAAAGAATAGATTAAAAGATTGTAAGAGTGTTGAGTCCACATTGGAAAGGGAAGCAATTATGAGGTTTGCACCAAGGGATATTTATATAAGGAATGGAAACAAAGAGGGTTTTAACAGCAGAATGCAGCTTAGCTCCCTTGGCCATTACTGCATGTGAGCAGCACTACACCTCTTTCCTGAAAATGCAGTAAAACCAAAGTAGTCTCTGCCATAATACATATGTTGAAATTTAAAATCCAGATGCCTAAACTGTTTTTGAACGAATGTGAAATACAGTGCATACCGGGTACAAACCCAGACTCTAGGCTGAATTACTGTGCTGTTGCTGTCACATCCCCACTGTCACCACCAGCTGTGCTCCCCCAGGCAGGAGCCAGCACCATAGGCACACCTCCCTTTTGCTACCCACGCTCAGTTTAACTATTTACAAAGCTAATGTACAGGCAGCTCTCCCCAGAAGAGTGAGATGCAAGCTCAAAGACAACATCTGTGCCAATTCAATATACTTGCTAAAAATATATTTGTGGGAAATACAATTTAATCAGTTTGGGAAACAATCCAAGTGGCATGACCTTCAGAGGCTGCAATGAGGGAAATGCAAGATATGTAACGCATGAAACAGAAGAGGTGCCCAACTTCTGTCCTTTCTCTACTATGGACTTACTAATGAGGCATTCTTGACATCGAAATCAAAACTTTATCCACTACGTTGTCTTAAGAACATGTATTTTAAGTTTTCCCCTATCTAATTCCTGTATACAATATGCAAGATTCATTTTACTTTTGGCTCCACACAGGAACCACTTTCCTGTTAATGTCTGCTTACAGACTATCATCTCCACACCCTTTCAAAACACAGTGGTATATCGGAGTCAGGAGTTAAATCTCCTTTAAATCAACATGTCTAAATATATTTTACAAGTGAGATTATCTGAATCTATTCTAGATAGCTACCATCCTGAATTTTTCTATCGGATGTTCTTCTGCTACAAGTAAGCATACCTTGTAGAGAATCATAATAGAGATGTTAAGATTGGTATGAACAAAGAGGGAATAGAAAAATGTGTGTATAAATCAGAAAAAAACCAGCAAAACAAAGGTTAAAAGAATGGCTTTTATTGATAACAAAGGACACTTCTTGCAACAATAGAACTGAGGAGTGTTTGTGTCAAGACCAGGATGTCTTCACTCTGATAAGACTATGGCACAGACGGCCAGCGAAAGAGCCTGTGCTTTAAAGAGGAGTGCCAAGAGGGTTACATCACATCACATACGTCATTCCTTTTCCCGTTAGCCCAACAGGAAAATATACTGCAGCTATAAAGATACGGATATTCCAAATAAGGAAAAAGCAACCAGCATTAGCCTTCGCTTCAGAGTTATGGAGGCTGGAGTAAGCCACATTCTAAAGCAAAGGATAAATATAAAACAAGTCTTGACCCCCAAAGGATATAAAATAATCATCTATAAAGTAGTAGCTTCACTAAAAGGAACCTGTGGCATGATCAACAGCTGACAGATACCATTAGTTCCTTCCTCCATGTTGCACATGAAAGACACTGGCTATACCAGCTCACCATGCAAAAACATCCCAGTGCTTGTGAGTACACGAGTGTGAGAGAAACAGTAAGTAAAATGTATGAGAGCATGAGTGTGAGTGGGTAAAATTGAGACTTTAAATACTACATTCTCTTCCTATAAAGCCTCACACTGAGTTTTGTTATAATAATTTCCTACAACCTCAGACACAACATGAATGACAGTCAGTGACACCATATTGACAGCCTACAACAGGATCAAACCACGGCTCTATTCTGCGTCACAAACAGATTTAAAATTACAGTAGCAATGACTATGGAACTACAGGCTAACAGCCTTAAACACTCTGCTAAAAAACACTCAGATAATTATTTATGCAACAGTAATCCTCAGCACTGATTCCTTGTTTTTCCTAAACATCTATCACTTAAAAAAGAGAACATAAAATGAACATGGGAACTCTTCTGAATCCAAAGTATCTAAGCTGGAAAATCTGAAAAACATTTAATCTGACAATCAAGACAAAGAGATCGCCCAAGGAAAGAGTAACTCCAGAAACGTTGGGGGCAGACACCCAGTGATATTCACACTGTAGCTTTTACGTCAATACTAGGGATCACCAGTGTTCCTTATACAAACTGCACAGATTAGAAAAACTGGTCCATCAACTTCAACTGCAGAGAAAAATGCTTCCAACAACACTGTTTGCAATCCAAATTAAACTATGTCTTCAGGCCTGCCAAACTGAAGACTCACGTCAAAATTATAGAGAATTCATTCATTAGCATTTCTACGCACCAAGAAGCCTGCTTGTATAACCTGCACCTCAGCAGAAATATTTCATATTACTTTTTTCTACATATAGTATTTGATAATGAATAAAAGAATTGGAAAAAAGACATGTACAGAAACAGTACTGCAATATACAAAATTCAAAGGAAAAAAAGCATGTAATTTGACAGGGTTTTTTTCCCCTTTCAGTAGTACATCAGTAATTCCTCAACCACAAGCTGTTCTTAAGACTAACACCATGGCAGGCAGGACAAAAGGGACAAAACAGGCTTTGCCACCAACTCAGATAACTCGCCAATGAATTTTCTTCCCAACTAAAAGGATGTTAGCTTTTACTAACTTCTAAGAAATACTCCAAGAGGGGAAAAAAGAAGTATACATGAACATCATATGCTTTTTGCTTGATTCCAAAAAGCCTGGCAAGAAAAGCTACTGCAGAGCTGCAAGAGATAATTAAAACCGTTTGTGAAAACAAAGAGATAGTTATTTTTATTTTAGCCATTTCCTTCTCATGGTACAATCCATTTCAAAGAGGACAATTCATATATGCAAACCACTAAGCTAAAACCGGTTCACTGCTGTAAACTTTGAAATAGAGTAATACTTTAAATGGCTGGTTCTTAAACAGCCCTGTTGGAAAACAGGATATATTGAAATTGGCATGCACACTAACCCACTGTAGAGAGAATTAAACTGGTACTAGAAAGACCAAGAAGACAGTAAAAACGGCATCGCTGTAACTACCACAAACTTAAACAGATTTTTAAATTGCTGGACTTACTGATATTAACTGGACATTAACTGGATTAACTCCTGCATTTTACAAACCACTGCTTTTAGAAATTAATTTTGGCTTTTAAAACTGTTTTTAAAAGATATTTTGTAATAGTATAGTTTCAACACAATCCTGCATTGACTCAGAACCGTTTCATCTTAATACTTCTGTGATGAGGTTTCAGGAAGTGTTTCGGTGGTAGTGCACAACTGGAACAACGTTACAACCTGTCACCTGGAAGGTAAGCAGTTACCTTGCTACTTGCAAAGCAAGACAAATCAAGAAACCAGATATTCAAGCCTATTTTTTATGGCTGAAAGTACCCAGGTGTTATCATGGGCTGACAATACACTCGCAAGGTAAGTTTGTTTGTAAGGGTTTGTGCTCTTCTATCCATTTCACGATGGGCAAAACTGTTTTCCTAGGCCCCCTCTTCTGGAAGCTTACCCTATAGGTCAAGATTTTAAAATCACTGTTGGTTGCCTTTTCTTGGTGGACTAACAAAACCCTAAGGTGTGAGTAAAGAATATTTTTACTTATCAAAGACAACTAATCAAATTTAGCCCCAAACCTGTCTCCATAGTAGGTGGTTGTATTGGATTTACATGGCAAGGCTTTAGTGGCGGGGCAGCCGCAGGGGTGGCCACTGTGAGAAGAGACCACAGGCTGCACCCATGTTGGCCAAAGCCGAGACCATCAGCGATGCTGGTAGCATCTCTCCAATAATGTATTTAACCCATCTCACTGAGCTACTGTGACCATCACATTTCAGTCGCATCACGTTTATTTTAGGATGGTTTAATGGAAGTTCAACTTCCAATGTACAAATTAAACTCACAATCTGAAAATTATGAGCTGACAGTATTATGATCAGAGAGTTTACGCCCTGAAGAGGTGAATGTACCAGAGCTGGGGATGACTGCCTATATAGTGATCCAGCTTCTCAGAAAGAGCAATATTCTTTCATAGGGAAATATCCTTTGAGCACCTGCAAATACCAAAGTTCCTCTGACCTTGCACAATTCCTGCTATTAGGACTGTTCGACTGTTATTATAGATCTCTGACAAAAAGGCATCAAGTTCTAGCAATTAGAACTCTCGTATCTTGTAGAAATTAATCACAGATTAGTTCTTCCATTTCCTCACACTGTGAACCATGTTCTATACAGACCTTTGTGGAAATACAGGTTAAACAAAACAGTAATTTGTGCTCCAACTTCAAGGACATTTTTCCTCTGAGAGGAAGAGAAGACAGTTACAAAGACCGAAGCAACGTAATCAACAGACATGTATTGACAAAGCCCTAATGGGCAGAAAACCCTTTTATATTTAACTTTCAAAAAACAACATTGTTTTATTCCCAGGTTTCTAAAAAGAACGTACCTAGAAAGCATAAGCAACATTTTCCAGTGGTAACCTTGGAAAAGAAATTTCTCAAGGGAAAAGCAGATAGTGCAGCCAGACAGTTACTAGCAGCCACTGAAACTGCACTAACAGGAAGCTGAGCAGGTATCTGGAAACATTCAGTGTTTACTTTGAATTGCAGCTGTTTCATAAACACAATATTCTCTAGCATGCAGCCTTGGTACCATTTACCTAAGTAAGACTGTATCCTAACTGCAGAAATACAGGCATTTGTTCTGTAATTTGGAGATTTTCTCGACACTACTCAGATTTTATCACAAAGGACAACTTTGAGCACAGAGAAACACTGAAGAGAATTCCAAGATAATTACAAAACAGAGTTACCAAAAGCAGCCATATTTTTTGTTCTGTCTGCCCCAAAAAATCTCATTTAGCCCTACAGCTACATTTACGCTTCAGCTGGCTCTGAGACTAAGAGGTTCCTACAAAGCAAAAATCCCAGTCTTGAGTATCTCAGTCAAATATTACTGTTGGTGTTAGCCACAGGTTATTTTAGACCTTGCCATGAAAGCAGGAAAAGGAAATTTTTAAAGAACTTTACCCAAAGTCTCCTCCTGCCTGTTGCTATGGGAAGGGGAAGGAAAGAAATTATTTGGAGGCCTCCACTTAGCAATGCTTTATCTACATGACACAGTAGTAAGAAGAGATGGTCACACAAATCCACAAGTTACTTATTCATGTTATTCAATTTTTAATTAGGGGAATTAAATAATCTTAATGTGATCACCCAGAACAAAAATATGAAGTCAAAATAGCAAGTTACTTTTTCTCCCTTTAAGCAATTTTCTTACTTGTAATCTATTAAGTGATGATTGCCTGGATATTTTAAATCACCACCCATCTTTTTGCAGTTTTAACAGTTTTCCTGAAATGCAAGAGGTTAGTAGAGATAGTTAGGAAAAAAAAAGAAATTGACATTTCCATATTTAAAACAAAGATATTGAAGGATTAGACGTTATTTCACATAAAACACAGAAACAAAACTTGAAAAAATAAAAATACACTGTAAAAATATTAAATTTTGCCTGTTACGAACTGCCCAGAAAATTAAGGACAGGGAAACAAAACAAATAGAACAGTCACTGACTTTACAGTCATAGCACAAAGCCTTGTGAAACATTTCACACACTATGAGAAAAGTTTGCTTGGTTTTACTCTCAGACATATCCGAACACAGTCCAAACAACTGTCAAGCAGCATTTATATTCTGTCTCTCAGAACCTTCCTATGTATATTTTTGTTTTCCCCTACCTATGCTGTGCATTTAAAAAAAAACCCTCACTAGCTAAAACTGACCTGAAAATAACAAATGAAAATGTGTTGCTGGAAAGAGCATGTGAGGAAACAAGTGTATCTTGAAATGAGACCACACTTCTATGAATTACTTTCTAATTTCCTCCCAAGTGCTGTTTTGCAGGTTTGTTTGGTTTTGTTTTTGTTTGGTTGTTTTTTTTTAATAGAACCACACAACAATGTTGGCTGGAAAGGACCTCTGGAGGTTGTCTTGTCCAACACCCTCCCAAAACAGGGCCAACTTCAAAGTCAGACCAAACTGCTCAGTGTCTCAGAAAAGTTCAGTACAGTAAACTAGTAGCAACATACAAGTTGTAATAAAGGTATCTCAATATATATATTCAAGTTTCCAGATACAATAACAACAAAGTAGAGTGGCTCTGTGGTTTTACATAAACACACATCCTGTTTTCCTAATGCATAAATGTGCAAATGCTTTACATTCTTAGCATTTCAAGCCTTTCACATATCCTTGCCATACTGCTACTAAAACGCATCAAGAGAAACAAAATTTATTTAACATGAAAGTTAAAATACAAAGTTACCTAAAGATGTGTTCCTTAGAAATTTTATTCCTCTTGATAACTGCAATAATATGGAGAAATACAGCAAATAAAATGAAACAGGTGAGCTCCAAAGACAACTGCCTCTTCTACCCTAAGCAGTCACCTTCCAACCAAGTTCAATTACAAGCCAGCTGTCATTTCATAAGAGATTTCTCACAATCAAGATAATTTACTTCTTTCAGGACTTCATGCAAACCGTAAATCAAACTGCTTTACTAAAACTGGAGGGCAAATCTAACAGTTCTAAAAAAACTGATTTTGATTAGTCAGCATTGATTATGAAGGGGAAATCATGCTTGACCAACCTGACAGCTTTCTTTGACAACTTGGTAGCTGAGAGGACAGCTGGTCATCTTTGACACTGTCCCCTACATCATCCTCATAGACAAGACTATGAGGTATGGGCCACATCGAGGACTGTGGCGTGGATGGAAAACCCGGCTGAGCTGCGGTTGTGATCAGCGGTATACGGTCCAGTTAGATGCCAGTCACAAGTGCTGTACCCCAGGGGTGCATACTTGGCCAGTACTGTTTAAATTCTTCAATTATGACCTGGACAATGGGCCCAAGCTCAGTCTCAGCAAATATGCTAATGAAACAAAAGTGCCACAAAGGGAAGTGCAAAGTTCTGCACCTGGGGAGGACTAAACCTACGCACCAGCAAAGGCTGGGGGGCAGCTGTACAGAAAGCAACTTTGCAGAAAACAAATACCTGTTGAACACAAACTAGTAATGCTTCCTTGGGGGGAGGGGGAGTGTCGCAAGCATCCTGGGCTCCATTAGAAAAGCATTACTAGCAGGATGAGGAAGGTGGTCCTTCCCTGCTACTCAACAGCAGTGAGACCACATATGATGTACTAGTGTGTCTAGTTTTGGGCTTCCCAAAACAAGCATGACACAGACATACTGGAGTGGCACCAGCAAAGGGCCATACCAACTATAAAGTGATTGGAACAAGACATATGGGGAGAGGCTGAGAGAACAAAAATTGTTAAGCCTGGAAAAGAGAACGCTTGGTAGGATCTTATCAGGGCGTATAAATACCTAAGGGAGGTATAAAGGGTTAAAAAAGATGAAGCCAGACTGTCTCCAGCAGTGCTCAGTGATAGGCAGTGGGCACAAATTAAAATTCAGGAAATTCCACTTAAAACCAGGAGATTTATCTATTTTACTGTGAGGTGGTTGAACAGTGGAGAAGCTTGCCAAGAAAGGTTAAGTTGCCATCCTCAGAGATATTCCAAACCCAACTGAACATGTTACTGACTGCTCTAACTGGCCTTGCTTTGAGCAGATGGATTTGGACCAATGTCCAGAAGCCCCTTCTAACCTCAATTATTCTGTGATTCTTTGACTTCCCTAAAACAAACTCAATAATTCCCATTGTACCTGGCCTGTTCTTCCTCTTATTCTCTTTAGGTCTTGGTCTTGATAGAGGTTTCTTTAGAGGAAGAATCTGCTACAAGTTGGTTATATGCTGCTTTTTTTTTTTTCCTGAACTGAGGTTTGCTTTCAGTGCCCAGTTATTGATTACAGCTTAAGTTTTACTAGTTTGAATAGAGAGGCACAGACTGCACAGGTCAACATGCACCTTCTTCAGGTTCAATCATCTTTATCTTGAGTGTCATGTTTAATTTCTACAGCTTTTCCCAAGTCCTGTACTAAAATCCAACGCACAAGTCTATACATTTTTTCTCACTTTCGAAAACTATTTCCCTTATTGCTGCTCTCTACTATAAAGAGCAAAGCACTGCAGCTTGAGTCCTTCTTCAACAATATGTTCAAGACCATACATACCAAAGCGTTAGCTAGCTTCAATTAATGACCATCAGGTAACATGATATTGAGAAACATGCAAAAATCAAGGCAGAGTTCAACTGCCCAAACAGAAAGAATGCTACTGTACACTTCATATGCACACTGCTTTCCTAGCTTATTTTAATTTTCTTTTGCCTTGATAAGAAATCTCATAACACATTCACACATCACTGCCTTGGAACCTGTGTATCCATCCCTTCATTATTTATGTAAAATCAGAAATAGGGAAGTCATTGAATATCATGTTCATTCAAAATGACATTTTACTTCGCTATTGGCTGGTGTTTAGCTGTTCATACCTTTAATAATTTCCTTCCTTTTAACTCATTTGATAACTTTCCAGAGCAAATCTGGACAGTTACCCATATGTTGCTTCATATCTCTCCCATGCATGTATAAAGCCTCTGTCCCAATCTCTGAAATACTTTCAAACCAATTACTCTATTTTACATGAAAAATTTTCCATGTGTGACAAATTTGGGCTAGAGAGTCACTTAAAGGATGCTGATCCTCTTAACAGTTTCTAGAAGTTTCTCCTAGGTATCTAAACAAATTAATCCAAACCTCAGAGGGCAAGAACGGCAATGGAGTTTAACCTATGATACTAAAACCAAATAAAAATTATGCTGCCAAAAATCCCAATGACATATACAGCTAATGTGACCGTGGAGGCATCATCTAGCTGCATAGCAAACTGACAAATTCACATCAACGTCCTGTTCTACCACTTCAGCCTTATTCTTTTAACACATCCATGAACCTTCGCTCATTTCACAGTTCCCAATGCATACATTTAGCTCCCCTATCTCATTATTACAAAAATAACCACATAGCATCACAGTTCAGATTAGTGTTTTATGCTATTTTCCAATTAAAGAGGCAGAAATCATTAACCTTCATGAGCAAATTTCGGAAACTGCAGAACTTAATTTGATGCTCATGGGAAGAGAGATAAAACACTGATATTAGTAGATACGTTGGAGAACCACTTGATCTTTAATTTGACTGCTTGTTTTGTGATTTGGCATCAAAAGAAAATGACTGGTTTTGTATTACAGCTATATTTAAATGTATTTCAAAGGCATTACTTTTGAAATGTCAATAAGAAACAATCTCTGTATTATAAACTCTCACAGTAAAGCACAATACAAGGCCACCACCTCCTGTTTCACCATCCACCTTGCAGCTTTTAAATAAGTCACTTCAGAAGCAGTTACATATTCAGTTATTAACAGAGGACAGCATCTACAGAGGATTTCGTAATCTCCAGCCATTAGTTCTTGTTTACAGCTCAGTGCTTGCTCCCACGCATTTCCCCATGCCATTCTCAGCACTACATTTCATTACCAATGGTTCACACACACCCTTATTCAAACAAACCTACATGAAGTTTCTAAGTCTGGGAGGAATGGAAAAAAAACATAGAGCTTGACCATTAAATTACGCTATTACCTGTATTCATTACCAAGTATGACAACTTCAGCCACTATTACAGTTGTTTTGAAGAATGTTTTTAGAAGTAGCCCCTTGAAAGGCTGTTGCTTACTAGCAGTCCCAGAACCAAAACCAGATCCTGTCACCTGGAGGACTCAAATCTAGCAGATACCAGCTTTATTATGCTTCTGAAAAATATATCTACATTAACCTAAACATGATTCTTTAGTATGTTCTGTACAGAACTGTACAGCACACAACACACCTTGTTTTAAGAGTGTTCAGTGGCACTGATGGAGTTTCACACGTGTACAGAGGTACCTCATTGTTACACCTTCTGGGGGTGTAACAATGAAGAGAGCTCCAGATACACCTCCACTTCTTTGCTCCCAAGAGCACTGATAAAATGGGCCATGGAGGTACGAGTAGAAAGTTTCCAGTAAATGATATCCCCTGACAAAAACTATCTTGCTAAACAGGTTGTCACTGTAGGTACCTGAGCAACAAACCAAATCAAAACAGACTGCACAAATCTGCAATCCAACCTGGCAAGGCTCATCAAAGAAACTGTGAGTCGTTCTCTACTACCCATGACAACTACAAATCTGAAATTGGCTGATTATTTGAAATCTCTTGAAATAGAAAGTTCTTTGTCACTTGCTGCCTGTATTTGCTTTAGCAGATTAGATGTTATAAAACACAGTTCCTCTTGATTAACTTTGACTTAGCTGTAAGAACAAGAACTACTGTTGTCAATGCACTGAAATTCTTACTTAACTTACATTAACTTAGAGTTAACTTACATTACCAAGATGTACATACATTGCCCCATAAGAAAAATAAGCTGCTCCTCTGAATACCTGTAAGCATTACAAGCAATCAAAGAAACTAGAACTAGAAATCTAGCATCTTCACCAAATGAAGTAATATTCCTGTGTGCTAAATTCAATGCCAGCCAGAAATAAAGGCTGCATCCTTCCAACCTAAATTATGCATTACTAAAGTAAAGCACACAAAACCGAAAGACGTAACGGAAATGAGAATTTCTGGTAAAAAAAAAAAAAAGAGAGAGATTAAGTAAACACAGAGGTATCTAAAAGTCTACTATGGGTAATTTTTTTAAAAAACTGCAAACTGCTGCAAGCTAAATCTTGAGTTCCAGAAGAACCACCTTCATATTTTCTAATTGCAACAGAAGTCCATTACCTGCTTCCTAGGAATCTTTTCTAAGTGACCAGATGGCAACATGAAAGCATAGCCAGGAATGGACAACATAACCATCCCAACCCTGCAAAATGCAACTGCTTGCTACATTCCAGCTCACGTCTCTCTGAAAAATAAAACAGAAACTACAGGAAAAAGATGGCTTAGAACTGCACCGCTATTCCTATATTCTCAGTGCTTTTCTTTAACTTGTTTTTTGTGGGGCTGCCCTAAAACCCTTTTTCCCTTTATCAGAAGGTAAAGTAGACTTCTCTTCTGAAATCCTGGGTTACCCAAGACTTCCAACAGTAGTAATAAATTAAAATCCTGAATTAAAGTTTCAGTCTTTACAGCCTAGATCTTCTATATGAAGAACTGACAATTGCACATTTAAAAAAACATCAGGATTATCTGCTAACAACAAACATTAATTGCATCCTTCAAGTTCAAGGGAACTGCCATACTGCAAGGATACAACTTAAAACCCACAGGTCTGTGATGAAGCTTAGAACTGTCTCAAACTAAAACTTGACGATAAGCCAGAGATAAGTGTGCAACAAGAGTGACGGTGGTACAGTTGTTGCAGCTATCAGTGGAGCACAGATGGTGAGTTCTGCTCTGGCAGCTTGATATTGCTGAAGGAGCAGCCCCATCTTCCCCTTACACTCCCCTCAGCCACACAGTCCTCCCCTGTCTTTGTGCCAATTCTAGTGCTAAATTGACATCCAATGACTTGGTTAAATGCAGTAAATCTTCAGGGGAAAAAAAGCCTAGGGCCCCTGATAACTGCAAAACAATATATATGTTTTTTGGTTTTTTTTAATAAAATAGGCATACATTGCATGCCCTGGCAAAGTATTCTGTGCAAGGAGTGTAACTCTGTGTGAGCAGTTTTTACACCATACATACACCCCTTCACGGCTTACCTGTCCCTGGATTGTGGCAAACCAAAAGGTACTCACATACTGGAGTAAAAGTATAGGCCCATAGGGTTGTAATACTATGTAATGACCTTTAACCAGCAAAGCATTCTTCAAGATATAAACCCTGAGTCTAAGTCACGTGAGGAGTTTCGACAACTGTTCTTCTAAATTTTGATCAGACCCTTTTTTATGTAGTTTGTAACGCATAATGAAGTCATGAAGGCAGAAACAGAAAATATAGTTTACTATTTTAAAAATCGGAAGTGAAATTCCAAAAAGCAGAGAAATCCCAGCTGTGGCACAGGCCTTCTCTCATAATAAATCCTATCGCTGTCATTACTGTCTACAAAGTCCCTCCCCTCTCAATTCCTGCATCATCCACCCTTAACAGGGAATTTCATTTCACTGGTATCTTCTACACTCAAACATATGGTTCATTGCAAAGTTCACAGCTGAACTTTGTTTACGTTCATCTGAAAGCATTTTCACCTCTAACATCACCATTACAACAGTACTATTTTGTTCAAGCATACACATCCCAGAGGAAAACAAGACCTTCTTAAATGTTATCTTTTGCTTTAATAACTCCTATTGTCACTAATGCCATAAAGGTCTTGTAGTTCTGAGGGCCTGATGAGGGGTAGGAAGGAAGGGGAAAAAAAAAAAGTATTGATGTGCCACACCTCAAAGGACTACATTTGAAACACTTAAACCCCTGAGAATACCTAAATAACCACCAGCAATGTCAACAGGTTTCCACACAGAGCAAACCCACCTGCCCAAACAAGATTTCAGAACAGGGGTTAAATATACGGATTCAATGGGTGCACAATAAGAACAACGAGAACACAGTTGCCTTGTGATAGCTTATTCATTGACCTGAACTAGATCTGGTTCAGGCAAATGTTTAACAAACGTAGCATCGCGCTGGAAATTGGTCAATCTAATATACAGCACATGCTGCATTTACAAAAGACAAAAAAGACATTCTAAGGTCTTACCAGTAAATTCAATTTAACAAGCACAAAATAGAGTGTGCCAATTGTCTGCAGAAGTACTGCCCACTGAACGTAAGTTTTCCTCTGCATCTTTAGATGGTGAACAGTTCTAAATGGAATTAGAAATGGTACATGTGGCAAGTGTTATTACACAATGTAAAAAACTTCTGAAAACAGAGGTGATAGCTATTTAGTTTATTTAGAATTTTTTTTGAAGTAGAATAAGGTGGTCAGCGTGTTTTCCTAAACTCTCAGCATTTCCCTCCTCTTTCCTGTTATCATTATACACACTATTCCCCTTCAAACAGCTGGAATAAGAATCTGCTTTTAAGACCGCATCTTTGCTGACAACACATGCACTGGCTGAATCCCATACATCCAAGAATAGAAGCTGACTTGCCATCCTTATACAAAAAACAAGGCAGTGTTACACTGTTACATTTTATCTCCTAAGCTCCTGTATTTCCTTTTTTCTCGCTTCCTTTATTCAGAGGATTTCAGAGGTGCCGTTGACCAGGGGTCTTGACTTGAACAGTTAGGAAAGGGTGTTCAAGTAAAATCTAGTGAAAAGGCGCAGCTCATCACTTTCACAGAAGTTTGCAAGCCTTGTTAAAGATTAGACCAAACACATTATCAACTTTTAGACATTTTTGTATATTAATCATCACTTTTTTTTTTACCTAGCCTCTGAAACAATATATTCACAGCAGTAGGAAATGCACACATACACACACAAGGGCACACACGCACTTCTCAATGAAGAAAAATTAGAGTGATCCACAGGTCAATTAATTCAGGCTCCAACAAGCAAAAGTAAAAAAAAAAATAAATCTTTAAAAGTTGAAGGAATCCTCATAAAGAATGAACTCACTCCATCTAGCTGCTTCTGCTTTGCAAATAAATCATGAGAAGAACAGCTCATGGCATGGGTAGAGCAAAAATTAAGGCGTCAGAAAAGTACAAATGCAGTATTTGGAGCAACAGATCTTAATCTACTCAAATGTTTATGAAACCAGAAGTGAAGAAATAAAAATGTAGTTTTCCGACTACTCTAACTGTCAAGCAAGAATAATGATTATTAATATATTATTAAAAGACAGCTAGCAATGTGGATAGGAGCAGGCACTAGGGATAGATACCAAAAAGTGTGCTAAAAATTAGGACGATTCACTCTGTCTCAATACGTACTCTTCAACTTGCTCAGCATCTAGTCTTCCTTAGCTTTTTTTACTGTATTGGACGATGCAAAGCTAAAAAGGGCAGTAACCACTTAGGAATGACTTGCACAGGCAGAAGTTCCATCGCAATCATGTGAAACTGAAGGAATCAAAGAGCCCACTTTCTTTTTACATAAATGAACATGCTTCCAGTCACAAATGTTATATTCTTGATGGATATTTCACTACAAATGGCTATCCATTTGATGAATTAATGAATAAATCAGAATTGGATTACAGACCTGTCTTTACTATGTCTTTTTCTATTCCAGATTGATTTAAACTTTAACTGATCTTTCTTTTCCTTAGTATTAAACTTCAAAGATTACCAGGTATCTAGCTAATACTAAGAGACAAAAAGTATGTCTAAAGGCTACCAGTGACAAAAAACTAGACCTATAAAGAACAGAAAACATACACATTTTATTGAGGTTGATATTAACACCCTCTTCTTGAAAGCTCCATTTCTGTATCACAACCTACCAATACAAAAGCCGAGATTGGCACATTTCGGGTAAAACGTGTCACCTAGCTTTCCCCGTTTATTGCTTAAAAACAGGGTTCCACATAATAAAACTTTAACAGTCCACCTGAAGAAAACAGGCCTTTTCTGCTCAACACCACCACCATTTGGGTTTAAGTTCTGAACTTCAAAATCAGTGCTCTAAATGCAAACATGTAAGTAGCTCCGTTCATCACTGAAACAACCGGCCTCTCCTAGCAGCACAGTTCAGAATAGCTCAGGCAGGTGGGTGGAAGGCAGGCATCATCAGTTTCTAAATGGGAGCACTGTAGCAAAACTTTAAAAAAAAAAAAAGCACAGCATATAAGCATACTGCCAAGTTTTAAAAAACTATTTGGATAACCAGCGTAACAAGATCCAGTATCGTGTTTCCTCAGAAGGGAAAAAAATAAATCTGCCTTTGATGTTTTACCAAGAAGTTTGTTCTATGGCCCAGTATAGTCGAAGTAGAAATTCCAGGCATAACTTAAGAGCTGGTCATATGAAACAGGGCCTTGGGTTCTTCAAAATGCTCTTTCACAGTTTATTATGATACTTTTTATTAAGTGTAACTTGTGGTTCTTCTGAAGAAGATCCTTAAACTCTGCACTACAGTAAAACCTGAGTGTCAGTCACAGAAAATGCTCAAGTCCTTACTGCTTTATTCTTCAGATGAAAGGAATGAAGAAGAAAAACTATCTGTCCCTCCCCAAAATGCAGACACAGAATTACCTCAGGTAACAGTCAAACCTAGCCCAAGAAGGATTGCCTAAAACCTTTAAAAATACTAAATTTATGAGACAGTAAAAAGTATCTAGAAAAACAGAATACTCCCAAGGTAGACTATAATCATGGCTCGTCTACTTCCTCTTCTGAGGTGAACACACACTTCAAAGTGCTTCTATAGCTGGGCAAAGTACGGTTACAGTAAGCAACCGAGGCAAATACTCTCCTCTAGATTATGCACATGTCTTCACTTTCTTTAGGTGTAAGGGCACAAAGTAGTTCCTTCAATTACATGCAGGTACAGCAGACTGTCAAAAAATTTGAGCATTACATGAACATAACTGGGTAGCCAAACAGAAAGGCTTAAAACTAAACAGCATCACTGACAGCATTCCCAGAAGCTTTACCACTACCATCTGCAAGGGTTTTTTTCTTCTCCTCTAACCCTATAGACTCTTTTCCTGGCTTTTGAGTAGAAAATCAAAATGGTTTTGCTGCAACATAAAAGCACTTCACTAGAGCTGAGTATGTTTACCATTTCCTTTAAACAGCTTAAACTTATAAAAGATATTTGTTTTGATGCTGTCATCAACTGATGCTGTTAAAAAGAGACTTATCCATTGCATATGCTGTAAAATAGAAAAGAAAAAGAAAAAGAGTAAATTTCTCATGAAACATTTTTCAAGCAGTCCAAAGTCAAGCTTTCTTAGAAACAATAATTCATTTAAACTCTACAAGAGAAACACCTACCACTTGTCTTCCTCTTAGTTTATTTATTTTGTAGTCAACTTCACCAAAATATTTTGAAACTTGGAAACAAAGAAACAAGACAACTTCCTATCTCAGCTCTGCTTCACCACAGAAGAAACAGGACTCTAAGAAGGGAGATAAAACTGAGGGAAGAAAACAAGGTGATGCTGCTTAACTAATAAATTCATATAAATAATCTTCTCTCAATCTCTCTTAGGCCCAAAAATAACTGTTTAATCTGTGAGAAGCTTTCAAAGTTAGCACTCGGAAGTCTCAGTTATTTTCCACTGCAACGTCACCTTTCACATGTACTGTATCAGTTCTTTGTTTTAAAGACAGGAAGATTCACTTTGGATCAGAATGCTGCCTTATTCCAATGATCACTTGGAGGTGAATGCATTCAGCATGGTGATCAAAACTGTCAGCCAAACCACAATTAAGGATGCACACTAGACCAAGTTCTGATTTAAACAGCTGTAGCAATGAGCAACGTAACTGTGATTAAATTAGAACTGCCTTGGACTTCCGCTATAAGAGGAGAAAAAAATAATTTAAATCTCCTTTTTCAAAGAAGATGTCTTTTTGAATATTATAAGTCCTCAGAACTGAAGACAGACAGCAGTTCATGTGCCTTTTATTCAGGTAAATACAAGCAAGCAATAGCTAGATCTACTGTCATTCTCTTGACACGGACTGTCGTCTTACAAAAATCAGTCTGCATTTCTCCTTTTCTCTTTGAAAAGCACAAGTGGCAGGGCAGCAGGTAGACAAAACGAAACAATGAGAAACTCACCAAAATAAGCAATAATATATTGGGGGAAATGGTCTAAAATACCCTAGTTTCTGACTTCAACTCTAAGTTTTGCTGGGGATATTTTCCAAAGCTTCAAGGGTAAAGGATGCCACGCGAATGACAGCAGACATCCCAAGTGCTACACCTGCCTTCCCCTCTGCATCACAGATCTGAAGTCCTTGTCAATTTCACATCGTCAACTATAGCTACTAAAACAAGCTGAAATTTTGGATACCAGAGCTAACGATATAAAGGCTCCCTCAAACACCCTCTTCTGCTGTTATCTGGATAATATCGCCACACAAGGTCAAAGCCACCCGGTTTGGGAGCGGGAGGGTTAACAGCTAGAACTTGTCCGTGTTTCCAAAATAAGCCGGTGGCACCAGCATTGCCATTCTGCCGTGTTTACGGGAGGAAAAGCTCGGCACAAACCTCCAGCTCCAGGCACGCGTTACCGCCGGGAAACGTTACTCCAAGGCACGGCCGTGCCCCGGCGGGGCGAAGGCAGCGACCGCTCGGGGAGCGGCTGCAGCAGCCACCGCGCCCGGGGGCGACCCCAGGCCGGGGCCCCACGCTCCGCGGGGGAGCGACGCCGGAGCTGGGCAGGGGGCTGCGCCGCGGCTGCGGGGAGCAAAGCCTCGGGCGGGGGCTCGGGGCGGGGAACCACCGGGAGGGGCGCGGGGTCCGGCCGGGGCGGGGCAGCCGGCGCTGCCGGGTAGCCCTAGGACAGGGAGCCGGAGCCGGGGGCGCGGGGCCCGGGCAGGCGCAGGGGCTCCGCAGCACCCGCCGGCAGCGCCGGAGAACGGGCGGCGCGGCCGAGCGGGGCCGAGCAGCCCCAGAGGGGCAGCGCCAGGGTCCCGGGACCGCCGCCCCGTCCCGCGGGGAAGGAACGATTCTGCCGTCCCAGCCCGGCCCCCGGCCCCGGAGCTGCCCCCGCCGGGGCCCGGGGAGGCAGCGCAGCGGGGAAGACCGCCCTCGGCGAAGCCCCCCCGGGGGCGAGGAGCCCCACCAGCCACCAGGCCTGCGCCCGCCGGGGTCCCCGCGCTTCGCTGCCCCCGCCGCCGCGCCACGGCCGCGCGGAGCCCCGGGCAGCGCCAGGGCCGCCGTGCGGCGCCCCACCGCCCCGCCGCGCCCCGGCCCCACCGTCCCGCCCGCCGCGCAGACCCCCGCTCCCCTCACCGGGTACGGCGGCGTAGCAGCTCCCCCGTCTCTCGGCCAAGATGGCAGCCGGTCCCAGCCCAACCTGAGGCAGCGACTTTACAAAGTCGGGCGGGATCTGCGCACGCGCCGAGTCGCCCGCCGCCACCGCGGCGCACGGACTGCAACTCCCGGCGTGCCCCGCGCGGGGCGCCGCGCCTGCTGGGGCGGCGGGCGAGCGGCGGTGGGGGCGGCAGACGCGTCGTTCGCCTGCCGGGGCCCTGCGCCAGGCTCGCGGCAGCGCGTCGCCGTAGCACTCGGTTCCCGGGTCGCGGCTGGGGTCTGCTGGGCTGTGCGCCGGCGGGGCTGCCCGGGGCAGCGGGGAGCCGTTCGGGCCTGGCCGTCCCCTCACGTCCCGCAGCAGCCTCCCGGGCCGCGCCCTGAGGAGAGTTACCCGTGTGCGGGTCCCCGAGGAGGTAGGTATGTGTATACACACAGTGTATCCACGCGGGTGTGTTTATGGGTATGTATACACACGCCACAGTAAAAGTCACGGATACCAAAGCAGCCCTGCAGGCTAGGCCAACGCTCCTCTGAAATCACCTTAGTGAACCTACGGCCGTCCCTGGCGTTACCCCGGTGGCACTGGTGACTGGAAATTTCAGATAGTGCCAAGGGATGTTCTGGGTGATCCCAGTTTCTAACAGTCAAGCAGCTGCAGTGCCACAGGTAGCAGTGCAGGCTTTGTGACACGCAATTAGGGTTTTGTGGGTTTAATGTATCCACTGCAGATACTCAAGCTATTGATATTAACCTTTACATAAAACCTTCTTGTTTCAAGCATATTTCTTCTTAACTGGAATGTACTATTGCAGAAGTGAATATGTAGAAATGACAATACACCCCCTGGTTTGATTTCCAAAACTGTAGGAACAGTGCAGTTAAGTGTACTATGACCTTTCACAGCTGTCTTCTGAAGTAATTTTAACTTCAGTAGAAATTTAGTGTTTGCAGGAAGATGAATGCTACCCCAAGTACACATATACACTCTTAGGAAATCCAGCAAATGTGCATGCATCCCTAGGGCAGTGTGGACATTTGCAGTCTCTGTTTTTATCTTCCTGGGGTTTAGGTTTTTCAAGGTAAAGGTAGCTAAAGCAGCTGCAATTAGTAACATTCAGTGTCTGTTTTTGAGGGCACCGGCTAAGTTGTTGTCCTGGTTTCGGCTGGGATAGTTAATTTTCTTCTCAGTAGCTGGTACAGTGCTGTGTTTTGGATTTAGTATGATGAGGATAATGTTGATAACACACCCATGTTTTAGTTGTTGCTATGTCCTGCTTACTCTAAACGGAATTTTCAGTTTCCCACACTCTGCCCGCGAGCAGGGGCACGTGGAGCAGGAGGGAGCAGAGCCAGGACAGCTGCCCCGGCCTGGCCAGAGGCATGTCCCGTTGCACAGAGCATCGTGCTCAGGATGGAAACGGGGGGAGCTGGCTGGGACGGGCCGGTCACTGCTCGGGGACTGGCTGGGCATCGGCCAGCGGCGGGGAGCAGCTGCATGGTGCATCCCTTGGGTTTTTTTGGTTTGGGTGTCCCCCCCCCCCCTTGGATTTTATTCCTCACTCTACCTGTACTCTTCATTATAACTGTTGTTGTTGTTACTGTTATTATTTTTACTTTATTTTAATAATTAAACTGTTGTTATCTCAACCTGTGGGTTTTACCTTTTTCCGATTCTCCCCATCTCAGGAGGCAAAGGTGGAGGGGAGTGAATGAGTGGCTGCCTGGTACTTAGTCGATGGCTGGGGTGAAACCATCACAGTTGTCCTCTGTAATATAATTTTTTCCCTCCTTTTGTAATTGGTGTTTCAGAAAAGTGATTGCTGTTCAACACTAGCAACCTTAATCTCTTTATTTTTCAGCTTCTGATGCCTCCAAGTTCCATTTGCACCATCTGCTCTGCAAAATTCATGAGAAAAAAATGAATTCCAGGTGCACAGACTACTGATTAGTTTATGCTTGCCAGGGCAAGATGAACGTAAAGCAACCCTCACATTCAAACTCTTTCAGAGATTATTTTCACTGTTAAAAATCATGGCCTATCAGTGAACTGGAACAACAAATAACGAATTAACACCAGAACAACCTGGCAAGCACAGATGAATATAATTGAGTGGCAGAAGAGCTATGTATCCAAGATTTTACTTTTGTTTGCTTATTTGGGGAAAGGAGGGGACTGCTTGATTATTTTCTTTTTCCCTATACTTTCTATAACTACAAGATACTCAGTCAGGATGGACTTTTCTTGCTATTCCCTGTCATAACTTTCTTTTGACTAGTAAGAACCCCAACAGGTTAGGAAACTTTGCTATAACTGTGCAGCATGATCTTGTACAAAGACTTTTTAGGAAAATTGTGTACACTTGATAGCTTTCCAGATTTGCTAGGTTTGATATGGTCAAGCAGTGTTTCTGGGAGTTAATTTCTGAGAGAATATTAAATCATATTAATATTTTTTTCCCATTCTTTCTCAGTCCAATCTAGATTTCAAGGTCACTGGGACAGAGATTTTTTCCTGTGGCAAGATATGTATAGCAGTTATTCTCAGCTGGGCTGTTGCGAGTAACAATATTCAAATCACTAATCCAGAATGCAATCTTAACTGTGTTGTTACAGTCAGATCTAAGTTAGTGCTGTTGGTGCTGGTAGTTGACTGGGAAACCAATGAGGATAAGGGTCTGTGTGGCAGAGTTGTGTAAATCTCTTCCATGTTTGAATCTTTCAAGTGGTAATAAAAAAATCCTGCAGGATCATTAAAATATTGCAATTCTATTAGATTTTTAAGCAGGAGTCTATAAATGGAGATTGCTCCCTGATACCTCAAAAGCCCTAAGCTCCCTCAGCTAGAGGGGTAGGACCAGACTGTGTCACAGAAGCATTGAACACCCTTATTATTCTGCTGTCCCTAGAGTATGGGATCCCTCTCCTGGAACAGACCCCACCTTCATTCACTCCCTTTTTCTACTCTCAGCCAACAGATCCCCATTGACCTCACATAAGACAAGCATCTTCCTTCCAAGATTACATAATTTACTAAAGGTTGAACAGCAAGTTGCTGTCAGAGTTGGAAACATAATTGGGTTTCTTAGCTTCTTGACAAGTGTTTAATGATATTTTTTTATTATTATTTTAGTGAAGCACATGAAAATTCAGACAGAATCACATAAATACAAAATAATTTAGGTAGGAAGGAGCCCCTGAAGGCCTCTAGATCACGCCCTGCTTGAACCAGGACCAACTTAGATAAGGTTGCAGAGGGCCTTGTCCAGTGGAGAGACAAATATCTTCAAGGACAGAGGTCCCATAGCTTCTTCATGCTCTGGTTGAGTGATGGGGTCATAACGATTTTTTTTCCCCCTTATATCTAATTGGAATTTCACTTGCAGGAACTTTTGCTTCTTGTCCCTCACCCTGTCCCTGTGCATCTCTGCAAAAGGTATGGCACTTCTTTACACCCTCCTGTCAGGCAGCTGTAGACGGCCGTAAGATGCACTTTGCCTTCTCTTCTCCAGGCCAAACAGAACCAGTTATCTCGGCATCTCCTCATACGTCCAGTGCTCCTGATCATCTTGGTGGCCTCCCCTGAACTGTGGTACGGCAGTGCCTGCCTTATACCGGAGAGCTCAAACTGGACCCAGCACTGACAGATGGGTTCTTGCCACTGCAGAGTAAAGGGCAAGGTTCCTTTATGTCATCCTGCTGGCTCCACTCTTGGTGACACAGCCTGGGATGCAGTTGCCCTTTGTCACAGGGGCACTCCGTGCACTCTTACTCAACTTGTTTACCAGGACCCCAAAACCTCTTCCACTAAACTGCTTTTTGTTGACCCCATGTCCTGCTGAATTGGGGTTACTCCCTCCACCTGCATTTGTCTTTGTTGAGTTTCATGAGTTTTTCTCCACCTTCATTTAGGACCTCAGTCTACTAACACCATGTAAGTTAACAACATAAAGCTGCTGCTGGTACTGAAGAGACCACAGTGACCATCTCTCCATGGAAGCCATTTTGTTAGTGTGAATGCTTAGCCACTTTGGGCTAGACACAGCCCCAAGCAAGTATCACACAATGACTGTTGAGTAGTCATCAGATGTCATCAGCATCCATTAGCTACTAAGACATTTTAAAACTTTTAACAATGGCTTAACACTTCTGTCTCACTGAAGGCTTTTTGAAGCTGGTGATTTAGAAATGCAGGAATACTTTTTTTTCACATCATTTTTCATTACTGGATTTCAAGGCACTTTATAAAAAACTATAAAGTCAGTCTTCTTATAAATAAGTCTTCTGGAGCGTTTTATTAACTAGGTAATTATTGTAGCAAGTGGTTTATATTTTAAAATCAGACCTACTATTTTGAAATTGTCATCCCTAAAAAGAGAATTTTTGTTGTGCTGCCTTGTTATCAGAGTCTGAATTCATGATTTCACTCATGAAGATAACAGTGTGAAGTCGAGAGTGTGTCTATTTCTAATTGACTTTTAAATCAGAATTGATTAATTCGACTTGGGATTTAGAAAAATACCAGTACGAAAAGATAAATTAGTTCCTGTTATCTGCAGAAGGAATATATGAAACCCTCAGGTTGCTGAGAAACTATTATTATTTCCAAGTAATCTAATTAAAGGGTAAAACAAAGACATGTGGCTATTTAATTAAGTATTTTATTACTCAGTTGCTCTGCAGTGCATAATCAGAGAACTGGAAGGGAGTGATTAGGTGTCTTGAGAACGGAAATGACACAACCAAGATATGTATTTCAAAGGAAGGGCAAGATACTGGGAAAATTGTTCCTCTCTTCCCCACACAAAAGGCTGAACACTTTTTCACTGGACTGAAGGACTGGGGTGCTGGGGGTGGTGGTGTCAGAAAAAGACATGGAATGCTGGTGCTGGAATAGGTGAAACATACCGTGCATTTTAACTGACAGCTCTGTCCAGCTTTTGTCTACAGAGACCCTGCAAGCAGCTTTCATATCAGCTGGGCCTGTGGTGGGACAGCATGGCAGATATGCAGGGTACCCACAGGTAACACTTGGATCCCAGTTACTGCTTTGCTCTCTAGATGCTGCATCTAGGACATATGAAAAGATGGGAACACATGCATTTGCTCAGTGTCAGTGTAAGCTGGAAGCCTGCTTCTGCCAGGCTCTTTGAGAAGAGGTTTTGAAATGGAGATGCTACTAGAGAGGGAGCCTTTATCTTGTTTAGACCCAGGTTTGTTCCTGTCCCACCCTGATAACCTCCCTCATTTATACAGTTGTGAATTATCTACATCAGAAGGGCTGACTCATCCCCTGAGTGGTTTACCTCCTTGCAAATTGCTCTGGTATAAATCAGCTTGCATTTCAGAGCAGAACAGATGCTGGTAAAAAGCTATGTAATGTCAAAACTAATACAAAGGGAGAATGTATGATTTAAATACCCGGGGCTTGATCCAAAGCCAAATACAGCTAATGAACTGGCTTCCATTGTGAATTCTTTAAAAGCCTTTGTGTCAGCTCCAAGGAGTGTACTTTCTTTACCTTATGTAGTTCCTTGTACCAGGATACCCCAATGCCCTCCACTAAAAAGAATAAAACAACCCAAGCAATCAATCCTGTTCAGTAAGAGGTCAAGTTTCACCAAGTCTGCCTATCCCCTGGAGCTGCAGCACTATACTTCTGGCAAGAATACTGAATGAAACCTCTGGTCTTGGACTGCAAGGAAGCTAACAGGCCCAGGCTTTGAATATCCCTTGCTGAGTAGTAATCTTGCTCATTCATGCTATTTATTTTATCCGGCCTTTCTTATGCTCAGTGTGCCCTAAGTAACTGGGCAGCTGAATTGCAAACTTGAGGTGAGTCACAGCAAGGGGCAGGAAGGTTGCTGTACCAGTCCCATCGCATGCCATCAGCATACCAGGTGCAGTGCTCATAATTTCCCAGACTGGATTAAGGGAGAATTTACTTGGTTAAACTTGCTCTACAAGGCTCAGGGCTTGGTCCTAAATTCATATTACGCTCATGCTTGCTACAACTGCGAGAGGGAGGAGAAGATGATGTACTGACTTACCACCAACCCGGAGCCTCAGGCTCTCAGGGGCTGAACCAGCCTCTTGTGTAACAGGCTAGCCCCAGGGTTCCTCTAAGAAACAGAACCTGGTGGTTTTTCTCTTGTTGGGGGTATAAGGAAAATAAGAGGCAAGAGGTAAAATTAGTCCAGGCTTCTCTTCACACCAGTTCGTTTATTATCTTCTAGCTCTTGCTTCAGCTCGTGCTTGCACTGGGTATACAGACAGCATGTTCACAAGTAATAATTTCTAGCATTCTTGCAACAAAAACATAGCCTCCTTTTAACCCTTGGCACCAGCCTGATCATACCAGACTCTTACTTAAATGCTGCTAGTCCTTATTCACAGGGAAATCAAAACAGAGGGTCCCTCTGCCCTCTCTTGGGCAGTTACTGATGGAAAGTGGATAGTATCATAAACACAAAATCAGGACCTGGTGAAGTGCAGAAGCCTTTACTGAGGAGAGTGGAGGAGAAAGTTAGCTATGGTGAATCTGAAATGTGTTAGTTTAAAATCACTGTGGCAAATGGTGTTATCATAATGCTAATGCCTGCTACAGTAATATAAACATTACTGTGGATTGAGGTAGTGTTAACTGAATTAGATCCCCAGTGATGGTATTCTGTACTGCTGCACAAGATGATAGTGAGCGGGAGATCCTGTTTTGAAGGATTTTTTGCAAACGTGAGGCAATACGTGCCTCAGAGTTTACACTTGAGGCAGGTAGGGGAAGTTTACTTGTGGCATGAACTGTAACACATTTGCAAGTACTGTAAGTGTATGTCTATGCTACCTTTAATAGCACTATATTGAAAGCCAATTTAAGGCATGAATAAGGGCTCTAGTCCACATGGGACCCCTAAGCTAAATTAGCAGTGTGAGTCATCCAGTGTGCATGTAAGAAGGCTGCTGCAACCTTCAGCTGCTGCCTGGGGCCCACACAAGTGGTAGGGCTACAGAGCAAAGTACTTTACTTAGAAGATGCCAGTGATGACACCACAGTTACAACCTTCATTAGGCACCTTGTGACATTTGTTATGATACAATCTAACTGGATCATCAGACACCGTACCTGCCCCACTGCACAGAATGGCTTGTGCTAGCTGGAACTGTAGCTATGCAACACTTCTTCCATCTGCATCATTCACTGTGGGGATTCTTCACTCCTTATCAAACCTCTATGCAGGGTAAAACAACATTTCTTTCCTAATTCAGGGTGCTCCTGAATGCTGCCACCACAATATTGTAGTGCTTCACAGGCAGAAATGAATTTAGTTTTGCAATGGGTATGTAAGTCTGTGGGAAAATGAAATCATTGTCTGCAGTTTACGGGTAAGGATGAGATACAGAATGTAATGTCAAATGTTCTCATTGTTAGTGGGTACCACTTTGAGACACTCAGGTTTTGTTTTGTTAGAGTATTTGGCATTGTGCTGCATTTTCTAAGGTTGTTGATGTACTCTGAACTTCATGCAGCCTGGCAGAACATTGGTCAAATAGGAGAGAACAGAGGACGCTTGTCATGGGCACCTAGAAAATGAGTATGCATTTAATGATCACTTGTGCAAAGCCTGTCCTAAGGGACTGAGCAAGGAGCACAGGGGGTGATGTGCTATGGTAGGCATAGAACCCCATTCTCCATGCTCCCACAGCACCGCATTAATTGTCAGACCATCCTTGCCACTCTTTGATATTCATCTTCTACCTGCTGTGGCAAATGGAAGTACTGTGAACAGCAGCCTCGTTTTCTGTGCATTTCTAATTCACACTCAGCACAGATCCTCCCAATGCACTGTCAAGTGAGAATCCTGTTGAACAAATCACAGGCATTCTTTTTATAAAAAAAGTATCAGATTGCAAAAAATCCTTCTTATAAGGTATACAATATATAACTTGCCCCAGTCAAGCAGCTGACTGGCTTTGTATGGAGTGCCTGTGTGAAGCATACAGAATCTTAGACTGATGTTTTCTCCTAATTTTGAAATCTAGTATTTCCCAGTCATGCCAGTAAGGCCAATCTTTTTGTAAATATAGTTCTGAAGAAATGTCATATTCTTGGGGGTTTTAAGTGTTCCCACCCCTGCCCCCCCCCCCCCCCCCCCCCGAGTTTCTCAGCTTTTTGGTGACTGAGATACTTAAATTTATAACCCAGAACTTCCCTACTTGAACTACTACAGTAAATGAAACAATCACAGGATGTATAACATGAACAACATCCTGTTACTGTTTCATCTGCTCTGTTAGGTAGTGAGTTTTTGTACACTTCTGTTCTTTCTCCTGTTCTTTTTGGTTACATTCATTTTGTGCCTATCTTGTGCCATCTGGTGTCCCAAATCCACCAACGACAGCAACAATGAAAGGCCAAGGGTGTATATGAGTAATCAAGGCACTGACTACTCTATACATTAAGATGTAGTGTAACACAGCGCTATGAGGTGTTAATCTCCTAAATCAGAGGGTCAGGGCAAACCATGCCACTATCATGGCTTGTATTTAAGCACTCCTTATGCATTTATAAACAACAGAGAATATTTTGACAAGCGCTGGGGTGCCTTCACACTAGGTGGAGCTGATCTGTCCTTTAATAAATACTGTCAGCTCCCACCACTCTCTCCTTGGCTTCGCTGTAGTCAGGTGCTGGTCCCTTTCAGCCTTCACAGGGAAGTATGCCTTGAGCTGAAATTAGTGGGAGTTATATGAAATGATGTCTTTGTTCTGGCCTTGCTCATTAATTCAGGAAGGATGGTTTATGTGTAGGGGTTGCTGTGGGTTAGTGCGTAAAGACATTGACTATAACTGACAAACTAATGATCGGGTTTGCTGGGGAGGCTGTGGGCTGACACCTAACACAAGGTGGATACGGAGAGTTTTGTTGCCCTTAGGTCACACTGTGTAACAGAGCTGTCGGGAAGTCCCCTTTGCCTGTGGGCAGAGGCAGGTGTGCAGGAGCATACCAGAAACTGCACTCTGCCCATGGTACAACCCTGGTGTCCTGGACGAGTGGGTGGGGAACTGCCAGAGCCCCAACCCCTCTCCTGACGCTGTGAGCCAGTGCATTTGAGCTGTGACAAAAAGGTTGTTGGTGATGCAAAGCAATTGAGTTAGACAAACCTGTCCCAGGGGAACAGACATGCTGCTCCTTTGGGCACCTTTTGATTTACAGAACTGCTTGGGATGGTATCAGGTGTGCCAGTGCACCTGCAGCACTGAATATAAACACAAACATTACCACTCGCATGCGTACTGGCTGTAGAGCTGCAGGCTTCCTCCTGGGACTTCTGTCTTTGCATGTTGGCTGTTCACTGTAGGATGCTCACTGAAGATCACCTGCTGCTCAGGTAGCAAATATTGAACCTCATTTAGGGGCAGCATTGTGAGCTGGGGTCTTGGGGTGAACTCAGCACTGAGAAAGTTTTCAAATTTTTCAAAATAATTCAGTGAGAATTTCTGGGTATGAGGGGAGCCTCATTTTTAAGTATTTCACAGATACAAGGCGTGTAACACCCTGGTTGCAAAGTTCACCCCAGTTTATGACTGAGGATTATGAAAAACGTGTTTCCAATGTCAGAACAGGAGTGAACACGCAGGTGACCCCCGGGCAAGGTTGAAGCAGGGCTCTGCCTCCTGCGTGTGCAGTGGGCATTGGCTGCGGCGGGGGGCAGAGGCCGCCAGGCCTGCCCGCACCGGTGCTGCCCCGCACCGGCAGGCCGGCGGGAGCCGGAAGAGGCGCGGGCCGCAGCCAAGTCCAAGGTCCAGGCAGGCAGGGCAGCTCTCATGCCGTGCCTCGGCTCCGTCTGCGCCTGACGGCCCGGGTTCCACTGCGTGTGGTCTGCCACACTGCCGAGTAATCGTGTCTGCTAAAGACCCCATGGGGCAGCAGGGGGAACCTGGCAGGAGAGCAGGCGCGGTGTGCCGCCCGGTCGGTGCCCGCAGTGGCTCCATGGCCAGATGTGGTCCCGGGGCTGCCCGGCACTGCCCCGACACCCTGCTCCTGCGCGGCTGCCCCGGCGCCGGCCGGCCGGGCCACCGCAGCCACCACCGGGCCGCACAGCCGGCCCCGCTGAGGCCTGGGCTCGCCCCGGTGCCAGGGCCCAGGCCCCTGGAGCCCACTGCGGCGCCGGGGGCCGCCGCTGGGGCCGGCTCGGGACCTCTCCGCCCGCTGGGGGCCGAGGGCGCGGGCCGGTAGAGTCCGCGCCGGCCGGGTGCCACCGCGCACATGCCGGCCCGGCCCCTCACGCAGGCGCCGGCCCCGCCTCTACTTAAAGCGCTCCCGCGGCCACTGCCGCCTCCTTCTCCTGTGCCGTGCCGCGGCCCGCCAGCATGTCGGACCGGCTGCCGTACAAAGTGGGTGAGTGCGAGCCGCGGCCCGGCGCGGTCCCCGGCGGCCGGGGCGAGTGCAGCGGGCGGTCCCGGCCTGCTGCGGCGGGGAGCCGGGCCGCGGCGCGGCAGCGGGAAGATGGCAGCTGCCGCTCGGCCGGGCCGCCGCCGGGGGCGAGCAGCGCGGGCGGGGAGCCCAGGGCCGGAGCTCCGCCGCGGCCCTCCCGCCGCCGATGGACCCGCGGGGAGGGAAGGGGGCGCCGGGGGCCGCAGCGGCTCTCTGACGCCGCGCTCCCTTCCCGCAGCGCGGCACCGGCGGGGCCCACCCGCGGCCCACGGCTGGGCGAGTGCGGCTGCCCTGGCCCCCCGGGACCACCCGGGCCGCCCCTGGGGACCGGCCCTCACCCCCAGTGCGAGGGTGGCTTCGCGGCTGGGACTCGTGTTACACACGTCCCAATGGGATCTGACGGGTGTTCTTGTAGGCTTGAAGCTCCATAAACCCCTTAAATTGTTACTAAGGGTTGCGTGTTCTTTGAAGGCTGAAATCAAAGAGAAGATACCCTGTAAGGCTCAGGCTCATAAATAATTTGCTATTATTTATCAGGAGGCTATGAACCTGAAATACTACAGGATATATTCTTAAGCAGCCCTTGTAAAACCACTGAGCCCTTAAAAGGGGTAAAGTTCAAGAAGCAGCCCCCGCCCCCCCCCCGATACCGTTGTGTCCGTGGCCCTTCCATCACCTGGGGGTTTCTCTCTCCCTGCCAGGCTGAGGGCTGGCAGCTGCTGCCTCCTGGGCTTCGTGCTGGAGCAAAATGCAATTAGCTTATCGATATTGCACGTGGCAGTCTGACTCAGGTCTTAGTGTTCTGAAGCGCTTTAAACAGCCTGTGTTTGCTAGGTAGGTGAAAGAAAAGTGTCTGGCTATGTTCCTAAGCGAAATGGTAAGTTTCTGAAGTCTCCGAGGGAGCTGACAGAGTGCGAGGGGACCTTGGTGGTGGCTGGTGCTGCTGGGTGGCACACCTGTGCGGCTGCTGCCTGACCTGTCCCTTTGCAGGGCTGGAGTCAGGCTCCCATGCCGAGCGTGGTGTTTCCTACTGCGAGCTAGCCTGTCAGAGGTGGTCTCTTTTGTTCAGTTTTAGCCAAACTTCTACTGTAGGTCCTGTGTACAAAGGCAGAAGGAGACTTGTAACTAAAGTAGTTATGGTGCCTTGAAAATAATTTTTGTGGATCCAAGGCGGGGGGGGGGGGGCTGGGCCCAGCTCCTGGTGCACTTGGCAGGGGGCATGCTACATGTGGCTCATGGGGAAGTTATCGCTGTGCAGGCAGCCCCCCCATACAAGTCTTAACACTGTGGAAGTAAATCTCTATAGGAAGTGTCAGACCCTTGGGCAGTGTCTGTAAGGGGGAGTGCTTAAGGCTGGTGCTTGCTGAATTAACAAGCATCAGGATGTCTGCATGCTAGATCAGTTGATTAATATGCTCATATAGAGCACACTTTTTTCAGAGGGGCTGTTAGGTTTGGCCTAAACCTGTTTGAAAGCCTGTGTACCATAGTAAAAAACCATAGTAAGTGGAATATGGTCTTTCTCCCAGCTGTTGCGGGTTGTTCAGTTCAGCTGTTGCAGCCAATACCTATCCACAAGTGTGTGAACAGATACCAAGGTCTCAGCTATTTAAACTATGACACCTGTCCTACTTCTCTTGCAGCTGACATCAGCCTTGCTGACTGGGGTCGAAAGGCCATTGAGATTGCGGAGAATGAGATGCCAGGGCTGATGAAGATGCGGGAGATGTATGCTGCATCAAAGCCGCTGAAAGGTGCACGTATTGCCGGTTGCCTTCATATGACTGTGCAGACAGCAGTTCTCATAGAGACCCTTATAGAGCTGGGAGCGGAGGTAAAGTGTCTCTGAGTTTCTCCTTCAGCGTGCTTTTAGGTAATGCTCTGCCTGGGGCACTGCTTCTGCTTATATAACTACCTTGGGGGATCCTGGCAAATATTTGTGCTTTTCGGAAGAGACTGTGCTGCAGTCTCCAGATGGATGGATTATGCCTTCTCTCCTTAAGCAAAAACCTTGTCACCAGTGCTGCATGCACCTCTGGGATGTGGTATGCATCTTTCCTTTGGACAAGTCGCATCTGCATGAGTAACCATTTTGGGCTGGCTCACTGGCTTCAGCCACTCTGTCAGCTGTGCGTACAGCACCCTGAGCAGAGGTGCCAAAAACTGCTCCCACACAGCTGTGTTGTGCTTGGGCATGCGGTGCTGTGTGCTGAAGCTGTAGTGCTTGCCTCCAGCACAGATTAGTTTGTATTAAGAACCACACCATGCCCTGGTAAAGTCAGCAAAAACTAATGAAGCTTTCTGAGGGCTTATGCTGGCCCTTGAGCAGGAAAACAGGGAGGCAGTGTGGTTCAGTGATCCAGGCCTGTGGGCTCCACTGACTTTGAATTTGTTGTGTAACTATGGGGACCAGTTACCTTGGTCCTTTATTAAAGACTGAGATACTAATAAGCCATTTACTGCATTGTGTTCTCTGCCTGTCTTGCTGAATGAAGTCCAAACATTGAGTGTTTACCCTGCAGGGCATGAGGAGAGCCAGGCATCTGAGCACAATCCACATAGCTTCTGTGCTGAGCAGGGGGCTGACTGGAACCTGATGATGGATTATGTTAAGTACCTATGTGAACTGAAATTCCTTCTTGCTGAAGTTTAGCTGCCTAAACTCAAGCTGCCCAGAGATGCCCTATCTAGGTTCCCTCAGTGGGAACAGTTAAGAGTTGAGCAGTGTCATGCTGATCAAAATGCACTGGGAGAAGGGGAGGTGCTCTCTTTGTAGCAGCTAAGACGTTTCCTCAAGAAGTGGAGGGGGTAGGTGTAGACAGCGTGCCAGGTCAGCCTGGTCATGCTGTTGTGCAGGTGTCCTTTAGCCTGTTTAGAGCTGTTCCATGGTTGCAAATGGTGGAGAGCTTTGCAGAATGTTGCACTTCAAAATGGAGAGGGTCATGCAGGCACACTAAAGAGAGTAGTGACTACCAAGGAATTCACTTCTATTTTACGTACTGCTAAATTTGTTCAATAACCAGGAGCTAGCCGTACAAAACTAAAATCTGCCTGATTAAGCTGTCACAGCTACATATACAGCAATGACTGTTCAGCTTCAGGCTGTGGCTATCAGGTGACACAGTCCTGGCTTTTATAGCTACTCTGTGTATGAAACTCTTGTCCCTCCACAGGATTTAAGAGAAAGCAGTAGCCACTGAAATTTAGGAAGCTTCTTGCTGCTTCTCTTGGTTGCTGTATCCCAGTATGGCTGGCCTAGGTGGCAGCTGTATGCTTGCTCAGACACTGCCAAGCTGCTTTAGTCTGAGCACAACCCCAAATCAGTGCTGTTGGGATTCATCCAAGTCATTCAGGGAGGTACCTGCAGAGATTTAGTTCTAAGCCTAAGTTGTGGTTGTGCCTTTATGATGTATGCTGTTGTGTTGGCTCCTTCCCTGTCCTGATGCCTGCGTGTTAGACTTTGACTTGAGTTTGGATCACCTTTTCTGCCCTGGGTCACCTTTTCTACCAGAACTTTGGTGCCTGAGGGGAAGGGTTGAAACTCTGATGAAACCATACCCTACATTAGGATGTAGCTGCAGCATAGTAATCTTGGTATCCTTGGTAACTTTTTTTTGGCTAAGTTAACAATGATAGAATAAATACTCTGGGCTTCAGAATACAAGTTTTTAAATTGTAATAAAAATGCATCCTCTTCATAACCAGTGATGTAAATATTAGGCTTTGAGCCCATTAGACGTGCCTTTTATTTAGGGCCTATGCCATTATCACAAACTGGTGTTACGGATCTGAGGATGCAGAGCTGAAGTGGCCTATGTCTTGCATCAAGTGCTTGAAGTGTAAACAATATATAGGTATTCTGTATACTTTGAATTTCACGGTGCCTCCTGATGTTAGCTGTACTGAGATGGAGAGAGCTTAGAAAAACTCAGGTGAGGAGGTACAGTGCTTAACATAATAAATTCAGTTTTCCTGTGCTCCTGCCAGGTATGTTTTCACTGGCAAGTGTTGGTTGTGTAGGCTCAGATGAGGTGGTTCCTGCTGGAGCCCTTACCCTGAAGTGTCAACTTTTGATGAAGTAGGATGAGTATCTGAAAACAGGCTGAAGGATTATGCCTTATTGCCCTCTTTCCTCAAGGTCTGCTTACAAATAAGCATGTAAATACCTGCCAGTCAGCCCTGTAGGGAGCAGAGTGAGAACACATGTGTGGCTCTGGGATGTGGTGGTTTCTCTGCACACTGGGGAGCTGCAGTAGGTATGCAGACACTTTTCAGTGCAACTCAGCAACATGCTGTTGCTTTTCTAGGTGCCTGAGCCTAGTTATGAAATGTGTGGAAAATGCTTAGCTCAGCTGGAAAAGCTTTCGTGACTGGAGCACAGAGTGGCAGCTCGGTGAGCATAATCTTGGAGAATGCCTGTTGATCGAGTGTAGTGTTTCAGCTGCATGCCAGCAGGTGTGTTGCTGCATGTCCATATCACACAGTGGACACTTGCTATGTGGCTGTTCTGAAAATCTTGAACTTTATTGACCAAAACTTTCTAAACCTGCCCTGCTGTGCACTTGCTGAAGGACTATAGCTGAATGTACGCGCTGGCTGTCTGGCAGAAGCTCTCGTGAGTGAGGAGATGGCTGAATATGTGGCACAACTAAAGCTCCATTACATTCTCTCCCAAAGTGACATTATTTTTCCCGGCCTAGTCAGACACTTTTGTTTTCACCTCAACTTTGCAGAGCTACTGAGAAAGGCAGAAATCTGCACTAAATATACCTTCCTGCTTTTGCTCCCTTTTGGACTCCTGTGTCTGGGAGAGAGTGGCTAATATCTCAGAACTTTGTTCAGCAAACAAAACTTGGGTTGTTTTCCAGGTACAATGGTCAAGCTGCAACATTTTCTCCACTCAGGACCATGCTGCAGCTGCTATTGCAAAAGCTGGTATCCCTGGTAAGTTTTCCATGTTCTGATTTGGCTCCGAGTTGGGGGGTACTGCCTGTTCTAGCTAAATCAAACTGTGTACAAATCAAGCTCTTCTGAACAAGCTTCAGGATAGAAATAGCCCATCAAAAGCAGTGATTGTTACAAAACAGGACATTGAATTCAAGCTGCATTGCATCAGGCTACGCACAGTACTCCTGACAATGGATGGTGTTAGGCTATGAAAGAGCCTGGCTGTATGTTACCAGCTTTAAGCCTGGTCATTAAGAGGATTGAATGGGCTAGTTAATTAAATGGATTGGTGTGTAGGTGTGTGTGGTGCTTTCTGACAAGCCTGCTGCTAAACAGCAGTCCGCGAAGGGATGTTAACTGCCTTGTTCACAGCTACAGTGACAGGGTCAATGCTCAAGATATTTTTAGGCTAGAGCTAGACCAGCTGTGTTGCTGCCTAATATCCCTGAAGTGGTTTATCCGGATGCTGCTGTTTTGTTAAATGTCACCTTCCAATAAAAAGCAATACCTTGCAGATCAGTATGAATACGTTAAGCTGTCTGCTGTCTTACTCAGCCTGAAGGACATACAGTCCTCATGGCTTTGTGCTGGGAACTCTACGGCCTGAGCCTGGATGTTGGCAGAGGCTAAACTTGGTTTCTGGCAGCCTGGTTCTTTGCTTTGGGAGCTGTCTTTCATTTCTGTTCTAATTAGCTATGGCCACAAGTCTTTTCCTAGCAGTGGTCCGTTCTAAGTTAACAGAAGAAAGTAGTCCCTTTATCAGTTCCTTTGGCATTACTAGCTGCAAGCATTGCCTCCTCTGCCTGTCTGGCATGTGATGGCAAAGCACCAGATGGGACTCTCTAGATGTGATGTTAGGATATTGCCTTCCTCACTGCTTTTGACACCCAAAACTCAACTGAAGAGCAGTTTACAGGTGGAGGGCAGAGGTCTAAGTTTTTGACCTCTGCCCTTGGTATCCTTGTTTTGTGGAACTTGGTCTTTTTGTTAATATTGGACTTCACATACTGAGTTCATGAGACCATGGAGGAATGCTGATCCTTTGGATACGATATGAGATACTGATGCACATTTCTTCAGATGGGACAATTGCATGATTGTCTCTCTGTGTCTCAAGGTTAGTATTCTGTGTGAACAGTGAAAACATGACAATTTTGCCAAATGTTGGGGCTTGTAAATCATATGCCTGATATATGTTTGGATGACTGAGTACCACTGAGGCTCAAGTATAGCTTGAAGCCAGTACAAATGCCTGGAAAGGCAAAAATACTGCTAGATACAGCATGCTAGTGATTGCAGCATGTTGCTGGTGGTAGATGTACTGATACAGAAATATGCCCCAATAAGAGCAGACAATGCACAGCAGCTTAGATTTGGGTGCTGTGCTAGAGACTAGAATTTAAACTCAGAGTTTAGTCTGGTGCTTAATTCATGCTAAAGTCTAATCCCTCTTTTCTGCTGTGCTGGAAAATCCTGTAGTTGTGTTTTCATTTATCTGTATCAATATATCTAGTGGCTATTTCTAAACCCTGGTATCATAGGGTGTATTAGGGGAGCAAGTGCAGTGTTACGAGCATAACTCTTTTGGTTTGCTTTGCCTTCTCCATCTTAGCAGTGAGGTCTCAAAATTTTGACAGTTTGTGGCCTGGAACAGAAGGCAAAGTGATTTCACTTCTCATTCTGTGATTTTTTTTTTTTTTTTTTTTTTTTTTTTTTTTCCTAATGCAAATGTCTTTTCTGGCCTGCAGGCACAGATAATCATCTGTCTGTCTGCTCTGCTACTGAGAGTTGCTGATGAAATCTTCCTTTGGCTGCTTTACTACGTGCTGAGTAAGAAACTGGCTAATTGTGTGTGTTTGTTCCCATGTAGTGTTTGCCTGGAAAGGGGAGACTGATGAGGAATATTTGTGGTGCATTGAGCAGACCCTGTACTTCAAGGATGGGCAGCCCCTCAACATGATTTTGGATGATGGTGGAGACCTTACCAACCTAGTTCATACCAAATACCCACAGCTCTTGAAAGGTGATGTGTATTTTGTTTTGTCAGGCACAGTTCTGCTTGGGAGGCTGTTTAGACAGTCTGTTTCTATGGGAGTTCCCTGCTTGTGTAAAAGGGGTGAAGGAAGAGCAACTGGCATGTACAAACAGGCTATGAATAAGTCTATGAGAATTGCTTACAGTCCAAGACCAGAATCTTCTTACCAACAGGAGCTGTTTCCATCTCTGTAGCGTGTAAGCTACAGTGACCTGTCTTTCTGGCTGTCCTTCACAGTGCCCGTTACCTGAGAATCTGGTGGTACTGCTGACTTGCCAAAAGCTTCCTGGAAAAGGGCTGTGTTTTAGGATTGCTTAATGTCTGCTTGCAATTAATATTTTTAACATTAATGCTTTTTTCTGCCCCATCCTCTTAGTGAACCTCTGGATGAAGTTATGACAACCTGTAGTCTTTTTTGGAAAGGGAACAGTTTTCTAACCTTATAAACTACAAGGTGTTACCCAGTTTGTCAGCACAGATGCTGGTGGAGTCAGGGTTGGGTCTCTTGCTTTGACTTATTTCCTTCAGTGTAAGTTAGCAAAACTGAAAACAGATCAGTGTGGGGTTGCTGGCATGTGTTTATGTAAAAAGATTTATCTGAAGGGAATCTCATGTGACCTGCAGTAGCAGGCTGGTCTATGCCTGGCAAGTATGGCAGATTCTCCTTAGCTCTGCCAGTGTCCATCATCTGTGCTGCTGCAGGTCGCAGGTGCCCAGTGTTGCTAAAGAGCATGTTTGATCTGGGATATGAAGAAAATTGGATGATGCTATGGGGTGGAAACTAAACAGATACAGTGGGGTGTGATGATGTGCACCTTGGTCTGTAGAGGTGAGGTTGCTGTAGGAGCCTGCTGGATCAGCTCTCCTCTGACTTGGACTGACTTTAGAGGAAGCTATGGAGGAAAAAAAATCTGAAGGTGGCAGGCCATGGTTAGGGCTGTGTGAGGGGAGGAGTCTGGGGCTGCTCCCCATCCATGTGCTCATGCGGGTAGGGGCACCAGGAAGACAGCCAACATCTGTGTGACAGGCCTCACTTTCTTGTTCATCCTCAGCCTGATGTCATGAGTAATTCAACACCGAACATCTTTGTTACTTAAACTAATGAGAGGTTTTTGGTGGTGTCTGCTCAGCCATGCTGGGACCCCCTGTCTTCCATCGAAGGTCTCTTGCTTCCTAGATTGCCTCTGTCTGATGTTCATGACCTTTTGCTTTCCTGCTATTTGATGCCCAGGAATAACACAATTGGTCACTCCTCCCTGTCTTCCTGGCATTGTCAATTTTCCATGTTCATACCCTTTATTTTGCAAGGTTGTTTCCCTGCCATGCACATGCAACAATTCAGTTGGTGTCCCTGTTCCTGGGGGTCGTTGTGCTTAGCCCCTTTCATACTTCCAGCCCTCCTGCTGTCTGCTTCTTTCTCCCCTCTGGCCCTTTGCTCTCTGGTATAGTATGGTGCAGTAGGGCAATGGCTGTTGAACTGTCTCCTAGTTGGATTGTCTCCATCCATCTCTAGTCTCCCATGGATAAAAAACATCCCTTCTGCCTGGGGTTGCTTCCTAAATTCATAGGAATGGCTTTTCCACTGGGTATTTAGTCTAGGCAGGATGCCATACGTGTCAACTTTTCTCTTGCTAAAACCTGTGCGTGCACTACCTGCACTGACCATAGCTGAAAAGCTTCCTTGGAGCAGTTCAGTAAATTAAAGCTGCCACTGGAGGGTGACAGAATGTGATCTGTTTTACCTTCCAGTCCATTTTTCCTTGGAAACAGCAAAACTTCCAGAATGGGACCCACCAAGTGGTCTTGATCTCATTTAACTGAGCTCTGTGCTTAACCCTTTGCTGTAAAGACTGCTTAAATTAAGCTGAGTAGCATCCGTTTTTTGTATCTTGAAAATACAAGGCTAATATCCCAAGGGCTTGTGATGATATTGGACCTCTTTGGGTGAGAGGTAGGGCAATAGCAATATTAGCAGAGCATGCAGAGTGTGTCAAAAGAGGGGTTCGTGAGTGCAGGAGACATTTTTGCATGCAGCATCTGAAAGTGCCATATGCCATTTAAAGGCTGGACAAGTTTTTTGGGCAAGGGAACTGTCTGTCTTAAATTAGAAGTAGCTGAAGCGTTGGAATAGAAGTTAGTTCAGTCCTAGTGGGAAGTAACAGTTGAAAGTAGGGCTCATTCAAGTCTGCTTCAACTAGGAGATGCGTTAAATAGCTGGGTGGAAATGCTCAGCAAGCTTTGCCTCTCCCTAGTTGTGACTGCTGTTGGAGGGCAGAGTGGCCTTATTCTGCTGAACTAAATGCCTTTAAACCCAAGACAAATAGAGGCAGTAGGGGGAAAGCTAGAACTGAACAAAGGAGAGAGAGGAGAAAGTCATCTTGTGCAAGGGAGGTCTCTGGCATCTGCAGAAATCTGCTGTTGAGAAGGGAAGGAGAAGACTGGAACATTTGTGGCCTGATGCAGACTGGCTCGCTGATCAGGTAAGAAGTACAGGGGATCAGAGCGGGTCTGAGTGTTTAGCAAGACTTCTCCAGTTGAATGCAGCCTTTTCCTTGCTGTAGGCCGCCTGCTGTTCTCCAGTCACTTAAGTCACTCTGGCATTGAAACGAAGTGGTGTAGGCAGCACTTCTAGCAGAGTTGCAAAGTAGCTTAGACCAGCTGTAAATGTCACCTGGGGGCAGCAGGCAGGTGGCCTTCAGGGACAGGAGGCTGCTGGTGTACATGGTAGGAGGTTCACTTGGTGCAATTTTAAAGGCAATCTGCTAGGCTTAGCAATGTTAGCCAGGAGAGCTTTTGAAGGATGAGCGTGTCTCCTAGTTGCCAGACAGACCAGAAGAGAGAGAGCAGGTTTGAACTGGAGGTTTCTGTCACAATCTCCCACAGATTTCCCTCACAAGGGGGTGGTTGTACTTGGTCGAGGCAGTTGCACTGCAAGATTGATAATTTTGGGAGACTTGTTACTGTTGCTATATTTCATTGTGCACCCAGCAATGTTCTTTAAGTTGTCTTGTTCCCTCCAAGCAAGCCCTGAACGTGTTAAAACCTAAATTTGTTCTCTCTTTAGGTAACTGCCTGGGAGGGTGGTTCCTGAAGGCCCTTAGAGGTCTGCGGTGACAGACCTCTGTGGGGGTAAATCCTAACAAGGCTCCATGTCCTCCTGGTGTCGTTGGTCTGGTTTCCCTTGGGTGACACAGTGCTGGTGCTTCTGCCTGGTGGTCTGGGAAGTGAAAGGAAGGTCTAATGGCTGCGTGTCTTGGGCTCCATTGGGATGTCTGAGCAAATTCTGGTTTGAAAACTGCTTTGAATCGCACTTGGGAACTGAAACTGAAGCTGCCCGTGTCGGTGGCTGGCAGCTCGCCTGGCTCAGATCAGCTGGCAGCTTTGTAGGCAGCAGGGATGCGTCTGGACCAGCACCCGCACCTGCCTGCTGCTGTCCCGCGTGGGGGGGGGGCCGTGCGTGGGGGGGGCCGTGCGGCGCTAGGGGGCGCTGTGGCGCCGCGGAGCGCGAGTGGGGCCCACGCGGGGGTGGGGCACGTGGGTCCCAGCTGCGCTGCCCCGGGCCCGGAACTTTGAAGCTGATTTTAACAAGCTTTATTCTTTTGCACTTATTAGAGCTCTGGTACAAATCTGGGGTTCCCCTTCGCTCCCCCCGTCGCTGGGGGTGACCTGAGCGGCTGGGCAGCTGGCGCTGTGGTGCATGCTCCAGCTGGGCTGGTGGAACTCACAGGGCTGGGGCAAAGCACCCGCCTGCCTTCTCCCAGGAGCCAGGCCGCTGCAGCCTGCTACGGAGCCGTGCCCAGGAGGCACAGCACCCCTGGGTGCCTGGTGGGTGCAGGTACGTGTGGCTCTGAAATATGTGCTCTGGCCTTTCTGCCCTCCAGTGTCCTTTCGTCTGGTCTCAGGGAGCCTCCCTGGAGCCTGCAGCCCCCTTGGGTGGCTGACCTCCCTCTTTGTCCTCTGTAGGTAAAGCCAGCTGCTCAGCTGCAGGCATTGATCCCATTAGCTTTGTTCCTGTTCCTCCCTTGGGTTGTGCTACTGCCATTGCTCCCGCCAGGGATGACTGTTCTGCACGCTGTTTGCAGAGGTGATTCTCCAGTTATTCGTCCTGTCCTATAAATTTCACATAGGCCTTGGTGGCTGGGGAGGTAGTGGCACTTGGACACTTCTCTTCGATACACAGAATTAACGTACTACATAAATAATGTTGGGGATTTTGCTGGGGGTTATTGTTGGTTCCCACTTGCCTGTCCCTGAAGTAATACTGGCTGCGGAGGAGCTGCGTGGGCAGCGGTTGAGAGCCCTCCTGTTGCCTGGGGATCTTGGGCAAGTCCTTTGGCCTTCCTCCTTTTGCTGTTTTTGAAATAGGAAGGCTATTACTCGCCTTTTTTAAATACTGGGAGGGCTGTGGATAGAATGTGGATAAAAAATATTTGTAGGAGTTGGGAGTGATTATATGTTATATAATGAGAGAGAAGAATTAAGAAAAAATATATGAAAAGAAGGAATGTCTCTGTTTACATGCACTCACATAGGATAACCTGGGCTGTCGTCAATAAAAGGGCCTGGAGAGATCGATTTATGAATGTTGTTTATTTCTCAGTTTTTCTGTCAAAGTGACTGTAAAATTATTTTGCTTATGAGCATCCTTTCAATTTTATTCTGAGGTCAATGTGAGAAGTTGCTTGCCTGGAGGGGCAGTATCTTTGCATCACTGGTGTATGTGGAACTTGGTATTTGTTGTTTTCATATTTTTTGTTGTCTTGTGAATCTGAATTAGCTCTAAATGCCACATGGATCTCTTTATAGAGATGTTGCTTGTGTTGGTGGTTTAAGCCTGATTTAGCACAATTCCTCTATATCCCCCAGTAGTTCATACTTCAACAAAGTAATTGTCTTGTGGTATGCCTCCAGTCCTTAAAGAACAAATATAATGACCATATCTTTTACATTGGAAATTCAGCCAGACTGGATAGTTTAGTTTCAGATTTAGTCTGATTGTCATACATGGAGTACCTTTTTGTGCAGATAGGCTTTCAAAGTAATCAAGGTGTTGCCCAGTGTAGCAATTAGACAGTTTATGTATAATGAGATATTATTGAGACATTGAAGAGGAGAGAGAGATCCAGAAGTCATGTGCAGTGATGCCATTTCTGAACAATTGGCTACTGTCAAAAGGTCCATGAAGAGTCAGGATCCTTAAAGCAGGAGGATGCCTTTACAGCTTGGGCTTTCAGTGTAATGTGGAGCCAGGTAATGCCATGAAAGTTCCTGTATTATCAGGATCTTAGTCCATTATATAATGTTGGTGTTTCTAGACAGTCCTTTTTCTCTGGTCTCTGCCACCTGGACTGTTTTCAAACAAGGATATATTTGAAATAATGTTTTTTTGATTGTGCTTGTAATACCCATGAAACTGAAGTTTCGCGTTAGCTGCTATCCAGGCTTAGTGGAGGCATTTCTGCTGTTTAATCAGAGCTGAAGTTGATTACAACAGGAGGTGATGAGCTCATACACTCACAGGAGTGGTGAACTGCGTATTTGATTTTTTTTTTAGTTGTTTTTTTTTTCCATTTGATCCAAGTGCTTTAAATTTAAGTGTGGTTATCTAGGTACCATCTCCTTTCAAGCTACCTCGCAAGAATTGACTATGATATAGGAACATCACTGTGGTGAACATCTTTCCCTTTTTGCAAAAGAGTGTTTTGATTATTTTGTGAGCAATTAGTGGGGTTTTTCCTGACTCCCCTGGTTCCTTGCATTTTTTCAAATAATATTTTGTCCTGCTCTTAAATTGCTTTGTAGGGGAAGAAACTGGTTTGAAGTTTCAAACTACTGTTTGAGGATCCAGGTGAAGGTTTTTATCTCTTTTCTGCTTCCTGCAAAGGGTTTGTTTAACCTGGGCCTCTAGAGCATGCTCCCAGCACCTGGATGTGTTGGTTTGCAGCAGTGTTAACTCAGCTAAGGTGAATCTTTTTACTCTCCTCACAGGAATTAGAGGTATTTCGGAAGAGACAACCACTGGAGTTCACAACCTGTACAAGATGAAGGCTAATGGGACCCTGAAAGTGCCAGCTATCAATGTTAACGACTCTGTCACCAAGGTAGTGCAGCCAGACCCCTTCTGCTGTGTTCTGCTGTCTGACTGGATTGGTTTCGGGTTGTTGTCAGTCCCATGCAAGTATTCCTCCTCTTGCTGAGCTATTCTTGACCTGGTGCTGAACAGATTTTCACCTTATCCTTGAAGTGAGCCCGTGATATCTAATGGGAGATGCCATTGTAAATACCCTGTTTTCAGAACATAAAGGACTTTTTTGTGTGTAAGGACATGCATTCTTCTGCATTTTAATAATGTGAAAACACCCTTCCAAGTCATGGCTCCTGGGATACAGCCAATTCCTGTGGCAAGGAGCATGTCCTCACTCTGAGTAGCTTAAAGCTCACAGGTAGGTGGCAGGTACCAGCTGGAAAAGAGAGCATGACCTACACGAGCTTGTGGCTGTTAAAAGGGTGGTTGATCTGGCAAGGTATCTCTGCAAGCAGCAGTTGCAAAGGATGGGGAAGGAGCTATTTATTCCTTGTGCAGCTATATTACTGCTTGTGAGACAAATTCTGGTGAACTGAGGGATGAAGGGGAATGGTGTTTAACGGGTGCTGGCGATTTTTGGATGCAGGTGAATTATAGTGGGGATTTCAGGTGTACTTAAGGTTTATGCATCTAGATGTTTTTAAAATCTAGTTGCTAAATCTATTTCAAGTTACCATGCTAGCATTATCCTATTGGACATGGAAGTTCTCACTGACTCTTTGGTCTGCTTTCTCTGCAGTTTGCTATCTGAAGAGTATCTCCTTTCTGTTCACAAAAATGCATCTGGCATTTTTATTTCATAGCTAGTGGGCTGCAATCCAGTTGGTCTTGGAAGAAGCTTGTTGTTTCTTTGCATCTTTTCACCTAGATTTGTGCCTCCTGCATAATAACTATTAGTTTAATAGATTTGGTAATTCAGATGTTTCTAAAAAAGCCTCTTGGGTTGACCTCACTTTATTCTAGTGCCAAACAAGTGCTTATTTTCAAGTACTGTTTGGTATCTATGTAGTAAAAGATTTGTACAATCCACAGTTACAGATCTCCAGGATGACATGCAACTGAGATGACACATTCTGCTCTCCCAGGCTGATATTTTCAGTTGGCATTAGGTTCCTATCCTAGTACTTGGAGAGACAGGGAGGCAGCATCCAGGTCAGCACTTCCCTCCTGCCACCCAAATATGTTTTTGGGTGGTACAGATATCTGCATCTGGCACTCTGCTACCTTGCATGGGAATACAATGGTGTCTGAAAGGCTCCAATTGCAACTGTGGGGTTTGGTGAATAGGAATCAAATCTGACCATGCTGTTTTCCTCCATTAGAAGGCATGTAACGCAAGGAAAATCTGCTGGAGGACTAGAAAAGAGGATTACCAACAGGCACTAACTTTGGAATTTGGAGGACTGGCAACACAAATATTCTGAAATATTAATGGCAGATAGGCCTGTGATAACTTAGAGGCACTGAGTCATGAACGTCTGGAGCTGAAGTATAACTTCTTACACATTAGTCCTTGGCCACCTTCTGAGGCTGGGAGCAATGTGCTGCTTACCTTGTAACTTGCTGAGATAATGCATTGGGAGTCATAGCTGCAACATTTTTATACATAGACTTCTGCATTTTTATATTATACAAATTTTACTGTTGTAAGCTATAGGCTGAAACCAAACTGTAACATCACCTTACAGAAGCTAGATGGTACCAGTCATAGCTGCAAGGTAGGTCCCATTTGTGCCCCTACTCACATCTAGGTACACAGTCTTAAGATTGCTTATAGCAGACAGTGCTATCTGTGTTAAGTGAAAGCAAGAGTGATTGGTGACCTAAAGCTGTAGAAAGCACAGAGCAGGCTTTGAGACCAGAATTTTGCTGTAAATGGTGAGTTCTTTATACCCATGCCTTGGGGAAGCATAGCACAACTTGTGTAGTCAGACTTTTTTTTCATTTTTTAAATTTTTTTTAGATTCTTGGCTTCTGTAACTCTTCAGATAATCAAAACTGTTTATACAGCCCATCTTCCTGGTCAAAACAAAGGGCCCAAGGAGAAAAAGAAGGAGCATTCCAAAAATCAGTACAGCAATATGTGTTTGTGAGTTTAGGAAGATGTTCAAGTGGAATACTGTTTAACATCTGACTTGGCAGGGGAATTTTGCTTTGGAGATTGGGCTGTTAAGCTCATGTTAAATGTTACAGTAGAGGATGCTGTGTGATGGGGTGTTAGGAGCTGAAATCCAGGGGTTCTTGGCTGCAGTGACTAGTATTGTGAATGGCTTCTTGCTGGATTTTTCTAGATCTGAGCAGTGGTGAGGTCTGGCAGTGTTAGTGTAACTCAACCTGGAGGAAGATGCAATTTTCATCTTCCTGGGCTTCAGGAACCAATTTCTCATGGTTGATGTGGGCAACTTGCTGCTTCTGCAGGGTGCATGTGTCTTGCAAAAATAAGAATGCGTGCTAATCATTTGGCCAGCAGTTCTGGTGCTGTCTTGCCTGCCTGTGGCACTTGGCTCAGTTCATTGTCTGATAAACAGCAGCAGAGAACTGGTGATCATCTGGTTAAGGAACTTAAGACCTACCTACCTGTGTATGCAAGAATTGTTTGTGCTTTTATTTGATAAATTCAGATTACCTCTAACAAGCTTTTAACATGTACAAGCCCTAGTCAGTAGACACAACATATATACGAAATACTTCTCATGGGTGTGTGCTGAAGCCCATATCTAGTATAAATAACTATAGAGATAGAAACTGGATACGTAAAAATATCAAACCAGGTTATTTTTCCATCCCTCACTGTGGTTAAAGTATTTAGCTGGCTGTCAGTCTCCTGGTTTGTAGTACTGATATACAAGTCTGTTTTGTTTCTCTAAGGAATTTTTACTTGAGTGACTTTCATCTGTTTGAAACAGCTCCATTTTCTTCCTCAGAGCAAGTTTGATAACCTGTATGGGTGCAGAGAGTCCCTCATCGATGGCATCAAGCGTGCTACAGATGTCATGATTGCTGGAAAAGTAGCAGTCGTGGCAGGTTACGGTGATGTGGGCAAAGGCTGTGCTCAGGCTCTGCGAGGCTTTGGAGCTAGAGTCATCATCACTGAAATTGATCCCATCAATGCACTGCAGGCAGCCATGGAAGGTGAGAACTGAAGGAGATGCAGAAATTCATTCATCTGGCGGGGGTCTCTGTGTGTCAGTGTGGAGCAATACATGGTAGTTGGCTGAGAAAGTTTCAGTGGGCTTCAGCCCTGTCCCTGTTGAGGTGAAGGTGATTCCAGTTCAGCTGCAGGAATTCTTTTCCTGTTAGTGAAGGATTTTATTAGTGTATAGACCTAGAAGATGTGTTTGGGGTCAAGGATATAGAGACCATAGAGGGGTAAGGCTCCAATTTCATAGTGCTGAAAGCCTGGTTTTGAACGGGTTCATTATCTTCAAGTTGTGCAGCTCTAACCTCCAGTGTGGGTTGTGACTTCACGAGAATATCTCTGCAGTGAAACATCAGGCTTGCCTTCAGTAGGTGTTCTTGGAGAGCAATGCCGTGTGCTCTGCCTTTCCAGCTGTGCTCATAGTGTGCTTTGGCAGCTGTGCTCCTTCTCTCATCTGGGTGCCTCATGTAATTGTGCTCCTTAGTACCAGTTTATCCCATTTCTATTCATACCTGACTAGAACCTGGAGGTGTTGTGTGTGCACTTCCCTTTGAAAACTTGACCTCCTGAATCCAGTCTGAGTGCTGTGGGAGATACTACACCTATGGACAGAAGAGGTTGAATGTGTAAATCTATGGATTGGAAACAGCTGAGGGATAGATATTTTTGTGCTAAGTTGGTATTCAGTAAGGCAGGTATGCCCACTACCTTGCATCCTCCATAGGTCAGGTGCTGGCACAGATTTCTCTCATGCATTCTTTCTCTGTACTTTTCTTCTTGTAATATTGTATCTGATTTCTAATAAAGTGCTGGTGGTTGGATGGAGGAATAACTTTTTTCTCTTTTTCAGGTTATGAAGTTACAACCATGGAGGAGGCCTGTAAAGAAGGCAATATCTTTGTTACCACCACTGGCTGCACTGACATTGTTCAGGGCAGGTATGGTCTAGCCACTTGCTTTAGTGAAAGCATCCCTGTACAGTTACCTTTTTTTTTTTTTTTTTTTTTAAATACAGTCATAACTTGTCAGCAGTATGGTGAGGGTTAACACACAAATTCTGGACACCAGGGTTTAACATCATTTTAGTGAGAAAATGGGGCTTTGGCCTTTCAGTTCTGTTGGGTGTTGGCACATTGCAATTGCTCCTGCCTTAGTGTCTGATGATGGAGAAACAAAAGGTGTAGAGGGATATATAAACTTTAGAGAATGAGAGCATCAGGGCTAAATTTGTGTTAGGGCAGATAAATGTGAACAGAAGAGGTAGGTGAAGGTTGAAAGTGATTCTGTCTGTGAGTACGTGTAGCAGACTTGAAACTAGTCTGTTCTCAATAAACTGCCCTGCTGGTTTTTTGGTTGCCACTTCTTAGATCTCAATTTATAACCCCTCCACTCTTCACAAACTGATTCCTGTCTTTGCCATTATGACTCCCCATGTCGTAGTGGAAGATCAGATTAAGTGGGAGCAAGTAAGGCCATTAGTCTCCAGAGATGTAGAACTGCTGAAAACTTTAAAATCATGAAGAAAAATTTCTTTTGTTTAGGGCAGAGAATAACTGCAGATATTTCATTTTTAATCAATTAAACAAAATAGCTTTACTTTCCATACTGGGAAGATATTTCCTCTCCAATAACCTCTTTATGTTCCTTGGGAAGTGTCCTTCCTCTAGAAGCTTGAGAGGTTATTTTCCAGTAGACTTCACGTGCCTGGAAGATTACCAGACCCACACATCTTGTGAGAGTCAAATGCAGTCGGTGAGCCAGGCACTTTTCATTTCTCCTTGAGCAGGGCTATGGACCAGAGAATCTTCTGGTGCTGAAGAAAAAAAATTTTGTGCGTTAACTTCTGATATGCTTTTTTTTTTTTCTTTTTGCAGGCACTTTGAGCAGATGAAGGATGATGCCATAGTGTGTAATATTGGTCATTTTGATGTGGAAGTTGATGCAAAGTGGCTGAATGAAAATGCAGTAGAGGCGGTGAATGTTAAACCTCAGGTGAGACAGCCCTTGCACAAGCTCTCCTGCTAGAAAGAAGCAATAGCTAATCCGTGTCCCTTTCCAGAAAGGGAGTTATTTCTCTTCAGGTACTCTGTGTTTCTAGCTCTCTGGGAAGCCAGTGTTGCTCTGGGCTGATCAGAGTGGAGATTCTGCTCTGCTCTTCCCCAGTTAACCCGGAACAAGCTGCATGTTGTATTCTTGTGTTCGTATTAAAGCAACCGGTTCCAGCCAGTACCCAAGTGTACAATGTGTTCTCTGAGAGGCACCTGGTATGGATGCATCTTTCTCCGTGTGTTTCTTGTTCCTACTTCCTTGGCAAACAGGAGCCTACCCCTTACTGGTGGTTGTGTAGACAATTAATTACACCAAGTTCATTCCTTACAGGAAGCCAGCTTTGATATTTGGGGTATGGTGAGGAGGTATGGCAATATGCTTTCTTTGTTAGCCCCCAGTTGAAAACAATGCCATAACTCAATTTCAAAAAGCAAGTTGGATGATGAATACAGAACAGACCATTAGAGTCTGCATAAAACTTAAGAACAGAGCCCATAGGCTGCCTGGCAGCTGATCTGAATTTCCTCTCAGCAAGATGCTTGCTCGTGTGCTGCTCTGCACCAGAACAGTCTTGGTCCTGGTGCAGGGGATCAGGATTAGAGTGAATCTCAAGGGAATGTCTTTTGGTATTTTGTCAAGGTTTGAAAAAATTCACACCTCATTATTTTCAAAATGTTTATTTTTACTTGGAGACTGAAGCCTCAGGAAAGCCTATCTGGAGCTCTGCCAAGCTGAGACTTCTTTCCCAGACTTAGTGGCTTCATTTTAGAAACCTGTATAGACCAGAAGTCTTTGTGTGGGCAGACAAGACGAGATGTGTTATCCTTGCTTAGCTTGCATTCCCACCATGTGTTTACGTCAAGCTGTGGCTGTAGGTACACAGGAAAGTAGGGATCTAAAAACTTCAGCTCTTCAGCAGAAAAAGCAGAGAAACAAAATGAAACTGAATTAAAGCTGGTTTGTAACACCAGCAATGGGGGAAGAACATCACATAAAGCAAATCAGGCTTTGTCTGACTTGGCATGGGGCTTCCAGTTACCTTTTCAAGAGGGAGCGTGCTTACCAGCAGCAGGATTCTGGGACAGGTTTTCTACTTTTTTAAAAACACCACACCCAAGCATACATCTTAGATCTCAGTCTGGTCTTCCAATTTTCATAACTCCCCTGTGGCTTATTGGCCACCCACATCAAACTCTTCCTAAGCAGTTGTGAGAGTATTTTCAATATTCTGTTTGCTGCTAGGACACTATGTGGGCTCAGCTAGTTATGAAGTTATACCCTCAAGTTCTCACTACATTCAAGTCTGCTCTTGCCCATGACCTTAGGGTGGAGCTGACTTTACTCAGCAGCTCTTGTCCTAGAGGAGCCTGTAGCTAGCTGCTTGCTTGCTGGTAGCTTGGATTTTAAAACTAAAACTGGACTGCTCAAAAAGTAAATGTTTTTGAAGGCTAAATTGGATGTTAATATGGTAACATGCAAACTACCTGCACGTGGCCATTCAATGTGGCTCTTAAAAGTCCATATGAAAAATTGTCACTGTTGGCAGAGTAGTCCCTTTTTCTTCATTTACCTTCATATTGAATGTGCCTGTCTGTCACAGATGTAATGGGCACAACGAGATGTAGTCTAATCCAAGGTATGAAAACTCTTAACAAGTTTATGATTAAAACTAGTGTATTACCTTTCAAAAAGGGTGGAATTGGGGTCAAGGTTATCCATATGGTTTAATGCTGAAGACCTACCTACCTTCTGACCTGAACTCTCTGATCTATTATATAAACTGCTGGTGTCACAAGCAGGATGTTCAGAGTGATGCAAAGGAGATACCAGCTCACAGAGCAAAAGCTGTGAAAATAGCTGCTCAGCGTGATGTAGGTGCCGCGAGTGTGTTTGCCTGGAAGTCATTAGCTAAAGTTTGTAAAAGGTGTCTGACAGCCCAGAGTGGACTACCTCTGTCTCAGCCTGATGCACAGTTAGCTGAAGCTAAGAGGATTTGCTGGTGGAAATAGCACTTCACCCAGGGGCTGTTCTGGTACTTTTCCTTACCCACCTACTGGTTGCCACTGGAGCTGGGTTGTGCCTGGAGGTAAATCTGATCTTACATGGCCATGCAACATGTTCAAAGCTTTACTGAAGTGAGTATGGCTTATGGATGTGTACATTGCTAAGCCAAATAAAAGCTGGTCTGTGACTCAGGTTAGTTCTTGAGTTTTGTTGACTTCTAGCAGTGAATCTGAAGCAGCGTTTGAATCTCCAGTTGGATTCTTAGGGGTGTACTTGATGCTGTAGGTAGCTACACTGTGCTAGTGGTATACCCCTCTGCTCCATTTTGTGTCTGCTTCAATTTCTTGTCACTGAACACTTCAGACCTGCATGATGAGTTAAAGAAGTACCTGCTGAGCAGGTGTGATGTGAACAAGTTGTGTGTAAAAGCTTCATTATTTTCATTCTCTGTGCCTAGTAGCTATGGATGCTGGGCAGTTGAGCAGGAGTGGACTAATACATATCATAAAAGCTCACTTGTTTCAGAAGGTGGAGAGGCAGGGACTGGGCAGCAAAATGTGACTTTAGAGCCCCAAATTCCATGCTTGAAACAAATTAAAAAGGATTGAGTAGATGTTTTCTGCAAGTGCGTGTTCTGGAAGAGTTAGGCAATAACTAGGTTTAGAAGCAAGCTCCCAGGAGGTATTCTGCAGCTTCCACCACCTGCATGGGCATTTGTCTGCATGTGCTAAGACCTTTCTCTGGGCAGTGGTGATGAGTCATTACAATAATTGATAGAGTTGTTCTTATACTGAAATCTGGGAAGGAAACAGCTGGTGTGCCACTTAGGCTGTTACTCCTTTCTCAGATTCATTGAAGGGACACTTAGGTTGTCATCTTGTCTTGTGGGGGCCTCCAGGGGAGGTCAGTGCTGTGTTTTAAAGGTGTGAAATCTTGCACTTACCTTTAGTGGAACACAGTTTTTTCACATCAGTGTTGTGGGTGTGGTATCCTATGTTTTGTAATATCAAGTACTAAAAATATTAAAATTTTTGCTAAGACCTGGCAGCTTTTTTTTCTATATCCTGTAGGAGGGGGCAGAATATAGTACAGGAACAAAAATCTCTAACCTCCTATGAAGACATCTGTCTCTTGCTCAGAGGATTAATACCAGAGCTGAGAAGTGCTAGGCTTCAGCTAGAGGTACCGAGTAACTGTGTAAGTGTCCAACATGGTAGTTTTCAGTACCATATGGTCTCCATTTACAAGTGGTGAGCTGGTGTAAGTAATGTTTAATACTTGGGAAAGGAAAACATCTTACTGTGCCATTCTCACTCATCTGTTGCTTTCCAAGTACAGTTAAGGAGGAAATAAGTTTTACTGAAATGCTGGCAGGTTGTTTTGAATATGGGTTTGCACTGCAGTCCTGCTTACCTGTGTTCTGGTGTTAGAGAGACTGATGTATAGCACAAGCTCAGCCCTAGAGGGGAAGAAAAGGTCAGGGTGGGATCAATGGGCTTTGGTTGTGAAAACAAATTATTTGTGTAGCAAGGTGTGGAGGGAAGTGTAAAACAGCCAGAAAGTGCAGAGCAAGCTAAATGCTGATGGGGAAAGGGATGAGGCATTTGTATAAGTGTGGAGATGAACTTAATACTTGGATAACTTGAATTCTACTTCTGTAGCAATTTCTTGATTTATGAATCAGCCCGTTTATGTACCTGTAGATGAAATGTGTTTCCATGGTGCTGACTTAAGCCTCTGCTGGTGCCTCTTCTACTTTTCTGTGCAAAGACATTAATCTGCATTTTCTACATTACCCTGTACACTGAATGACTCGTCAGCAGATTGCCAAACATATGCGGTTCTATGCACAAGCCAGCAGCTGTGCATGTGCAAATTGTGTGGATATTGTATGGATATAATATTTTGACACCTAAACCACCCAATTCAGACTTCAGAACTGAAATGCTACTTAACTGCTACCTTGTAGTAGTTTTAATCTGTAAATATAATATTCAATATAGTAGTGTTCTGCTTTTTGGCTGCTTTCTTCTTTCTTTCTTTGCTTCCACAATCTTAAGATAGCCCATATGATATTTTTGCGGGACTGAGAGCACTGCCACTGGTGGTCCACAATGGAGAATCGGCGTCCATAAGAAATATTGCAGCTGCTCAGTGGAGAGCATTCTTATTAACCCTCCCTTGCTGTACTGCTCTTAGGAGATATTAAGAATGTTATTTAGGGCTTCTGTTTGAGGTGGTTACTGTCTGCATATGAAAACACAATCTGTTGTATGAACCCAAGAAGTAGAAAATAGTGCTGTGATTGAAGCATAGCTGGAGAAGGCAGGTGGAGGCACAGACCTTCTCTTAAGGCAAAATACCTGTTCTTAATGAAATGGTTTGTGTTGGTTTACTTGTTAAATCTCTGCTAAGGACTTGCACTAAGATGTTTTGTTAGGAGGTGCTGGTGTTAGAATTAAAGCTTCATCCCCTGTAGCTTTTAACTTACAGGCCAAAGCTTTAAGAATAAAACAGTAAATGAAGTGTGTTTTACTTCATATTAATATTGACTTCATATTAAAAAAACTTTTGAGACTAAAAGTATAAATACAGCTGTGGGGAGGGACCCTTGTAGGTCTTTCACAGTTGCTGTGCTATGACAGCATAAGGTAAATGGTTGAAAGCATTAACCTTTGTCAGAGTTGGTCGTTGATTATCTTAAGTCTTACCAAAGGTTTGCTTTGCTCCCCTGTGCTTGGTGTGACACGAGCCATAAATACCAGTGGACACTGAATATTCTTGTAACTCCTAGGGTGTATTGTCATTTCATTCTGGGTTTCAGTATTGTAACCTCCTGCATGGGTGAAAGCAGGGGAAAGAAGAGCTAGTGGGGACTGGAAAGGAGAAGCAGAGTTAACTTTAACACTGCAGGATCCCAATCTGGCCCAGACAGCTGAGGCACATGTTAAGTGACAATATCTCCTGAGCTGTGTGGGACTCTCACACAGAAGAAGGCCTGTCTCCTTAGCTCACCTGAGACTTGATCTTGTGTGCAGAGTCCTGTTGTCCCCAGCATAGCTTGGTAGTCAGCCCGAGTGGAGGACCGTGCCTTTGGTCCCCTGAGAGCAAAGAAGAATATGCCAGAAGCTGGGACAGCTGTTTATTATACTGTAAAGCGTTGGCCTTACGAAGTGGGAAGAGTTACAGGGGAGCAGTTTCAGCAGGCTGAGGACTCTGGCTCTTACCCATTAGATGCAAAGGCTCTGGGCGGTTGCATGCAGAGGTGTTTCTTCTCTCCTGTCTCTCCCCACCAGTTTCAATTAGGCATATATTGAACGGCATTTTACTGCTAGCAGCATGTGCCCCACCACAGCTATCTGAGACGACATGCATATGGGAAAGCCAGAAGAACTGGATAGCTGGTTAAATATGAAACAGATGCTAAGATTTATGTTGTGTGAAGCCCAGAATAGCTACAGGATTTGCAAACACTGGCTGGGAATTGAGGGAGGGGTGTCTCAGTTGTAATCAAAGTCTGTGTGGCAAGCCCTTTGCTGAATTGTTGATGTGGGAGGAAAGCCCACAAAGCTTTGCATGATTTAAAATGCTCTTTTCATCCTGGCATTGCACCGCTCTTGCTTTTTTTCCCACCCAGGTGGATCGCTATACCCTGCGCAACGGTCGTCACATTATATTGCTAGCAGAAGGCCGACTGGTCAACTTGGGCTGTGCCATGGGTCACCCTAGCTTCGTCATGAGCAACTCCTTCACCAACCAGGTGCTGGCGCAGATCGAGCTGTGGACCCATAGTGACAAATATGCTGTCGGAGTCCATTTCCTGCCGAAGAAGGTGAGCTAGAGCAGCAGGAAGATGCAAGCTTGTAAGGAATCCAGCTTCAGGTGTGATCGTGTAGATTTGTTTTATTGGTGCCTGAGTTAATTTTGCTACTGAATGTTGTTGTTGCAGGGAGCTTCTGTCCCTCTGAATGCTTGGCTTTGGTGATGCTGAGTCAAAGTGGGCTGTTTCTTGGGGTTAATCTGTTGTGGAGAACTGGGACTTGTCTGTCCTGTGATAGGAGTGTCCAGTTACCTTATAGCTTGATCTGGGGCTCTTCCCTAAGGTGGTGGGAAACCCTGTACTGCCTCAAGGTATTCGGGGAGCTTCTCCCAACCAACTTGTTCCTTCTGCTGAATGTCAGCTTCACAGCAAGCTTCACATGCCTGTCCAGCAGCCTCAAGTTGAGGGGCAGAGTTGAGTGTGGAGTGAATCTAGGAACCGCTTTTACTGTGGTTGATCATCTGGGTCCCATTTGCACCTAGGCAGAGCTTATCACAAACTGGTCCTAATAGATCCATTAAATACTAATGACAGTTCCCTCAGGTTTCCCTTTAAACTTGTCTCTGCATTCTTTGTTCTTGGAAAAATCTGGATCATGTCACAACTCGCAGCTGCCTTTTAAAAAACTAACCTGGTTTTAGTTTTCCAAAACAAGCCTGAGAATTTGAGATACGGTCATTGAAAAGGATGCTGGACTTAAATCCCACTGCCTTTGGAGTGCAACCAGGTGTGAGACTAAATGTGGAAATATTTTCGTTTGGGAAGTAAAATGTGTATGTCTGGGCTCTTTTATGAAGTGTTTGCTGAAGGACTTAAGATTCCAAAACCATCTGTTAATGATCAAGCAAAGCACACCAGAAATACAACGTAGGAGTTGATCAGCAAGCTGACACACAGTCATCTTCAAAGGAAAAGTTTTGTTGACAATTATCTCCAAAATGATAGTCCAATGTTGCTAATAAAATGTAGCTTCATCCTCTTCCTAAATAACAACTTTTAGTAAGGACACTTGATCTGGAAATGAGAAGTAATACCCAGGTCAGTTAGTTACAAATGGAGTTGCATGTTAGTGGAGCATATGGCAGTGGTCCCTTCAGGTTCATATACTGTGACAAAATGCTTTTTTTGCCATCTGTGCTCCATAGAAAATTTCAAAGAATAAAGCAGTTGCCTTGTCAGAACTAACAAAATATGGGCAGAGGAGCTTTCTCTGGTAATTTTCTGGCTAGTACCTTTCCGTTTTCTGTGTAGTAGCTTTGAGGTACAAATGAAGAATTGAAGAATTACCAAGTACCTTACATTGCACTTTCTTTGACTGCAAGGATATCACTTTGATGATCAGCTATTACAAACATGCACATGTTTCTGCAATGTGTGTTCCCAGAAATCTGGGCAAATTGTTGTGTCCATGTTTTGGACTAAATCTGTCCATCCTTATACTCGGCTATCTGATTTTAAGGTAAGAATGTCAGCTTACCTTCATCTAAATTTACGTACCTTTTTATCTAAATCTTGAAGTTCCCAAGGTGAAGCAGTTGTGAAACATCTGTGCTGCAGTTTGAGAACCTGATTTGGGAAGTGTCGGGACTCTGCTCCTTTTCAAGTGGGTGTGTTGGGAGAGGGGTCCGCTGGAGTCAAGAAATTACTCAATATGAGTTATGTATCTTGCTCATCCTTATTAGCTTCTAACACTTCTTATATAGACTCGATACACAAGCATGTTCCCAAAGCAAACATATAATTGGTTATTAGCCCCTAAGCACACGCTGCTCTCACACCACTAATTATCATGATTAGAACAAGCATTCTGTCCATGCAGCTACTTGAGTTAGCTATGTTTTAGCCTTGCGGTTTGTTACTCCCTTTATTCCCATTCCGCTCCCTATCTCCCTTGGCCTTGCACCTGTCTTCCCTAACAGCTGCAGCTTGTTACAGCCACAGCCTGTTAGCACAACAAAGTTACTTGGTCTCAGGATTCAAGAATAGATCAAGGCCACTTTCTTGTTAACTTCAGCACAACAACTTCAGCACAATTCTAATTCCAGGCCTGGATTGTGCAGATCTTTAGGGATTCTGTGGCCACGCTTCTGCAGCCATTCTTCTACATGGGTGCAATCTGTCTTAAACTTGCTGGAAACACAGCTATCAGATCTTCACGTGTCAGTCTAGTCAACCAGATACATATTCAATTTTTAACCCTCCTGGGTTTTTTCTGTCAGGATCTACTAAGCTTAAATACTTGTTTCCCTTTGAAACACAGTCCTTCCAGTTAGCTTTTCTTTCATGATTTTTCTGACACTTACGTAGCATTTAGTAGCTTTCATGGTTCACTTCCACATTCTTCAACCACTTCATCTTATGTTTTTAATTTTGTCTTGTACATCTCTGGCTGTGTTGGCTCTCACAAGATGTTGGCAGTTCCATGTTACTTACTGTGAGCAGGCTGAGCTGTGGTGACTTATGCGCTGTGTAGATGTAGCTTTTACCTGGCTCGTTACAGTGGGATTACTTCAGAGTAGTTCTTACCACGCTCCCTTTGAGTAGGAAATCTAGCACTAATTATTGAATCATTTAGGATGCGCTGATTCACACAAGCTGAAGATCTGGCCCTTGAATATTTTGTTGATTTATTGCCCTTCAAACATGCAACCTTTCACATCTATTGATTTACTATGGGGGAAATATTGCCAGTCTTTCCCATGCTGCTGGAATTTAGATTTACCTTGTATCTGTTTCCTTAGCAAGGATTACTTGTATTTTGCAGTAATTACAAATGGTGGTCACGCTTGTTGTTCTGTTGTAACTTGGGAGCACCCAATCCCTTCTTGCTGGTGTCCTTTCTATCTTTGAATAGCCTGTATGGCTGCACGTTCCCCTCTGACATAGCAGCTAGTTTGCCATTTTACTGTTCGTGTTCTGACTTTTCTGTACCTATCTCTTGTAGCACTTAACTGTCTTGTAACTTCACACTTCTTTCAATCCCTTGAGTTTGCATGTCTGCCTGACATCTCTGGGATAAAGCGAGTATATCAACATTTCTGAGCTGGTGTCCTGCAGCCCACCTTGTCTTTATTCTTCATGACAGTGCGAATAGATACTAGTGTTCTTGCTGATTTACTGATTCTTCATACATGTACCCCTAAGATAGGATATCTGGAAAAGAGATGCATTTTTTCCCCCCAGTATTAGAACTTACCTGAAATTGTAAGATTATAGTCTAGTATGTCCAGGTGTCTTTTGTAGTGGAAAAATGACTAGGCTTTACCATTCTACTACACTGGATATTATCTCTGAATAGTTTGATCTCCATTCTTGTTGGATGGATGTGAATGTGTAAATGAGATTGAAATGAGCTTGATTATGTAAAGTTGTCTGTCTCATTAAGCTAGACTTGACTCCCTCAAAAGTATGGGGCTTTTCCATCTGAACATAATTCTGTGCTCAAAGCAGATGCTGATGTGCCCAAGCAAGTGAGGGATGCTGGCAGGAAAAGAGCGGTCGGTCTGTTCGTCTGTGTCAGCCTAAGCTTTCCTTAGGGCTGCTCTTGGTTTTCACATACTTATTTCTCGCTATTGACCATGACTTGCTGAACTAATAGGATTCTGTTCTGCTAATGTTCCTGTCTCAATATTTTGTTTTCTAGTTGGATGAAGCCGTGGCTGCTGCTCATCTGGATAAACTGTGTGTGAAGCTGACGAAGCTGAGTGACAAGCAGGCCAAATACCTAGGCTTATCAAGAGATGGGCCATTCAAGCCAGACCACTACAGATACTGAGCAGGTGGCACTACCCAAAGACCAAAGTGCAGGGATACAACCTTCCAAAGCTCTTGTGTGTGCTGGGCGTCCGAGAACAGGCCCTTTGCTGTACCCCTCTCAGTGCTGCAGAACCCCTCCCCTTACAGAGGGAGCTTCAGGGCCTTATTTGTTAGTGAAAGAGGATCACTGACTCTTGGGATTGGCTACTTAGCTAATGCCATGGTGGAAAGGATCCTACACACCTTGTACTGGCTCCGAATGTCCCAATCGGGGAGCAGGGCAGAAGACTGCTAAATGACAAGACTAAGCATTTTCAAATATGTGACTGACAGCCTTTTTGAACAGACTAACCAATAAAATGGGAAAAGGTTTCTACAGGGAGATGCTTAATGCCATGCCCTGCTCAAATTAGATGAATCCTATTAGGAGGCTAGCAGTGTCAGGCTTCTCTCCCCAGAGGTTCCCTAGCTGAAGTGCATGTTGCAAAACTGGAGGAAGTATGGAGGAGTATAGGTAGCTCGGTCTCCTTTCTGTAGAATCAACTTAATCTCCTTGGAGACTTGGAGCTGGAGTCTTTTTCTGGGTGAATTTACTCCATTGGTTTTGGTTAGAACAAAGAATATTCTGTGCTTCTTCCACACCAAGGAGGGGTGAGGCAAGAGTGACTCTTTTAGCAGCCTTCTAGTGTGTTGTGAACAGCTGGGAAGCCACTGAGGGGATGTTGGTTAGGTTTAGGGACCTTGTTTGATCCTCTGAAAACACCAGCAGCACACTTCTACCCCCAACTTGATTTTTCAGTCGTCATGTCTGCTGTATCTTGTTTGTCACTTAAAGTGCTTTTATTAAAGATCTGACTGTGGCCTGACTTGTTTTGTATTGTGAGATGCTTTGGGTTTTGCCATGGATTTTGTGTGATCTTTAAGCTACTGAAAATATCTAATGTATCTGCATGGGGTTTTCTCAAGGTGAGAGCCAGTGCTGTGGCTAGCCTGCATCACATAGCTGAGCTGGGAAAATCTGCTCCTCAGGTTATTTCAATATTTGAAGGGCTGAAACTTACAGAAAAACACTCTTGCCCTCTGCCTACACAGATTTTTATCTCCCTTTGTCATGGAAGTCCTCTCTTGCCACTGTCCTTTTCAGTGGACCCCAGACCGGGTCTGAAACAAAGCATCACTGCAAGAAGGAAGAGAAGTCCCTAATGAGGTTCTAGCACAGCATTTTTGTTAATCACACTCATGAAAATCTGATTTGCTGCCGAAAATACAGAGCAAGCTGACAGAGTGGCAATTTGAATTGAAACATGGCTTGAGTTGATAAAATGTATTTGGGATATATTCTGCTAGATGTGTTTCATTGGTTGGAGAGGAGTAGATCAAACACAGACAATAATAAAAACACTGGCAGAATTTCTGTTCCTCCAGCTCCCTGCAGTGCAGTTGTGGTTTAGTGCTGCCTGGAGAAGAGAAGCAATGCCCAGTACCTGTCAACAGCGTGGCTCTGAACTGGCAGCACTAATGCAAGATGGCATTTGAGATTTTTGTTCAGCTGTTGTTGTGCACCATGTAGCTGTTGTTTAGGTACAGCTTAGCAGCCTTTTGCTGGATGGGGTCATCTTACCCCTTGCTATGGTATGCGCTGTGCTTTGGTGAAATTCATGTGTTGCTTCAGTTTGAACTCTTCCCCAAGGGCAGTTTTGAATACCCTTTACAGTAAAGTGTGCAGGTTTCGCTTCTGTTTCTGAAGCCTTTCAGAATCGGTGGAAGACTTTGAAACATGACATCAGGTGTAGCAGCAGCAGAATTCCTTTAAAAAGATGTTAAATTGTTGTTTCATGTCCTGGCTCCCTGCTGATGTCTCAACAGGTGTCTGACCTGTATTGAAGGAAAAGTGTGCCAAGGTGGCCAGCAACATCCTGGCTTGTATCTGAAAGTGTGGCCAGCAAGGCCAGGGCAGTGACCGTCCCCCTGTGCTCGCACTGGTGCAGCCGCATCTGGAACCCTGTGTGCGGGATTGGGCCCCTCGCTGCAGGGGGGATGCTGAGGGGCTGGAGCATGTTCAGAGCTGGGCAGGGGGCTGGGGAAGGGTCTGAGGCACAAGGCTGATGGGGGGCAGCTGGGGGGGCTCAGGGGGGACCTTGTTGCTCCCCACAGGTGCCTGGCAAGGGCTGTGGGCAGGGGGGTCGGTCTCTGCTCCCAGGTAACAGGCGACAGGACAAGAGGAAACAGCCTCAAGCTGCACCAGGGAGGTTCAGATCGGGCACAAGGAAAAAGTTCTTCTCTAAAAGGGTGGCCAAGCACTGGCACAGGCTGCCTGGGGAGACAGTTGAGTCCTGTCCCTGGGGGTGTTGAGAAGACCATAGATGTAGTGCTTGGGGACACAGTTTAGTGGTGGGCTTGGCCGTTAAGTTTATGGTTGGACTTGATGATCTTAAGTGTCTTCCAACCTGAATGATTCTGTTAAAACACTTGGCCTTATTGCTTGCTTGCTTTTCATTGGCAAGAGATCACAACTGTTACTGAGAGTTTCACTAAATCATTTACTACTAATTCTTAAGCTGTTTTCTCTTGTCTTTTTATTTTTAATCTACACACAATTAATTCAGTATTCAGTCTAGCCTGAGGTCAATCATCTTGTTTCCCTGGATATGGGTGGTCAGTCCCGCTGTGATTACCTCACCGGGGTTTTAGCTGGAGCTGGTGAACGAAGAACGATCCCACCGAGGAGAGCCCAGCACCTGCCGGTATTGAGGCTTGCGAGTGCCCCCTCCCCAGCACCGACACCCCAAGCACCAGCTCACGGGTGGCACACATCTGGCGTGGTGAGTCATATGGCAGTGACAGAGTCCAGCTTTCCCCCCGTGGGGCGGCGCAGCAGATGTGCCAGGGAGGGGTGAGGCGGGAGCCGCGGGGTCCCGGGCGCCGTGCTGCGAGCGGAGACCTTCGCGGGGAGGGGGCGAGAGTGCCAGGCGGGCACGAAGGCAGATTTCATACTGGGCTTTGTGAAGCTCAGCAGGTCCTGTGTGGGTGAGCGGGTGGTGCACTTACCTTCGCTCTTGCACCCAGCCCCCCTGGCTGGCGCGGCGCGGGGGCTGTCCGGGCACGGCTCCGATGAAGCCCTTCGCTTCATCAGCCACTTTCTTAATCCTGTTGGCGGGCTCATTTTGAAAGGCAGAAATAAAAGTGAGATTTCCAGCTGTGCATAAATGAGATCCAGTCTGGGAGAGTGCACACGGTGTGTCAGAGGAATGCGGAGAGGTAGCGTGTGCTCTCTTTCATAAGCTAGGAACTGACGCTGATTACAGCTTCCCCCTGCCCCACTGTCCCCCAAATACTGGCCGAGAACTGGGAAATGCCAGAGTCTGCTCTAGTTAGTATCTTTTCCTCACATGTAGCTATCTCTAACTATTAATTTAACAGGGGGTTTGAAGTAGATCAGGACACACCCCCCACCCCCCACCCCCCGTAATTAAGTAATGCTAAACCAGACCTGACTGATGCTTTTCCACACCGGGAGAAGTTCTCGTTTAATGCAATGTCCAATTTCACTTTAACGCCTTCAGTGGTTTCCTCCAGCCCCTGCCTTTGGTGCGGTTGGGCTGCCCCAGGCTGGGAACAGGCGCCATTGCCTCGGGCAGCCTGCCCCTGCAGGTGGTTGACCCTGGTGGTAAAATGAAATTAATGATGAAGGATTGTACTCCTGGTCTTTAGACAGGTCTCTGACTTGGCCAAGAAAAGTAATCACCTATTTCCTCAAATGTCTTTCAGATTACTTTTCTTTTGAAGTTTTTGGTACTGTCACCAGTGAGAGCCCGATTCTCTTTCAATCACGGCCGCTCCTGCTGCTGTTTTCCCTCCGCTGGCGAGTCAGCAGCACTAAGAGAGTACAGGCTGTACCGATTTTGCCATTTATCTGAGCTAGATGCACAAGTCTCCGTGACGTTTAAACAGCAACTGATCTGCCACACAGTCTTGCTGGGTCCTGCTCGTTATTTTTTGCCTGGTGGGATGCTCTGTGTGATGGGGACTGGGAGGCGTACGGAGCCCCGGGGACCGTGGCACCAAGGGCGGGTGCATGAGTGTTCTGCTGTGACTGTGATTCATGACTGAGCTTGTTCCCGTGACAGTGCTTCTTGATATGAAGCTTCTTAGAAGCTAATTGTGGTTTTTAGCCTCTGGGGCTTTTTCATTAAGATAAATCAAATGCAAATGTACACTGCAAAGCCTCAGTAGTTTTTGTAGTAACGTTGCTTGCCACTGTACAACTTCACACAACTGTAAGAAGTATCAATTACAATTAAGTATTTTTTTCCTTTTTTAAAATCACTAACCCTTCACGAGTGCTTGTAGTTTGCACGCCAGCTTAGCAAAAGCAAAAACGAACAAAAGACTGAGAGAAGAAAAAAACCAAACCTCCTGTGGACAAATACTTCTAGAATTTAATAGGATGGAAAAAGAAAGGGTGTAAGGTTTTGCAGCATCCTTTCGACTGGATGGGGACTGACATCCCTCCTGCTTGTCCAATTCCCTGAAATTCCATCGTAGAGGGATTAAACTCTTTAGAACATTTAGAAAGTCTATAGCAAAGCTTTTACTTTTTGTTCCATCTGTAGAGTCCGGGGACGCTTTTCAGCAGACATGTTACTCCTCTGCTTTTGGTTTCATCAGCTGAGAAATCATTTCCCAAAGGGAACATTAACTGAGCCACATCCATAGGCATGTGTTCCTTTTCCCTGATGGAACAGCAGCATTTTAGAAGTAAACTGCACAGCATCTCAGTTGACTATTGCAGATGTTGGAAGCACCTTAAATGCTCAGTAATCAGGCTGACGCCAGGGTTTTGTCTTGAGCTGGTGCTTATTGCAGGTTTCTGCTTTGCATGATTCACTTGATTTCCACTCAGAACACACACCCGGTGGTCCTGTTTTTCCTCCCCTTTGAAACTTGCTTCCTATGTGTATTTTATGAATAATGGGATACAAACTCCTTTTGGCCCTTTTTGGCAGTCAATGCCTTTGCCTGTGGTGTTGTCTGACCTGCTGCTGAGATGCCCTTTTGTAGATACAGAACGACATCTCTGACCGAGCCTTTGCACTCAGAAGAAAGCAGTAGTGATGGAGGGATGCTGAGCAGTCTGGAGAGGATAAAGGGAAGCAGACTGTCTGGTATGCTGACATAGTGCTCTGAATATTTGGCTCCTAAATGGAGAAATTATTACAAACTGAATCACAGGACCCCAGGCTGCTGAATTACTTTAAATGCATCTGCTACAGTTTCCATTCTAGAAGACTTAAAGAATTGCTGTCTTTCACCAATAAGTTGAAACATCATTAGCCTTTAATGAATTGATTTTTTTTTCCTTCCAAAATGTCACAGTTGTTTGTTATGGAACACAAGGAAGAGTGAGAATGTATATTCTCATAGTTGATTGCTGGCTATTACTGTTATAAATTACCTAATAATGTTGTTTACCAATTTGAGGCAGCTATGTGGAGTGAAGGGGAGCCCATATGAGATCATGAAAGATATTTAGCTTAAGAACCTGCCAAAACCAGCAAGGATGCCACAAGAACACTGTTATTAGCTAAATCCACCTGATCGTAGAGAGTGAGCGATGAAGGTGTTTATTAAAGTCTATTAAAGTCAATAGAAGATTTCCACTGATTTCCACAGGGGCCTGAACTGGATCACGAGGAAGGCTGTGTTTTTGTTTTTCCCTGCCTTTATGTGTATTAAAGGAATGCCACATGTGAATTGTGTTATGACACCACTGCAGCCATTTCAGGAGTCCCGTATTTCAGATGATGATTTAGTCTCTAAGGATTTCCTGGATAGACGTTAAGTGTGTATATACCATGCAACAATTGTAATATTTTTTTTCATTTCACTGAAAAATCTTGCAGAAATGATTAAAGCTTCCTTTTTCTTCTGGGAGAGGGATTTAGCCATCTGCTGGCCATCTGCATATCATCTGAAAAGTTTCCCAGTGAAATCTTTGTTTTACCTCAGAAAGCAATCTGCGTGCATCACAAATCTCACAAGGGCACTCAGAGTGATGGATTGCTCCTTCAGGCTGCTGGGTGTGTCTCTGCTCTGGTGCTGCTGCTCCAGATGGGGACGGTCTTCTGTGGGTCCCATGTCACATGTGCCAGCCTTGCACGGGTGCTCCTGATGTCCCTCATGGCACTGGGCACTCACGCTGATGAATGGGGCCTTTTGGGAAGGTCAGTTCCCAGGGGGCAAACTTCCATATCCCTCTCCTTAGCTCCTTCAAATATAATTGTGCCAGAAGCAGAAAATACCCGCCTTGATTCTGGAGGACCAGAAAAACCTGAACTAACCCGGTGTGCCAGATTGACATTTGGGTGTCTTGGCCCCTGGATCAGGGTGATTTGCTGGGGAAGGGGAAGAAAACCCCACCAAATCCTCTCGAGGTATAAAACTTCCCTTGCTGTTGCTGTATGGAAATCGCCAAGCAGGGTCCTGCTGCCAGCAGGGTCCTCAAGCTGCTGCTGGGTCTGAAGGAACTGAGAGCATCGTTACAGCTTGTTGGGTCGGCCCCCAGCAGAGCATCTCAGCATCTCTTGTCTGGAGCTTGCTGGGGCGGGCGTTGTCTTTTTTTTGTTGTGTTCAGGAATGACATTAAACATGTTACGAGTGTTGGGATGTCACAACGGGTCCTGTAGCTGGCTGAGTGACTGACTTGGATGAGGAGCCACAGGATTTTGCTTCCTTTTTACAGCCTGAAGGAGCTACCAAGAGTGAGGCAGGTCTGCTGTGTGTGTTCCCGTGCTTTGCGCCATACTGGCACTGATGGACTGGAGCTGATGATGCCATTGAAAAATACTTAGTGGAGTCTGGATACTGGCAAAAGGAGAGGTGAAATGGCTCCAAGTGGAGTTTGTGTGACCAGAGATGGAAGCAGTGCTGGCGGAGGGCCAAGGCGGAGCGCTGCCTGTGTGTGGGCACACCTGTGATGCCCCCAGCTGCATTACTATGACTTGCTAACTGTAGCCTTCAGCAGCCTGGGGGATGGCACTCGTTGCCTTTGGTGGGCTGCCCATCAAAAGCAAGATGGGACTTTGTCTCATCCCCACAGTTGGAAAAGCATGCAGTGGTTTGCATCTGACATGGGAAGAAATTATTTCTTTTCAACTGTTAAATGTACTACAATAGATCTAAGGTTATGGTTCTGTTTGGAAATGAGCAGCTGTTTGCTGGGCATTTTCATTTCTGGAAGTGAGGTGTCTGGCCGAGCTGTTTCAGGTATTGCAGCAGCAGCTGGGATTTGCAGTGCAGTGAGCACAGTGGGCCATCCCACGTGTTTCCTTCTGCACGTCAGATTGCTGTGTGGGGCAGGCTGTCCAGAAGGGCAACAGTTCAGAGCTCAGAAGTAGACAGAAAAAAATGTGAAGTGCTCATTTTTTTCCCCAGCCCTTATTCTGCAACTCAGATTCATGTCTTTCTGAGTTAAATAGGATGCTGGATGTGAACAAATGCTGAATTGGTCTATTTATGTGTTTATAGAGTCACTTCTGGCTATAGAATGGTCTAATTCAACTTGAAATGCCTTGGAAAATGTTTTGATTTAATGTTTTTTTGCATTGGTCTTGGATGTCATCTATATGTCTACACCTATACAGTGAGTGACCTCAAGACTGCAGCATCTCATGAACAGTTTCCCCCACAACACTCCGAGAAGCGTTTGCTGTAGACTAAGATGATGTGACTTTTGCAGTGTAAAATAGAGCTCCCACAGAGTCAGCTTTGGGCATAGCATGTACAAGCTTTTTCTTGGCTCCTCAGTTTGATTATACAACTCTCCATCTGGTTCTCCCATAATTCATTTCATCATGAAGTTAGCACTATCTCTGCATCTCAAAGGACTTCACTGGATCTTTCATCACCCTCAGCCAAAGCAGCATCACAGGTACTATTGGCTCATCTATAAAACTTGGAAAAAGTTGTTTTCTACCTTTCATCAGATCTTTCTTTCTGTGAGAATATCCTGAAGACTGGTATGGGGAGTTGGTTTTTTTTCCTTCTGGAGTCTCATAGAAAGTTGCAGTAATTAGCTTGGGAAACTGTGAGGTGTTTAGAGCTGGTTTGATATAGTCATCGAGATGTTAATTGGACCATTTGCTTTATCCATCAGATAAACTTGGATTTTTTTTTTTTTTGTTATGGTCTAAGTGTGAAAGTAAGCAATCAAGCCAGGACTTTGGATGGGAAAATACAGTATCTGTTTTAAATTCACACAAGGTAAGCAGTATTTGGAGAAGCTAATAGTGATTATTTGTGCTTAATCCTACTAAGAAGTAATTAGGGTAAAATTTCCCCTAGTCTCTAGGAGCAAAATGACTGTCGTGGAGCTTTACCGGTCTGTCTTTAAGCTTGAATTCCAGTAAGTTTTCAGTGGAGACACTTAGGTATGTGTGACAACTAAAAATTAAGCACTCCGTCTTTGTCATGTGTATGTTTTATCGTCTGTGCACTGGTGACACTTCAGGTACGTCCCTTAGGGAACTCTTATGCTTACAAACAGCTCCTCGACAGCAATATCTGTTCAAACAAAATACAGGAAGCGAGTATTAGGTGTTACATGTTTTACTGATTTCTGTATCTTAAAAAAACCCTCAAGCAACATGATCATTACCCAGAAAGTAAAGTCGTTAAGGCTACTAACCATTTCAGAGTATGTGATTATATATATTCTTTGGTGTGATAGATAAATGGCAAGAAAGCAATAACTCCTTTCTAATAAATTCCAGTTACGTAGAAGGCTTATCATAAACCAAATTACTCAAACTGCACTACATATAAATGCTATACCAAAAAGTATGTGCATATGTGTTGAAAAGCAAATACCCTCACTGTCGTGTGAAAGGATTCTTTCCCTTTCCTCATTGCGGCCATGCAGCACCCGGTGCTCGGTGGCTCTGCCTTCCCCGCCCCCCGCCCCCAGCTCCTCGCTGTGGGCTCGGCCCTTCCCCTCCCAGCCGACAGCCCCGAGCTGGTGCCACGTCTTCATTAATGCCCTGGGTGACGAGGGGGAGCATGCCCTCAGCACCTGCAGGTGACACACAACCGCGAGGAGCGGCCGACGCGCCAGAGGGACGTGCCGCCGGCCGGGGCTGTGAGGGTCTGGAGAAAGTCCGGCAGGACCCTCCGGCAGCTCGAGGAGGAGACGCAGCCCTGCACCTGGGCAGGAGTGACCCCGGTCCCCTGGCCGGGAGGCAGCTTGGCGGGGAGGGACCTGGGGCTCCTGGCGACACCAGCTGAACGCGACCGCAGGCGGTGTCTGGCTGCGACAGGAAGACTCTTGCCAGCGGGTCAGGGAGATGATCCTTCCCCGCCGCTCACCACTGGTGAGGCTGCACCTGGAGTGCTGTGTCCAGTTTGGGGCTCCCCAGCAGAAGAGACGTGGACACGCTGGAGAGAGTCAAACATTGGGAAACTTTTTTTAATAGTGAGGGTGACGGAGCACTGTCACAGGCTGCCTGGGGAGGCTGGGGGGCTCCTCCTCGGAGGTATTCCAAAGCTGTCTGGACATGGCCCTGGGCAAGCAGCCCTGGGTGGCCCTGCTTGAGCAGGGGTTGGACCAGATGACTTTCAGAGTTCCTGCCAGCCTCAACCATTCTGGGATTCTGCAAAGCTGGAGTGGGAGCTGCTGTCTAGAGAACAGCTGTCTCTTTGATTTCTGGCTCTCCTTCCTTCCCTTTCTTCTCCTTCTGCTCCCCTCCACCCTGGTAAAATATAAATTTCTCATCAGTTGGTAAGAAAATGGTATTTTTTCCATATGAGTTGTTGTTGTGTGATTATTGATACGATTTTAGTGTGAACCAACAACAACTTCTCATAGTTACAAGAGTTTGGAAACAACTTGATGGGAACCTAAATCTTCACCTAGTAAAAGAAGCGGCCCAATTCTGTTTCCTAAGCCCATTGTAATGTATCATTTTCCCTTCTCATCCTCTTTTTATCATAATGGAATGGCTCACAGGTTCCTGAGCCAGGATATCTGATTAAAAGACATATACGTTTAAAAGAATGCAAGCTTGCATCATATCTGACAACTGATGTATTTTATAAAAGATGAGTAACACAATGACATCCTGTCCTTATTTGGGCCCTTTTGTAGATTAATCTGTCATCTGTATACATCTCTAAGATGAACAAACATTTCTGTCAAAGTTTGAGCTATGTTTTGAGCTCTGAGGTTTGGGCTGATTATTATTAGAAGAAAAAAACCTTCATCTGGCTTGAGCCTTTTCGGAGTGTCATCTGTGTCATCTTTGCCTGCCTGCCTAGAAGATTTTTATAGCCTTCATCCATGTTTAGAAATAAATCAGTAAAGAATTTTTTCTCAATTAGACATGCAGAGAGCATTAGAAAATTCAGGATTGGGATTAGAAAATTAATGGTTAGAAAATATCTGATTGTGAAAGCTGAAGATCTTTGGTGTGGACATGGGTGCAGCCATCTGGTTGGCAGGTGGAGTGAACATGGAGGATGCAGTTTTAGCCCTGGGGGTGCACGCGGCTCCTGTGGACACTGGCAATAGCAGTGGGATGAAGGGAAAATACTAAAACCAAGAAAGGCCCACAGAAGAAAAAAGTGTAGAAGATGGGGGCAAGGAACATTGTGGATACAGAGCAGAGGAGGTAAGAAGTAAAAGCTGGAGTTTGGCAGATGAAGAGTCTTCGATGTTGGGGACAGCTTCTGGGTCTGCTCCCCCCGGCTCCCCCGTGAGCACGCACCCCGCTGCTGGCAGTGTAACCACAGGTTCCTTCCTGTGCCATCTCGGGTATCTCAAGGGTAAGGCAGAGAGCTTCAAGAACAAGAGAAAGATGTCTTCTAGACACCTGTTTGCTTCACCTGTACCTCTAGAGCTGTTTATGAGCCTTGGAGGATTGGTATGGCGTTCGGTAAGTTTTTTGCTCCCTCTGGGCGCGGGTTGCATGCAGCACATGGAGGCTGCCAGCTGGATTCATGCTTGGGGTAGGTGCTGGGAGTTGCCCGTAGTAAGAATGGGCGGGGAAAGACAGACTGATTGTAATGGCCTTCTTCAAGAGTACATGTGGGATACACATTCATTTTTGCTGATCTTTCCTTTCTTCCTCAAAGTCCTGAATCCGTGTTCCTGTGGGAAGCCAGTTAACCCTGAAGCCTGCGTTTTCAGTGTGATGTTTTGGCGGTGCTGGGAGCTGGTGCTGGGAGCTGGTGCTGTGTGGTCCCTGTGGCAAACCCAGGCTCGTGTCCTTCACTTCACTGCTCTAGTGAGGCTGTTTGCGTGCCATTGGCACAGGTTTTTTAGTGCTGGTTAGGCAATGCTGCAGTCTGTGGTTAATGCAATCCTTAAAAAACCCACAAAAACAAACACCCAAAATCCCAATCAAACAAGAAACCCCCAAACCAACAGGAACCAAGAATTCTTCTTAAAATGTAGGTCAGTTTTGCTGAAAATTCCTCTTCAATGTCCATCTCCTTGGTTGTCTGCTCCCTCAAAAAACTTCCTATCTATGGTAGCATTAACCCCATGAAAAAAAATTGCCATTGTTTGTTTGGTTTTAAGAGGGGCAAATCCAAGCCTCCAGCTTCAAAGCTCTCTACTTTCATTGCTATACACATGGGGCAGTTTGCAATATATGCTTGAGAAACTAAGAAAGACAGAAGCCTTATTGCGTTCCCAGTTTGGCTTAGCACTTTGGGTTTAACATTAGACATTGGCAGATGGTCTGAAAAATACGGCATTTGCACAAAGCACAGTAGTTACAACATGAATTCAAGTGCGGTTTGCAGGTTTTGAAGTTTGGCACACAGTCAGCAGCTGGTGTGGGCCTTGGTTTTGGAGATATCTTCAGCTCAGCATTTTTCTAGAAGAAAACACATGGAAATTCACATAAAGGTGACATGGGTGTGGGTCAGGATAAAGCATAGGTGCAATGAAAGCAAACTGTGAGAGAGCTGGCTGGAGATGAGCAGGCGGTTGCCAGCAGTGAGACCTGTGTTAGCAGCAGTGCAGAGGTGTGGTGGGACTGGATCACGGGAACACTGGCTGGGGACCAACCTCCTGAACAACATGGTAAACCTCCTGAGCCCCCCATTCTGAGCAGCTGGAAACGTGACTGGCTAGAGCATTGGGAAATGCTCTGTAGGAAGCATGTGGCAGCAGTGAAGGAAGGGATGGAAGAATCTGCAAAGGTAATGACGTTACAAGTAACATAAAGTAAGGAATTACTCTTGGATCCCCAGACTTTTCAAAGGAAAGAGTGAAGCCTCCCTACCAATCTGTTGGAGCTACTGTTGGAGCTCGGTAACTCTGTGCCACCAGATTTGTGCACGGGAATTAACTACAGACACGGGTAAGTGAGCTGAAGAAGATCTCTCAGCCTACCCAGGGAGTGCCACTCATCTGTCCGTGCTTTGGAAAGGTGGAAAACTTGGGGTTGGTCAGCGTGTGCCTGGGACCAGGGGAGATCGCTGCAGCCCTCCAGCCACAGGCACCCTACACTTCAGCTCGGGAGTTCCTCAGGAGTTTCAGTTTTAAGGTAAAGTGTTAAGTGGTCTCTAAGTGCTTTAGGAGCCTTTAAGCCAAAATACTTTGGCAAAGTTTGGTCACAAGAATATCCTGCTTTGAGCTGAAGGAACTAAATGGAACTAAATGACATCCTTTTGAGCCTGGGTCATCCCAGGAGTTCAGGAAGTGTTTCTAGGAGGGTTATTGGCACAGGGAGTCAATTAGAAAGGAAAAGGACCTTGAAACGTTTCTGCTTGCAGCAGTGACTGGTTTGGCTATAAATGGCTATCACAACACATTAAAAATAAAGTAAAATGCTATTTTCTACTCTTCTAGGCAATCTCTGAAGTACTGGACCCTGTAATACTTTACATTCGAGACCTATGGGTAACGTCACATTGAGGAAATCCATCAATCTGAATTTACTGATCTGGTAAAATCATTAGCTAACATTTTCAACCAAGTACCAGCTTCTTTGTATGCCTCTGCTTTAATGTTTCAGCACCTGCAGTTAAAACCCAGCAGACAGAAAGCCTGTGCCCCTGGGCTGCAGAGCCTGAGGGTGAACCCACACAGTGCGGCTGGGAATGGTCCCTCTTTATGGCAGATGCCTCGATAAATTTACAAATAATTAAATCAGCTCAAGGTTAAAGTAACTTTTGTGTAAAAGAGGTCTGTAAAAACCAAAAGCGAAATCATACCCAAGACGACCCTTCAAACCCAAACAACCACCTCTGAGTAATCTAAGATCACACAGTTTTCTTTCCACCATTAATGTTTTGCATCTGTTTTTACAGTATTTAGAGCTTCAAATTGTATGTCAATTATTTAAATTGGGGTATGGCAGTAAAAGCCTTGCAAATGAGCACACTGAGGAAAACTGCAGAAGTAAGAAACCGCTCTAATTCAGCAGAGTTCTCTGAACAGCCACCTACCTTGGAGGATTTCTTGTTCTCTGCCTCTTTCCTGCTGACTTTCTGGGATCTTTTAGTTAAGTCTTCAAAGAGAAGAGCACAACATAATATTAAATCAATTTTACATCATGTGTTATTTAATTGAGATGCTTAATAGTATTTTTGTGGGAGAGAAGGCAGACAACCTGCACAGCCACCTTGTCACCACGCACGTCGCCTCTAGGAGGTGACCCCCCTGCACCAGCGGGTCCAGACGCACGTGGGCAGGGGGCTCGGCGAGGCAGAGGGGTGCTGGTGGCAGGGCTCTGGAAGGGCTTTTTCACACATTGTTTGGTCAGGTGTGAGCAAGAAAAATAATTTCAGAGAAATAAAATTAAAGGTCTCTGTAAAAGGTAGGGTTACTTATGCACATTAGTCACATGAATAAAAATGGGAAAAACCTTTAGAATCCTGTATTTTTTTTCCTCTTAATAGTTGGTGTTACCTGCATAGTTTTGCAGGCATTAATGAGCGTACGCTGGTTTTCGCAAGCAAAAACCTCTTTGCTGATTTGGCATAAACTCTTCATCTGTATGATCCCACCTTTCCTTCTTCATTTTGGTCCTTTTTCACCCACCGCCTTGTTTTACAGAACATGACTTGCAAAGGCGTTTCATTAGTGTGGTAGCTTTGGAAGGTTTGTGAATATTTGTAGAGTTGAATCTTGGATCTGGTAAATTTAGCGTGTGTGTTCAGATTATGCCCGATGTAACTTCTTTTTTTCTTTAGATCAAATCGCTAATATTTGTGAACTTCCTCCTATTATCCCTTGAAGTCTAATAGCATTTACTGCAGTTGTATTGTCATTATTATCATTCCAACTCTAACGCTGTTTATTACTACGTATAAACTCCGTGACTAAGACTTCTCTTGGGATCAACCCTGCAAGACTGTTCAAGTGTGAGACACTTCCCAGCTCCCTAATCTGGTATGGTGTTTAATATCTTTATTCTGTGAGTGTGAGGTCTGTAATAAGTGCTACCTGTATGTAACAAAAGACTGGGATGAAAAATTTACATATGCCCACCAATGAATGATAGACCCTTGTCTATTCTAGTGTTTGCTCTCCATATCTTTTTGAATATTTAATGATTGCCAGGATTTACAGAATGAAGAATACATATTTTAGGCTATTTTGGGGAGTTCATTTATTATCCTTTTGTCATTTTAGGTAGGGTTATACACTTCTAAGAAACAGTGGGAAGGAAAACTATACTTCAAGAACATAAAGTTATTGCCATTTAATAAGAGCATGTCTTTACGGGGGCCTTGCTCTAACTAGGATTAGTGGTTTGGATCCAGTTCCAGCTGGCAGATTATGCCAGCTTTGTTATGCTGCCCTTTGAAACTTTCTGATTCTAACCAAGATGCTTGTAAGCCATTTAATTCTACATGAATTTAATTTTCTGCAGTACAATTGTACAGGATTGTCTGGATTGCTCCATCTAGAAAACTGTTTCAACAACATTCAGTGAAAGGTTATATGAAGTGACCGAGCAGAGATTTAAATATTGGCATGATGTAAACATGCTTTGATTGTTCCGGGGAATTTGGTGAAGAAACGATGCTCAGTGGGCAGATGAGAGGGAGATGCAGAGATGCCTTTTTTGACAAGTGAATGCTGTAGTTGTCTCTTCTGGGTTGGGTAAAACCCTTGCTTTTCCCAGCTGGCCTCTAATCTCATATTCCTCTACCTACTGCATTTCCAACAGCTGCCCAGCGGGCCAGCTCCTTATACAGCTCGGCTGTGACGATACAGGACAACATAACAGGCTTGTGAAGATACTGATAGCACGCACCGCTGAGCCCTGTTGATACAACTGCAATTTGAAGAGCTATAAAAAGCGTGTATTAATTAATGATTGAGTATTTTACCAGCCGATGCTAACAAATTCTCTGCTTACCTTTTAATTCCATCTTGGTTTTTATTGAATTTGAGTTGGTACCACGAGCACTCTGATAGATTGATTGATTGATTGATTGATTGATTGATAGGTGTGTAAACAGCTGATTGCAAATGAATTTCATTACTCAAGCATGGCTATGGCAACATTTAAAACTGGAGCCATAACATGACTGCCTGCATCTCTGCTGTGTGGGCAACCAGAAGGAACTGGACTTGGTATAAAGAAATGTCACTGGGATAGGAAGGTCTATCCAAAATGTTTAAACTGATCTGATGAGAAATCTTTCTGTTGGCTAATATAAAAATAGATTATGTATATCAGCATGACAGATTATAAGCAATAAATTATAAAGAAATTGATATTATCAGGAGGGGAAGGGTGGCTGTGGTTATCTAAACACTCGCGATATTTGCTTTAAATCGTGGATATTTGCTGAGCATGCTGCTCAGATGAATGCGGTTGGCAAAGTGATATGGCATGGCACTGCCCACCTGCCATGTTTAAGGCACAGGCACATTTTTGTGAGAAGATAAGTGAAATCAGCTGAAGGGAATGCATTTTGTATCTCTGATTTTAAGTGGAATAATAAAGTTATTGGAAGTGTGAGACTGAAGGCATCTAGGATCACAAGGACTATGAGATGGAATAGCTTGGGAAGCTGCGGAACAGCATCAGCTTTACTAAGCTTGCAGTTAAGCAACCTTGAGTTAACTCGGGATTCGAAGGTTCAGCTTTCATTGGAAATGCATGTGTGGGGCAACTCCTTCTCCTTAAAGAATTATTGTCCTCAGCAAGCGTGCAGAGAAAATACAGGCAGCCAGGTAAGAACCCAACCTGCTTTAAGCAAAATTCCTAAAAGCCTGTGGAAAGAAGCTAACCACGAGAAGCTTTATTTTTGATCTGTTATATTTTTGATACAGTTATGGATGATGTTCTGCAGCTAATTATCCTTTCTTGGAAGGAAAAAGTTGGCTTAAATTACATTGAAAGAGTTAGGGCAGACACTAGGACAAAAATTTGTGAATGGGTAAGCATTGCCCTGACAAGGGACTGCCCTAACAGGACAGCTGCTCACCGGCCCGTAACAGCAGCGACATCGCTGGTCCTGTCCTGGGTGAAGGGATGAGCCCTGGCTATCCTCTGCAGTGCTCTTTTCTTCCCCTGGTTAAAAATTGTTTGGCATGAAAGTAAATTGAGATTGAATTTATATTTAATTAATACCTTACACTAAATGAACACCTTAGAGAACTGTTGAGTTCTCAGCCACAAGAGCAGATCCTAAAAACCCCAAAAAGTTAGGTTGACTTCTTCTCTTTGCACTAGACTTTCTGGAGTACTGGAAGGCTAATGCCCGTATTAACGGCAGAACACTTCTCTAACATAAAAACACTTACAGTATGAGAGGAGCTGAAGCAAAATCTGTAAGATGAAACAAATTTATGTATTTAGTTAGTTGTTTAGTTTTTTGCTCTAAACTGTGGTTTGCCTTGTTGCCGTTCTTAGCTGCTGTGGCCGTGTTGCCACTGCAGCTCCGCGTACTCTGAGGCACTGGGGTGCAATTGCCACGCTGTGGTCAGCTGGCCAAGCAGCCCACAGCAACCCACGGCTGTGTTTGCTGCAAACCTTGCTGATTTGGCACCGAATGGCAGGTTTTACCAACCGACTATGGAGATGGGTGGGAGATCCGAGAGGTGCATTTTGTTGCTCTTCGAGAGGCTGCATTCCGTCTTCTCCTCAATCACCATGTGGGAAGCGGCAGCTCTCAGCAAACTGTAGCAGAGCAATAGGCTTAGGAAGAGGTTCTTGCTTTCCATCCTGTGGAGGAAAAATTCCATTGTTATGAAAACCAAATTGGTCAAAACCTGCACACAGGAGAGACGCAAGGATACAAATCTCAGCAATGGCTTTCTGTCATGCTGTGCAGCTTTAGCAATGTACCTCTGACAATTCCTTTGCTTCCAACCCTTTGTCTCTGATACCAGCACACCTAAGATTGCAGTTGTCCGAGTGGGAACAATGCTGCCTTAAATGTAACTCTCACAGATGGCCTTTTGTTTTCTAACACCCCCCACCACCCCAGTTCTTTTCTCAAAAGGTTCAGATTTCCCAAAAGCTGTGTGTTCTTGCCACTGAGGCTTAGTGCTGTGTATTGTGTGACCAAGGGGGGAAGAACTGCTGCAGTCACTTTTGCCTGGCTCAATCACATCATCAGATTTTTCCCAGAAAACCTCGTTTAAAAATTTGTGCTACAAAACCTGGAAAAATGACAATAATTTAAAACAAACCCACAAATTATGTTTCCTATTAGTTTTTGCCATTTTGAAACAAGTCATTGAAGAACTGTCTTGTTTTATTATACACTGATGTGGCTGCTCTGGTCCTATGGTAAATCATAGCCATAACTCATGCAAGTTATAGAACACCCAGTGCTGTAAATCATTTATGGGTCTTAGGGTTTAGTATGTACTTAATAACTTCTGAGATGTAATGAATTCTAGGGAATTTAAGCATGTTTATGGAGAAGCCTGAGCTCTGCAGGATGTGGCTGTGGGCCTTGGAGGAAAGCCAACGGCCCTGGCCGAGCCCCGCGTGAGCAGTGCAGCTCTGCAGGGTGCACAGTGCGTGTCCCCGTCCTGGTGCCTTTTTACGTGGTTGAGGTTGATTTTATTTCCATCTGCATTAGTTTTGTGCTGTGTCAGAGGTAGGGGAGCCTCCCCTGGGGCACTGCAGCCTCCAGATTTGTGCCTGGCTTTGGGGCAGTGAAAAGCCACTAGGAGCAGTAAGAAGAGGGAGTGAAACCAAATGTTTTGAGCTGTTAATCTGGTTGTAATTACTTAATTACCAGAGAGTTAAGATATGCAGAGTTGCTGCATTGGAAGAGCTTCAGTCTAACTGCTGCTGCTAAGCCGGGTCTGTGTGACACCTGCTTTTACAGCCTCCACTGACCCCACTCCCTGGAGAGGCTGCACGCTGCACCCCATTCCATGTGCTTCACTGGTTTCTCCAGCCTGTCCCACCGGCCATGCTGGTGGGAAGAGCGTCGACACCGCTCACCTCGCTGGCTGCAGCTGCACTGCCAGGACCCAGCCTCGGCGGGGTCCTGCCAGGGTCTGCGGGGCACCTGGGCTGGACCCCCGGTGATTCAGGGACATCTGCACAAGCTGCAGCGAGGCGGATGCATCCGAGCTCAGAGCTTTCCAGTAGGGGAGATGAACATATAGGGAAGCAAGTGCTGCTCTTTCACCGCCCTCACTGTAAAAAATTCCTTCCTTCCCTGTATGCCCAGATCCTGTGAAAATCAGCATACTTAAATGCTAAACAAGCTAAGATTTCTTTAAGTAAGGTATTTTATTTGACCAACTGCGCATTTGGAAACGTAGACCAGCTTTTGGGAACACAAGCCATTATTCAGTTCTTTTTGAATTTTAAGCATATGCCTAGAATATGAACATCAGCAGGGATAATCAGCTTGGTAAAATTAGTTACGTAAAAAGAAGTTCTAATTGGGACCTGAATTTTTATGGTTATGACCTAAACAGTTATCTACATATATAAGTGTGTGTTAGAACAGTCTTTAGAAAGCATCAAGAAATCTCAGTCAGGTTTGGGCATCTTCTGTGAAAAGAAGTGGGGAAAATGATAAAAGGGTATCTCTTCTGCATTAAAAAAAATAATAAAATCAGGCTAGGTTCCTGACCTAGCAAATGTCAGGTGGTGGTGGATGCCCCGTTCCTGGAAATGTTCAAGGTCAGGTTGGAGGGGGCGCTGAGCAACCCAGTGTGGTTGAAGACGTCCCTGCTCCCTGCAGGTGGGTTGGACTTGGGTGGCCTTTCAGGTCCCCTCCCACCCAAACTGTTCTGTGGTACACGGCATGTCTAGGACAGGTAAATGTAGACATTTGGGCTTTAATTTTTCCCCTGCTCTCAGCTGGAGTGAAGAGAGCAAGCTGTGAGCTGGAAGCTGTTTATATTTGCACATGTGGTGTTCATGCTGTGGGTTTTGCTTTCTTAAGCAACTTTTTAGCCTAGTCGCAGGATACGCTGTGGAACATACCTATGCCTTACAGGTCAGTGCATGCTGCCCATCTGGCGTACTGGCACAGCTGGCACATGACTGTCTGTTGGAGACCATGTCAACATGCCCCCAAAGTACTGTTTAGGTAAACTTCTTCTGTCCCAGAATGTTGTTTCCATTGTAGTTCCTTGGCTTTATCTCAGCAAAACTGCCAATGAATGCAATTGTGCCTGTGCAAATGCAACAAAATAGTAAAATTCTACAGCTTGCATGTGTTCGCTTCAGGGTGACATGCGAGTACACTCTAGTGTTAAAATGCAAACCTAGCTGCATGTGTTGATTTGAATTCTTGTGCACATGGGGGGCAGAGAGTGGGTTGCCAAAAGCACTTAGGTGGGAGGAATTTTACAGCCTTTGAGTGACTGAACCTGGAAAACGTATATATTGGTGAATATACATTTTATCTGAAAAAGGTAACACACCTTGGAGCAGCGTAGACTGCTAGATGTGTGCAACAGGGAACTCTGAACAGCGTTCAGAGAACACAGCAAGCAAATAACAGCATATGTGTAGTAAAACTGATGATTACGGATAAGAAACCTGGAATCTCCGAAAGCAGCAAGATTAGTAGCAGAAGGTTACAACAGCAAAGTAGACATTACTGCATAGAAAATTCTCATGGTGTAGAACCATTAAGAGCAGACACAGATGTTTGAACAGAATTTAGTCTTCAGAACCAAAGGAGAGGGGAGCAAACTAATCCAGCGGACTTTGAGAAAACAGATTTCTGTAAGTTCAGAAATTATGGGTAAAGCTCCACAAGAAACAAAGCTGAAATGAAAAACCCCCAGTATTCAGAAAACTAACTTGTGGTTAGAAAGCTACAATGAAACTGAATCAAATGATTAAGAGCAAATATCTGGTGATCTGTTAGAAAAAAATATGCTTAGAGCAATTGACACAAGTTTGGCCTTCTTGTTAGCTGTGAAAGGAGGGGATTACACATTTTTTCAGTTTGATTTTTTTAAAAATTTGAGATTTTTGAAGTTGTAACCATTTGGTGTGATTATTAACCCTCTAACTCTTGCAGCTGGAGGAAATAAAACTGAGTGGAACTTTTTGAACTGCTAAGTCCAATACATAGTTATCCTCCACAATCAGCGCGTGTCCATCTCTTTGTAGGTTCGTGACAAGTTGACCAATTATTGCAATTGTAGAGCCCTTCCACACCTCCCTGCTTAATTGCCATATAGAAATTAATTGTCCTTTTAATTTTCAGCCTGACCAGTCTGGGGAAGACATCAAGTACTTCATCTGTTTATATCTCCCTGCTCCATTGACTGCCTGAGTCACCCTGGCTATTCTCCGCGCCTCCTTGGCTGTGCGGCTGTGCAGTTGTGTGCCTGGGTGGCTGTGCAGCCGTGCGGCTGGGTGTCTGTGCGGCTGGGTGTCTGTGCGGCTGGGTGTCTGTGCGGCTGGGTGTCTGTCTGTGCGGCTGGGTGTCTGTCTGTGCGGCTGGGTGTCTGTGCGGCTGGGTGTCTGTGCGGCTGGGTGTCTGTGCGGCTGGGTGTCTGTGCGGCTGGGTGTCTGTCTGTGCGGCTGGGTGTCTGTCTGTGCGGCTGGGTGTCCGTCTGTGCGGCTGGGTGTCTGTGCGGCTGGGTGTCCGTCTGTGCGGCTGGGTGTCTGTCTGTGCGGCTGGGTGTCGTCTGTGCGGCTGGGTGTCGTCTGTGCGGCTGGGTGTCCGTCTGTGCGGCTGGGTGTGTCTGTGCGGCTGGGTGTCTGTGCGGCTGGGTGTCGTCGTGCGGCTGGGTGTGTCTGTGCGGCTGGGTGTCGTGTGCGGCTGGGTGTCTGTGCGGCTGGGTGTCGTCCGTGCGGCTGGGTGTCCGTCTGTGCGGCTGGGTGTCCGTCTGTGCGGCTGGGTGTCTGTCTGTGCGGCTGGGTGTCGTCTGTGCGGCTGGGTGTCCGTCTGTGCGGCTGGGTGTCCGTCTGTGCGGCTGGGTGTCTGTGCGGCTGGGTGTCTGTCTGTGCGGCTGGGTGTCCGTCTGTGCGGCTGGGTGTCCGTCTGTGCGGCTGGGTGTCTGTGCGGCTGGGTGTCCGTCTGTGCGGCTGGGTGTCTGTCTGTGCGGCTGGGTGTCCGTCTGTGCGGCTGGGTGTCTGTGCGGCTGGGTGTCCGTCTGTGCGGCTGGGTGTCCGTCTGTGCGGCTGGGTGTCTGTGCGGCTGGGTGTCTGTCTGTGCGGCTGGGTGTCGTCTGTGCGGCTGGGTGTCTGTCTGTGCGGCTGGGTGTCTGTGCGGCTGGGTGTCGTCTGTGCGGCTGGGTGTCGTCTGTGCGGCTGGGTGTCTGTGCGGCTGGGTGTCTGTCGTGCGGCTGGTGTCCGTCTGTGCGGCTGGGTGTCTGTCGTGCGGCTGGGTGTCCGTCTGTGCGGCTGGGTGTCTGTCTGTGCGGCTGGGTGTCTGTCTGTGCGGCTGGGTGTCTGTGCGGCTGGGTGTCTGTGCGGCTGGGTGTCTGTCGTGCGGGGGTGTGTCGTGCGGCTGGGTGTCGTCGTGCGGCTGGGTGTCCGTCTGTGCGGCTGGGTGTCCGTCTGTGCGGCTGGGTGTCTGTCTGTGGCTGGGTGTCCGTCTGTGCGGCTGGGTGTCCGTCTGTGCGGCTGGGTGTCTGTGCGGCTGGGTGTCTGTCTGTGCGGCTGGGTGTCTGTCTGTGCGGCTGGGTGTCCGTCTGTGCGGCTGGGTGTCCGTCTGTGCGGCTGGGTGTCCGTCTGTGCGGCTGGGTGTCCGTCTGTGCGGCTGGGTGTCCGTCTGTGCGGCTGGGTGTCCGTCTGTGCGGCTGGGTGTCCGTCTGTGCGGCTGGGCTGTCTGTGCGGCTGGGTGTCGTCTGTGCGGCTGGGTGTCCGTCTGTGCGGCTGGGTGTCTGTGCGGCTGGGTGTCTGTCTGTGCGGCTGGGTGTCCGTCTGTGCGGCTGGGTGTCCGTCTGTGCGGCTGGGTGTCTGTGCGGCTGGGCAGCGCGCAGGCCCAGAGGAGCCCTGGCAGTCTCTCTGCAAGTTCCCAGATCTCAGCCCCCAGTGAGCTTTGGAGTTCGGCATGTAGGGGCTTCCACCTGCAGCAGGGGCTCTTTGTCGTTATCTCCCACAGCTATCTCTTGATGCCAACGCTGGGCTCAGCCCTGTCCTGGATCACACTGAGCCTGCTAACCCCCTCCCGCAGATCCCTCGCCGGTGATGTAGTGCCCCAACAGCGTGCGTTCCCAGGGGTGCGGGGCTCAGGGGGTGCCTGGGGCGCTCCCTGAGGGCAGGACCCAATGGCCGTACCCTTCTCCTGGGTGCTATGAGCGCTGTCACCACTGTCACTGCACCATCCACAGAGGTCTCACGCAGACTCAAGCATGGCTCCCGCGTACCTTTGCTCTGAGGGTTAAGCACTGCGATTCACTGCTCGGCTGCTGAACTCCAGCACGTCTTCCCTGTTGGCAGCCCCCTACGCACGATGCTGAACGTGCTTCTTTCACTTAAACATAACTGTAACCTAACCACCTAACTGTCAGCAGCCATCACAGCAAAAGTAGTTTTATGACCTCACAACACACGGCAAGGATGAAATGGAGTGCGCTGGGTCTCCTTGTCACACATCCATCGCATCCCTTTGACCTTAAGTGCAGGGTCTGTACAAAAGGCTTTTTCCTGTGGGAAATATCCTGTATATCCCCATCTGCTACTGATCATCATAGGAAATCCTCAAAATAGTCCAAGTTTTCCTTTTCTTCAGTACAGCTAGATGAGTATGATAAATACCGTTGCATTGCCTGGAGATAACTTTCCTGGCTACTGCCAGACCTGCTGTTTGTGTCTGCTTGCATGGGCACATCTCTGCAGGGTTTGCTTGTCACTAGTTCCAATCGCTTGCATTTATAATTACCACAGCATCAGAGTTCTGCCAAACTCAGCTGTTCTGGAAGCCACCAGGGCAATGTTAATTCCACTTACCAATGGGCTTTGATATGGAATCAGGAATGCAGATTTACGTTTATGTGGATCCCTTGCACATAACAACTAAAATCATTGAACAAATGCATTTTACAAAAACCATAACATTTTTGTTCTGAACACGATAATGTATTTATAAGTGACAATGATTCCTGATCCCCCCTTCCCTGCCCCCCAATATCTATTTTGTGTTAGTCAAGGGGTGGGGGAAATGTCACTATCTGATTGTCCCATTTGTGTACTTTTTTCTGGGCGTCTCCCAGTCTAACTTTACTTTTCTTTTAAACAATTGCCCATGGTTGTAGAAAACAGGTTCCATATTTCGAGAATCTGTTCCAGTCTGATACTTTGTTCATTATTTCATGTTCTACCCTTGCATCTTGACTTGTTTAAAAAAACTGAAGTGCACGGTTGTGGTGCTTGGGTATAAACAGAACCTCAGTTTGGGTAAGAAATGCTCCGTGTGCTGTCTGTGAAGATAGACATGGCTGTAGCTGACAAGCAACCGTTTTCAGACTTGAGGCAAACTTAGGTCCAAGTCTTTTTTCTTTCAAGGGTAATAGTTGAGGCTAATTTTATAGTTCTCCTCTAATACCCCTACTTAGTGCTATTGGCTAAGTTTGTCCTCCAGCCTACATATTTTCCCTTAGGTATTCCAGAAATTGCCCTGGAGCCCATACTGCAGGTGAAGCTGGGTGGTTACATGCCTTTTGCTCAGGGATTTCATCCATCAGCCTGCCCAAACTGCTGCCAGACAAGCCCGTGTTCCCACTGTCTGCGCCCACCACGTGCCGTGCTGCACCGGCTCCTCCCTGCCCTGGCTGGGTGGCTGTGAGGCTCGGCTTTCCCTTTGCATAAAACAGGTGTATATCCTTATTTACCTGCACAAAATGGTGTAATCTTAACTTGGCTTTAAACAAACAACTGGCACGAATTTCTAGGATTAAAATGTGTCACATCCAAATTTCGGCTTCTTTTCTGCTTCAACAGAGCTATAAAATACTATTGACCAAAGACGAACGGGCAGGTGGCATTGGAGGGCTTCTCTCAATTCATTCTCATTCCGTTTCTGTCTTTCAGACTCTTTTCTCTGGTCTTTTGTGTATTACTTTTTTCATTCCCCGGTATAGGAGCCTAGCACAAAGGGCACTGTCTTTTCTCGAGCTTCTGTATACCAAACCCACAATCAGTTTACTAAAATGAATTGTATATGTTGTACAGAGGTAAGTGCACCAGAGAGACTTCTGTTGTGTTTGATGTAGTATGTTAAGTTTCTGCGCAATTTTAACATTTTTTTAAGCTATTGAACTCAGTTTACCCTTCTTGCTGCTTTTATTTCTATTTTCTGTCTACCTTTTGTTTTCTTTCATTTTCAGTGATCCACTGTGCCCGGTTGCTTTTGACACAGAATTTTCTTTGGACACATTTCTCCTACCTTTCATGCATTTAATTCTTTTTCCTTTTGCACTTTTCCATTGTTTCCCTACCTTGTCCTCATCATCTCCAGCTGGATGATCCTGAGGAATGAAGCAGTGAAACTGGATGAGATGCAACAGTGCAAAGGCCAAGTTCAAACACTGAAGCTTGAGGGCAAAAAAATTTCTGAAGTTAATGGCTTCTGGATTTCAAATGTTAGAAAGGGAAGAACTGGCTGTATTGATTACAGCGTGACCAAGAGTGATAATGTGATGCAGCTGTGAAAAAAGCAAATTCAGTCCCAGGGTTTATCAAGAGGAGTTTGTAACAGAGCTATGAAAGCATTTATATTGTATGCAGATACTGGTGTTCATTTAGAGGATTGTGTCCAAATTTCATTGCCCATGTAGAACAAAAATGCATTTAAATTAAAATGGATGGCAGCAAAGAACCATAAAATCATTACAAAATGTCATTGCTTGAGATAACATACGATCTAGCAATGTCTCCCAGGATAGTGTCCTAGACACCCAATTTCTTTATACTCCACTTGACATGACTTCATGTGGAAGGTGGTGTGGGCCTTCATCCCCTCATACATGTTGATGACAAATATGAGAACATTTCATTTACATTTGTGATAAGCCTGAACATGATCAGGCAAAAGGATCTTGTTCTATGCCTAGAAACAATGCTTTAGCGTCAAATATTCTTGAATTTTTTAAGGATGCCTGAATACTAATACACTGTTATCACATCTAACTGCATGGTTTTAAAAGCACCTTACGAACATATACCATTCCCTCATTTCCTTGGTTGCATCAAACTGGTTTACTGTATTTTTGGTAAAAGTAAAATGAGCTACAGTGAAAATTGCTTCAAGCTTCCCTCTTAACTTTGAAAAAGGAAGGCATTTCTGAGAGTATCTGAGGCATGTTCCATCTCTAGTAAACTCAGTCATACTGACTTTGAGCTTTAGTCTTCTTGTGTCAGAATCCCAGAATCCCAGCACGGTCAGGTTGGAAGGCACCTCTGGAGACCATTTAGTTCAACCTCCTGCTGAAGCAGGTTCTCCTAGAGCAGGTTGCACAGGAGGAGATTCCAATTAGACCTCCTCCATTAGACTGGTGTCTAATGTTACCTGCTCCTTCGGTAAAGCAAGAATAACATAACAGTCATCCTTCAAGTCCTCAGGTCCCGGAGGACCTCGGTAACTGAATTCTGCAGGAGCACAGCTATCAAACACTGGGGGAACGGGGTGATCAAAGCCTGATGGAAGGCAGTCCTCAAATCCCAGAGCACTACAGTGCTCAGATGCTGCATGGGTGCTGTTCCTGAAGTTTTGGGCACATGCATTTCATTAACTGAAGCAGAAGGCTTTACAGTTTTCATGTTTTTGAGTACCTCATATATATATATAAAAAAAGCAGCAATATGAAACTGATGGCATCCTCTACAGTCTGTTCCTGTTAAGAATAGTCATAATTTGATCAATGGAAGAAAGCTGACGCTTTCCTTCATCTGTGTCTCATAACCATACACACAGATGCAGTTGCAAAAGTTGTATGGGCTGCATCGACCCTTGCTATGACCTGCAGCCGCTTGGGGCTGCTTGATGGCTAAAAACAATTAAAGACAAACGAGGCACACAGCCAATCCAAAAAGATTTGCAATGTGCAGGACTATGCAATGACACGCATAATTTGGCTTGTATATGTCTAAAAGCCCTGATTTACAGATGCTGTATGTGTTATTTTTGTAGAAATATATAAATGCAGTCATTTTTAATTCTCTGTGTGTGTACGTAGGGAAGGGGATAGCTCAGCACACTCTTTCAAACCACCCTGTGTTTATTTTTCTCTCTGCAGCTACACTTATCTATTACCCCCCCTGTAATTAGGCTGTATATCACACTGTTTAGACCAAAACCACTTGAGCTGGGATGGGTTGAAAAGGAAGAAAATAAATTTCCATCCTGAGGATGTTCAGCTGAGTCCACTGGGCCGTCATAGCTCAGATTTCAGGATGGCAAAAAGGGTGAGAATCACTCTTTATGGCAGCTAGAACCAAGACTCACTGGGGCTCAGAGATCAACTGTGTTTGGACTAAAAAGGAAGAGTCTGATTAGAAGAAAAACTTGTCCGTCACAGTCACTATAACTATAAATTACTTGCTTGCTCTTCCTTCTATCGCTCATTCGGAGCCACCCCTACCTGCTCAGGTGCTGCATTCTTTGCTCAGGATGGTCAGGACAACAAAAAGAGGTTTGAATTACAGGAGAAAAGGTTGAGATGAGACATAGGGAAAATCTTTGCAACATTGAGGATAGGGAAGCACTGGAATAGCTTGCCTGGAGATAATTACTCAGTCTCCAAAGTCAGAGACATTTAGGAATGAATTAGACATATGTCTGTCAGTCAGCCTGCTATGCCACTTTTCATACTCAAAACTAACACAGATTAAAACCCCCCACCAAAGCCAGACAAAACTACACCTTCTTTAAAACTACCCAGTGTGATGGTGCCTATAAAGCAAATATGGATCTGCGTCCCAGTTGTCAGACACACATTAGATGCCACAACTGAGGATGGAGTGAATTTAAAAATTAAAAATAGAGTGTAATAACTGAAATACTTAGACACAACTAATGTCAAAAGAAGCAACTCTGAGTGATGGGAGTTGTTGTGCTGCTCAAGTGGAAAAGGCACAGAGAATCAATGATTTGTCTGGCTATTTGTAGTGATCAGTATGAACGATGAGGTGCTGGTGACTCGTCTCATGGACGCTGCCTTGTAACAGAGCCTACGACGGATTTAGAAGTGACTAGTAAACTGATGGTTTATAAGAGCTCTTGAGAAAGTAGCTAGAAGCCTCTAGCTTCTAAGAGTGGATAAACCGCGCTGCTAAATATCTAGGAGAGCGCAAAGCCGTAATGAAGCTACAGGCTCACAAAAGCAAACAAGGCTGCTGTGATCCATGGCCTGACTTCTTCCATGACAGGCTGCAGACCTTTCCTGGATTTCACTGCTTAATTCTTAATTAAACCAAGTGATAAAATGTCTGGTACTTTGTTACTCTAGATTTGTTTAGTTTCAGTTTCTAGGACCTGCATCCTTCTAAACCTTCCTCTTCACTGTGGAAAATGCTTTTGTTTTCATTTTTTTGCCCCTCCTGAGAGGTAGTTTCCTCATATTCTCCCAGCTCAGATGAACAGGCTCAGCCCATAGAATTACTAAGTATAAATTACTCTCCTCCCAATTCTTCAGTTATCTACATGGCTTTTCTGTTCAATTTTCTAATTTTTCATTAGGAGCAGAGGTAGTATTTCTTTAGTGACCTTGCTGATGCCAAATAATTTCCTTACTCCACTCTTTTTTTTACTCCACTCCACTAGTTATTTTTTAATCAAGTTCTCTATTTTCTGCTTCAGTTTTTTTCTAGGAACCGAGTCAAGCCAAAGCACATATAATGTCCTTATAGTCCAATTAGTCATTTAGGTTATTAGCAACTATCTAGCTATTCCATGTCTTATTGAGAATGAGCTTCCCACCCAGCTTCACCAGCTTAACAATTAGCACCTTCTTTAAACTGGTTGTCTAGCCTTCCCCAAAGGAGCAACTGATTCCACCAGTATGGGGTGAAACTGGGGTTGAGATTGGGTGGGCTGATCGATCCATTGATCAGTCAGTCAGCCTGATGATTATAGAAGGAATCCTGGATTCCTGCCTTAAGGACTACAGGGGGGAAGAGCACTCCTTTCCCAATGCTGAGTGTGCATCTCAGTTGTGAGAAGCTCCCTGTTCATCAGCCAGCATGTCACATGCTTGAAGGCAAGTTATTTAGACCAGTTGCTTTAAAAGAGCTCTGATGCTTCTTCTGATTGACTGATAGAAGGGAAAGTGTTTTTAATATCTGGATTTACTTCAGTAGTGAATATAATATTTTTTTCTTGAACCTTTCACTTTTTCTGTGTTGTTATTTCTGGTTTAAGTTCAAGTTGTGCTCTCATGTATGAGACGCATAGCATTGTTAGGGGGGTTTATTATTTCCAGTGCACTCTACAGGCTCTACTTGGAATTTGATCTGCCTGCCACAGATTATCATTTTGCTTCCTGTTTTTAAATGATTCTAATCTTCTTATTTATTTTTACTAACATCTTCAGGGACAGGACTCTGTTTGAAAATGTACTCCCACCTTTGTACTGGGATTTAGGGCATGTTATAAAGCATTCTTTAAGGGTTCTGGGCTGTCCCTCATCTTCTGCATGTTTAAGTCTTTCTCCTAGCTTGTTTGGGAGAATATAATTCTTTCCAGCTTTATGGAACTGCCTCTAGGAGGATAAGTATGTTCTCAGAAGATGAGAAGCCAGTGAAGTGTCTGTCTTTGAAGACTGTAGGAAAGAGGAAGCCATGAAACTGTTGTTCCAAGTTCACTTTTCAGGGAAACAACTTGTCCTGGTTTCAAGCTGGGATAGCGTTAATTTTCTTCCTAGTAGCTGGCACAGTGCTGTGTTTTGCATTTAGGATGAGAATGATGCTGATAACACATTGATATTTTAGTTGTTGCTAATTGGTGTTTGTACTAAGTCAAGGACTCTTCTGCTCCTCGCCCACCCCACAGCCAGCAGGCTGGGGGCACCAGGAGCTGGGATGGGGCACGGCCGGGACAGCTGACCCCCACTGACCCCAGGGACACCCCAACCATGTGGCATCACGCAGCGCATAAACTGGGGGAAACTGGCTGGGGGCTGCCGCTCGGGAACTGGCTGGGCATCGCTGGCAGGTGATGAGAAACTGCACTGTACATCACTTGTATGTTCTAATTATTTTGTTATTATTATTATTCTCCTTTGTTTTCTGTTCTATTAAGCTGTCTTTATCTCAGCCCGCGAATTTACTATTTTTTCCCTCAATTCTCTGCCCGTCCCACTGGCAGGGGGGAGTGAGTGAGTGGCTGTGTGGCATTTAGCTGCCTGCTGTGATAAACCACAACATAACTATAAGAAATACTTATCCAGGACACAATTATACAAAGTACTATCCTGTAAGAGCTTACATGCTGTTTTATTAAGAGGCATTACTTTTCTGGCACATCCTTCTGCTCTCTTCCTGTGCATGACTAGATACAGGCTTTACAGACAGGGGTGTGGGAGATCTCCCATTTGTATTCACTATCAAGCCTCTGTTGTCTTTGGTTGTATTCTGTTTATCCATTCAGGAAAAAAATGGCTTTTATGTCACAATCCAGACATCTAAGAGGTGAAGTTGTTGGTTTTTTTAGGAGGGTATGAGTTGTGAGATATTTGATCTGTGACTGGTGGAGGCTGATGGTGGATTAGCTTCAGAAATCCTTTGGGCAACAACAGTCCTTCTGGCAATGTGATAAATAAGATCAACAGCCGATTTATATCTGATGATAAAACCAAAATAACATCACGCTCTGGCTTTTGCTGCTGATTAATTTAAGCAACTTGCTTGAAAGTCAGAGGACCGAGAGTTTCACAGAAGGTAATGGAACAGGGAGAGGTGCTGAGTGCCGTGCAATGCCTGCTTGTGGTGGATGGAAAACCAGGTGAGGAATAGGAGATGGAGCGTTGGCAAGGGTTCCTACTGTGCAGTACGTGCATGGAAGATGGGTACAGCTGTGGTTGTCAGACTTCCTGATCAGCCCAGGATGCTCTGAGGGACTGTTGGGGTCTCAAGCAATCAGCCGGGTCCGCAGCCTCGTCCCCGCTGCTGGTGCCTGAGGTTGGTGCTGGTGCTGCAGCTGTAACCTGGGCTCAGGCTGTGGGGGAGAGCTGGGAGGTGCCCCCTCAGGGACTCCCTGCTTCCCTCAGGTGCTGCAGAGGAGGCAGGAATTTCTCCTTAGCTGATGGCAGAAGGACCTGCAAAAGGGAGGCTTGAAGGGGCTATGGCTAAAGGGCTATATTTAAGAAAGAACGATAAATGCCTTTTATTTGTTTTCAATGTGGAATGGAACTTCTAAATATCCTACTCTTCTATTTGACATCGTAGACTAGAGGGTTCTGGCTCGTGTTAATCTTTGACTGGTAAGAAGCACAATTTCTGCTTGAAGGTGCCCGTTGCACATTGGTGACACACGCCAGCCTGGCACAGCTCAGAAGGTGCTGAATGAGGGGGAGGGCAGCCCCTTCTGGCGTGGCCACCGATGACTATGGGGAGAAATGGACGTTTCTGGACATTCCTTACACATGCAGGCAAGGTCGTGTTCTCCTGACTGCGGCATGGGCGAATAACGGTTGGAGCCATCAAAGCATGCAGCTACTTAATGCAAATTAATTTGTTGCACTTATATGCTCTTTTAGAAATTAGGAAATAGACAATAAGAAGATCGATTTGCATCGCCCTTGTCCATGTAGGAAAACCTATGACGTGGACATCGTGTACCATATGGAAGAAAGATGTCGGAGCAGTCTTGTGTATCTATGCAAGATCAGCAAGAGATCTGGGCTATCTCTACAAAGTGCTGCGAGGCACAGCTTTCTTCATGGAAGAAGGAAAAGCCATCTGTGGCCCATAAGTGGGAAATGAGGATGAAGACAAGTATCTGGGAGATGTTAATTGATAAACTACACATAGGAAAGCAACACATACTAAGAATGAAAAAGTTATGGACAAACATCTAAGAAGAAATGAATATTGTACATTCAGAGTGGGAAGTTTCTGCTGTTCTGGAAAACAGTGACTCAAAAGGGCTTGGGAGCTGTGGTGGAAATGAGCTCACGGTGTAACACGGTTGTCAAAAGTGCTAATGGAGTTCTTTAATGAGAAATAGGACTAATGGAGGAAGAATGCTTATTTGGGATTGGTATGGCTATGTCTGGAGCATGCTCCAGGAACACCACTAACTGAGTGGAAAGAGTTGGGAGAAACCATTAAAATGACCGAAGGAATGGAAAAATATGTCTAAAAAGAGCTCTCAAAGATCAATCTCTTTAATACAAAAGAGAAGCTGTAGAGTCTCTCAGTTCCTGAATGTACTTGGCAGGGTTGGAGGCGGGATGTGATGACAGAAGGGTTTGCCAGCAAGATGACAAAAGCATAATGAGATGAAGTGACCAGAAGTAGAAGCCGGGTCTAAAAAATTTCCCAGATCTGAACTATTCTGGCTCTACTAACAGTTCTACTTTAGACCACCCAAAGGCTGATTCAGGTTTTCTACTACAGAAATTTTAAAAGAAAATAAATATTTCAGTAAGAAAAACAAATTCTAAGCAAAACTGCTGGAAATGACATGGTCTGTGTTACATGCTAACTAATGATTAGGTGTTCGGTTTTATTATGGTCTTCCAAATCCTGGAATCTGTGCCGGGAGGTGGCTGGTCACTTCAGCTAGGGCATGCTGGGGACACGCTTCTCACCCATCATCTGGGAGACAAATGCAGTAATTTCACAGTTTCCCTATCAATTTAACCTACCTCTCGATTTCCTTATTTTAAAGGGTATTGTTTCTTTTTTTTTTTTTTTTTCCTAAATCCTGAGATCTCTGAAGCCTCTTTAGCTCTAGGAAAATAAGTAAAATTTCTCTCCAGTGTCAGGCTTTGAGTCAGACCTACTACAGCCCGTTCTAAACCCTTAGAAAGCACATGCTGGAACAATGAGCTTTGAGTTTCAATCTGCAAACGATAAAAAGCTCAAGGTGAATCCCTATATAATATATACACAGATATTATTTAGGGGTATGCCTATATTGAAAATATGTAGTGATGTACTAATTTTTTTCATGTGTTGTGTCCCCTGAAATGCAAAGCTTATTGCTTTCAGATGATCTGTGCGACATTGCTGCCATTTCATGTTTTTTAAAAACAAAACAAAAAAGAAAGAAAGATAGATGGGAAATAAGTCTTTGTAGATTCTATATGGCTCGGGCTCAGAAAAGTGTCAGTACAGATTCTTTCTAACTCATGTTTTTAGTTGATCACAGGAGTGAACTAGATCTGCTCAGCCCAGAGCTTTGTCATTTTATCGCATGTAACAACTGATGATTCTCTGTGGGCCATCATGGCCGGTTCCCCACAGTGGGATCAGTCACCTTTATGGTTTTTCCTTTAAGCAAACATATTACAGCCACCAAGAAACAGGGGTGCTGTTCCCAGGCGCAGCCTTCCCGGGGGTTCCCCTGGCAGAAGGTACCTGCTGCGGCCCCAGCAGCGCTCCCTGTCCTGGCTGGCCCCGCGATGCTGCAGGGATGCCTGGTTGGGGCACCTGGAGAAGGACCTGGCAAAGCCCAGTGCCACATGTGCTCCACAGGAAGGGCAGGCGCGCTTGTGTGTGTCCGCTCGGGCCAGGCTTTGTTTGTAACTGGGATACTGCTATTGACAGGCTGAACACATACTTCATACTTTGCTAAACAAAATTATCGCGTTGAATGGATTTGAAATGCTGAATTAAATGCTATTATGTCTTCCTAGTTATTTGTAGGTGGGAATGCATCACAGATATTTTTCATGGCATGAGCATTTCAAAATGCAGAGGGGAAAAAAGTCTAGTGTTGCTTCCCGAGTAGAGCACTGGTCAGTGCTGCCTTCTACTTCCTTGTAACTTTAATTAAATATACTTCTTTGAAGACTAAATAAAATTTGAATGACCCACGTGAAAAAAGATTGAAGAGAAATAGTGTGATTTGAAAACAAATTTCACAAGCAAATGCTATGCAAGAAGTCAGTGGGCTTTTTTCATTAAATTTGCTGGTTTTAGAAATGTTGTTAAAAAGTAACAACGTTATGCAATATTTCTTCCGTGCAACTATGTATGCCACATGAGTGTGGGCACTTAATTAATGAGGAGTTAACTATCTAGTCAATGTTTTTAGTGGGTCTTTATTCTGCAAAATACTGGAGGCTAATTCCTGTGTGTAGCTCTGCTTGTGAGTCCACTTGTGCATCACAAGCTAAAGGGAATACTAAAGATGCAAACCTGTAATGAAGCTGGCAAAATTCTTCTGCAGTTTTCATTGAACTGTTTTTTTCCATGTACAAGAAAAATCAGATTTCCCCCCTCCCAAGTTATCTTCCCTATCTGTGATCACTTGTGTATTTTTTGCATTTGGGTTGGAATGTTTGTGAAAGCTTTCTGAGCCTGCTTCAGCAGAGGAAAAAAAAAAATTATTCTGTGAAAAGTTCTGCAAAAAGATGCACAGGGAAGTGCAGGTTTGATATTTGGAAAGCTGAACCGGAGATGTGTTCTTAAAAAAAACAAACACAAAAAACCAAACCCCACAAAAACCCAAAAAATCAAGGCAAAAAAAGCCCAAAGCAACACAAACCAAAAGTTGTACATTTCCCACCCCCAGCCGCCCCCCCCCCCCCAGCTTCAAAAGACCTTATTTTAGAGAGACTGTGACTAAACCAGCCCAAAATGTAGGCTGGAGAGACTTCAAACTATTGAAATAAAATGTACATAACCTTGGGGGGGGGGGGGGGGCAGATCTACAGTCAAATAATACCTCTCGAGAGCCCTTCCTGCCTCCATCAGAAATGTTTCTGGTATTAAGAGGATAGCCCACAAACTGTGAAAATGCCAGAAAGCAGCAAAGGCACATTTGAACACAACGAACTACACTTTTCTTTCATCATATAGCTGAAAGTCAAAAGAAAGAGAGCTGTATAATATACAAGGAGAAATAAAGTAGGGGAAAAAATGTAGATGAGAATGTAGGGGGAGAAAAAGATGAGAATGTGGAAAGCAGTAAGAAATGCATCTGTTTAAGAAAATCACAAATGTAATAAAATGAACAATGTTACTGTTTGTTTTCTAGTGACTGCAGTCATGATAAAGTTGATAAAACACTGTAGGAATTCAGGGTGGAAGAAAAATGTTGGTATTGCAAATGGCAATTACAAATTATCTTTACATTTCGTATCTTGTTAACTCTGTAAAGCAACTGTTGCTTGCTAAACTTGCACAAAATTATACAATATTATGAATACTAATGGAGGATTAGACACTTGGGATATCTGTAGTGTAAAGTTACCTTTTTGTGACATGCTAGAGAGAGAACTTACAGGGCAAATTAGTAAAAGAATTACAGTCCAAAGTTTGAAGAGAAATATTACCACTCCCAAAACAAATCAATTCTAAACCGTTAAAATCTTTCAGGAGTTACAAAAGTTTCAGCAAGATAAAGTTTTTTTCTATTTCAATATGATAGTAATTTTATTTACCTCACTTGGATGGGGAAACAAAATAATTTAGCCAGCCAAATAAAGCAGTGTAAAAATACAGCATAGGAAATATACTTTGTTAACATTAAAATCACACAATAGTGTATAGAGATAATACAACATTTAAAATAACATCAGAAAAAACTTAGATACAAGTAGACTAGACTAAAGAGCAAGATTTGCAACAAAAAATTGAAGAGCCAGATACATCAAACAGAATCAGAACAATCTAAATCACTGGCAGCACTGAAAAAAGTGTTTGAAGTTGAGCAGAAAACTGGAGCAAATAAATGCAGAAGAGCAAAAAGGTAAAATATCAAGTTCAGAGAATTTTAAAACTTTACTGCGTCCCAGACAGTGAGATAGCTTTGCAGGACTGAGTAGAGTGTAAAGGAGGACAAATATCTCCAGTGCCATGGAGCAGTAAAACACTATTTTAAGTCCAAGCAACACATTGGAAGTTAAATGCCCTGTAGAAGAGGTTAAATATTTAGGTCCTACCGAAACAGCAAGCTGTTGTCCTATTCATCAGGCCCTAATGAAAATCAATGCAGCTGGTCTCCCTTGTTATGCTGATCTTCAGAGAACATAGGCAAAGCTTTTGGAGTTGTTTGTACTCCCATTTGACTGCAGTGCAGCCTGCTTTTAAATATCACCTCCTCCCGAAAGCAATGAAGAAGCATGTACTAAGTTTTAGCTGACAAAATTATGACTAGGATAGACAGTCTATTCTTTTCTACTTGAATTTCTGCTTTTTCTCACTCCTTTTTTTTATTTTCTTTTTTTTTTTTTTTGCTTTCACTGTTTCACTCTGAAAAAAACTGGTGGAAAGTTGACCCTCAGCCCCTCCTTTTTCTCCCCGTTTGAAAGCCACAGGGAGAGTCCTGATCCAGCAGTCCTCAGGCAGGGATGTTTTCAGCTGATAGCAGTGAGATTCTTCTGCCACTCAGGTAGAAAAACATAGATCAGAGGGAAACAACTGAAAAGACCTGCTGATTAAAAAAAATAATCTGTTGTGCTCTTTAATAGTTGTTTAAGGCTTGTTACTGCAAGTTCCCCTACCTGACTGGCTCACTCCCTGGAAAAATTATTCTAACTGCTGGAAATGTGCCCAAGCAGCTCCCCAGGCATGAGAATAGCGGAGTTTTTAATCTCTTAACTGTGCCCCAATGAGGTAATTTTGCAGCGTAACTAAACGTAAGGACTTAGGGAGGAGAGTCTTTGTTCTTAAGCTTGATAACTGCAGGTATGAGGCCCAGATGAGTTAACCAGAAGGTGGACACAATTATTCAAAACACTTCAAATGTCCTCTTATAATTTCAAGGGTTTAATTATACATTTCAGTGGTATGTTAATATTTTTGTTCACTATTTTACAACCATGTGCGTGTCATGTGTGCCATGAGGGGTTTTTTTATGCCTACGTAGTTAAGTTCTGTGCGGGGTGTTAGATAGAAATGAGTAGTTGTGAAGCTATTGAGCCACTGACAAGACGGCTTGTGTTTGCAGCCTAGGGCACCGAGAGTTTCAGATTGGAATAAATGTCAAAGCATGAGTGGGTTTTTGGAAGCTGGATAATCAAACTTGATTTAACAGCCTCAGGGTATTTGTATAAAATAGGTGATGGGGGGGAAAGGCCCCGGTATGAAATAAAACTGCAGCCCCTTTGCATTTCTCCATAATTAACAGGTCTGGTTTTATACAGTTTTTCAGTGTTCCCTTAGATTCTCATCAGGACTGTTCCTGTGTTGGAAAAAATACCTCTTTTGGGAGGTCTTTGTGTACTTTTTTTTTTCTTTTTTTTTTTTTTTTTCCTCAGCAGGCCTCCCAAATGGGGAGGTTAGGGTGAGGAAGATGATACTGGGGTAACACAAGCTGACTTTACAGAACTTGAAACATTTGCAAAAAAACCGTGGGGACATGAGAATTTCTGCTTTGGAGTTGGAACCGCTCCTCACAACCAACATAATGGAAATTTTTGTAAACATCAGAAGTTTAAAAATTATTTTTTTCTACCACTTCTGCTTTAAGGCACTAACAGATTGTGAAGTTGCTTTCTTTTTTTTTTCTCTTTTGAATGCTGGCTAGAACGCAGCATACTTTTGCCCTCTCTGAAAAGTGTTTCAGTGTCCATCTATTTAATCACAGATTTCTTCTGAGAGGGAGCTAAGACACTGCAGACTGTTTCTTTTTAGTAAATTATCCCAGCCCTTCACTGATTGCAGACATTTATTTCCTTGGTTTAAAATACTGTGCTCTTGTGATTGTCCTGAATAGCTGTCATGACTGATCTCCCAGGAAACTCCTGTTGCGAGCAGTATTGTATGTATATTCTGTGAGGAGGGTGATTTGATTTTATTTTATTTCCTCTCTCCGTTAAAAACTATTCTCTCCACTTTTTTGTACTGGGGTTTTACTTTTCCAGTGTTACAGCTTCAGTTCCCTTCTTCCATAGTGAAACAGAACAATGAACAGACCATGGCCGTGCACTTTAAAAGAGGATTTGGTACAAATATGAACAGTAAAGACTCCAAGGAGGCGACAAGCACGTAACTATGGCCTTTAAGTAAGTAGGTAATCTATTAAAGTAAGGGAGATTATTCAAATGCTTAGAAATGACCATGGGCTTATGTTTTCCTGATTCAAGGTCAATTTTTTGTAGACATTAAGTCTAAAGTAGTTTTATTTAAGTCATAATGCAACAATTCCAGATATAAGTGGAGCTGATTAGAACTGGAGGATGAAATCAGACCAAAATCAGCTTTTCACATCAGACTTGTATAACCGTATCATATGGCTATGGAAATGCAATGCCAAGGAGTGTTAGCACTGCAGTAAACTGATGGCACTAATGTGGACTTTGATCATTTAAATTAAAACCCACTAGGGTGAAAAAGGGCTGTTAACATCTTTTTGCTTCAAACTGAATAACTTTTTAAATCAAAGAAAACCTTCTGCACCCAAGATGTCTTTTTTGCTAGAAAATTTAAAGGAATGTGTTTGTCCTTTCTCTGCCCTGCTATTGTCAAATGAAAATTTCTAAGTGCTGTCAAAGATGTAGTAATTAAGAATGTAGTATTTACATCACCACACGAAAAAAACTAACTAAACTCCACATGTGTAATGCTCTTGGAATGTTCATTACTAAGATCTGTGGCAGTAACAGTGAAAAGATGAGATCAAGAGATGAGTTTTTAACGTAAAACTGGCTGTTTGCAGCCAAGCCTTAGTGCTTTGCAAGCCAGTGGGAATATGCAAGGGCTCAGCCAGGTGACACCCAGGTAATTAGCTATTTGTTGAGTGTGCAATGATGAGTAGGCTGGAATACCTGGGGCAGTCTTACATGCACAGCCCGTTTTGCTTGTAATCCTCTGACCAGCTGGTTTCCCTCTTTGATTTGAAATGTGCGTAGAAGACCTTACCTAAATCTTGTGACAGCAATTTAAGGAACTAAATTAAGGAACAACTAAACAGGTTGCTCACCTGTTGTTATGGACACACGTGGCAGAGACTGAAAGGTTTTCAGAAACTCTCGCGTCTGGTGTTAATATATGAGCAAAATTATGTGACAATATCTGGGGATTTCTGTTCCTACTAAGGAAACGCAC